>NC_081408.1:205948644-206644161 GCF_030272615.1 Cryptomeria japonica
TACAAGTCTATTTCTTATTGATCCATGAAATCAATGTGCTACCAAGAAAGAATGCACTGCCAGTGGTACTCTTTCTGTCATCTACATCTCCTACCCAATTTGCATTGGTGTATGCACATAAATCAAAATTTTCATCTTTGGGATACCATAAACCAAGATTTGTTGTGCCTTGTAGGTACTAAAAAAATCCGTTTAACTACTAATTCATGATTTTCTTTAGGATTGCTTTGAAATCTAGATACAATACATATTGTATTCATTATATCAGGTCTTGTTTATGTTAAATACAGTAAATCTCCAATCATAGATTTATACTTTGTTGGATTAATAGGAGTTGAATCATCCTTCAATGTCAATTTGTCAGTTGTAGTCATAGGAGTACTTACCGGTTTGGAATTTTCCATACCAAATTTCTTCAAAATTTCCTTCAAGTACTTTGTTTGACATATGAATATACCTTTATCTGTTTGTCAAATCTACAAACCTAGAAAGAATTTTATCTCTCCAATAATAGACATTTTAAATTCTTTTTGCATCTGGTTAGAAAAGTCCTTACATAATCCATCTTCACCTCCAAAAATGATATCATCTACAAAGATTTCAATAACCAAAATATCATCATTGGTAACTTTGTAATACAAATTGCTATTAGCATTACCTTTTGTGTAACCAAGCTTCAAAAGATATTTATAAAATCTAGCATACCAAGCTCTAGGAGCTTGCTTCAATCCATATAAAGCTTTCCTTAACCTGCAAACCATATCCTTATTATCTGTTAAAGAAAATCCATCAAGTTGTTCAATGTAAACTTCCTCTTCAAGATCTCCATTAAAAAATGCACATTTTACATCCATTTGATAAACATTATAATTCTTATAAGCTGCAAATGCAATAAATAGTCTAACTACCTCAATTCTAGCTATCGGTTCAAAGGTTTCATTATAATCAATTCTCTCTTTCTATGAATAACCTTTACAAACTAATCTCTCTTTGTTCCTGATTACTTCTCCATCTTCATTAAGTTTATTCCTATATAGCCATTTAGTTCCAATTACATTTCTGTCTTGAGGTCAGCGAACCAATGTCCAAGTGTTGTTCTTTTCAATTTGTTCTAATTCATCTTCCATTGCTTTTATCCAATGTTCATCCTTACATACTTCAATAATAGATGTTGGTTCAACTTGAGAAATTAAACATACCTCTTCATTTGATAGTCTTCCTCTAGTCATAACACCTTGATTCTTGTTTCCAATTATCTTAGTTTCTAAATGATTCAATCTTACATATCTAGGTTTGTTCTAATTAATATTCACAAGCTATTTTCTTCAGTCATTGTTGAGTTTTCTGATGATGCCAGTGTGACTGAGTCTTCATTCTATACCAGTGCAACCTATGCTGGTTCATCTATAATCATTTCAACTGTCAGTTCTAGAGATCTTGAATCTCCTCTAAAGTGTTCATCTATCTTCACATTAGTACTCTCAATGATTTTTTGTAACCTTTTATTATAACATCTATATGCCTTGCTTTTAGATGAATAACCAAAAAATATTCCTTCATCACTTCTAGGATCAAACTTGCCAATATACTCATCTCTTCTAATATAACATTTGCTTCCAAATATTCTAAAATATTTAAGAGTAGGAATATGACCAAACCATAGTGCATAAGGGGTCTTACCAGTTTCACTTTTGATGTGAACTCTATTGAAAGTATAAACCACTGTATTCACTGCTTCTCTCCAGTACATATGAAGTAGATTTGCTTCCATTAACATTGTTCTTGTTGCATCTAGAATATTTATGTTCTTCCTTTCCACAACTCCATTTTGTTGGGGTGTCCAGGGTGCTGATAGTTGTCTTTTGATTCCATTCACTTTAAAAAATGCATTAACTTCCCTAGATGTAAATTCTCCTCCTTGATCTGATCTTAAACATTTGATTTTCTTGCCAGTTTCATTCTCTACCATTACCTTGAATATCTTGAATCTTCCAAAAGCTTTTGATTTCTCGTTGAGAAAAGTAACCCCACACATTTTAGAATAATCATCAATTATTAGCATAAAGTATTTATCTCCTTGTAGACTTCTTGTTCTTGCTAGACCACATAAATCAGTATGAATTAATCAAGAATATTATTGGACTTTTCAGTAATTCTCTTAACTATTGTTCAAACTTGCTTTCCCATTTGACATTCCTTACATACTAGATTATGAGGTTTCACAATCTTAGGTAGATCCCTTACTTCCTTAGTTGAACTGATCTTTATAATGCAGTCAAAATTCACATGATAGATTCTTTTATGCCATAACCAACTTTCATCAATGTGTGCAATGAAACATATATTATCACTAGTATTCAAGTGAAAGATATTACCTTTAGTTTGATTACTGGTTGCAATCTCCAATCCAGTTTGTTTATGACTTTGCATTTCCCATTCTTGAATTGTAACTGAAATCCTTTTTCCACTAACTGACCAACACTCAACAGATTATGCTTTAAACCTTCTACATAATAAACATTGTCAGTATTGTACTTACCATCCAAAGATATAGTGCTTTTTCCTTTGATTAAACAAGCTTTATCATCTCCAAACCTTACTAGACCTCCATGAATTTCTTGAAAAGATAAGAATTTTGTTTTATCACTAGTCATATGATGTGAGCATCCACTATCTATAATCCGTTCAGCTTTTTCTTCAATGTTTGCTGCCAGTGCCTGCTCTACTGGTTTGACAATAGGTGTCAATTGATCTTCTTTTATTGCAACAAAATCCCATCCGTTATCTACTGGATCTTCATCTGAGTCATTTGTAACACCTTCATCTGCATAGTAACATGACTTATGTATGTTTTTCTTGAATCTATATCTGTGATATTCAAGGTTAGGCTTATATGATGTTTTTGCTTCTTCCCTTAGTCTTGCATGTCTATTGGGACATCTAGATGCCATATGACCAACTTTATTGCAATTAAAACATTTGAAAGGTACTTTACCTTCATAGTTACTTCTTGCTAGACCTTGAGGCATTCTCCTTGCAAATAGTGCTTCAAGTTCTTCATTTTCTATCCTCATATCTTCAAGTTCTTTTGCATAAAGTGATTTCAAATCAGTTTTGTCAAATGATGATGATGCTGATGATGATGATGCTTTGAAAGCTAAATCAATCTTTACAATAGCAATAGGACCAAACTCTTCAAGTTCAAATGTTGCAAGTTTTCCAACCAAAGTATCTCTATAAACTGAAGTATTAGGCATTATTCTCATTTCATTAATAGCAACAACTTTCATTTTGTAAGTTGGTGGCAAAGCTCTGAAAAATTTACACACAATTTCATCTTCACTTAAGGATCCTCCACAATATTGTATTGCTATAACAATTTCATTAACTCTTTCCATAAATGCAGAAATTCTTTCATCTTCTTCCATTTTTAAATTTTCATACCTAACCCAATAACACTCCAATTTTGCAATTTTGACAGTGGTATCTCCTTCATTCAATGTCTCTAGCTTATCCCAAATAGCTTTAGCAATAGATTGGTGTGATAATCCCATGATTTGCTGATCTAATAATGCACTCAGAATCTCTTCCTTTGCAATCATTGTCCATGTCCTTAGCCAATGTTGGTGGATGAGGTTGATTCGGAATAGGAGCAACATAGTCATTCTTTGTAACATCCCATATATCTCTTCCAATGTAGTTTAGATGTGTTTCCATTATGATCTTCCATATGCCAAAGTTAGTTCCATCAAGCCTTGGACTATCCTTCCTAAAAATATTTTCTTTCATAGAATCTCCTCAAGTTGTTAGGCTTCTACAAAAAGAGGACTTAGCTTTGATACCATTTTTTAGGTCTCGGGAGGGACAACTAAGAGGGGGGGCGAATCAGTTGTGAACCAGTTGTCAATAAATTGTAATCCAAATGCAATTTATTCTAATTTAAACCTAAATATCGGTAAACCAAACTTAAGTACTGGTAAATAGATTAACAGATATAGTAGTACCGATTTAACTTAATGTATGAAACAAAAATAGAAACAACATCCACAACACATAACACAAAGATTTTGACGTGGAAACTTGGTAAGGGAAAAACCATGATGGGAAACCTCATCCACAATCAGATGATACTACTGCAGATAGTATGTGTATACAAATGGGGTCTGCACATGCAAAAAGGCCAACTACTTAGAGCTCACTGCACAATCACAAATTAGGAGTCACACTGACTACATGATTGGATGGTTAAATCCAGTGATAATATACTGCTCAAAATAGCATCTCCAATGTTGGATTAAGTACCAGTTAAGCTCTGAAACTAAGTGTCAAAACACCTTCATAACCTTCCTTCAACCTTTGAATATGGTTGAGTGATTCGCACAAGGATTTGCTTATTTTCTCTCTTCAATATTTGAATACACTCATACCATAACCATATCCCTTATCCGATCTTCAATAAGATCTTACAATCATTTATACAAAACCTAAGACCAAATGAATAGGTTAGCTCACTAAAGATATTACAATTAAATCAATTACAAATGAGTCCTAATGTGATACAACATGTCGGATCAATACATTTACTACAATAACCAATCAATAAACAATCTCCATAATGTGTCGTGCTGAGCTGGAATAGATAATATGTACTAGTCCATAACCTAGACTTATCTGCCCATAATGGAAAATTTGTCAACTTGATTAGACCAATAAATAAAACATCAAAACCAAACTTCCAATCCATGTCTTTGACATAATCAAATGATATCGAGATGATAACAAGTTATCATCAATGTCAGTGAATAATATAACCTGTTGGTGAACACATATCAGTGACTATGCATAAGCCACTAACCATATCAGTGAACATAATGTAAACCTCCAAGAAGACAAGTATTGACATCAATGACAAAACCAATGCAACACATGACAAATTCATCCATAATACCAACAACACCATAAACAACTAGAACATGAACATGATAACCATCGTCATCCAGATAACCTTCTAGAAGCAACACCAACACCACTTATCGGATTCATCAAAAGATCTTAAATAAAGCTCTATTGGTGAAACCCTCATTGGATCAATAAACCAGGCCTACCAGCATATAAGATATCATCCAATCACCAAATCAATACCAACTGATTGAACATATATATAAATAGAATGAATAGCAGATGTAAGCCAATTCCATAAGCCAAAGTATACCGGAGTATACCAAATCAACATGATCTTACCAACTAGAAACCAACCATCCTATCTAGACCAACCGAAGACTAGTAAACAACCAGAGAAAATAGTGTTGACATCAATGACAAAACATCAATGCAACACATAATCAATTCCTCCAAATTTCCAACAACCTCTTTAGTATGTATATTTGGTGTCGGAGGTTCAATATCCACAACTTTTTTATTTTCTATATCCACATCAATAACCTCTATATTAAAAATGATTTGTTCCAGTGTATCCTACTTATCCTGTATAGTTTCAATGTTATCTATAGGTATCTCTATATTAGGTACAAGTGGTTCTACTGGAGGAATATCCTCTAATATTTTTTGATCCAAACTCAGTGTATCCATTCCCAATATACCTTATAGCATCTTTTATTTGCTTTTTTACTAATATATCAAATTCCCATTGAGTCTTACAGGTTTCGGGTAACTCATTCAGAAGGAAAAGTATTAAACGGACAATAGGGTTGCCATACCATAAAATACCCTTTTTCTCACCCTTAATCTTCCCTAGGTTTACTATCAATTCATCACTCATCCATTGACATAGATCTAGATTTTCGTTCTCCTTATTCAGTTTGTGAGTATAGAAAATGCATGAACTAGAAATAGAGTTCAACCAATTTGATTGGGTTACCTTGTAACTGATGATCATGCTTACAAATTGAACTACTTTGTCTATGATAGCGGTAATCCCCATTGACCTGTTGTTAGGTCTTACACCAGTTAACTTCTCCATCTCATTTTTAGATATCTTCTCTTTCTAGGGGTTGGACTAGTCTAGGGTAAACTAGTGATCACATGAATAGCTTCCTTGGTGATCTTGTGGGGCCGGTCTAGCCATATGAATTTGCCATGGACTCAGCTCAATGCATACCGGATCAATTCATCTTTAAATTTTGTCATCTCCAAAATGTCAGTAAAACCTTGATCCTTCAAAATTTGAAATTCCGGTTTCATCGACCCATACTAGTTCATCAAGGTGCCAATATAAATGTTCTTGATTTCAGCAAAACCCAAATCCCCCAGAGTGTAGTGAATGTAAGCACGAAATCCTTGATATACAAAACTCCTTCGGGAACCCTAGAAAATGCACCAATTGAATCATTGAACTTCACAATCTGAGGGCATTACTTTAAAATAGGGCATGGATGATCCTTGATGTCAACAACAATAGGGGTAGAGACACTTGCCAGAGCAAAAGATGATCTAGAAGCCATTGCAAACAAAAGATAGCTCAAAAAGCTAATAAAATACCTCACAACCTTCACCGATGCAAGCTTTTGAAAATCCACTGTGAATGCACTAGAATTCGCTTGAAATGCTTTTGATCACCTTGAATCACCTTGAAATCAATTTTTTCATTCTGAATGCAATGTGATAAAAAATCAACCAACATTTTCCTTTTATTCAGTGAAAACCCTAATTCCTCATTGTCATTAATGCATGTCGGCATATCATACCGAATTTAAAATCGATTATCTCAGCATTGGTGAATCTCCAGACTGCCTTCACCAAGATCTGAAATAGACTTTTAGACCTCTAACAGAGGTAATGCAAGATTTGTCATTAATTTTCCTCCCCTTTAGGCCAATGCCTTAGTTATCAGATAAGTTTCCCATCGGTGCAGGAACATTCTACTCTGTGAGTTGAGTAACTGGATTGATTGTCTCTACTGGTTGATCTTCTGATTTCCTAACCCATTTCTTCTCATGCTCCTTCTGGATATCTTCAACCTTTTGCTTTCCTTTCTCATCATTTCCTACTAGATTGTTCCTTCTTCTCCAATATTTGGCAATATGTCCTATTTTGTTACATGCATAGCAAGTAACATTGTTCTTTTGAATTGTTGTATTGAGTTCTTGACCATTCTTTGACCTACATTGATTAGCCACATGTCCAAACTTTCCACATGCATGATATCTCACATTCATTCTACAATATTTTGTCCTATGACCATACTTATTATACTTTGAAAACTGACCGAGGACAACATATATTTTGATTTTCTCTATTTTTGCATTGACTTTTTCTATGACCAAACTTATTGTTAGGAAACTCATAGATACTGAGAAGGGGGGGTGAATCAGTATCTAGCCGGTAATTAGAATTTCTCAACTTAAAATATGCAGAACATATTGTAACAGTGTACCGGTCTGCAAGAAATAATGCAATAAACAGAAATGAAAGAAATTGCATGAAAATCATGCCATAACACAATGATTTAACGAGGAAACCCGGTGTGGGAAAAACCTTGGTGGGATTTGTGACCCACAATATACACTTACTGGCCAATAAGAGAATATTACTTACAATACAGGCCTACACATGGAGGAAGGCCAACTGCCTAGAGCTCACTACTCAAATGGGAAGTATCACTGACTTACAATGTGGATTATTCAAATCCAATAACTTGTACTACTTTATAATAGCATCTTCAATGCCAGATTCAGTACCGGTTTCTGCTTTGTTCTTTACATATACCCCTTAACCTATATTTCGCATAATAGGTCTACCTAATCTTTTTCTCCTTTCTTTTTCGCTTACATCACATCCTTACAAAATGTCTACAATGATCTCTTTTATATATAAGAGTCATTTTACAATGATATCAAGTCAGCTTACAAATTTTTTCAAATAATAAATAAAATATACTATATCAAAAATCCTGTCGGCCTATGTGCTAGTATGCTTCCTTTCTCTATGTCGGTGCTGGTGTTCTAAGTGCCGGTGTAGAGTGTGTTTTGCTGATGCGAGTGTAATGCCTTGCCAGTGTAATTCCTTTTTGGTGTAATGCCTTACCGATGCCATAGGAATATAAGGTTGCCATCAATGACAAAACATTCAGTCACATACAATGTGTCATTGGAGTGTGCATATGCCAACAATCTCCCCCTTTGGCATTGATGGCAACACTCATGAGAAATTTTAAAAGTGTATCCAAAAATGTGTAGTCCAAAATTGTTACCAAAAATGTGTGCTCCCCCTAAGCATATGATTCCTATGATATTTGAATTTTCTCATACCACTACTCCCCCTTTGGCATCAATGACAAAGGTTGTCAAGATGTCAGTAGAGTTTGTGGTTTCAACCTTGTAACTGGGTAGTTACAATTTGAAATAGATCCGCCAAAATCAAGTTTATACTCTCCATAAACTTTTTACTATCTCTTATTGTTGTCTCTGTTCTTTTAGCTATACTGGTGAGGTGCTGCAAATGCTCTATCGGTGTTTTTTGTCCTTGTATCAGTGCCTTAGATATTTCCTTCCGCAATCATGCTAGATAGTCCAATCTTGGACTCAGTTTTAATCTCAGATGCTTTGCCTTATTCACTATTCTCTCCTTTTCTATTTCTAATTTAAGTAATTCTTCCTCAAAATTTGTTATCTTTTGCTCAAAAACTGATAATGTATCAGGTGAGTTAATAAAATTATTAGCAAGTTTATTGATTTCATCTTGTACCTTGCTTATTTTCTTATCTATGTCTATAGTCAAAAAGTTTGTCTTACAGGTGTCTTTGTACAAAGTTTTGTACTCTTTCAATTAGTTACATAGTTTTGGTAGAAGTGTGTCAAAATCCCTTGTACACTTCTTTATCTGCTCATCAAAGAATCTTTGTTTTTCAATTTCCAATTTATCCTTCTATTGTTCTCAAAATCTGATTCCACTTTAGACCCTTATAGTAATATGATAAACTATGTCTACAGAAGAGAGATCAAAGAGAAGAAAACTTTCAGAACAACATATGACAAGGTTTGATTAACCTTATACACTTCGAACTTGTCCAAAGTTCAGGTGGGTATACCCTTTTGTGAATTGAGTTCAAACTTTTAAAAGACAAATCCACAGTAAACCAGTCCGAAAACTAGTGGATCTTATCACCTTAAAACCAACTGAAACAAAGAAATAAAACTTGTACTCATATTCAGTATTAACCTGCAAACTGTGTAAAAAGACAACCACAATAGATACCAATGCATTATCCATTGGCCACATAGTCATCTAAGTTTAGGAAATACTCCCACAATCAAATATCCCCACACATCCTATTAGCTCTGCTTCTACAAAACCCCACATATGCCTAACATACATAAGAATTTCACTCATACTAAACCAAACTGCATTTATCAAATTCAAAGTATCCCATGAAGAATTTATTGATAGAAATGATTACCGCATATTTAATTCCCCTCCCAAAGAGAAAAGCTAAGAAGGACATCTACTTGAAGTCTCCTTAAAACCCATATTCAAAAGGAATAACCCTAGATTACTTAGAATGAAATAGTAAATATTTGCAAAACATACTTGAAGACAACACAAAGTTTAAGCTCAAAACCGATGGACTGTATATTGATATTATTTCATAAAGTATTACAAAAGCATTTGAACATTCTCCATTAAGATTTAGAAAAAGCAAAGATAAATTTCTGCAGCGTTTCCTTACAATTCCTTGGGATCCCTTTTTACTAGTCCTAGTGTCCATTTATAATAACATGGATGCATACAAAGCTTCAGACTTTCCTAGGAGAGTTTGTTAAAATCATTACTTCTCTTAAGAAGTAGTTACAAAACCTTTTCCAAATGCAATTACAAGTCTTTTTCAACATTTGTGGCTTCTTCTACTTCTTGTTCTTTTGCAACATATTCTAACTACTCTACATCTAGTACCACATATTTTCTTATCCATTCCTGGTATACATCATCAGTAGGCCACGAGAAGTTAGCCACTTTTCCTTTTGTGTTGGCTAATATTTTCCAAGAATTCCTCATTTTGTTGACCTCTGAATTAAGAAACCCATAATGAAATTTGATTTTCTCAATCTCCTCAATTATTTTGATAAATATGGAAGCATCCTCTGAATTAATAATTCCTTTTATTCTTAGTGACAATTTGGCTTCTAATTCCTTTAGCCATATTTGTTTGTCCTTTAATTGTTTTGGACTAGCAAAACCCCCTAGGAGTAATTCAAAAACTTGATCAATGTACTCTTTCTTGTATAAGTTGATCTTGCTATCTACATTATCTACTCCTTCTGCTAACTTCACTAAATCCTTTGTCATATCATTGGTAGATTTAATAATGGGGTCAGCCCTTGCCTTATCATAGGATACACAAATAAGTTCTATATCCTGCTCTCTAGGCTTCCACTTGTCAAAAATAGGCATTAGAACAAGCTTGTCTCCATTTAGCTCATTCCACATTTCTAAAATCTTACTCATGTTTTTGTACATTAGTGAGGACCCTATGGTGTCAGCAAAACTCAAAATTTTAGCCCTTACTATCTATTCATATTTCTTTGAATACAGGGCCTGGGCCTATTTTAGCTTCTCCAATTGATGGGGATTGATCTTAATCAACTTGGAACTAGAAGGTGCTGGAGATGGTGGGAATTCAATAATGGGACTGGTAGGTGGAGGCCTTGCAGGAGAAGAGGAGATCATCAATGTTAAAGACTCACCTTGATGGTATTGTCTTGCCAACTGACTTGTCAACTTGGCAATGATGCTATCTTTACCCCTTACCTCTTCCTTGGCATTGTTGTAAGCTTTTAAAACTATCTCCAACTTAACTTGGAGATCTACCTTTTCCTTGGCCTCTCTTTCTGCTACTGCAACACTAAACTTTGCAGTCTCTAGGACTGTGCTTTCAGCTTCTACCACCCCAATGCTTTGTACTCTTTTCACTATCATACCTCAATGGTAACTTGACTAGGGCAGCATTATCCTTGCTGAAAGTGACCCCCTCCATAGGTTTGGTCTCCGTCCTTACTACCTCTAAAACCAAGGCATGCGCTATGTCCCATTCAAGGAGAATGAGTACACTAGCCTTTGCCACCATGTCTCATCCTTGCTCAGGAGTGATGGTCTTCAACTCAGTAATCATCTATTGCTTTATTTCTTCATCCACCACAGTCAGATCCTTGTGGGGATGCTCACCTTTCCTCTTCTCACACCTAGCATTAAATTGATCAATATTCTGCTTCCACACAAATTACATGAAAGCTCATGATTGTAATAGTTGCTTAGCTACTGCTTGTTCATCTCCTATATGAATAGGGGATTGAGATGGGGAATACAAGGTTTCATCAGATTGTACTTCCTTTCCCATTCTTTGCCATTTTGGGCTCTCCTAAATGTCAATGGCATCCTGTATCTTCCTCTTTCCTTTTGAGGTAGAAGGAACCCTTGTTGTTGGCACCAACACACTATAGTTGGACTTCTTATGTAACATGTAATCACCTACATGGATTTCTTTGGCAGATGTAGACCTAGTTAAAACTAGTCTTGCTTTCTTAGTGTTGTTCTTAATCACAACCTCCCTCTTCTCTTTCAATGTCTGCATTAAATCTTCAAAACAAAGAATTAAGAATTTTACCTTTTCTTCAAAGGGGTGGAAACTGGACAAAGGGTCATAGCTAGTGTCAAATTGGTGCACAAAATCCAGGGCCTTCTTGTAGGCCACCCACTTTTCTTTCCTTAGGTCTTGCTCATCCAAATCAAACTCATTCTTGATGAGGTCTTTAGGGAACTAGTATTGGTGAGGTCTACCTCTGCATACTACCCTCTTTCTGAACATGCCATTGAAGAAATCTTCAGGGTCGGCACACCTTGATACTACAGTTGATAAATGGTATGGTTGAAGGAAATCTTCAAAGCACTTCCAGCACCCTTTAGTTATTACAAACTGATGAGCTATAGTTATTGTAGGGAAAATGGTCCCTCTACCTCTACTTGTTAACTCTACCTCTTGCACGCTAGCAATATGCCTGAGAACTTGTGCAATTCCTACTTTGAGAGGGACCTGACATGGCAACAAAAATGGAGTGCCTCTAAAACCATACACTCTTAAAACTATGGAGATAGGGTATAAGTACATAGCACCCCAATTTTGGACAATTTGAATATTTTCAGCAAACTCTATTGGCCTAATGAATTCCAAAAGAACCTTAGGCTTCTCTGAACATATAAGAGTCCTAATCTTGGATGCAAAGCACTTATCAAATCTCAAGTAGCTAGCATCTTCTCTATCCCATGAAAGCACTATACCCCATGACTGAACTGGCATCTTCTCTCCATCCTTTTCTTTCACAAGATCTATTCCATTTGCAAAATAGACACCACCCTTGAATAAAAATAAGTGCATGAGGAGGAAGTACCATCCAAAAGGCCTATCCACTTTCCCATCCTTTATCCCTATCAAGCCTTCATGGATGACATCAGTAATATAGGAGGCATAAGCAAAGGTCACTACTAGAGAAGGGTTCAAAATTTGAGCAATCATTAACATGAAATGAGTAGGCATGTTTGCTTTAACATCCTCTCCTAAAATTTGGTAGAGTGACCAATATAATCCCTTGGCTCTAAGGGTGAATAGATTTAATGAGAAAGGCTCCATAGTATTGGGTCCTACAACTGTTAATCTGCCTATCTTCACATAGAATTCTTTAGGAGGCCCACTCCTAAGGTAATTCCTCTATGCATTGTAAACCTAAGCTAGTGATTTAATATTTGATGGGTTCTAAAAAATTGGAAAATTCACTAAGCCCAAAAGCATTTCTAAACTCCTCATTATTAGTCTAAATGAGGGTTTTTCCATTTATGTCCCTAATACTCTTTGTAGTTGGGTCATAATTGTGTGCAACTTGAGTTAGAAGGTCCATATCCATCAACACTCTAGGAACTACCAATTTTCTTACATCTAACTCCCAAATATTATTCATTGGGGCTGGGGAATGTCTCATGCTGAATCCGACCTTGAAAAGATCCAACCCAGACATCCTATCTATGGGTCTCTTAGCCAATTGCCTTTGTCGTACAATCCATCTCCTATTTTTAGGCGAGGAGCTTTTGGCACTAACTCTTTTACCTTAGCTACCACTTTGTTTGACATGGTCAATTGTTCTAGGAAACCATCACAGATTGCCCTCTCTTTGTAATTAACCTTTCCTGAGAACTCCCTTTTAGGTGCCATCTTAAAATTACTGTGCAAGAAACTTAATTACTAACCATAACAGTTCTGTAACAGATCAAAACCCCAATTTAAACAAACTATCAAGTAATTTCTAAGCAACAGTACAAGAGAACCTATTCTTGGCTTGAAGAATTCTGCTCTGCACCCACTTCTCTACAACAACTCTTTGAAATGATGCCTACATTCAATTGATGTGAGACCATATACGACAATCGCGCTCTTAACTGCAACATTGATACCGCATGCTTCGGTCATCCCTTTAGAATTGAATTCATTGAAGAATTCAAAATTTTTGCTCCAACAGGTCATAACACACCTGTGTATTTTCTTTTTCGCTCTTTCGCCATTTCGCAGAGTATAACATCCTTGCACATTCATCTAGCGAAACTGCACTGGCCATTAGATCATATCAAACTTGTGCTGCCTTTACCCTTTTACCTTTCCTCATCTGGCAACGAGCTAAAAATCCTTTCGCTACTTCGCAGAGAGTAGCAAACATGCACTCTAACCCAGCAAAGCCACGCCAGCCATCTGATCGAATGGAACTTGATCAGTCTTTATCTTTGTTTGATCTCTTTACCTTAATGTCAGGCCCTACCTTATTTTCTCCACTTTCTGGGCTTTAACCCTTGGGCATTTTCCTTTCACGAAGTCGCACCAAGCATTAGATGGAACTCTAACTACTCGGCCTTTAACTCTGACCGGGACCATCAACCCATTTAACTAACCACACCTCATCTTGACAGCTAATGGTTTTCATTATTTTGCAAGGGTTAATCCACTTCCATCTTTGGGCCATGAAACAATGAGAAGTGTTGGATCAGTCTTGAGATGAACACCTTTTAAGTGGGACCTTTATCCGGGTATTACATACCCCACTTGTTTACCAGTTAACAAAGACCACGTGGCACTCCGCCATTAGCCCTGGAAGCTCGTTCGGGTTCTGTTCTAAGTCAGCCACATGTATTACTTCGTTATTCCCACATAATCACCAGTTACACCTTAGCGGGCCCTTAATTTCTTTTAAAACCACGTGTCATCTGACACATTACCATCAAGCCCTACAAGAGGCAGCAAATATCATGCCATGTCATGTCAGATAGAACCTCTATTTGTCTTTCACCATTTCGTGGGCCTTAATCTTTGGTTGGTTTGCAGCCATGAAATAATGAGAACCCTTGGATCAAAATGGAGTTGATCGGCCTTTACTTTTAAGCCTTACCTATCCTTTGGGCCCACTTGCTCTTTCACCATTTCATAGACTTTAAAATACTAGCATCTTACCTTCACGAATTCACGCGAGTCGTCAGATCTCAAGAACTTGCATGATACTTAACAACTTACTTAAAACCGGTAGATGTGGGTCTTCTGACACAACTTTATCCACTTGGCATTCGGTCATTCCTGAACTGACGTGTCAACTTCTTACTTGTTATCTCAGCCAGCTAGACTTGCCGCTTGGAATGCCATGCCATTTTGCGAAAGCTATCTTTTGAGCACCTTCCTCCCGCGAAACTGCGCTGGCCGCTAGATCTCAGGGACCTATGTGCCTGTTATGCCTTTTAGGAAGCTCTTTTGCCCGGGCCCAAAAACCTTTCGCTATTTCGTAAAGAATAAACTGTGAGCATCTCTCGGACGCGAAACAACGAGAGCCATCGATTTCTTTTAAACTTGATTGCCTTTTAGCTATGGAAAAGTCTTCACCACTGGGTCCCACCAAACCTTTTCGCCATTGCATGAAAGGTAACTTACTTTCTTATTTCAACTGTGAATCAACATGAGACATTGGATTCGAAATGAGATGGGGTCTCGTTAAGCTTGCTGCCAATACACATAGTCAAGCCTTCTTTTTCTTTTCGCTATTTTGCATAGCTTAACACACCAGCAACTTCACCTAATGAAACAATGAAAGGCATAGATTAATCTGAGAGTTGCGCGACACTTATAGGACCTAACAACATTTTGGAAAAGGCATAAGCGATAGGCATAAAAATTTTCAATTAATTAGAGACTACCTAGGCAAGTAACAAGGGGGGGACACTTTACACGACTTAAAGACCCATTACTTAAGTGAATAAAGTAATGTAGAAATAGAAGCCAGAGGGTTTTTATGAGACATTTGAGTGATTAAAAACTAAACCCTTAACCCTTAGAGACCTAGAATAGATTTGAAACAACTAATAGCATACTTGACCCAAAAAAATCAAAACTTAGCCAATTATGGGAAAAGAAAACCCATTTCTTAAACAGTGATAACAGCGGCTCTAATTGGGGATGGTTGTTTGCAAGGTCAACATAAGAAACTTAGGGAACTCGGGAGAAATAGACCAAAACACAAACCCAAACAACAACAACACAAAGAAAACAAAATATATACAAACAGAGGACCTACTATGCATGGACTTCAAGAGAAATAATGTTTCAGGAATTGTCCATGCACTAGAAATTCCTGTACTTCATCATTCATATTTTTCATAAAATATGAATCCTTTCCATTTAAATCATAGACCACAAAACGGCCAATCTATAATGAATCAAATTTCTTATGCTTTCCTTTATCCTATCCTCTTGCATTCCACTAAAGAACAACATCACCCAGTTGAAACTTCCTCAATGATGTCCTTTTATCAAAAAGGTACTTAGACTACAATTGGATCTTGAAGTTCCTCTTATGGGCTAATGACCTTATTTCTTCCACTTCAACCATCTGAATCATTCGGTCCTCCATAGGCTCTGACATTTCCATGTCTTCAGCTTGCAAGAACTTATACATTGGAAGAAGATTGTTTACAGGCACTCTAGCCTGTGTACCATATACCAATTCAAATGGTGACATTCCAATGGCTTTCTTGACAATGATTTTGTCCGCCCACAAAGCTAGTCTCAACTTTTGATCCCATGACCTCTTGTTTTCTTCTAAGATTTTCTTGATAATGTTCAAGAGGCTTTTATTATTGGATTCTATTTGTCCATTCCCCTAAGGATGGTAGGGTGAAGAGTAAGACATGAGTATCCCATGACTAGTACAAAAATTGACAAACTTTTCTAACCTAAAACTCATAGCATTGTCCATTACTGATTTCACAAGAACCCCAAATCTAGTTATGATACAATCCATCAGGAAATCAATAACAATTTTACTTGTAGCTCTTCTAGTGGGAATAGCTTCAATCCACTTTGTAAAATAATCTGTAGCTACTATAATCCACCCGTGACCTCTTCCCGATTTTTCAATAATCTCTCCAATAAAGTCTATCCCCCATTGGACAAAAGGGGATTCCACTGTAACCGAATTCAAGGGTAGAGCTCCTTCATATTTTAGCTTGGATGAAAACCTTTGGCATGGGTCACATCTCCTGACATATTCATGAGTATCCTTGAATAGGGTAGACCAATAATACCCAGCCTGGACTATTTTTCTAGCAGTTGTCTTAGCAAAGTAATCACCCCCGCATTTTCCACTATGCATTTCAATCAGTATTCTCTTTGCCTGGAATTCATCTAAACACATCAATAACCCTTCATCTCTATTTCTCCAAAACAAGTCACCTTGAATGAGAACATATTTTTGAGACTTCAATTTCAGGGTTCTTCTTTGATTGTGTGTCATCCCTTCTACAAATGTTGCATCCCTTAAGAAAGGCACTATCTCCGAGTACTAGGGTTGCTTTTCAATACTAGTGACTGAAACACTTTTGATTTCAACATTATTTATCTCAACATTCAGAAGATTAGATTCAGTCATAAGCTTGGCTAGACCTATGCCTCTCACCAATTTGGTGATCTTTATTTCCAAGTCAAATTCTTGGATTCTATTAATCCATCTACACCTCATTCTTGTAACCTCAGACTGGGACAAAATATCCTTAACTATAGCATGTGGGACATAAGCAGTGACTTTTGCATTCACAAGGTATGGCCTAAAAGCCTTAACAACTTTAACTAAAGCATAAGCCTATTTTTCCATGGTTTCATACCTTAATTCTGCTGCTTGCAAAGACTTTCTATAGAAAGCTATGGAATGTTCATATCTCTCATTATCCTTTTGTAACAAAACTGCAACTATTGTATGGTATGAAGCAAAAGAGAACAGAGAAAAGGGCTTACTATAATCAAGATATTTCCGCACTAGTGCTTCCTGAATGGCCTTTTTAATCTCATCAAAAGCTCTTGATGCTTCTTGGTTCTAGCAAAATGTTGTATCCTTCTTAAGTAATTTTACAATGGGCTTCACTATCTCTGCAAAATTTGCAATGAATCTTCTAACAAAATTAACCTTACCCAGAAAAGATTGGATACCTTTGAAATTTTTTGGTGCAGGCACATTGTTTATTGCTTCAATTCTTTCAGGGTCTATTCTTACGCCTTCCTTGGAAACAATATGCCCCAATAATTTTCCTTCTGTGACACCAAAATGACACTTCTTGGGATTTAATGACACACCAAATTCCAAAGCCTTACCGAACACCTTTTCCAAATGTCCACAGTGATTATCGGCCTTTTTAGAGAAATAGGTTAAATCATCTTGATAAACCACCATGATAATGTTGATGAATTCTTTAAAGGCTACATCCATAGCTCTCTGAAATGTAGCTCCAACATTTTTCAATCCAAATGGCTTTCTTACATAGACATATGTTCCCCATGGAGTAGTGAAGGCAGTTTTGAATTGTTCAGATTCCTTCACCAACACTTGATTGTATCCTGAAAAACCATCCATCATGGACAAAAGATCACAACTAGTTACTCTCTACATAATGGCTTCCATATTGGGGGAAGAGATAAAGAAGCAACATTCAAATTTCTAAAATCCACACACAATCTTATGTCCCCATTTTTCTTTCTTACTGGGACCAAATTGGAGACCCCTGAAGAATGTCTTATAGGTTGGATAATCCCCCCTTCTCTTACCTTAGTTAACTCTTGCTGCATCTTGGTTTCTAATAGGGGGTTAATAGGTCTCTACTTTTGTCTAAAAGGCTTAGCATTTGGAAGTAAAGGGACTTCATGCTAAAACAAGTCTTGTCTATATGCCTTTAGGTCTTCATAAGACCAAGAAAAAACATGTTTATATCTCTTCAATAAATTAATAAGATTAGTTCTTACATGAGGGGGTAATTTCTTCCCAATGTATACTAACTTAGGGGATGATTCAATCCCTAGGTTCACCTCCTCCAATTCTTCTAACTTGGTGGTAGACTGTTGATGCAGGTGACTGTCATTGTAGCTAAACATACTCTCTAGCTCTACCGACCCTTTAGGTATCTCATTTGTTTCCAACTTGGCAATTATATACATTATTAGGGATGGCAGGCCTAGATTTTATTTCCACAGTGGATATGCCAGTTAGTGTTGCATCATCATTTTTTAATGCAACATTAGCTAAAAGGTCTGCCATGATATTCTTTGATCTATCTATCCAACTAATAGAAAATGCACTGAAATGCTCAATGGCATCCCAAACTACATGTTTATATCTCTTTAACCTATCATTTTTGGATGCATATTTGGATCTTACCTAAGAGACAACCAATTCTGAATCTCCTAAAACTTTCAATAGTTGTATCCCATGCCTCTTTGCAACTTCAAGCCCCAATAACAGAACTTCATATTCTATAGTATTGTTTGTGCACTAAAAGGCTAATAGAAAAGAATATTTAAAAGTTATACCTAATGGGGATACAAAAAGGACTCCTGGTCCAGACCCTTCTTTGGAGCAAGCTCCATCAAAATACATCTGCCATAAACCATGTTGTTCTGACTCTAATTCAATCACAATGGAGTCAGTATTCTTCAACTAGGGTAAAATTGGTTGCACTCTAAAGTTATCAAGATCAACATCTATCATACAATTGAGCATGTTAGGATCTACTTTTTCAATTACTCTAGGAGCACTTGGTTCTCTGTACAACTTGACCTGATTCCCATTGATTGGGATGGTGGCATAAGATAAATCTAATTGGACATTTCCTCCTACTGTTGCTACCCACTGCCTAGATAACAACATGCCATAATGGGGCTTAGTGTCAGTAACAATAACATCCATTTTGTAAGTTGCCTCAGGAAATGCTACTATCTTCACTTCAACATCTCTCATTGTACCTATCATAAGTACTTCTCTATTATCCATAGCATAGCATTTTCCATATATAGTAATTACTGACAGTCCTAGTTTTTTCATAACACCATAAGGCATTATATTAGCAGCTGTCGCTGAGTCTATCATACAGTTTTTTATCAACCGGTTATTCACTAACAAAGTAACATAAAAAGGATCTACCTGTGAAGGCTCTTGAGTAATAGTGGTTCCTGTATGCGGGAAAAGTGGGCGAATAAAACTTAATATGTGAAAATTTAGTTAAATACTAGTCCACACACACACACAGGACTTCTTGTTGCAAGCTATGGAGTAACGTAGTGTTACTCAGCTTCCCAAGGAAGGTCCCATGGTTCTCTATCTCACAATGTCCCTCAAACCAACGTTTTTTCTCTCAGATCACTGAGCAAAATGGTTTAGGGATGGCAAATATGAGAACGAGAGATGCTTTTGATTGATTTTAGTATGAGATGTGTTGTAAGCTATGTATGATGCTTAAAAATGCAATAAACTAACTATAAGATGACAAGGTTAGTGAACAAACTATCCTAGCATACTATATTTAGTCTATGATTGAACTAAAATGATAAAGAAATTATTCTAAACATGCATATTAGTCTAATTCCTAATCTAAAAGAGGCTAAATGATGAGCATATATGAAATGAAAGCTTGAAAGAATTTGAGCATAAGTGTGATGCTACAAATTTGAAAGATGATTGTTAAGAATGGAGGAATGAGAGCTCTATTTATAGCATAAACAGGGCAATGGATGGTCAAGATTGAAAGGTTTAATCAAGGGCTAGGTTTGAAAGTTGGGGATCCATGTGCACAATTTGTACCAATGAAATGGTGACAAGTGTCAACATAGGATTGGGTTGAGAGAAGAGGTTGGAGGCATTAAAGGCCTGAGAAGACCTCATGGTTATCTAAAGGCTAAGGGTCAAGTCTAAGTTAGGCTTACCCACTGGATTAAGAGTTAATCCAAGGATAAACCTTTGTGCAAATGATTAAGAGATAATCATGGTCAAAGCATTAATGGCCTGATGAGACCCTTGGGTTGGATAGAGGTTGAGTCAAAACAAATGTTTTAACCATGTGGGAGGGTTTGAATTAACCATTAATGGTTATTGGAGACTTTAGGGATTAAGTGGTTGAAGATTGGAAGCTTTCAATGGTTTTCAAAGACTTTAAGGGTTTTGGTGGTTGAAGCTTGAAAACCTTCAATGGTTATCAAAGACTTTAAGGTTTTTGAGAAGTGACTTCCCTTTGCTTAGGGATGTGACAAAATTTAGAGGAGGGTTAGGTTAATTAGAAGCGATTAGAAGATTCTAGAAGGGATTAGGAAGGGGTTTGGGATTTTGCAAGTGGATGGAGGGATAATAGGATTTAATTGAATTAAATGATTTTCATTCAATTTGGTTATAATTTGGAGAAATTAAATAAATTAGATTTATTCAATTTGGGATAACTATTTAATTAAATTTGAATTTAATTAAAAGTGGATAGGGGGATTTTAATTGAATAAAATGATTTATTCATTAAATGGTATAGTGAATTTAATTTAAATAAATTGAATAATTTATTTAATTAAATAGAGGAATGTGGATAGTTTAATGAAATTGGATTTAATTAAATAGAGAAATGAACATAAAATATTCATTTAGGAATATGGTCATTTTTATATGTCTACAGTTCCAACATAAACCTCTGGGGTTTGGAACTCTTGACCCTTTCCATTTTTAACTTAATCGGTGGGTAAGACTATATCACTGTTAGATATATTAGAAAATAAAGACAAGGCAACATCCCTATGTTCTTTTATTTTCAGTAATTCTATTAATGGGACAGTAACTTTCATTTGTGTAAGATCCTAAGCCATATCAAATGTAGAATTGGCACTCAAATCAGCATTAGTTTTAATTCTTTCTGCCTTAGGCTGACTTGCCCTTTTTGTTGTGGCAGCTCCTTGTATATCATTGGTACTTTTATCATCTCCACTCTTGGGTGCATCTTTAATTTTCTCTTTCTTTTCTTGACCAATTTGAGGGGAAGTAGTACTACTTGTAGCTTTTTTCTGAAGAACCTCTTTTATAAACATAGAACTTGGTTCACCTTGATCACTATCCCTTTTAGTGCTCCTTAGATTATAATTGTGCTTTGCCTTAGCTATAGCAGCTTTAGTGAGATTTTTTACTTCTTCCTCACTAGGCCTTCTGAGATGAACTTCTTCATCTTCAATAGTTACCACATTCAAAGTAGGATGCCAATCCAGTATTAGTTGTCCTTGAAAAGACCTTTCACTATCCAGCAAATCACTAAATTCACTTTGTTCAAATTCCTCATCACTTTCTACAATAGTCTCAAACATGTTAATGTCAGGCTCAGCTTCTTGTCTCATGGATTCTTCAAGGGCTTGAGCTACTGCACACTGATGAGGAGAATGTGGCCCATCACAAGCAATACACCAAGGAGTGTTTTCTATATTATGGACATTTTTCCCTTTTAAGGGATCTGGGGTATCCCGACTCTGAGTATTTTTAGGTTTCTCATTCTGCAGCTTGCCATCTTTCCAGTTGGTATTATAGGGCATATCATGCAGCCTAGGGGGTCTATCTTGCCAATTATAATGAGGCTTATCATTTTTATTTACCTTGGTAGTTAGATCCTTCATAGCAGTAACCAACCTTTCTATCTTGTCTTCCTCCTTAGCAACTTTCTTGGGTTGTTGTTTTGCTTCCTGCCATAGTCTAGCATCAGTTCTCCTTCCTAAATTTCCAGATGCTTTCCTATTGCTCTCCATATTAATAGAAATTCTAAACGCATCCCTCAGGCTATGTGGATTTTTATCCCTTAAGATATAAGCCATTTTAGAATCAAATGCATTGTAATAGATGTTCAGATACATGTTATTAGCTAACGTCATCACTTGATACAATCTATGCATGGCTTTCTGAAATCTAGCATTGAAATCGGTGACCATTTCATTATCAAATTTTCTAATGTTATTAAACTCATTAAGCATGAAGCTCACATTTTTTTTGTCACCATATTGTTCCTGAAAACAATTCCTAAAGTCCTCCCAAGACCCAATGCTATTAGCTGGGAGACCTCTGTACCAATCTCTTGCATCATCTACCAGGGACTGAACAAATAATTTCATTATACCATCTTCATCCACTATCTCATAATCATTTATCAAATCACTAAAAGATTTTAAATGCTTCTTAGCACTAATTACATTATTTCCAGCAAATCTATGGAGTCTATCCCTTAACTCAGTAGGAACATGGTTGGGATATCTTGGGATCCCATCAAAAAACAATTGTCTATACAGCTCTAAATTGATGGGTCTCCTTTGGAAAGGGTTAAAAAAATTATTATTACCCATGTTCATTCTAACATTGGAGATCGGGATCTGAGAGATTTGGTTATGCTGATTGTTTATAGGGGCTTGACTAACTATTGTTGTATTAACAGGCACAGTAGGCTGAATTTTAACCGGGGGGAGGGAAATTTGTTGAGAATTAGGCTTACTGAGATCTTATGATGGAAAAATGATAGGGGAGCTTTTAGATAACTAATTTTTCTCTTAACTTCCTGATTAGCCACTTCCAACTCAGCTTTCTCTAACTCCATTTGTAGATCCTCCTTTTCCTTCCTCATTCTTTCCATCTCTCTCTCATGTACTAATAGTTTATGGGAGATTTCCTCTATATTCCTAGATCCAGTTCCATCATCCACCCACTTTTGCTTCCCTTTATCAACATTATTCTTAGGAGGCTATGGATCACTAAGCACTTCCCTATTTGGCTGGATTACTGACCTATATGTTGGCTTGGCCTTAGGGATTAGAATTTCTCTAGTCACAGGACCTTCATCATCACTTTTTTCCTTTCCTTGGGCCAACAATTCAAGATCGCCTATCTATCTAAGAAGCCTATCTCTCTCCATTAGTTTTGCTTTGACTTCTTTTTCCCTATTTGCTTCCTTTTGGGCTCTTATGGAGATTAAGTGATGAACCTTTCTATTTAAATCTTCTATTTCTTTTGACACTTTATCTCCATTAGGAAAATTCTCATCAGAGTAAGATACATTGACTTGATCTATATCAATCAAGCTGATGTTTCCGTCAACTATTCTAGGCACAGAATGTCTGATTACATTTGAACTAGTCCTATCTCTCCCAGAAAGGCTAACATGAGATATATCTTGATCTAAAGCATGAACATTATCTATATTTCCAAATAATCCAGAATGGAAACCTAATATATCATGTTCAGATTCTCTGGAAGAAGAATTAGATTTCGCATAAATAGGTCGATCAGGTACCTTATCGGTATTGTTGTTTTTCTGCACCCAAGTAGCATTTGATGGCTCATGGAATACTAATCTCTTTTGACCTCTTCGTGACTATTCAAGTAAACCTTCTTGCAAGGTCTCACGAGGAATCTTCTTCATGAATGATCTGGTGTTTTTTCCTCCTTGCATTATGCTTGTCTCCCTTTTAGAATTATATTTATTTCACAAGCACTGGTTACAAAATAACAGAGTTTCCACCCATTAGACTGTGGGAAATATGAAAACAAGCTTTGAATAAAATGTTGCAAATTTTCAGACCAAAATCATATATCAAGAGAAACAGAGGGAACTTTCAAATAGAGACTTCCAGACACCACTCCTATATTCACTAGAACACCAATCTATTCCACAAACACACAATGATTTTCTTTATAAATTTAAGCACAAATCTGCATTTGGATTCTCACTATGACTCTCCCTTGCAGAGTCACCACTTTTGTTGTTCTCAAAATCTAATTCCCCTTAAGACCCTTATAACAATATAATAAACTTTGTCTATAGAAGAGAGATCAAAGAGAAGGAAACTTTCAAAACAACATATGACAAGGTTTGATTAACCTTCTACACTTTGAACTTGTCCAAAGTTCAGGTGGGTATACCCTTTTGTGAATTGAGTTCACACTTTTAAAAGACAAATCCACAGTAAACCAGTCTAAAAACTAGTGGATCTTATCACCTTAAAACCAACTGAAACAAAGAAATAAAACTTGTACTCATATTCAGTATTGACCTAAAATTGTGTAAAAAGACAACCACAATAGATACCAATGCCTTATTCACTGGCCACAGACTCATCTAAGTTTAGGAAATACTCCCACAATCAAATATCCCCACATATGCCTGCATACATAAGAATTTCACTCACACTAAACCAAACTGCATTTATCAAATTCAAAGTATCCCATGAAGAATTTACTGATAGAAATGATTCCCGCATATTTAATTCCCCTCTTGAAGAGAAAAGCTAAGAAGCACATCTACTTGAAGTCACCTTACAACCAATATTCAAAAGGAATAACCCTAGATTACTCAGAATGAAACATTAAATATTTGCAAAACATACTTAAAGACAACACAAAGTTTAAGCTCAAAACCGATGGTCTGTATATTGATATTATTTCATAAAGTATTACAAAAACATTTGAATGTTCTCCATTAAGATTTAGAAAAGGCACAAATAAATTTTTGCAGCGTTTCCTTACAATTCCTTGCGATCGCTTTTTACTAGTCCTGGTCTCCATTTATAATAACATGGATGCATACAAAGCTTTGGACTTTCCTAGGAGAGTTTGTTATAATCATTACTTCTCTTCAGAAGTAGTTACCAAACCTTTTCCAAATGCAGTTACAAGTCTTTTTCAACATATGCGGCTTCTTTCTACTTGTTGTTCTTTTGCAACATCTTCTAACTGCTCCACATCCAGTATTGCATATTTTCTTGTCCATTCCTGGTATACATCATCAGTAGGCCATGAGAAGTTAACAACTTTTCCTTTTGTCTTGGCTAATCTTTTCCAAGAATTCCTCATTTTGTTGACCTCTAAATTAAGAAAACCATAATGAGATTTGATTTTCTCAATCTCCTCAATTGTTTTGATAAATATGGAAGCATCCTCTAAATTAATAATTCCTTTTATTCTTAGTGACAATTTGGCTTCTAATTCCTTAATCCATATTTGTTTGTCCTTTAATTGTGTTGGACTGGCAAAACCCCCTAGGAGTAATTCAAAAACTTGATTAGTGTACTCTTTCTTGTACAAGTTGATCTTTCTATCTGCATTATCTACTCCTTCTGCTAACTTCACTAAATCCTTTGT
Organism: Cryptomeria japonica; assembly: GCF_030272615.1. Lineage (NCBI taxonomy): Eukaryota > Viridiplantae > Streptophyta > Pinopsida > Cupressales > Cupressaceae > Cryptomeria > Cryptomeria japonica. The sequence goes on from NC_081408.1 coordinate 205,974,132, forward strand.
CATATCATTGGTAGATTTAATAATGGGGTCAGCCCCTGCCTCATCATAGGATACACAAATAAGTTCTATATCCTGCTCTCTGGGCTTCCACTTGTCAAAAATAGGCATTAGAACAGCCTTGTGTCCATTTAGCTCATTCCACATTTCCAAAATCTTACTCATGTTATTGTACATTAGTGAGGACCCTATGGTGTCAACAAAACTAAAAATTGTAGTGGTTACTCTCTCTTCATATTTCTTTGCATACAGGGCCTAAGCCTATTTTAGCTTCTCCAATTCATGGGGAGTAATCTCAATCAACTAGGAACTAGAAGGTGCTGGAGATGGTGGGAATTCAATAATGGGGTTGGTAGTTGGAGGCCTTGCAGGAGAAGAGGAGATCATCAATGTTGAAGACTCACCTTGATGGTATTGTCTTGCCAACTGACTTGTCAACTTGGCAATGATGCTATCTTTACCCCTTACCTCTTTCTTGGCATTGTTGTAAGCTTGTAAAACTATCTCCAACTTAACTTGGAGATCTGCCTTTTCCTTGGCCTCTCTTTTTGCTACTGTAACACTAAACTTTGCAGTCTCTAGGACTATGCTTGCAGCTTCTACCACCCTAGTTCTTTGTACTCTTCTCACTATCATACCTCCAAGGAAACTTGACCCTGGGGTGTCCTTATTCTTTCTATTTTCATCTCTTTTCAGAGACCACCTAACCAGGGTAGCATTATCCTTGTTGAAGGTGACCCCCTCCATAGGTTTAGTCTCCTTCCTCACTTCCTCTAAGACCAAGGCATTCGCTATGTCCCATTCAGGGAGAATGAGTACACCAGCCTTTGCCACCATGTCTCTTCCTTGCTCAGGAGTGATGGTCTTGAACTCAATAATCATCTTTTGCTTTATTTCTTCCTCCACCAAAGTCGGATCCTTATGGGGCTTCTCACCTTTCCTCTTCTCACACCTAGCATTAAATTGATCAATATTATGCTTCCACATGAATTTCATGAAAGCTCTTGATGTGACAAAGTTATTATCAGCCAAGAAATCCTCACTGGCTTTTTTGATCTCAGGATCCAACTCCTAGCCTTTGAACTCACTAGTGGTTATGTTCATCTCAGCATTAAGGGGCTCTTCTGGCATTCCCTCTTCCCGTTCATCATAGGTGAAGGCTATCTCTCCAAGACTGCCTAATTATAACAGTTGCTCAGCTGCTCGCTGTTCATCTCCTATATGAATAGGGGATTGGGATGGGGAATACAAGGGTTCATCAGATTGTACTTCGTTTCCCATTCTTTGCCTCTTTGGGCTCTCCTGAATGTCAATGACATTCTGTATCTTCCTCTTTCCTTTTGAGGTAGAAGGCTTTCCTGTTGTTGGCACCAACACACTATAGTTAGACGTCTTATGTAACATATAATCACCTTGAGGGATTGCTTTGGCAGATGTAGACCTAGTTAAAACTAGTCTTTCTTTCTCAGAGCTGTTCTTAATCACAACCTCCCTCTTCTCTTTCAATGTTTGCATTACATCTTCAAAACAAAGAATTAAGAATTTTACCTTTTCTTCAAAGGGGTGGAAACTGGACAAAGGGTCATAGCTAGTGTCAAATTGGTGCACAAAATCCAGGGCCTTCCTGTAGGCCACCCACTTTTCTTTCCTTAGCTCTTTCTCATCCAAATCAAACTCATTCCTGATGAGGTCTTTAGGAAACTGGAATTGGTGAGGTCTACCTCTGCATACTACCCTCTTTCTGAACATGCCATTGAAGAAATCTTTAGGGTCGACACACCTTGATACTGCAGTTGATAAATGGTATGGTTGAAGGAAATCTTCAAAGCACTTCCAGCTCCCTTTAGTTATTACAAACTGATGAGCTATAGTTATTGTAGGGAAAATGGTCCCTTTACCTCTACCTATTAACTCTACCTCTTGCATGCCACCAATATGCTTGAGAACTTGTGCAATTCCTACTTTGAGAGGGACCTGATATGTCAACAAAAATGGAGTGCCTCTGAAACCATACACTCTGAAAACTATGGAGACAGGGTATAAGTACATACCACCCTAATTGTGAACAATTTTAATATTTTCAGCAAACTATTTTGGCCTAATGAATTCCAAAAGAACCTTAGGGACTCTTGGATTCTCTGAATATATAAGAGTCCTAATCTTGGATGCAAAGCACTTATCAAATCTCAAGTAGCTAGAATCTTCTCTATCCAATGAAAGCACTATACCCCATAACTAAACTGGCATCTTCTCTCCATCATTTTCTTTCACAAGATCCATTCCATTTGCAAAATATTCACCACCCTTAAATAAAAATAAGTGCATGAGGAGGGAGTAGCATCCAAAAGGCCTATCCACTTTCCCATTCTTTATCCCTATCAAACCTTCATGGATGGCATCAGTAACATAGGAGGCATTATCAAAGGTCACTGCTAGAGAAGGGTTCAAAATTTGAGCAATCATTAACATGAAATGAGTTGGCATGTTTTCTTCAGCATCCTCTCCTAAAATTTGGCAGAGTGACTGGTATAATCCCTTGGCTCTAAGGGTGAACAGATTTAAGGAGAAAGGCTCCATAGTATTGGGTCCTACAAATGTTAATCCACCTATCTTCACAAAGAATTCTTTAAGAGGCCCACTCCTAATGTGATTCCTCTATGCATTGTAAACCTGAGCAAGTGATTTAAAATTGATGGGTTCTAAGAAATTGGAAAATTGACTAAGCCTAAAAGCATTTCTAAACTCCTCATTATTAATCTCCATGAGGGTTTTTCCATTTATGTCCCTAATACTCTTTGTAGTTGGGTCATAATTGTGTGCAATTTGAGTTAGAAGGTCCACATCCATGAACACTCCAGGAACTACCAATTTTCTTACATCTAACTCCCAAATGGTATTCATTGGGGCTAGGGAATGTCTCATGCTGAATCCAACCTTGAAAAGACCCAACCTAGACAATCCTATCTATAGGTCTCTCAGCCAATTGCCTTTGTCATATAATCCTTGTCCTATTTTTAGGTGTAGAGCTTTTGGCACTAACTCTTTTACCTTATCTGCCACATTGGTTGACATGGTCAACTACTCTAGGAAATCATCATAGATTGCCCTCTCTTGGTAATTAACCTTTCCTGAGAACTCCCTTTTAGGTGCCATCTTAAAATTACTATGTAAGCAACTTAATTACTAACCACAACAGTTTTGTAGCAGATCAAAACCCCAATTTAAACAAACTGTCAAGTAATTGCTAAGCAAGAGTACAAGAGAACCTGTTCTTGGCTTGAAGAATTCTGCTCTGCACCAGAAAAATATGCTCTACACCCGCTTCTTTGCAACAACTCTTTGAAATGATGCCTACATTCAATTGATGTGAGACCATATACGACAATCGAGCTCTTAACTGCAACATTGATACCGCAGCTTCGGTCATCCCTTCAGAATTGAATTCATAGAAGATTTCAAAAATTTCACTCCAATGGGTCATAACACACCTGTGTATTTTCTTTTTCACTCTTTTTCCATTTCGCAGAGCATAACATCCTTGCACGTTCATCTAGCAAAACTACGCTGGCCATTAGATCATATCAAACTTGTGCTGCCTTTACCCTTTTACCTTTCCTCATCTAGCAACGAGCTAAAAATCCTTTCGCTACTTTGCAAAGAGTAGCCGACATGCACTTTAACCCAGCAAAGCAACGCCAATCATCCGATGGATGGAACCTGATCGGTCTTTATCTTCATTTGATCTCTTTACCTTAATGTTTGGCCCTACCTTCTTTTCACCACTTCGCAGGCTTTAACCGTTGGGCATTTTCCTTTCGCGAAGCTATGCCAAGTGTTACATGGAACTCTAACCGCTCAGCCTTTAACTCTGACCGTGACCGTCAACCCATTTAACTAACCGCGCCTCATCTTGTTGGCTAACGGTTTTTTCTATTTCACAGGGGTTAATCTGCTTCCATCTTTGGGCCACAAAACAACAAGAAGCATTGGATCTGTTGTTCACCAAAAGTGATAACCCAAGTATACCTGCAAATCTATCTATGAGATAGCCAATCTCAATCAATGAAACACCTCAGGGCTTGGACAACATGACAAGGATATGAATCCTTCTACTCTTCAGGCTCTGCATAACCTAGGCGAGTATACCTTTGATGCATTTAATCAGACCTATTACACACAAGACTGCATCAATCAAACGCAAATGGATCTCAAAGGGTTCAAAAACTAAGAGGTAACTATAGATGGGCTAGATCCACACTTGCACTTAACATTTTTGAATCATGAGATGGAGGGACACTTCCACATAACATAAAATATAAAAGATATTCTGATTTTGGATTTTTAAATGGTGTTCTGACAACCTTTCAATATTACAAGAGACCAGTGCCTTATCCAGGCCACAGAGTCATGCATAAAACTGGATGAGAAATCTCAGATGCAAGTTCTTTTCAACATTAAATTTTCATGTATCAATGCCTTACATTAATACAATCCTCTGCTCTATCACAAAACCATACTTATATGTATATATCCAATATCCATTCAAAATCATTAATGTTGGGTTTTAGGATTTAAATCCTTCCTTGAAGAATACCCAAAAGACAACATTACACTCTTAGAGGAATCTAAAAGAGACAACTCAAATTATCCTTGATAATATGAAATTATATGAATCTGAGTACATTTTGGAGACAATTTCATGGAAACTCACACATGCCTGGCATATGCATGAACCTGCAAACTGAAACTAAACCTATAGTAAAGACAACACTGAAAACATAGACAAACACACTGTCATTTGCATTGATAAAAGGATGTCATCACTAGAACCTGCAATTTTGGATTTCTCCCTTGGAGCAAATGTCTCAAAAACTGGAACCCCTACAACTGAGAAGAATGGGGAATAAGAAGGAGAGGAAAGAGAATCAAATCTACAACTGAAAATTGCCAAGTGTCTCCTCTCTAATTGAATTTTGTTCCCATGGAAAATGCTTCCAAAATATCCCACATTTGTCAAAATTAACCCCATAATCGGATTCCTCACTCCGAGAGCTTTCTGAAAATACATACCACTTTATATTTTGGCCAAAAATTGAGTCCTAGCCGAATTAACTCCATTTCTGCTCAGTCATTTAAATTTTTGAATTATTTGATATAGTTTAAACTATATCATTTACAATTTTAATTTTAATTTTTGCCTCCATATGTGCTCTGATGCTTTGCCATGTGGTGGCCTCCGATTGGTCGATGGGGTTGACCGGACGCCACCTGGGATGACACCTCATCAATGCCACATCATATGCTTTGTCACTGCCACTTGGCTGCCATGTGTACACCACCTCAGTGCCACATCATCACCACTAGACTACCACCTGTGTGCCAACTATGTGCCACATCACTGCCACCTCACCAGGACCCACCTACTGGACATCTGACTGTACCTGCCACCTAGCTTTCGCAACTTCGTAGGGTGTAACTCGCATGCATCTTCCTTTCGCGAAATAGCACGCACCGTTGATCCATCTTGAACTTGTTCACTCATTAAGCCGGCCTTCCTCTGTAAAATTTTGCATGCTTGCCTCGGGAAGTGTGCCTATGTGGGGTCCACCTGGTCGCCACTCAGTCACCTCCTCTATCATCTTAGGAAGCATGCTCGCGTGTGGGCCTGCCTTGGGTGCCCATAGGCATCTCTGTCAAAAGCCTTTATGGCTTAGACATATTACCACTGTGGAGCATTGCATATAAATATTAAAAAAGACCATTTCCCAGCCAATGTGGGATTAAGGCTTATGCCTGGAGTTGCATTTTTTTGAAACTTTTATGAGACTTTCATGGTGCCTGCCACATTTCACTTGCTAAACTCATTTGCTTGAATGTTTTGAACAACCTTTTCACCATCACGTGTTGGGAGAGGTTTGAAATTTGTTGATGCCTTACACAATTCCAAAATGGATTTGCATTTAATTTGCCAAATCTACATTGCATATCGCATGAAGGTTTCAGCTACTATCCATACTTGCACAAGAAATTTTAACCTTCACCAGATGTAGGTATTTGGCAACTAAACACTGCCAATTTGCATTAACATAAACTTCTGAAATGCTTCCAATCTCCACGGCAGAGGGAAGAAATTGGGTCTGTAGCTGCCATATTGCATTACCACACAGAGGCTGGAGGGAGATGGGGAATGCTTTGGGAGGCCCATGCCACACTCCAAACACCATGCCTGGCAAACACTCTAGCATTTATCTTATAATTTTCATTGCTCTTCATAAAACACATAGAATTTTATGCCTAGCAATGTGCATTCATCAAAGTTTATGAAAACCATTTCCAACGTTTTCTCTAGATAAATCGATGCCCAAGTGTTGTTTGAAATTCCAAATGGTTTGAAATCCCTTTACCCTCCACTAGCTTCCACGCAGGGAGGAAGTTGCTGTTGACTGTGGTTATACACCATTTGCATTTTATAAATTCAATACCCAATCTGCCAGGCTTCTCATTGCATTTTGTTTTATGGTTTCTATGCCTCCCTTCACATGCCACACAGCAAGGGAAAATGAATTGTTGCCTTTACTTTGGAACATGCTTCCAACACCCAGCAATCACGTCCACCGCCAGCAGGGAAATACAAGGAGGAATGTGGGGTTTTTGTTGTTTGCATTTGCTTCTTTGCAGATAAAAAGGAAAATCCACTCCACATGAAACATTTGGAACTGCAGCCCCTTCAACTATGTGAGCATTAAGGGAGATGGGAGACACGTGAGGGAGAAAAGGATGCTAGCAATTGGTTTACATTTAATTTGCCCCTTCATCATCCACGGGATTTGCCATAGCATTAGTTTGCTTTCAAAATGCTACTCTTTGTTCATGCTCAATGCAAAGCAATGTATTTTTTAAGAAAGTTACACAGGACTGCAAGTGTTAGGATAATTTGGTTCTGCAGATTGGCATCCTAATCAACAAGTTGTTGATTTCAAAAACCACCACCTATTTGTCTATTAAGAAAAATTGCACAAAACTTTGTCTTCAACAATCTCTCAATTTACATCTTCCATTCTCATATAAAGAGAACATTAGCATATATCATACGATACTTCTCAAACACCATATTTATCCTTTGTTGCATTAAAAACGAAAAATCTTGCAATCTAGAAGAAAGCTAACAGACCAAGCTGGCAAATCAAATGAGACACCCTTGACATTTATAGTGTCTTTAAACTTGAATCCTCAATGGCTGCTACCGATATGAACTTTACCTGACTGTGACTTGTGGATTGCATCATTATCTGAATATTCTGAAATTCCCCCAGTAAACAAAAATCCCCAATAAAATCAATCCGCGAGCATGAGCCAGGTCGGGCCCCAAAGTAGGTTCGACTAAAAAAATTTTGATTTCACACAACTGACCTCTGGAATGATTTAGGAACTTGAAACAAACCTTTGGAAATGATCAGCATCATTTTCAGATCATTAATCCGCATTTTACAACCTTCAGGTGATTACGCCACAATTTTCGCATTTAATCGCGAAGACGTAATTTTCAAACCTATCAAAACACCTTTCTGGAGCTCGCCATCTGATAGGTGTGTACTCTGATATACAAGGATGACTTCTACCAAATGGTTTCTTAAGACGAGTCCCAAGCGAAGAGATATTAATTTCCGAAAATGGCCAACTGGCTTTGTCGACACTACGGACCTGATGAAGTCAATGTCCTGGCAACACATGATGCCTTTCTCAAAAATATCAAATGACCTTCGTAGGCCCTCAAATTTGGAAAATAGGTACCTTAAAGTACATATTAAAACTTGCAAATATCAGTTTGATCACAAGACTGATAGGATGCAAATGGTGCACTCACCAAAACAGCTACATTAACTGATATAACACTAGAGTGCGGATAACTGAATTTGATGGTAAAATGAGCTCTTTTGAAAACCGATCAAATGGATTGATAAAGGCTTGAAATTTTAAACGTAGCTCATAATTTATACTGAAATTAGGCTAGAACAAACATTATGGCATGACACTTACTGAGGCAACTTTTACACTTGTGCGAAACAGGGTTCCGACTAGCTGTCGAAACAGGGACTTGCCAAAACATTGAAACTGCAAATGGATTTGGCTTCAAAAACTGAGCAAATGGATTCGTAAAGACTTAAAAATTTGTGAGATCACTCAAATTTATGCATAGAATTGAATCCACTTTGAAATTTTTCATGACAATCAACAGGGCAAAAGATGTAATCTCTCAAAGTAGGCCACTCAATAAAATCTGCATTTGTGCCTAAAATGCACTTTCAGCTCACCCTTCGAAATGGGTACCTGGTAAACTTCTCCAAACTGAATTTTGAAAGTTGCACATCACTGAATAGGCCAAATTAAAGGTGTAGGACATGAATCCTGAGCCTTACCCTCTGAAAATCAACTGGCTCCATTTTACCCCCTTGCTAACTAGGCCATTCAAACTGACTTATTTTAATCATTCGGAAATGTAAGGCAGATTTTTGAAATGGGCCTATGAACTTGACTCAGTTTTAAATACTCCCAACAGGATCAATCTTGAGATAAACACCTTTTAAGTGGGATCTTTATCTAGGTATTACATACACCACTTGTTTACCGGTTAACAAAGACCACGTGGCACTCGGCCATTAGTCCTGGAAGCTCCTTCAGGTTTAGTTCTGAGTCAGCCACGTGTCTTACTTTTCTATTCACACATAACCGCCAGTTACACCTTGGTGGGCCCTTAATTTCTTTTAAAACCACATGTCATCCGACACATCGCCATCAAGCTCCACAAGAGGTAGCAAATATCATGCCACGTCATGTCGGATAGAACCTCTATTTGTCTTTTGCCATTTCACGGGCCTTAATCTTATGTTGGTTTGTAGCCACGAAACAACGAGAACCCTTGGATCAAAACAGAGTTGATCGGCCTTTACCTTTATGCCTTACCTATCCTTTGGGCCCACTTTCTCTTTCGCCATTTCGCAGGCTTTAAACTACTAGCATCTTACCTTTGCAAATTCACACGAGCCGTTAGATCTCAAGAACTTGCATGATACTTAATAGCTTACTTAAAACCAACAGATGTGGGTCTTTTGACTCAGCTTTATCCATTTGGCATTCGGTCATTCCTGAACTAACATGTCAACTTATTACTTGTTATCTCAGCTAGTTGGACTTCCTACTTGGAATGCCATGTCATTTCACCATTTCACAAAAGCTATCTTTTGAGCACCTTCCTCCCACGAAACCGTGCTGGCTGCTAGATCTCAGGGACCTGCGCGTCTATTATGCCTTTTAGGAACCTCTTTTTCTAGGCCTGAAAACCTTTCACTATTTCATGAAGAATAAACTGTGAGCATCTCTCAGCCGCGAAACAACGAGAACTGTCAATTTCTTTTAAACTTGATCACCTTTTAGCCATGGAAAAGTCTTCACCGCTAGGTCCCACCAAACCTTTTCACCATTTCGCGAAAGGTAACTTGCTTATTTTGGCTGCGAATCAATGCGAGTCATTGGATTTGAAACGAGATGGGGTCTCGTTAAGCTGGCCGCCAATACACATAGTCAAGCCTGCTTTTTCTTTTCGCTATTTCGCATAGCTTAATGCACCTGCAAATTCACCTAATGAGACAACAAAAGGCGTAGATTAATCTGAGAGTTGTGTGACACTTACAGGACCTGACAGCATTTAGGAAAAGGCATAAGTGATAGGCATAAATTTTTTCAATTAATTAGAGACCGCCTAGGCAAGTAACAAGGGGGGAACACTTTACATGAATTAAAGATCCATTACTTAAGTGAATAAAGTAATGCAAAAATAGAAGCCAGAGGGTTTTTATCAAACATTTGAGTGATTAAAAACTAAACCCTTAACCCATAAAGACCTAGAATAGATTTGAAGCAACTAATAGCATACCTAGCCCAAAAAAATCAAAACTTAGCCAATTATGGGAAAAGAAAACCCATTTCTTAAATAGTGATAACACCTTCAATGCCTCTTCCTTTATTTTCTCAATGTTTTCTATGATATATTTACACAAGGTATCAAGTTGTCATAAAGAATCTTTATTGTCTATATTACAGTTAGGAGCAATTACCTTCAAAATTGTTATGGTGTCATCTATTGCCTTGTAAGCTTGTGAGCTGCAATCTGTTATCCTTTTAATTGAATCTAAGAGTACTTCAGTCACATTAGTTGATTTGTAGCATGATGATGAGGAACCTACATTCAAAGTACCACCGGTGGAAGTAACCAAGCTTGTATTGACCTCTAGTAGGTCAGTTTGTGTTTGCATTTCCTTAAGCAATGGTTTTTCTACTTCTCTAGTTGCCGATTGCACTGTTTCCTCATGACCCTATTCCTGTACCTGCTGCTATTCCTATTTCAGAGCCTTTTGCTCTATTTGTTTCTCTATTTGTTGCATTGTCTCAGTCTGAGTCTAAGTTTCTACCTATTGTTCTTTGTCATCTACCAGTTTCTCTTATGTGTTTTCAGTTTGCTCATCTACTAGAGGCTCACTAGCCATGTCAGTTTTATCAGTTGTATCTTTGTCTACCACAATGTTGATCTTTTGAGTATCAACATCCACTATATATAAGACTTCAGGATTAGGATTGACATCCTCTACATCCATACTTTCAACTGTCAGTTGATCTTTTGTAGCTGTGGTTGTTACCAGTGGAGTAATCAAAGGAGGTGGGGGTAAGTTGTCTTTAACCTTGATACTAGGTGGTCCACCAACTTTACCTTTACCCTTGTCTCTATCCTTCTGATACACCTTTATAGGTTTGTAGCTCATGTATTCTTCTTGTTTTTCTTTTTCCACTAGGAAAATGTCCCATGCATTTTCCATCTCCTTAGTCACCTCATTAACTCTTCCAACCAATTAAGAAATGTGTCGGTGTGTAGTAGAAAATACTAACCAGTTGGCTTCAGCAATTAAGTCATCAATTTCTTTGGGTGAATTCATTGGGTATACAGCAAGTAGCTTTTCTATCTATATTTTCTTGTCAAGTTCTATTACTACTTGTCTTCTTGCTTCCAATCTCATAAACAGTTCATCTAGTACTTCATCTACAACTTCCATAAAAAATTTCTTATATATGTCCATATGTAATATAACACTGTTTTCTACTTGTTCTTTTTCATCAGTTGTTAGAGTGTCATATAATTTCTCTATATTCTTCAGTTTCCCTTCCTCGGTAATTTCATTCAACAGTATGTCAAGAGGAGCCAGGTTTTGTTTTGTTCTCTTCTTCTTGGGTGTTAGTTTCTTCTTTGGTGTAGCCTTTCTTAACGGATTTCTCACTGCTTGTTGTTTTTATCTCATCCTCCTAGGTGAGGGTGTGGTTTCTAGTGAGGGATCTCTTTTCCTTACAACTCTCTTGAAAGTTGAAGGCATGTCATTCTCTGAAGATGTGCCTACCGGTGATAGGTGAGTTTCAGGTTGTGGAGTTGCTAACTCATCCTCTGTTCTACCAGTTAGTTCCATTACTTTATCCTTGATTTCCTTTCCTTGTCTAGAACCTCTTCTTACAACTGCCTCAACCTTTTTGACTCTTTTCTTAGATTGTATTTGGCTTTCAATAGTTTCTGCACAACCAAATACTTCTTCCTTAGGCTCTTTAGGGGCTTCCAGAAGTGCTTTAGCATATGTTTCAATGATAAGGTCATCTGTTTCATAACCCATCTCTGTTACCCAAACCGTCCTAGGGATGACTGCTTTCATCCAGATCTCATCCTTCTTAATTATAAAGCATATTTTATCCTTATATTTGTCAACAATCTTTTGTGATAATTTGATTCTTTTCTTCATTTTGGCTTTCAGTGCTTGAAAATAGTCTTGGATATTTTGATCCTTATCTTCTCCCATATTGTTGAATAATTCTATTAGCTGTTTACCTACTGATATATCATATCAAAGTTCTTTGTAGCCTATACTGGGAACCTGTTTGGTTATATTTAGCATCAGGCATACTAGCAGATTTCAAAACCTAAAAGTTCCTTTCTTGTCCTTCTTAATCTTGCCTAAGTTGTCAATTAATTCATCCTTCAACCACTCACATACATCAATCTTTGCATTATCTATGACCATGTCATAAGCACTCTTAATGGACAGACTTGACACTCAATTGAGTCTATTTGCATGAGTAGCTTTATACCCTAAAATCATGCTGATAAATCTTACATTAGTATCTTTTACATCATTGGCTCTTAAGGACCTTTTATTAGATGTGGCACCAGTTAGGTTCATAACTAGGTCATTTGAGACCTTCTTGGTTTTGTCTGGCCTCTTACCGATGGTCGATAACCCTGTGACAGCTTTCACAGCTTCCTTGGTGATTTTGTGAATTGCATCTAACCAGAAAAATTCACCATGTACCCTGCTTAAGACTATCCTAATCACATTCTTGGGGAATTCAAGAATGCTAAGGATCTCTGTAAATCCTAGGGTTTCAATGATCTTAAGTTCATCTTTTATATTACTGAATTCATCACATATGACAGATTTAAACATGGTTTTAATCTCTTCATCTCCTAGTTCCTCAATGTTGCAATGAATGTAAATTCAGGGGTCTTCAGCATAAACAACTCACTTAGGAATTAGAGAAAAAGCACCTAAAGCATCATCTTTCTTTGCTACCTCAGGGACTAATTGAAATAGAGGCCTAGGTCTTTTTACAAATTCAAAAATAGCAGGGTTTGCTATACATTCAAGTGCAGAGGTGGATGCCATGATAAAATACCTTTTACTACCTTTAGGATGGATTGATTGCTTGAAGTGCTTCGCCTCTTGCTCGAAATGCCTTAGCTCAGAATCTTCTCACTCTTCGTAGGTTTGAAATCTCGGTGAAATGAAATGGAGCCAAAACCACAAATTTATAGTGTTAATTTGCCATCTACCAGATTAAATGCATGCCAATTAAGTAGTAACTTAACATGTCTACCGGTAATGAAGTAATTTCAAACTTCTCATCTCTAACCGAGGGAATGATAGCACATGTGTCATTACATCGCCAAACCCTCAAGGAAACTTTCTCCAATTCGATGAAGAACTTCTTGCCAGTGGAGCATTACTCTGTCCTGTTGGTGAAGCATCACTCTGTCCTACTGGTGAAGCATTGATTGGTTCTACCGGTGTAGGAGTATTCTCAATATTTAGATCAACTTTTCTAATACATTGTTTTGAGAATTCTTGCTTAACCTCTTCAACTTTTTCTTTACCTTTCAAGATATAAATTTTGTTGTCTGCTGGTGAATCTTTACTTCTACAGAATTTTGCAATATGCCCAATCTTGTTACATGCATAACAAGTTACATTATTCTTCTAAATAGCTTTCCCATAACCTATGCCGGTTTGTGTTCTGCATTGATTAGATAAATGTCCAAATCTTCCACAAACATATCATCTCACATTCATTCTGCAACTCTCAGAATTGTGACCAACTTTGTTGCATTTAGAACATTGACTGGTGGGTGTGTTGATATTCTGATAATTTCTTGATCTACATTCATTTTCTCTATGACCATACTTATTATAGTTAAAGCATTTTCCATTGAATTTATAAGCATTAGGTTGCCTTACTAGTTTGTTGTGATCCTGTGTGTTTGTAGTACTAGAGCTTTAACCAACTTCAAAGCCAATTCCAGAAGTGTCACCTTTAGGTTTTTGATTCTTCAATAAGTTACAAAGTTCCTCTGAGCTTTTCTTGAATTTTTCTTTATGTTGATTTGCAGTTTCTAGTTCTCTTTCTAAGACTTCTTTCTGTCTCATCAGTTCATTTGAGTCATTCTGAGTTTTCATTAGATCTATCTTTGATAGATCATTTTCATAGCTAAGTCTTGTGTTCTCATTTGCTGCATCACTTAGTCTTCTGGTCAATTCTTCTTCATTTTTCTTCCTATCTTCAATCTCTTTACAAAATCTCATAATCATATCCTGCATCTCATTCTTTGTAGTTATGTTCTCCAGTTTCAGCTTACTTAACATATCATTAAGTGATTCCTTTTCATCATTCTCATTTTGCATCTTTTCACAAAGTTCTATTCTCTTATTTCTTGCAATAGTAAGATTCTCTTCAAGTGCCTGAATGATATCCTAAGCTACTTTTAAATCATCTTCTAATTTGATATTTTTCAATTTTTCTGCATCATAGTCTGAGAGAGTTGCTTCAAGTTGCTTCATTAGATTTTCCATCTTAACCGGCGTCAAGATCTTCCTCAAGCTATTAGGATTCTAAAAATAGAGGACCAAGCTCTGATACCAATTGTTAGGAAACTCACAGATACCAAGAGGGGGGGGTGAATCAATATCTAACCGATAATTAGAATTTCTCAACTTAAAACATGTAGAACATATTGTAACAGTGTACCGGTATGCAAGAAATAATGCAATAAATAGAAATGAAAGAAACCACATGAAAATCACACCATAACACAATGATTTAACAAGGAAACCCAGTGTGGGAAAAACCTTAGTGGGATTTGTGACCCACAATATTCACTTACTGGCCAATAACAAAATATTACTTACACTAGGGGCCTGCACATGTAGGAAGGCCAACTGCCTAGAGCTCACTGCTCAAATGGGAAGTCTCACTGACTTACAATGTGGATTATTCAAATCCAATAACTTGTACTACTTTACAATAGCATCTTCAATGCTAGATTCAGTACCGGTTTCTGCTCTGTTCTTTACATATACCCCTTAACCTATATTTTGCATAATAGGTCTACCTAATATTTTTCTCCTTTCTTTTTCACTTACATCGCATCCTTACAAAATGTCTACAATGATCTCTTTTATATATAAGAGTCATTTTACAATGATATCAAGTTGGCTTACTGTAGCGTCCTAAAATTGTGACACTTGCAATTTCGACTGCATTTCGGTCTTCATGATGGCGACGCAACACGCAACCTGAATGGAGACCCCAAAACCTGATTACGACACTGAAAACTGCATTTTTCAAGCACCCGGGCCTGAACCTCCTTTGCACCCTGCTGTCCCGGGAGGTGGGACCAGAGCGCCCAGCGCCCTGGTCCTTCAGGACTAGGGCGCCCAGCGCCCTGGTCCTTCAGGACCAGGGCGCCCAGCGCCCTGGTCCCCCAGGACCATGGCGCCCAGCGCCCTGGTCCCTGGGCCTATTTTGGGCCCGGTCTCCTAAGGGGTCTCGGGTCTTTTTGTTTGCAAATTGGAAATTAAACTTTCCTGGTCGGCCTAAGGTCGGGAAAATCAGTCTATCAGCCCTAAATGACAAGTATATAAACTATATTTTCCTCTCTCATTTGGGGAGAGAGAGACACATGAGGGAAAAAGCGTGGAAACTATACTCAAGCATTCAAGCATTCAAACATTCAAGCATTCATTCCAAGTCTCCATTCAAGGCTAAGTGTTGCATTCAAGACAAGGATTCAACCATTGAAGAGGAGATCACATACTACATATTACAACAACATACAACATCTATACCTTCGCACATATGGATACAAACATCCTTAGAACAAGGTATTAGTACTTGTTTTACAGACATTTACATTTACAGCACTTGGTCATTTCTTGGTTAATTCCAAAACCGGGGTTTGACCTAAAGGCAAACCCCTAATCCCTAACCCCCCAATCGTCTTCGCTTTTCTATGTGTAGGTTGCAGGTACACAGCTGAAATTGAAGATCTGGAATCCTTGTGCAGAGATGAACAGATCCCCCTTCTTTTCACGGATTTTTCGAAGGACCGTGGTGCTCGGGCGCCATCGTCCTGACAACTTTTGCTCAAATTTGCAGGACAGCGCCGTATCGACATTTTACTGCTAATTCTAGGTCCGCAGCTTCATACTGTATCCCTATCTCAGTTTATAAGCGAATCTTTGTCACTTTCTATGCATTCCTAGCTTAATCATTCTATCTACATTCTTTACAAAAGAGGGTAGCCTTGCTGTCTTAACCCTTGAAATGCATTTAGCATCCAATCTTGCATTGCGTGGGATTGGATCTTGTGGGTTTCAATCCCTCTTTTGAATGTAAAGTCTCTCCCTTAAGTGAAAACCATCAACCCTAGCGACCTCCCTTCTCTCTCCTTGGAGTTGGAAGAGGGGAGAGCAACTAGGGTTCGATCGCGATTTTCCGCTTTACATTTTGGTGAACCCGATGTGAACATCCTTTTTGATTATTCATGGTTAGATCTAAAAATTGGATTCCTTGATTACATTTTCATGTTGATCTTTTGCAAAATTTTAGAGGTTAATTGCATAAAAACCCTAAATTTTCTTTTTAGTAATTAAGCTTGTGAAATGTCTAAATGTTAATGCTTGTTTCAGATCTACCCTTCTATTACAAATTATCAATTCATAGTTGTGCTTTAATTTTGAAAATTAAGTGGTTAAGTGTCAAAACCCTAATTTTTGAAACCCTCTTGATTCAACCTTTGTCCGACAATTTCACTGATCAAAACATCTCCAAATTAGCTGTAACTTTGGATTCCGCAATAAAATCACAATATCTTTCATCCCTGAAAATTTGGAAAAAAGTTGCGAGGACTGTGTGCACTCCGAGCGCCATCGTCCCCGACATTTTTTCCGAAATTTTGGGAGCGAGATCTTACTATATTTTCCTGCTAAAATCCAGAATTTTGGCTGATTTTATCAATTTTAACACCTTCAAAATTACAGTCAAAGTTGGTCTTGTGATTGCTTGGATTAAGGCTTCTAAACATTTAAAAATCATCAAAATTGAAATTTGTGTCAAAATTGTGTTTCTTACAGTCCTAAATCTGAAAAGTGTGTTAGCATTCATTCGAAATTTCAATGCTTTATTCAAATTTTTGCAATTTGTGACCTTTGAAATTAAGTGCTTAATTACAACAACTTTGATTTCCGCTTTCAAAATTGAATTTTGCGTGAAATTGAGTCAATTTTCAAATTTCAAAACTTGCATTGCTTTTGGTATTCCCTCTAAAATCATAAAATTCAAAATTTCAGTTTCCCTCTCTTTTTCAAAATTCAAATTTTGCATTTTTTGACAATCTTGGTAGGGTTCAATTTCGAGATTGCAACTTTAATTTGGCCTATCCACAGATCGTAAAATCACTCAATTTTTTCAGATTAGCTTTAAAATCATCATACCTTTCATCCCTGCAAATTTTGAAAAAAGTTGCAAGGACCGTGTTGCACTCTGAGCGCCACGGTCCTGGACATTTTTTCCGAAATTTTGGGAGACTGTCGTGACTGCATTTAACAGCTTAAATCCAGAAGATTGGCTGATTTTATTGAAAATTGCTACCTCTAAATTCAAAATCTTCTCTCTCTTTCTAGTGCATGAGTTTTACAACAATAAGCCCTACTTACACTATTCCCGTTAGACGAAGCCGTAGAATTAAGTCTTTCCGAGGTTTAACTACTGAGGAGATGGAACCTAATTTGAATAGCCTTTTTAACGAGGACATGGGTAATTCCTCTAATCCTCCTAATGATGAAGAAGCTCTCCATGAGGTTTCTGTAGAACAACTTTCAAAATTGGATAACCAATTTGATGATTTCCACCAATGGATGTCTCATGAGTATCTCGATAATCAAGCTCTTCCTTTAATTGAGGGTCTAAAACATATGCTTCAAAGCGATAAGAATGGAATTGATATTTTGCGTGGTATTGCACACATTGTGGGTTTGAATGTGATGCCTATGAAAAGTTGTGCCGAAACCTTAGGTTATACACAACCTCCTACTCAAGTCAATCATTCTATTCCTTTGACAACTTCTATTGCTAGCATACCTACTTTTACATCAAACATAATGACCACTTCTATACAAGACATTCCTCCCATGATTACTAGTCATGGGGGCAATCCTTCTTCTTCAATTAACCCTCTTCCTTCATTTAATCCGAATTCTTCATTCGTCCCTTCAATGAGTGTTCCTATTACATCTCCACAAATGAACATGACGCAAGGGGGCAATTCATTCAATCATTCCATTCCTCCTTGTAGTGTTCCTCTTGTCCAATCATCTCCTATGACTAATTATCATAGAGTCCCACCACCTTACTCTTTACCTTCTTTCAATAACATAACACCTCCATCTCAATCTAACACATCTAATATGAACTCTTCGACTGAAGCGACCATTAACAATCTTGCACAAACTGTCTCCTCTTTACAGCAACAAATTGCCTCTATGAATCAATCTAAGTTTAGTGTGCCCACATTTGATATTGCGAGCCCACTTTCTCTTGACATCATTCGAGCTATCCCTCCTAAACATGTTGAAATCCCGCATTTGGAGCTTTATAATGGTAAAGGTGATCCTCTAACACATGTTAAGACTTTTCAAACAATATGTACTGATTTTGCTTATGACCAAAGGTTGCTTGCAAAACTGTTCACTAGAACATTAAGAGACAAAGCCCTACAATGGTATTGCTCGTTGCCTTCCTATTCTATTACTTCTTTCGAACAACTTGCAAATGCTTTCATTCAACAATTTCAAAACAATATAAGTCCTAAAGTTACTTTGATTGATTTAATGCATTGTAAACAAGGTGTTAAAGAAAAAGTGACTGATTTCATTGGTAGATATAAGCATTTGTATGCTCAAATTTCTTTTCCAGTGCCTGACAATGATATTCAAAGAATCTTTATTTCTAATTTACAAAAAGATATTCGAGACAAACTTCTGTTTTCTGAGTTTACTTCTTTCCAACAGTTGTGTGCAACTCTTCACAATTATCAACTGACTGTGAGTCAAATGGAACAATCACATGCTATGGCTCCGAGTGATAAGGGTGATAGCAGTCAACAACCATTTGGGAAGTTTAAACCGAACAGAGATTCCATCAAATTCAATGAACACATCATCAACAACAATGTGAATGCAGCGTCAGGTGTGCCTCCTATTTCTAAATTTTTCAAGAAAGAAAGAAAGTATACTCCTTTGAATGAATCATTGCATAGTATTATGAATAAGTTATTGGAACAAAATGTGCTTACTCTTCCTCCTATAAGGCAAATTGATCCTGCAAAGATTACTTCACCTTATTTTGATAACAAAGCTTTTTGTCAATTTCATCGTCAGCCTGGGCATGATACTGAAAAATGTTTTTCTTTAAAGGGTAAAAATCAAGATTTGATTGATAATAATACTATTTCTGTTTCTGGAGTGAATGATAAAAGCAATAAATCTGTAGCTCTTCCTAACCAAAATCTTCAGATTTTCACTGATCCATTACCTTCTCATACCTCTAATGCGATTGAGGCTAATGATTCTTCTTTATCATCTGATTTTCTTGTGTCTATGACTCCGAATGTGATTAACTTTGTAGAGCAGCAAGAAATCCCTAAAGAACCTTCCATCACATTTGATTCCAGTGAAACCATTAGGGCACCTGATGGTCCTTTATACATAGTTGCAAAAGTCAAGAATACACCTTGCCGTGGAGTGCTTATTGATCCTTCATGCATGGTTAATGTTATTACTGAAGAATTTCTTTTTACTTTGCAATTGAATCAAGTGATATATGACAAAACAGATGTGATTGTGAAACTATTTGATGCATTTTCTTCTCCTGCAATTGGTTCTATTACATTGCCTATTGAGGTCCATAACAAATCCCTTGATGTGAACTTTGCTATTATTCCATCTTCCGAACAATTTTGTGTGAAGCTTGGCTATCCTTGGCTATCTTCCATGAAAGCTATTGCTTCTCCTATTCATAAGTGTTTGAAATTTCCCCATAATGGTGAAATTGTTACTGTCAATCTTAGTCTCTTTAAACCAGCTGAAAGAACTTCTAGCGTTCCTATTGATTACTTTTGGCCTAAACAATTCCAATCTCTTCCTCCGCAAAGTGATCATCTTTTCAAATCTTATCAAAAGTGGAAAACAGATATGATCCTATCTCTAAGTGAACCTAGAACACCTAAACTTGACATTCCTATCGTTCTTGAGAAGGAAGTTCTTCCTTTGAAAGATAAAAATAATGTCTTTCCTCAAGAAGATTCCCAACCCATCCCTATGGATGTGACTATGTCTATGCCTAATAAACCTTCTAAAAGTAGACCTATACCTCCTCGTCATGATGGACTTGGTCTCCTTCCTAAACCAAAAATTCCTCCCTTATATGGAGCAATTCCTCCTCCTTCTTTTTATAGAGAGAAGAGACCTTCTTCTTCTCCTATTATCCAGCCTAAGAGACCACAACCTAAACACCCAAGTGATAAGGATGAGAATATTCCTCCTCCTCAATCTTCTCAACTTCCTACTAAGACTAGATGAAATCGTTCTGCACGTGAACGCCGGCGAAAGCATCGTCTTAGAGCTCAAACTTTGCAATCCCCAAAAACACCTTCAACAAGCATTATTCCATTTTCTCCTCAGCCGATGATTGAGCTGAAATCTCCTAAACATAAGATGCATGATGGTCTTGATCCTGTGCGAGTTAAAGATCCTATTTTTATAAATCTTGATGATGCTATAGATGAAAATGTTATTCATGATGAAAATGTTACTCCTTTTGCTTCTAATAGTGAATATGAACTTGTTGATATTGATAACCATCTATCTAATGAATTTTCTAAAGCACTTATCCTAGCTCCTAGACAAGAACAACGTGGCTTGGAACATGAACATAGCCCTTGTTTGGATCTTGTGATAGCTCCATCTGCTGTGTTGGATGTTCCTCCTCTAGCGTGTTCCCTGCCTTCCCGAAACATTGATCAGTAAGATCGGGTGGTAGATGACGTGCTAGACTAGTTTCATTAGCATAGCAGATTCTCTCCTCCTCTCTTTCGTTACTTCTTCTATATGTTATTCTCATTCTTCTATTTGTTTTCCTTAGTGTTGTCTACTTGAGGACGATGCAAAGCATTGAGATCTCTCGATCTCTCTCATGTTGACTCAAAAGACACATGTGTTCCCTTCTTCTAGGTGACCTTCCTTGATTGGGAAATGACGAACAATTATGCATACATACATATGATATATATACATGAATTATCATATAGCATACTGACCCCGAGGAAAGCGAAGTCACCTTGTGCTTTGTGTTTTGTGTCTATTATCCTTGGGCTTATCTCACACTTGGGGGCTAAATCCTTGCAATAACGTGCTCCTTTCTCATTTCTTATATGTATCACTACCTTAAAGCAATCACCCCCGGTAAGGCGTGTGTGATCGCTTTAACGTAGGGGGGCATACATCCCATTCATATCTTTTCAAGATACTTGAAAATTTCTTGACAAATTCAGCTTTGCCTTGAAAATTTTTGATATCTTTCTTGCATGACTCATAGTGAGGGAACCTTACTACTGACAGTAATGGTTCTCCCTTGTGATCTTCCCTTTTACTTTGTCAATCGAAGTCGTAAGATCCTTAGTCCACTGGGGGCTTGGTGTCTCTTGCCTCCTTGATGTGGTGAAAGTCTTTCAATATTGTTTCCTTGTACTTTACCGGAAGTATGAGCATACATACTCCCGCTAAAGTGGGGGCTAAATGTAGCGTCCTAAAATTGCAACACTTGCAATTTCGACTGTATTTTAGTCTTCATGATGGCGACGCAACACGCAACCTGAATGGAGACCCCGAAACCTGATTACGACACTGAAAACTGCATTTTTCAAGCACCCTGGCCTGAACCTCCTTTGCACCCTGCTGTCCCGGGAGGTGGGACCAGAGCGCCCAGCACCCTGGTCCTTCAGGACCAGGGCGCCCAGCGCCCTGGTCCCCCAGGACCATGGTGCCCAGCGCCCTGGTCCCTGGGCCTATTTTGGGCCCGGTCTCCTAAGGGGTCTCGGGTCTTTTTGTTTGCAAATTGGAAATTAAACTTTCCTGGTCAGCCTAAGGTCGGGAAAATCAGTCTATCAGCCCTAAATGACAAGTATATAAACTACATTTTCCTCTCTCATTTGGGGAGAGAGAGACACATGAGGGAAAAAGCGTGGAAACTATACTCAAGCATTCAAGCATTCATTCCAAGTCTCCATTCAAGGCTAAGTGTTGTATTCAAGACAAGGATTCAACCATTGAAGAGGAGATCACATACTACATATTACAACAACATACAACATCTATACCTTCGCACATAAGGATACAAACATCCTTAGAACAAGGTATTAGTACTTGTTTTACAGACATTTACATTTACAGCACTTGGTCATTTCTTGGTTAATTCCAAAACCGGGGTTTGACCTAAAGGCAAACCCCTAATCCCTAACCCCCCAATTGTCTTCGCTTTTTTGTGTGTAGGTTGCAGGTACGCGGCTGAAATTGAAGATCTGGAATCCTTGTGCAGAGACGAACAGATCCCCCTTCGTTTCACGGATTTTTCGAAGGACCGTGGTGCTCGGGCGCCATCATCCCGACAACTTTTGCTCAAATTTGCAGGACAGCGCCGTATTGACATTTTACTGCCACTTCCAGGTCCACAGCTTCATACTGTATCCCTATCTCAATTTATAAGCGAATCTTTGTCACTTTCTATGCATTCCTAGCTTAATCATTCTATCTACATTCTTTACAAAAGAGGGTAGCCTTGCTGTCTTAACCCTTGAAACGCATTTAGCATCCAATCTTGCATTGCGTGGGATTGGATCTTGTGGGTTTCAACCCCTCTTTTGAATGTAAAGTCTCTCTCCTTGGAGTTGGAAGAGGGGAGAGCAACTAGGGTTCGATCGCGATTTTCTGCTTTACACTTACAAAGTTTTTCAAATAATAAACAAAATATACTATATCCAAAATTCTGTCAGCCTTTGTGTTGGTATGCTTCCTTTCTCTATGTCAGTGCAGGTGTTCTGAGTGCCGGTGTAGAGTGTGTTTTGCTGATGCTAGTGTAATGCCTTGCCAGTGCCATAGGATTGTAAGGTTGCCATCAATGACAAAACCTTCAATCACATACAATGTCTCATTGGAGTGTGCATATGCCAACACTTATTACAAATAAAGCATCTACCATTAAATTTATGTGTATTTGGTTTCCTTACCTATGATTTCTGATTCCATTTGTTAGGTGGATTCTCTTGATTTGCAGTACCAGATCTTTCTCCATGCTCAAATCCAAGACCTCTAGTGTCTCTAGTGTCTCTTTGATATGTCCATAATTCATCAAGCTTTGCAGAACTGACCCTAAACTTTTCTTTGTATTCATTTGTAGCATCCAGATCACTTCTTAGGATTGACATCATTCTTTCCAACTCTTGCTCATTATTTTGTTACTGCACCAACTCAGTTCTCAACACATTATTCTCATGTGCCATCCTAATGCATTCCTCAGATGTCTTTTAGAGATCTACCAAGATTTTCTTCATTCTTCTTCCAGTCTTCAATTTCCTTAGACATCCTCATAGTCATGGATTGCATTTCATTCTTCGTCATACCATTCTCCTAACTCAACTTCTAACATTGTTCCTTAAGGGTATCCTTCTCTTCATCATTCGGATTCTATAAAAGTTCCTTCCTTTTAGCTTGAATAGATGACAACCTCTCCTGCAGGGTAAGAATGAATTCCTTTGCAGAGTTCAATATATCTTCCAATTTCAAGTTCTTGATCCTTTCAAAATCATAGTCCTCAAGTTCTACTTCAAGTTGTTTCTATAGACTCATCTCCATGGATTCTAGATTCAGGATCTTCCTTAAGCTATTAGACTTACTCCAAAGCACCAAGCTCTGATACCAATTGTTGGTATCTAAGAATATTGAGAGTGGGGGTGAATCAGTGTTCTACTAGTATAATCAATTTTAACCTTATTAACAATGTAGTTCAGTTATTGGTAAACATGAAAGAATATAAGAACAAATATAAATGAAGCAACCATAAGAGCATACACCATAACACAAAGATTTATACGTGGAAAACCTCAAAGAGGAAAAACCACAGTGGGATTGAAGACCCACAATATCTATTCACTAGCCAAATGAATAAATATTACAATAGGAGCTTGCACATACAGGAAGACCACTAGCCTCGAGCACACTTCTCATCACAAAAGGAGCCTCACTGACTACAAACACCACATATGGAGTTACAAACAAAATTCTGAACTCTGAGAGTACATCTGCTATGCTGGATGAGTTCCATTTAAAGAACAATCTATACCAGTTTACATTGTTTCCTCCCTTGTTGGTATTTTGCTTCACTTCCCAAACCTCTAAACCAATATACAAGACTGACTATAGAATATTACATTCGCATTCTATCGATCAAGATTTCTCGCACAACATCGCATCACTATATTTAATTTCGTTCTATTTCATTCCCTTTCATTACCAAAATAACCTAACTAGGTTGACTTAAATACCCTTCCCAAACATGAACATAAATTCCTTATGTCGGCTTACAATGATATTATAATTTTATTTACATGTCGGCCTAGGCAAAAATAAATTCATTAAACTTCAAGATTGATGCCTTTGATCGTTGTCGTGTGGACCTGTCAGATCAATCTCCCATGTCGGCCTCATATTATGGTTCCTAGTTTTCTGGTTGCCAAATAATGAATACTGGTGAGTATCAATTAAGTGACCAACCCAAAACTGACATGTGTTTCCCTCAATGATAACACAACTAAACTAGATGAGTGTCGATTGCCAACATCCTTCACTTTCAAATTTTTCTTCTATAGACACTTTGTGTTCTTGGATGTGGCATGCAACTCTCTAGGGTTATTCATCCTATTCCTCTAGAATAGCCTTCTCCTCATAATCTCTTACTATATTTTGAACTTCTCTGATATCTTTCAAAACTTGTTGGCTATCATATCTATTTGGGTCCAACAGTCTCTTGTCCCACATGTCTTCAAACTTTTCAAGCATTCCGTCTTCACCAAATTCAACCACATTTTCAATTAACCTTTCCATTAACACTTGCACTAATGTTGTATTCCTATCCTAAATGCCCGTTGTCTCATCTTTTATTATTTTCTACTTTTCCATTCCATCCTACAACCTATCCACCTACCATGTGTTGATAGCAACCCATCTTTTAATTTTGGGCAATTGCTCTATGGTCATTATTTATTGTTGGCTTGATGATGATGGTAATGTATTCATCATTTGCTATCATTGATAAAACACACACACACACATATGATTATATTGACTACTCATGTAACTTCAATTGTTTACTTTGTGTCAACCAGTATGTGCATAAGAGACAGTTTGTGATTATACTATGTCAACATCAAGATGGACATCAAGCGGAGATTCAAGGACAACGGTTCATATGTTTTATTCAACCCAGTATTTGATTGTTGCAACCAGTATTTGGTAATTTTGTGATGAGCTACCATATTCCATGATGAGTTACTTACATTGACTACTTGGTGGTAATTTTTGTGATGAGTTATGATCACTTGTCTAGATACACTGCACCTAGGAAATTGTGTTGTGCATTCTTAAGGCTGACATGAAATCATAAGGTCTATATGTTGACATTGCAATGAATTATTTTAGAAAGTGAAAACTGTTATGTTATGTGTGAAAGGAAAAAGAGTTAAGTTGCAGAGTATGCAAAAGAGAAGTGTTGAATATTTTTAGAAGGATCTGATTAAGCAAGTATTGTGCTACTCAGAACAGATCAAACCATTCTTGTTTTTTTCTAACCATTAGAGCATAATCAAATCCCCTAACTAGGTAAGCTCTAAAAAGCTTCAATGTATAAATCCTTTAACAGGGTGATCCATTGGTTTGGATTAAAAAATCCTCCACTGAGGTTACTCCTAATAGGGTACTACCTTTAACAGGGTATAAGCTTCTAATCAAGCTTTAGGATCTCTAACAAGATTCGCTCCTAGCAGAGCACTTTGTAGACCTTAACTTGTCAATTATCTATAACTGGAGATAGTTAACTTGTGAATACATCTCACTGTGGTTTTTACCTATTTGGGTTTTCCACATACAAACACTTGTGTTATGGTGGATGCTTTACTTTTTGTGGATGTTGTTATATCATTTTGGATTGCATGCATTGTGTTTTAAAGCTTTGTTAAGCTCATCTACCAGTTAGTGTTTGAAGTAGTTTTAGTTTTGGCATCACTGATTCACCCCCCTCTCAGTGCTTTTCAAGACCATCAATTGGTATCAGAGCCTAACTTCTTTGAAGCCTAATCTCTTAGAAGGGAGCCTTGAAACCACCATGAGGGACATGAGCTATTTTGAGATGGCTAGAGAGCTAGAAGCTAGTAGAAATGAACTTGAAACCCTTAGGGTCAAACTGAAAGCTTCACAACTCAAAAGGAGAGAGCTAACTAAACAAATATTAGATATATCTTGTCAAGTGGAAAAATCGAACCCTAGTTGTTCTCCCCTCCCCAACTCCAAGGAGAGAGAAGGGAGAGTCACTAGGGTTGATGGTTTTCACTTAGGAGAGACTTTACATTCAAAAGAGGGGTTGAAACCCACAAGATCCAATCCCACGCAATGCAAGATTGGATTCTAAATGAGTTTTAAGGGTTAGGACATCAAGGATACCCTCTTTTGTAAAGAAATGTGGATAGAAAGATTGAACTAGGAATGCATGTAAAGTAGTAAAGATTCGCTTATAAACAGAGATAGGGATATGGGATGAAGCTGCAGACCTGGAATTAGCAGTAAAATGTCGAGACGGTGCTGTTCTACAAATTTGAGCGAAAGTTGATGGGACGATGGCGCCTGGCGTGCACATGGTCCTCTGAAAAATCCACAAAATGAAGAGGGATTTGTTCGTCTCTGCACAAGGATTCCAGATCTTCAATTACAGCCGCGTACCTGCAACCTACACACAGAAAAGAGAGGATGATTGGGGGGTTAGGGATGAGGGGTTTTCCTTTAGGTCAAACCCCGGTTTTGGAATTAACCAAGAAATGAGAATGCTGTAAATGTAAATGTTTGTAATGTAAACAAGTACTGATACCTTGTTGTAAGAATGTTTGTATTCTTACATGCAAAGGTGTAAATGTTGTTGTATGTTGTATGTTGTATGTTGTAAGTGATCTCCTCTTCAATGGTTGAATCCTTGTCTTGAATGCAACACTTAGCCTTGAATGGAGACTTAGAATGCTCAATTGCTTGAAGGAAATGCTTGAATGCTTGAATGCTTGAATGCTTGAATGTTTGAATATCGTTTTTGCCTTTTTTTCCCTCTATCTTCCCAAAATGAGAGAGGAAATGTAGTTTATGTACTTGTCAATTAGGGTTGAAAGACTGATTTTCCCGACCTTAGGCCGACCAAGAAATATTATTTTCCAATTTGCAAACTTAAAGACCCGAAGCCCCAAAAGAGATCGGGCCCAAAATAAGGCTAGGGACCAGGGCGCTGGGCACCATGGTCCTGGGGGACCAAGGCAATGGGCACCATGGTCCTGGGGGACTAGGGACCAGGGCGCTGGGCACCATGGTCCTGGGGGACCAAGGCAATGGGCACCATGGTCCTGGGGGACTAGGGTGCTGGGCGCCCTAGTCCTGAAGGACCAGGGCGCTGGGCACCATGGTTCCACCTCCAGGGATAGCAGGGTGCAAGGAGGATTAGGCCAGGGTGTTGAAAAATGCAGTTTTTGGTGTCATGAACGAGTTTCGGGGTCTCCATTCAGGTTCAGTGTTGCACTGCCATCGTGAAGACCCAAATGCAGTCGAAATTGCAAGTGTCACAATTTTAGGATGCTACATTTAGCCCCCACTTTAGCGGGAGTATAAGCGTACGCTCATACTTCCGGTAAAGTACAAGGAAACAACATTGAAAAACTTTCACCACGTCAAGGAGGCAAGATACACCAAGCCCCCAGTGGACTAAGGATCTTACGACTTTGATTGACAAAGTAAAAGGGAAGATCACAAGGGAGAACCATGACTGTCAGTAGTAAGGTTCCCTCACTATGAGTCATGCAAGAAAGATATCAAAAATTTTCAAGGCAAAGCTAAATTTGTCAGGAAATTTTCAAGTATCTTGTAAAGATATGAACAGGATGTATCCCCCCTACGTTAAAGCGATCACACACGCCTCATCGGGGGTGATTGCTTTAAGGTAGTGATACATATAAGAAATGAGAAAGGAGCATGTTATCACAAGGATTTAGCCCCCAAGTGTGAGATAAGCCCAAGGATAATAGACACAAAACACAAAGCACAAGGTGACTTCGCTTTCCTCGGGGTCAGTATGCTGTATGATAATTCATGTATATCATATGTATGTATGCATAATTGTTCTTCATTCCCCAATCAAGGAAGTTCACCTAGAAGAAGGGAACACATGTGTCTTTTGAGTCAACATGAGAGAGACAAAAAGAGATCTCAATGTTTTGCATCGTCCTCAAGTAGACAACATTAAGGACAACAAATAGAAGAATGAGAATAACACATAGAAGAAGTAACAAAAGAGAGGAGGAGAGAATCTGCTATGCTAATGAACTAGTCTATCATGTCATCTACCCCCCGATCTTGCTGATCAATATTTTGGGAAGGTAGGAAACACGCTAGAGGAGGAACATCCAACACAGCAGATGGAGCTATCACAAGATCCAAACAAGGGCTATATTCATACCCCAAGCCACATTGTTCTTGTCTAGGAGCTAGGATAAGTGCTTTAGAAAATTCGTTAGATAAATGGTGATCAACATCAACATACTCATATTCACTATCAGGATGAACAGGAGTAACATTTTCATCATGAATAACATTTTCATCTATATCATCATCAAGATTTATAAAAATAGGATCTTTAACTCGCACAGGATCAAGACCATCATGCATCTTATGTTTAGGAGATTTTGACTCAATCGTTGGCTGAGGAGAAAATGGAATAATATTGGCTGAAGGTGTTTTTGGGGATTGCAAAGTTTGAGAAGCTGCTGCCTGAGCTCTAAGACGACGCTTTCATCAGCGTTCATGTGCAGAACGATTTCGTCTAGTCTTAGTAGGAAGTTGAGGAGATTGAGGAGGAGGAATATTCTTATCCTTATCACTTGGGTGTTTAGGTTGTGGTCTCTAAGATTGAATAATAGGAGAAGAGGAAGGTCTCTTCTCTCCATAAGAGGAAGGAGGAGGAACTGCTCCATATAAGGGAGGAATATTTGGTTTAGGAAGGAGACCAAGTCCATCATGACGAGGAGGTATAGGTCTACTTTTAGGAAGTTTATTAGATATAGACATAGTCACATTCATAGGGATGGATTGGGAATCTTCTTGAGGAAAGACATTAGTTTTATCTTTCAAAGGAAGAACTTCCTTCTCAAGAACGATAGGAATGTCAAGTTTGGGTGTTCTAGGTTTGCTTAGAGATAGGATCATATCTTTTTTCCACTTTTGATAAGATTTAAAAAGATGATCACTTCGCCGAGGAAGAGATTGGAATTGTTTAGGCCAAAAGTAATCAATAGGAATGCTAGAAGTTCTTTCAGCTAGTTTAAAGAGACTATGATTGATAGTAACAACTTCACCATTATGGGGAAATTTCAAACACTTGTGAATAGGAGAAGCAATAGCTTTCATGGAAGATAGCCAAGGATAGCCTAGCTTCACATGAAATTGTTCGGATGATGGAATAATAGCAAAGTCCACATCAAGGAATTTGTTATGGACCTCAATAGGTAATGTAATAGAACCAATTGCAGGAGAAGAAAATGCATCAAATAATTTCACAACCACATTTGTTTCATCATAGATCACTTGATTCAATTGCAAAGTAAAAAGAAATTCTTCAGTAATGACATTAACCATACAAGAAGGATCAATAAGAACTGCACGGCAAGGTTTGTTCTTGACTTTTGCAACTATATATAAAGGACCATCAGGTGCCTTGATAGTTTCACTAGAATCAAAGGTGATGGAAGGTTCTTTAGGGATTTTCTGCTGCTCCACAAGGTTAATCACATTAGGAGTCATAGACACAAGATCATCAGGTGAGACAGAGGAATCATTAGTATCAATCGCATTAGAGGTATGAGAAGTCAATGGATCAATAAAAATCTTAAGATTTTGGTTAGGAGGAGCTACAGATGTATTGCCTTTATCATTCACACCAGAAACAGAGATAGTACTATTATCAATCAAATCTTGAATTTTACCCTTTAAAGCAAAACATTTTTCAGTATCATGCCCAGGATGACGATGAAATTGACAAAAAGATTTGTTATCAAAATAGGGTCAATTAATTTTTCCAGGATCTATTTGCCTTATAGGAGGGAGAGTAAGCACATTTTGTTCCAATAACTTATTCATAATACTATGCAATGATTCATTCAAAGGAGTAAACTTTCTTTCTTTCTTGAAAAACTTAGAAATAGGAGGCACACCTGATGCTGCATTCACATTGTTGTTGATGATGTTTTCATTGAATTTAATTGACTCTTTGTTTGGTTTAAACTTCCCAAATGGTTGTTGACTACTATCACCCTTATCACTCGGAGCCATAGGATTTGCTTGTTCCATTTGACTCACAGTCAGTTGATAATTGTGAAGAGTTGCGCACAACTGTTGGAAAGAAGTAAACTCAGAAAACAGAAGTTTTTCTCTAATATCTTTTTGTAAATTAGAAATAAATATTCTTTGAATATCATTGTCAGGCACTGGAAAAGAAATTTGAGCATACAAATGCTTATATCTACCAATGAAATCAATCACTTTTTCTTTAACACCTTGTTTACAATGCATTAAATCAATCAAAGTAACTTTAGGACTTATATTGTTTTGAAATTGTTGAATAAAAGCATTTGCAAGTTGTTTGAAAGAAGTAATAGAATAAGAAGGCAACGAGCAATACCATTATAGGGCTTTATCTCTTAATGTTCTAGTAAACAGTTTTGCAAGCAACCTTTGGTCATAAGAAAAATCAGTACATATTGTTTGAAAGGTCTTAACATGTGTTAGAGGATCACCCTTACCATTATAAAGCTCCAAATGTGGAATTTCAACATGTTTAGGGGGAATAGCTCAAACAATGTTAAGAGAAAGTGGGCTCGCAACATCAAATGTGGGCACACTAAACTTAGATTGATTCATAGAGGCAATTTGTTGCTGTAAGGAAGAGACACTTTGTGCAAGATTATTAATGGTCGCTTCAGTCGAAGAGTTCATATTAGACGTGTTAGATTGTGATGGAGGTATTATGTTATTGAAAGAAGGTAGAGAGTAAGGTGTTGGGACACTATGATAGTTAGTCATAGGAGATGATTGGATAGGAGGAACACTACAAGGAGGAATGGAATGATTAAACGAATTGCCCCCTTGCGTCATGTTCATTTGTGGTGATATAATAGGGACACTCATTGAAGGAATAAATGAAGAAGTCAGATTGAATGAAGGAAGAGGGTTGATTGAAGAAGAAGGATTGCCCCCATGACTGGTGATCATAGGTGGAATGTCTTGTATTGAAGTAGTCATTATGTTTAATGTAAAAGTAGGTATACTAGCAATAGAAGTCGTCAAAGGAATAGAATGATTAACTTGAGTAGGAGGTTGTGTATAACCCAAAGTTTCGGCACAACTTTTCATAGGCATCACATTCAAATCCACAATGTGTGCAATACCATGCAAAATATCAATTCCATTCTTATCACTTTGAACCATACGTTTTAGACCCTCAATTAATGAAAGAGCTTGACTATCAGGGTATTCTTGAGACATCCATTGTCGAAAATCATCAAATTGGTTATCCAATTTTGAAAGTTGTTCTACAGAAACCTCATGGAGAGCTTCTTCATCATTAAGAGGATTAGAGGAATTACCCATGTCCTCGTTAAAAAGGCCATTCAAATTAGGTTCCATCTCCTCGGTAATTACACCTTGGAAAGACTTAATTCTAAGGCTTCCTCTAACAGGAATAGTGTAAGTAGGGCTTATTGTTGTAAAACTCATGCACTAAAGAGAGAGAGAAGATTTTGAATTTTAGAGGTAGCAAATTTCAATAAAATCAACCAATCTCCTAGATTTAAGCTGTTAAATGCAATTAGGACAATCTCCCAAAATTTCGGAAAAAATGTCTGAGACCGTGGCGAACGGAGTGCACACGGTCCTCGCAACTTTTTTCGAAATTTTCAGGGATGAAAGTTATGATGATTTTAAAGCTAATCTGAAAAAATTGAGTGATTTTACGATCTGTAGATAGGCCAAATTAAAGTTGCAATCTCAAAATTGAACTTTACCAAGATTGTTGAAAAATGTAAAATTTGAATTTTGGAAAAGAGGGGGAAATTGAAATTTTGAATTTTATGATTTTAGAGGGAATACTGAAAGCAATGCAGGCTTTGAAATTTAAAAGTTGACTCGATTTCATGCAAAATTCGATTTTGAAAGTGGAAATCAAGGTTGTTGCAATTAAACACTTAATTTCAAAAGTCACAAATTGTAAAGATTTGAATAAAGCACTGAAATTTCGAATGAATGCTAACACACTTTTCAGATTTAGAATAGTAAGGAACACAATTTTGATATGAATTTCAATTTCAACAATTTTTGAATGATTAGAATCCTAAATCCAAGCAATCACTAGACCAACTTTGACTTTTATTTTGATGGTGTTAAAATTGATAAAATCAGCCAAAATTCTGGATTTTAGCAGAAAAATACAGTAAGATCTAGCTCCCGAAATTTCAAAAAAAATGTCAGGGACGATGGCGCTTGGGGTGCACATTGTCCTCGCAAATTTTTTCCAAATTTTCAGGGATGAAAGATATTGTGATTTTATTGCGGAATCCAAAGTTACAGCCGATTTGGGGGTGTTTTGATTAGTGAAATTATCAGTCGAAGGTTGAATCAAGAAGGTCTTAAAAATTAGGGTTTTGACATTTAACCACTTAATTTTCAGAATTAAGGCACAAATATGAATTGACAATTTGCAATAGAAGGGTAGATCTAAAACAAGCATTAACAATTAAACATTTCACAAGTTTAATTACTAAAAAGAAAATTTTAGGGTTTTTTATGCAATCAACCTCTAAAATTTGCAAAAGATCAAACATGGAAATATAATTAGGAAAGCAAAATTTTCAGATCTAACCATGAATAATCAGAATGAGGATGTTCACGTCGGGTTCACCAAAATGTAAAGCGGAAAAATCGAACCCTAGTTGTTCTCCCCTCCCCAACTCCAAGGAGAGAGAAGGGAGAGTCACTAGGATTGATGGTTTTCACTTAGGAGAGACTTTACATTCAAAAGAGGGGTTGAAACCCACAAGATCCAATCCCACACAATGCAAGATTGGATTCTAAATGATTTTCAAGGGTTAGGACATCAAGGATACCATCTTTGTAACGAAATGTGGATAGAAAGATTGAACTAGGAATGCATGTAAAGTAGTAAAGATTCACTTATAAATAGAGATAGGGATATGGGATGAAGCTACGGACCTAGAATTAACAATAAAATGTTGAGACGGTGTTGTTCTGCAAATTTGAGTGAAAGTTGACGGGACGATGGCACCCGGTGTGCACATGGTCCTCCAAAAAATCCGTGAAACGAAGGGGGATCTGTTCGTCTCTGCACAAGGATTCCAGATCTTCAATTACAGCCGCGTACCTGCAACCTACACATAGAAAAGAGAGGATGATTGGGGGGTTAGGGATGAGGGTTTGCCTTTAGGTCAAACCCCGGTTTTGGAATTAACCAAGAAATGAGAATGCTGTAAATGTATATGTTTGTAATGTAAACAAGTACTGATACCTTGTTGTAAGAATGTTTGTATTCTTACATGCGAAGGTGTAAATGTTGTTGTATGTTGTATGTTGTAAGTGATCTCCTCTTCAATGGTTGAATCCTTGTCTTGAATGCAACACTTAGCCTTGAATGGAGACTTAGAATGCTCAATTGCTTGAAGGAAATGCTTGAATGCTTGAATGCTTGAATGCTTGAATGTTTGAATATCGTTTCTGGCTTTTTTTCCCTCTATCTTCCCAAAATGAGAGAGGAAATGTAGTTTATATACTTGTCAATTAGGGTTGAAAGACTGATTTTCCTGACCTTAGGCCGGCCAGGAAATATTATTTTCCAATTTACAAACTTAAAGACCCGAAGCCCCAAAAGAGACCGGGCCCAAAATAGGGCCAGGGACCAGGGCGCTGGGCGCCATGGTCTTGGGGGACCAGGGCACTAGGTGCCCTAGTCCTAAAGGACCAGGGCACTGGGCGCCATGGTCCCACCTCCAGGGACAGCATGGTGTAAGGAGGATCAGGCCAGGGTGCTAAAAAATGCAGTTTTTGGTGTCATGAACAAGTTTCGGGGTCTCCATTTAGGTTCAGTGTTGCGCCGCCATCGTGAAGACCCAAATGTGGTCAAAATTGCAAGTGTCACAATTTTAGGACGCTACATATCTAATAATAGTTCTTCAGATGAAGCCAATATTGATTCTTTAGCAGAGGAAGTTGAAAAGTTAAATGATGAGAAACTGAATCTGAGGAGAGAGCTAGAAGGTATCACTATCCGCATGAGTCAGGAACTGGAAGCCAAAATAGCTACTGAAGATCTTATCAAGGAAAGAGATCAAGAGATTAGAAAGATCAAATAGGAAAATGTCACTATGCTTGAGCATTTGGTTGCTGAAAGAGAAGAAAAGGAGAACCTCCAGCTAGATCTTGAACTTGCATCATCTCTGAGAGAGAACCTGTCAAAACATAATGAAGATCCTACCAAATAGCTTACTGAAGCCAATGAGAAATTGGAGAAGTTCAACAAAAGTTCTACCATGCTGTAAGAACAAATTCAATCACAATGAATGAAGGGTGATATCTTTGGACTTGGTTTTCACACAACTAAAAAAGGTGAATCCTCTGGTACAAAGAGAAATAATCCTAAGAACAAATCTTCTCCTAAGATCAATAAGCCTATCGGTAAGAAGGTCTTTAAACCTATTTGTTTTGTTTGCCATAAACCTGGTGACACTATAAATGTTTGTAGAGACAAACCTAACAGAAATGCAAGTTACAATACTAATGCTAGGTATGTGTCCAAGATATTTGAAGGTGATTGCTTCACATGTGGAATGTATGGACATAGATCTGTTGAGTGCAGATATGGAGCAAACAATCCTGTACCACACATGCATCCAAGACCAAACAGTGACCGGATAAGGAACTTTGACAACTGGGTAAACCTGAACTGGCAAAGACCCTATGACAACCAGTTTAGTCCATTTGAGATGGAAAAGGTAACAAATGTTATTTGTACCATCTGTAATTACTTTGGTCATTTGGATATGAATTATAGAAGAAGAACAAGAAGAGGAAATGCATGACCTCAGAGATCATCTAGTATGGCTTGTTATCACTATAACAAACCAAGGCACGTAGCAAAATTCTATAGATCTAGAAATAGCAAACTGGTCAATTCTTCTAAGGATCAAAAAGGAAAGTAGAAAGTTAATATTGAAGAAACCAGAGAAGAAATGAATCAGATTTGGAAGAAGAAAAGTGATGATTCACCTGGAGAAGAAATTGTTCCTTCACCCAGTGAAGAGAACCTTGCATTGGTGACTTAAGCCTTTATAATATGGCTAAGGGGAGCTTAAAGGTTAAAATACCTCAAGACCCCTTGAGAAAAATGAGTGGGAAAAGAATTTTGAAACATGAAATTTTGGTAGCTTTTTGTCAATATGTTATCAACCAGTTTTTACCTTGAGCGGTGAAATTAGGTTTTGTAACCCTAA
Source organism: Cryptomeria japonica (assembly GCF_030272615.1). NCBI lineage: Eukaryota > Viridiplantae > Streptophyta > Pinopsida > Cupressales > Cupressaceae > Cryptomeria > Cryptomeria japonica. Next base: position 206,009,731 of record NC_081408.1, read on the forward strand.
TGGGTGAGTATTTAATGCAGTTGGTAAAAAGGATAAAAGCGAGTTTTACTTTGTCATTTTTACCCTAACACATTTGAGAAATAAATTTGGAGCACTTGCTGAGCCGAGAAAGATTGTTTTGTTGTTAATTGCTGAATTGTTTCGTGATTTATGAAATTAAGCTGAATTGAAGGTTGCAGAAGGTTGAACTGGTGTGCACTTGGGCATTTCAACTAGTAAATGGGACAACATGCACAAAACAAGGTATTTCTTTGAACATACTACTTCAAATCTTGTTCATCTGAAATGGCATCAACTTCAAAGACTGTAGAGATGTTAATGATTACTTCTAAGCCTATGGAAGCTATAAAGGCAAAACAAATTGTGTCATATAATGCATTTCACAAGTTCTGAGTGGAGTTTTGGTCAAAGGTGATTTGTCTAGTTACATTGACTGCAAGATAGAAGATTTAGGATCTCTATACATTTACACACAGTTGAAATCACTTTGTGATGAGAACGGTAAGATTAAGACAAAGTAGCCTAGGGTTTTTGAAATGGGTTTTCATAATGCTCCTTACTTTCTTGAAGATTTCGAAGAAGCACATATCAAAATCATTTTGAGTTGAGTTCATGGAGAAAACATGTATTTAGAAAGAACCCACACAATTACAAAGGAAGCCATTCAAGCTGTGACTGGCTATTCCTCAACCGGTGAAGTACCCGAGTTAAGGAGAATTTCTAAGGATACTGTCTTCAACTTAACTAGTTCTACATCTGATGGGCATTCTTTTTCCATTAACAACATTAAAGACCCTGCAATAAAACTAGAAGCAATGGTAATAGGCTACTAAGTATTTTACTCCAGTAGACTTAACAGTGTCCCTTCAGCAGTAGTTCATACAACTCACAGAATGATTGTTGATAATACAAAATATGATCTCTGTGAAGCTATCAAGAGTCAATTGTTTTTGAATTTGCAATCTATCAAGAAGGAATCAGAGACATTAAGTGGTCAAAGGACCCACTAGTCTCGGCACAAATTAAGAACAACATCAAGGTTGTAAAGAATACTTTCCCTGCTTCCATGACTAAGTATTTTAATGAGTGCCAAAAGAAAATGAGCATGAGAATGAGACTACCAAAAGAAGTGGTAAAACACTTTGAAAATGATATAATCTTCACTGTTACCACTGATTTTTGCCTGATGCAAGAAATTGAGCCAAGAGAGGAAGAAATGGAAGACATGAGTTATGATGTAAACTATGATCTATTAGTTGATTATGCTAATACCCTATTAGAATCACCTAAAGACAAAAAGAAGGCAAATTTGGACATTGTGGCAGTCCAAGATGCACCTGCACAAACCAATACTATACTTGTTAAAAGTGAACGAGGAAAGAATAAAAAATCTAATGAAGCATCTCCACTAACAAAGAGTACTAGGGTTACCCAAAGTGTCCTAACCAAATAGGAACCAAAACCCAAAGTATATATTAAGAAGGAGACAAAGAAGAGAGGTGGAAAATTAATTTTGCAACCATAGTCTAAGGGAACAGATTCTAATGAAGAACCAAAGTAGGCAAAAGTAACCAACAGAATATCCAAGAAGGTTAAGGAAGTGCCAAAGGCAACTGTGCCTATTGATATGGCTAAGGAGGAATAGGCTTGACAATGTAAAAGAGCATTTTGATTCCTTCACTGAAAATGAGAAAGAGCAAGTGATTCAACAAGTAATCACTCATCTATGTCATTACAGTAGCTATCCACATGAAGTAGAAAAGGATATCCCAAATTATTTGTACACTATTCTTTTGAATAAATGGGAGGAAGCTATTAAATTAGAAAAAGAAATCATTGATGAGGTATTTGTACAATATTTCTCTGAATTTTCTAAATATGATATTAGTGCTTTAGTTGCTCGATACAAATCTCAGTTTACATCCAAAGCAAGAAGACTGAAGTTACTCAGTGGAAAGAAGGCAATTGTTGAAACTGAGACCCATCAAATAGCCTATGAAATCAAAAAAATGGAAGAACTCATCCAATCCAATATGAATGAGGATAATGTTGTTGATGATGTTAATTGACCAGAAATGGATGAAGAAGAGATTATTCAACCTGATGAGGACTATCCTCTCAAGAAAAAGGATGACTCCATTATTCATGTTGTTGATGATGTTCAGGACAAAGTTGACCTATCTAGAGATAACACTGCACCAGATATGGAGCCTCCTACAGTTACTAATGTACAGGTTACCTTAGTTGACCAACCAACAACTCAACTAAAAGTGGACAATCCACCGACAATAGAACAATTGGAGAAACCCCAATCTCCACCAGTCATTCAAGTTATTCAGAAGGAGCCTACTATAATTGTTGTCACACAATCCTTTAAAAAGGAAACATAGAAGAATATAAATAAAACAATCATTAAGGTTGTATCCTCTGAACCAGCAAAGTAGAAACAACTTGATGAAGATGATGATGATTCTCTAAGTATTTCAGGACCTATTGATATGAACAAAATAAGCACATCAAAAATGATGAAGATTGCAAATGTCATGCAATCAAGAGTGCATAAGAAGAGACTGAAAGAGAAAAGGGTTGAAGCTAAAACAATTTAGACTGCAGTAGATGTTTTATTTGGTCTGCTACCAGAAATATCTACAACACATCTATATACACATATTAGAAAACTTGGCCAGTTAGTTGCAGATGCATCTGGTCAAATCAAGTCACTAGAAGATGCTGCTCAACTGTATGCTGAAAAGAGTCCCAAGAAGAAATATGGAGAAAAATTGGCAAATGATATTTATAGTGGTAAAATGGCTCTATCACACAATAAAAGTCTATTGAGTAAACCTATTGAAACAGGAGGAAAGTATCTTTATTTTATCTCCAATGTTCTGATTAATAAGAAAAATAGGTTTTTAGGACTCGAAACCTTTAAGAAATGAGATTAAGAAGTATCGTCAAAGAGTATCCAGACCATAAAAAACTGCTTACAAAATGACTGGCAAAAAAGCTAGTAAACATAAAGGATAGCAAAAGATAGAAACAACAAAACAACAGAAACTAGGACAACACTACACAGTTAAAGAGTCTTCAGGAGGTCCTCCGCCTTAATCACCAACTAGTCATAGGTGGCCACAACAGCTTTGAGTTCATCCAGGTCCTTATTAGGCTTCTTCTGCTTCTTTTTACCTTTGGTTCTTGTTCTAGGTCCTTGAACATCTCTTGTACCTTCAGTGTCAGGTTCAATTTCTCAGATCTCCTACTCCTCATCCAATTTTTTGATGAGAGTTTTGGTATTACGAGCAGAGACCTTCAGAATGTTTAAGCTTTTCTCTATGATACTTTTGAGACATTCCTCAATTTTGTTGACTTTACTGATAGTTCCCGACATAGTTTGACCCATAGCATTAGCATTCCCTTTCCTCTCCAACAAGTCTTTCTTGATTTGCTTGAATCTGGGGTTGAAGGAGTCTCTTATATTTTCAGCTTTAGCAAAAATATTTGTCAAATCCTCCATATAATCTGCCATAGTCTTCCCTTCACCAGTGTTGATAGTTTCCAAAATCTGGATTTTGTAGTTGAGCTTCTTGTTCTCATCCACAACCTTCTTGTAACTAGTGATTAACCATTCCATAGTGTCCATAAAACCTTTCAAACCCCTCAAGAGGAGGGTTTGAGGGGGGGTCTATCCTACCAGAGTTCTCCTATTCCTTATTTGGGGTGTCACCAACAGTAGCTTTATCTTTAGCCCTATGAACTTCTCCAGTGGTCACCTCCAAGTTCTGGTCAACATCCAAAATCTTTTTCTGCTTATGCTCCTCCATCTCCTTCACATTCTCATCCTTTCTCTTTTGTTTGTTTGTGGTCTGAATATGGGCTTTAATTTTATTTTTCAGAGAACCTTGGGGTTTCTCCTTCTCTGAATATTCAGAGACCTCCTCCTTCAAGGAGGTGCTTATTTGGAGAATTTTTCCTTTAGATTTCTTGCCCTTTGAAGAGGAAGGCCTGGTTTTCAAATGTTTCCTCTTCTTACCTACTTGAACTTCTGAGTCATCCATACTCTCCTCAAATTCGCTTGTTGGATCACTTTTAGAACTCTCATCCAAAGAAAAAATAGAGTTCGACCCATCCCCCTCAAACTTAGAAATAGAGGGCTGCGAGCAGGCTATTTGGTTATCCTTGAGGTGGTCATAAATGAGAAACATTAAGCCTTGATGCATGACAGTGCCACCTATAGGGTTCTCTTTATAGGCCTTAATGGTGGCATTCATAACATAACAAAACATATGGAATGTTAACCTTCTCGTCACGCCTAAAATGATTCAATGGTAGCCGTATACTTTAGTGAATCTACCATCCAAAGTAATATAGCACATTATAACCAAAAGGACCTCCCTCCATGGTTTAACAAAATACCTACGGGGATAGTAAGTTTTACTTAGCTTCACTAGGCATTTTTTCTCCTTTTCAGTTTCAGGATATCTTTCGATGGCCTCCTTGCTCACTTTTTTGTCTCTGTAGTAGGTGCTTCTGAAAGGAAATAAAAGAGCAAGGAAAGGAAAATTAATCCAAGAAAGTGAGCAAGGAAAATTAATCCAATAAAGTTACCAAGTATCTTAAAATTCTTTTAGCAACTTTAAAGTGTGTTTGTTGAGGTTTAGACATGAATCTTGAAACCAAACCAACACTATAAGCAATATCGGGCCTAGTAAGAGTTAAATAATTTAAACTTCCAACTAATTGTCTATACAAAGTAGGATCAACAAGAGGAGTTTGCATATCAAGCATTAACTTAGTGCCTAATTCAATAGGAATTGAAACATGATGAGCATCATTCATTTTAAACTTATCTATGAGATCTTGAGCATATTTACTTTGAGATAAGAAAATTCCTTTAGAGGTTTGCCAAATTTGCATTCCTAAGAAATAATGTAAAAGACCTAAATCAGTCATTTGAAATTTTTGATTAAGTTGAAACTTAATATCAGAAATCAAAGTATTGGAACTTGAAGTAAGAATCAAATCATCTACATACAAGATAATAATTATAATATCATCTTCACTATGTTTAATATACAAGTTAGGATCATTTTTACTTCTAATAAAGCCTTGAGAAAGAAAGAATTCATTAATCTTGGAATACCACTCCCTAGGAGATTGCTTTAATCCATAAATTGATTTCTTTAATTTACAAACTAAGTGTGCATTACCTTCTTTAATAAAACCAGGAGGTTGAGACATATAAATTTCCTCATGTAAATCACCATTAAGAAAAGCACTTTTAACATCCATTTGGTGAATAGGCCAATTCATTCTAGAAGCTAAAGCAAGCACAAGTTTAATTGTAGGCATTTTAGCAACAGGAGCAAAAGTTTCAGTATAATCTAAGCCTTCAATTTGAGAAAAACCTCTAGCAAATAATCTAGCTTTAAATTTACTAACTTGATTATTAGCATTCAATTTAGTTTTATAAAGCCACTTGCAAGAAACAAGATTTTTACCATGAGGCAAGGGAACTAAATCCCAAGTTTGGTTAGAAGTTAAAGTATCATATTCTTCCTTCATTGCTTTTTGCCAATGTGGTTGATTTTTAGCTTGATCAAATGTTTTAGGATCATTAGAATTCATAATAGTAGTCATTAAAGCATAATTACAATAATTAACTCTCCTAGCTTGAAGTTTATCCATTCTAGCTAAGTATTCATCACTATCTTGAATTAAAGATTTAAACCATTTAGGTCTTCTTTTAGAAGTAATGGATTCATCACTAGAAGAAGAGTCATGAGGAGTAGAGTTATTATTATCATCATCACTCTCACTAGAAGGAATAGAAAGAGATGCATTAGGAGTAGGGTTAAGAGAAGGAGGTTGGTCCTCCACAAGCACAACTTTGGTTTGACCAAGTTCATCATCCTCCACTTTAGAACAATCATGAATGCCTTTTTCTGCAATACAAACATCTCTTGCAACTTTTACCTTGTTAGTAATAGGATTGTAAACTCTATAACCTTTAGTATTTTCATCATAACCAACAAAAATAAAAGGAGAAGATTTAGCATCTAATTTTTTTCTTTTCTCCTTAGGTTTGTGAACATAAGCTATGGAACCAAAAATTCTTAAATTTTGCAAATTAGGCTTTCTACCAGACCAAGCTTCTTCAGGAGTTTTATCCTTTAAGGCTTTGGTAGGTGTTCTATTAATTAAATATGTTGCACAAGCCATAGCTTCAGCCCAAAACTTTTAATCCATATTTTTAGCATGCAATAAACATCTAGCCATTTCAACAATTGTCCTATGCTTCCGTTCTGCCACACCATTTTGTTGTGGTGTATAAGGAACGGTAAGCTCATGTTTAATTCCAAAAGATTTTAAATAAGCATTAAATGCATTATTGACATATTCTCTTCCATTGTCAGTACGAAGAATCTTAATTTTAGAACCAGATTGCCTTTCTACAAACATATGAAATTCAGTAAACACATCAAGCACTTGATCCTTACTATGAAGGAAATATATCCATGTTCTCCTTGAAAAATCATCAACAAAGGTAAGTGCATACCTTGAACCTTGGATGGAGGTATTCTCCATGGGACCCAAGAGATCACTATGAATGAGGTGCAATTTAGTGTATGCCCTCCAAGATTGACCATGAGGAAAGGGTTCCCTATGCATCTTACCACTCATGCAACCATTGCAACCAATTTGAGAAGGAACAATACTAGGCAATCCATCAACCATATTTTCTTTTTGCATCAATGAAATATAATCAGAATTGAGATGGCCAAGTCTTTCATGCCATATAGTAAAATCAACAGTAGTAAGCAAAGAATACTTTGGAGGAGCAAATTCAAAGAACTTGAATAAGTTATCACTATCCATTTTAGCACTAGCAATAACATGATTAGTGTTTGGATCAATGATATAACATACGCCCTTATAAAAGTTAATCTTATAATCTTGACAAAGTTTAGGAACTGAAATCAAATTTGATTTTAATTCAGGAACATAAAGAACATCATGTAATTTCCCATTAGGAACATTCACATCACCAATAGCTTCAACTTTACAACTATGATTATTAGCTAATTGAACAGGAATATTAGAAGTATTGGGATGCAAAGATTCAAAACATTCTTTATGAGAAGTAACATGTTGAGATGCACCAGAATCAATAATCCACTCAAGTGGTTGAGAAACATTATAAGTACATGTAAATGCATGACGTGATGAATTACCATTGTTATTACCTTTCTTATAATGAGGTTTATGTTGATTATTTTGATTATTTTGATTCATGGGCTTTTTACCATTTTGTTTCTTAAAACAATTATTAGTAATATGTCCATCTTTCCCACAATATGTGCAATGGGGTCTTGTTTGAGAATTATTCCTTTGATTATTGTACGTATTATTATGATTATTATTATGAGAATTGTTATGATAGGATTTAGAATGAGATTGATAATTAGAAGATTTGTGATTATTATTATGATTATTATTATGATTATGATTATGTTTATTATTATTGGATCTAAAGTTATTATTATGATTTTGATTTTTAGACATAAAAGCATGTTCACTACTTTTAAGAGTACCAAATTGAATTAATTTAGCTTCCTCTTGACGTAATAAATTATGAAAAATATCATATGTTAATTGAGTAGCTAAGCTAGGAATAGCAAGTTGAGCATGAATATTCGTAATAAATTGTTGAAATTGACGAGGAAGACATTTTTTAAGAATAAGATGAATTAAACGTAAATCCGCTAGAGTAACTCCTAAACCAGTTAATTGACTATTAACAGAATCAAACTTTAATAAGAATTCATCCATAGTTTTAAAATTCGTATACCTTAGATCTTCAAGTTGATCTTCAAGTTGAATTTTTCGGGATTCATTTGAGCTATCATAAGTAGTTTTAAAAATTTCCCAAGCTTCATGCGCTTGTGTACAATTTCCAATTAAAACATACAAATCAGGAACCATTGAAATACCAATTAAACCAAGTGCTTCCTCATTTTGAGCCTTCCATCTATCTAGGTCGGCTTGAGGAGCAGTTGTAGCGGGCTCAAAAGTTTTATCAGTCGCAACATCCAAAAGGTGTTTGAAACGAAAAATAAACAAGATATGTGTTTTCCAAGAATGATAATTGGAACTATTTAATTTAATTTCTGGAATTAATGTAGACATGATAGTAAAATAATGATTCGAAATAAAAAATGCCCCTTTTATTAAAAAAAAATAACCACTTGAATAAAAAAAATAACCTCCTTAATTAAAATAACCAATTTTGATTTAAAAATATTATAGATCAAAAAGTATGTTTTTTTTTTTAAGTCATTAATAATAAATTTTAACTATTTTAAAAACTTTAATTTTATTTAAACAACTTTATATTAAAAAACTTTAAATATTAATAATAAAACAATTTTATATTAAAAACTTTTTATAAAAAATATATATATTAACACTTAAAACAAAATATAAACTTTTGAAAACTTTTTATATATTTTTATATATATTAAAACTTTATTTTAAACTTTATAAAGAAACGTCTAAGAGAGAAAGCAGATTAAAAACAAAGAAAGCAGATGGAAAACAAAGAGGAATAAGAAATGGCTTGAACCAAGTCACTACAGCCAAATTATACCAGAACGTAGCAGAAGACAAACAAAACGTGGCTGGAGAATGATAAAAAATGAATGTGTTGAGTTGGCCGAGTTGGTCTAAGGCGCCAGATTTAGGTTCTGGTCAGAAAGGAAGAGACGTTATGACAGAGGAATGGTCAGGTAGGTAACACCAACCTATTATTATTATTTTTTAACTCGTCTAGTTTCCCTTTGGCTCTAAGCATTAACCAGTGGTTAGTAAATTTGCTTTGGGTGTATGTCTTATACCAGACAGATATTAGGGAAAAGTTACAGAGACAAAGATAGTTTGCTGAGGAGCTCGGTAAAACAGCTAGGAAAGACAAAGAAAGTTTTAAAAAAAAGTTGGAGAAGACTGATAACAAAATCCAATGGTTGCGTTGTGTATGGGCAATGGTTCGAACTCAGCCACAACAAGGCTTCAAGAAACATCAAAGGCGGAAGACTGTGGAGGAACTCCACAAGGAGATCGATGAACTCAATCGCCAGCAGAGGGAGATTACAGAGAGGTTACGTGAGGAAGTTGCAAAGTATAAGTGAGTGGGAGATTACTCTTGACTGAATCAAGAAGAGCTTTAGCAATCTGTTTATCTTATTGATTATTATTTAAACTCTTCCTGTACGCAGTTTAAGCAAAACTCTCTGATTTGTCGATGTCCAAACCTAACGACACCTAACGTTTATGGGGTTCTAAGGCTGCGACTAGGAAAAGAAGTAATGAAAAGATTTTTTAATCTTATATTGTCCAACGTTTATGCTGTGAAGGAGCAGTTTAGGTCTGAGGATTGAATATTAGGTTATATTGTCCAACGTTTATGTTGAGATGGAGATTTTAGTAAATATGCAATAAAATTATTGACTTATTGCACATGCGAAGTTACGACTATAACTGAGTAAATGTGCCAACTTCCAGCTTTCCTACCATGAATGGTATAACTGTGTAAGAATGCAGATGTTATTCCAAAAACACAAAACTCATGAACAACATAGCATAAATATTTTGAAACATTGAAAATGGTGTACAGATGCGGTGAATCAAATGACAACTATACTGTAACAAAGCAGAGGTAGAATAGCCAGAATATTGAGGGATGCATTAATGCCACCAGAACTTAAGAACTACTGGGAGAAAATGTAAGATTTATTATGTAAAATTTAAATGTAAGATTTAAACCAGGCTGAAATAAGCACAAACAAAGATTGAAATAGATCAATAGATTGTTAAAAAAAGTTAGTATTCTGTGAATGAGGTTAGAAAATGAGAAAATTTGATAACAAAATCCTGCAAGGAAGCTTAAATTTCTTTTTTTAATCAAAAAAGCTTGCAAGTAAACAAAATGTGAGAACCTGCAATATGAATCAGAGAAACAACTTTATGATGAAACTGTTTTGGCGGCAAGCCTTCCAAAACAAATGAATATGAAATCTAAAGTATGCAGGAAAAGAAGTTAGCACCGGAGTTTTGGCGGCAAGCCTTCCAAAACTTTAAAAATAATTAAATTTAAACTAGAAAGAAGGAACTTTGGCGGCAAGCCTTCCAAAGCCCTTTTTTTTTTTAATAAAAACTAACTAGAATAGGAGATTAAACCTGCAGGCAAACTTGTTAACAAGTTTGAAAAAAAAGTTAAAATTTGAAACCAAAGCCTGCACAATAGAAAATATTAGAAAAGAACTTCTTCTCCTCTCAAGAATGCCTCCAACAAGGTGAACTCCATAGAATGGTAACCTTCATCAATGTCAACTTAAAACAAGGATTAGAAACCTGCTCTGATACCATGAAAGGAAATAAAAGAGCAAGGAAAGGAAAATTAATCCAAGAAAGTTTATGATGAAGTAATTGTTACCAAGAGAAAAGCAAAAACCTTGGAGCATCACCCAAATGTGAAGAAGGAGGCACAAGAACTTTTGAAAGGGGAAAAGCAAAGAAAAACCCCTTGTGATATTATGAATGAGGCAATGCCTAAAAATGAGAGAGAGAGAGAGAGAGAGAGAGAGAGCAAGAAGCTCTTTACAATATTGTCATTAAGAAGAAATGAGAGAGGAGGCATCTCTTAAATAGAGATGAGGAGAGGAGTTACAAAGTAACTCCCAAATCTATGAATGCCACCATTCATAAAATGTGTGTGCCATGTGTCCACATCCTCTTATGGAGGAAATCTAATATTCCTTAATAAAGGAAAATAAAAGAAATGACTTGTCCTCACACATGTACTAGAGGACAAATTACATGTAGGAATTCCAAAAGAATATCCTAAACTAAATACAAATAAACCTAAGCTAAGTAAAGATTAAATATTCTAACAGCTTCCTTCCCATTGAAGACCCATGACCTGGGAAATAAGGTCTTCATCTATGACAATAGGCTGGTCTCCCATCTTCAAAGTGCCCTTTCTCCAGTTTTTACAAAATAAATTAGTGATTGTGGCAACCCGTCCATGGAGCCTCTCCATAAATTTTGAAAACCCGCCCTTCTGCGGAATGTTCTAGACCACCTCCTTTTTCTTCCATTCCTTACTGCTGATAGGTTCATAGTGGCACCTATTTCCTCCCATATTTTGGCTATTCAGAGCTAAACGTCAAAACTTGCAGAGAGATTTAGACAGAGAGTTTTGTGGAGCTACCAAATTTACCCAAAAAGCATGGGAATTGATAGATTGAGTGTTATAATAAATGGTGCTAACAATATTATAATTACTCAAAGCAGTCCTTTTAATCCATTTCATTATTGTTTTGTACATTAATGATATTTGGGGTGCTATTGTATCGATCCTTAAAAATGATTAATCTAACATCCTCTAAGAGGCCTTGTTCTCCCTTCCAAGTAATCATTTCATCTTGATTGACCGCCGCATTGGCTGCCCAGTCAACAGAACCATTCGCTTCATAGTAGATATGAGATATGTAACTTTTCTCAAAAGTGTTAATGAGGTCTCTAGCGGCCTTTATAATGTTATTGATAGACCATGAGTTCTTAGAGGTCCCCTTGAGGCATTTGATGATGTTGTTAGAGTCCCCTTCAATCCATATGTAGGGGCAATTCCATCTTTTTGTGAGGATAATACCTTGAAGTGTTGCCATTGCTTCTGCCTTGTGGTTTTTTTGGCTTCCTATTGGAACAACAATCATTTCCTTGCATATACCTTTGTCATCTCTAAGAATATCTCCACATCCTCTAGGGCCCGAATTACCTTTTGTAACACCATCAAAATTGACTTTGAACCAACCATGAGGGGGAGTTTTCCATCTTGCTTCTAATCTTTTGTTTTGCTTGGGGTCAGAACTGCCAACATTCTTCAAATTCTAGGAACTTAAAATGTGAGATTCCAATGGGTTGGTCGAAAAGAAGGGACCCCAATGATCCTAGTGTTCTCCACAATTGCCCATTTTATTTTTTGGAACATAATTTCTTGAGTAAGAGAAGTGTCCCTAAAAATTTGATTGTTTATTTCTTTCCATAATCCCCACAGGATGTGAGGGAGAGAGAGCTACCACAGAGATCTCAAAAAAGAGTTAGACCAATGGTAATTCTAGGAGTAGAACAACTCATTGATAGTGTTAGGAAACACCCAATCAATGCAAAAACTCTTAAGAAATGTTTCCCAAATAGAAGTAGAATAGGAACAGTGGATAGCTAGATGGTCCACTGACTCTTCCTCCTTAAGACATGGAGCACATCTATTAGGAAAGGAAAATCCTCTACCCTTAAGGTTATCTATGGTCAAGATTTAATTTTGAAGAATAGTCCAATAGAAAAAGTTGATTTTGGGGGTCAGACCCTTTAACTAAGCTTTAGACCAAAAAGGATTTTCAAAAGGGGTGGGGGAGAGAACACCATACATTGAAGAGATAGTGATATTACCTTTGGGTTCATATTTCCAAATGAGGGAGTCTTCCTCTTTATTCAACTAGGCCAAAGATAGATGATTTTTGAGCTTGATAAGGCTTGGGTGAATACTTTCTATGTTCTGCCATTTATTACCAGTCCAATACCCTTCAACTAAAGCACCAAAAGTTCTAATACAAGAGGAGGCATAAGGGGCCCATTCTAGGAAATCAGTCAAAGGTTTATCAAAAAGCCAGGGGTCTTCCCAAAAATTAACTTTCTTACCATTGCTTACTTTCCAAGTAACCCCTTTGGCAATTCTATCTCTACACTTAGAAGCATGACTCCCGATATGGGACCCATTAATGTTGATTTCAGAATTGATAAAAGAGGAAAGAGAGGAGGACAAAAGAGAGTACTTACTTTGCCAGATTTTACACCATTCACTATCTGAGTGGAACATTCTCCAAACTTGTTTAGATAGGAGAGCTTCATTTAAGATCCGGATTCTTCTCAGGCCTAGACCTCCTTTACTTTTTGGTCTACATACCTGATCCCAAGCCACAAGAGACATTCTTTTCTTATCCTCAACCCTTGACCATAGAAATTTTCTTTGAATTTTCTCAATTGAACCAACATACTTGACTGGAATTATAAAAATGCTTAGGGAATAGATAGGTATGCTTTGAAGATAAGCTTTAAGAAGTTGAAGCTTTCCAACCTTACTTAAAAGGGCTCCTTTTGAACTAGCTAGCTTTTTATGAAATTTGTCCACTAGAGAGCTCCAAAATGAATTGGGAGGTGCAATGCCCAAGGGGAGGCCTAGATAAGTGGCAGGAAGATAAGCAATCTGACATTCCAAGATTCTACTAATTCTATGTTGTCTTCTCTCTGGTTTATTGATGAAAAAACTTCACTTTTGACCCAATTAATGAGCTAACCAGATACAGAGGCAAACTTATGAAGAGTGTCCTTCAGGGTTCTAGCTTCTAAGATACTTGATTCCCCCACAACATTGATATCATCCACAAACTATTGGTGAGAGAAGATAAGATCAACTGAAGAAGGCTGGAGTCCCTTAAAAGATCCTTGCATAACCATGTTTTCCATAGACCTACCAAAACATTCAGCCATAATAATGAAGAGGATAGGGGAAATGGGATCCCCTTGCCTCAGTCCTCTAGATGCTTGGAAGAGGGGGATGGGGAACCATTGACAAGAACAAAAAAAGAGGCTGAGGTAATAAGATGACTAAAGAGGTCAACATATTTGGTGGAAAAACCATAAGCCACAAGAACCTTCACAAGAAAAAACCAATCAACCCAGTCATAGGCCTTAGAGAGATCAAGCTTGAGGATGAGACCCTGTTTCTTACCCCTAAAAAGAGAATGAATATTCTCATGGACAATAATAATGGAGTCAAGAATTTGTCTTCTTGGGACAAAACCATTTTGTAGATGATTAATCAAAGAAGGAAGGACAGTTAGGATTCTTGTGGTAAGAACCTTGGAGATAATCTTATAAAAAGAATTGCATAAGCTGATAGGTCTAAACTTGTCCAAGGAGTCAACACCTTAGGTTTTGGGAATAAGTGCAATGAAAGTGCCATTAATTTCTTTCAAAATTCTTCTAGCCCCAAAAAATTCCTTGACCCTATTGGAAACATCTTTCCATGCAATGTCCCAGAAATCTTGGAAAAAGAACATGGGGAACCTTTATTACCATCAAAAGAAAATACAACATTTTTGATATCCAAGATCAAAGGAATTGAAGAAAGGGAGGCATTCATCTTCTCATCAATGAGACATGGAATATTTTGAAGAAAATAAGATTAAGCATCAACATCCAACCTGTGATCCCACCTTAGAAGTTCCGAAAAGTACCTTTTGCCCTCATTCCTTATCTCTTCCTTCTTGACTAGTTCCCCATTGTCCACTGCCAAATTTTGTAATCCTATTTGCCACTTTATGTTTGATCATCAACATATGAAAAAATCTTGTGTTCCTATCTCCTTCCTTTAGCCAAATGCATCTTGACCTCTACTTCCAAAATTTTCCTCTTTAGCAATGATTTCATGGTATTTTTTAAGGGTCTCATTTTCTTCAGCTATAGACACAGTACTGAAACCATCCTTCTGAATTTGGTCCTGTATTTTCTTAAGGTCATCCTGGACTTTACCTTTGGCCTCAAAAATGTTCCCAAAGCTGGATTTATTCCAGAGTCTTATATTGTCCTTAACACTTTTGAGTTTCTTTACAACTCTATATAGAGAAATTCCCTCTACTTGGATACTCCACCATTTCTGAATATTACGAGTGATATCAGGGTGATAAGTCCACATTTTTTCAAATTTGAAAGGAAAATGTCTTCTTATATTAATTGGGTCAGCAATGAAGGTGATGGGAAAATGATCTGACCCAACTTGGATGTGGGCAGACATGGAGCGAAAGTAATGTCTATACCATTCATCAGAAATAAGAGCCCTATCAAGGCAAACTTGGATAAGATCATTACCAGTTCTCCTATTAGTCCATGTGTAATTGCATCCCTATATCTCCACATCATTGAGAGCCTATGTATTTATGAAGTCCATAAGGTCCAACCTACTTTCCAACTAAGAGGGGCTTCCACCAAATTTTTCCTCTGCTCTCAAAGGAGTATTAAAGTCTCCCATGACTAGCCAACTAAGATTCTTGGAGTTGTCCCTAGTTTCTATAAGTTTTTTCTAGAAGGAGTTTCTAGCTTTCAAGGTGTTGGGTGCATAAATGTTGGTGAGGACCCATGATGTTCCATCTTTTAAATAATCAAATATAATGCAAGAGAAATTATTTTCTTGGATAAGAACATGGCCTTTGACACTATTAAGATTCCAAATGGTAGCTATGCCTCCTGAAGCACCTTCCGGGGTACCACCACCGATACTCCCATTTTTAAAAAACTTCAAAGATTCCACTTTTTCTCTACTCATTTTGGTCTCTTGAATTAGAAAAACATCAGGTTTACTATCCCTTATCATATTCCTAATAATATTGTGTTTATGAGGATTATTAAGTCCCCTAATATTCCAAGAGATAATCTTCATAGTTACTTACTGATTCCTAACTCCTTAAGAGTCTTCTGAGTCCCATTTGCAATATTCTTACTGGCCTCCTTGTCTCTGACTTTATGGTTAGAAGGTTGACCTAGGGAAGAGGAGATATACCCAACATCTACTTGAGCTATTCTACTAGATTTCCTTAGTTGAGAAGACGAGGGAGTGGATCCTTTCTTGTTCCTGTATTTTGGTATTTCCAAGTCATCTTCTTTCTTGAGAACTGCTTCTGGATTACAGAGGGTTCTATATATTTCATCTTCATTGCCCCAATTAGGGAATCTAGAATCATGTGAAGCATTGTTTACTATTTTTGAGTTTTGATCTGTGTTTGAAAGGTTCATACCCAGTATTGCACATTTTTGGGCTTCTTGCATTTCAGAGCTTATCATGAGCGGGGAAGAGTTAGTCTCTTCTTCTTGGGATCCAGAGATCTCCCCTTCCTTAGGTTGTTCCTCTTTATTTTGCATTTCCTTACTAGCATAAGTATCAGCAATTACCACGTTAGTTGTGTCTTTTGAAAATTCAGTCTGTTCTTTCAATTCCTGTATTTGGATCTGCTCTGACACAGGGTTGTTAACTTTGGTTGACTTATTTCTCAATACTTCCTGGGTTGGGGGATTGGAGATAGAAGTTGAGGATACCACTTCCTTATTTTCCCCCAAGGGTTCAAAATAGTTTTTGTCAGTAAAGTCAACTTCCTTATTTTCTGAGATTTTAACTTGCCAAACCTTTTTTTCTGGAACCTTTTTACTTTCAACCAAGGGTTTAGTCTGCTTGAGCTCTCCTTTAGGCTTGATAGGATAGGATTTTTCCAAGTGACCTACTTTCTTGCAATGGAATAAGGCAAAGGGGATATATTCATATTCTATTTGTTGTTTCCATGTCCCCGACTTTGACATTATATCTATATGTTCTGGCATGTTTGCATTATGGCCTATCTGTACACAACACCTAGCATGAGAAAGTCTCCTTTTTGAAATTGTGGCTGGGTCTATAGAGAGGATTTCACCAGAGGAGCTTTCTATTCCTAAGAAGATGCTTTCTTCCCAATATTCAAGAGGTGGGCCTAGTAACTTTACCCAAACTGGAACTTGTGCCAAAAGAGAGTCATTCATGTTCAAATTCAGATGCCATTTCGGAAGAACTAAGGTTGTCTTTCCTACCATCTAGGGACTACCACAAAGTATCCTTAATTTATCTTCTTCACATGAGAAAGTAAAAGATAAGAGGCCTTTAGGAAAAGCCAAGATTTCAACATTACCCTTTAGAGCCTATTTTTGTTTGACATAAGCCCTAACAACTTTTATGTTTGGACTTGAACCCATTAATTTTCCTACCACTGAGTTCAACATACTGTTTATATTATGATCTAGAACTAGATCAGGGATAGAGATAGCGAACTTTCCACCAGTTGAATCAAAAATATTCTTGACAGGTGGTAAAGAGGATTTACTAGATGGTTTTTTTCCAAAAAGGGATGAACATTTTCTAAATTCTTTTCCATTCTCCAAGGTCTCTTCACATGGGCTAGACCCCTCCCCCGAAAACCCAGAACCCAATTTCTTCTCTGGCAGAGTACCACCTATCTGCAAAATTTCAATAGCCTTCAAAATGTCTAGAGGCTTGTCCTTCTCTCCCATAGGATGAGCTCCTTCATTCTGGCCACTCACACCATTGGAACTAGAGTTCCCACCTTTTAGAGAATTTGAATTTTGAATTCTCCCATTGTCTCTTCCTACTCCTCATAGCTGCATCTTCATTCATTCCAATCCTAAACTTTGTTAATTTCTTTTATTTTGAGATTTCAAAAAGTGAAATTGAAACAAGGAAAGAACTGGAAAGGATATGCAAGGCATATATCCCACTCCAGGACTCTATACTTGCCTTTAGCAATTCTGTAGATGATTTGCATAATAGACTAGACATCTATGATAATGAAAAGGCAAAGAGACTATGATCTCTTAAAGAACTCAAAAGTCAAATCACATCATAGGTAGACATACTTCAAAGAGCCCACTCCAATGCAGAAGCTATTCTTGCAACCCCTGAAACCTACACATTGGACTCAATGGAAGAATTTTATTCACAACCGATGTCTATATTTGAGTATACTGAGAACATATTGGAATCATGGGAAAATTCTTAATCACAAATGAAGAAGAGCTACAATGATATTTTTATGAGATTAGCTAATGCATGAACTTTTAAGTTATTGTTGTATATGTTGAACACTTCAATACAAATTTTCTATATATATATATATATATATATCTATATATTTTCTTTTTCAATTTGGCATTGTTGTCAAAGGGGGAGTAGAAATATGTATGTGTGTTTTTGAAAATTTTTATAATGTATGCATTAAGGGGGAGCATGAGTAAATGTGTAAATTTATTGTGTATGCACACTTAGCAGTATTACTATTAAAGTTTCTAAGTGTTGCCATCAATGCCAAAGGGGGAGATTGTTGGCTTGATGATGATGGTAATTTATTCATCATTTATTGTCATTGATGAAACACTCTCTCTCACACACACATATGATTATATTGACTACCTGTGTAACTTCAATTATTTACTTTGTGTCAACTGATATGTGCATAGGAAACAATCTGTGATTATACTAATCAAGATGGAGATCAAGCAAAGATTCAAGGACAATGGCTCATATGCTTTATTAAAACCGATATTTTGTAATTTTTTGATGAGTTACCACATTTCGTGATGAGTTACTTGCACCGACTGCTTGGTGATATTTTTTGTGATGAGTTATGATCATTTGTCAAAATACACTACACCTAGGAAATTGTGTTATGATTTCTTAAGGCCGACATGAAATCATTAGGTCTATATATTGACATCATAGTGAACTATTTGAAAAAGTGAGAAGTGTTATGTTATGTCCAAAAGGAAAAAGAGTTAAGTTGCAGAGTATGTAGAAGAGAAGTGTTGAATATGTTTACAAGGATCTGATTAAACAAGTATTGTGCTACTCAGAACAGATCAAACCATTCTTCTTGTTTTCTAACCATTAGAGCAGAATCAAATCCCCTAACCGGGTAAGCTCTAACAAGCTTCAATGTATAAATCCTTTAATAGGGTGATCCATTAGTTTGGATTCAGAAATCCTCCATTGAGGTTACTCCTAGCAGGGTACTACCTTTAACAGGGTATAAGCTTCTAATCAAGCTTTGGGATCTCTAACAAGATTTTCTCCTAGGAGAGCACTTTGTAGACCTTAACCGGTCAGTTATCTATTACTCCAGATAGTTAACTTGTGAGTTCTAGCTCACCATGGTGTTTACCTATTTAGGTTTTCCATGTACAAACGC
The DNA here is from genome assembly GCF_030272615.1 of Cryptomeria japonica. Lineage (NCBI taxonomy): Eukaryota > Viridiplantae > Streptophyta > Pinopsida > Cupressales > Cupressaceae > Cryptomeria > Cryptomeria japonica. The sequence goes on from NC_081408.1 coordinate 206,028,624, forward strand.
TTGTGTTATGGTGGATGCTTTACTTTTTGTGGATGCGGTTATATCATTTTGGATTGCATGCATTGTGTTTAAGAGCTTTGTTAAGTTCATCTATCGGTTAGTGTTTGAAGTAGTTTTATTTTTGATGTTACTGATTTGCCCCCCCTCTTGGTTCTTTAAAAGTCCATCACTAAACCAGAAGAGTGTACATTGCCAACATCCTTCACTTTCAGATTTTTCTTCTGTAGACAGTTTGTGTTCTTGGATGCAACATGTAACTCTCAAGGGTTATTCATCCTATTCCTCTACACTATCCTTCTCCTCATAATGTCTTACTATATTTTGAACTTGTTTGATATCTTTCAAAACTTGTGGGCTACCATATCTATTCGGGTCCAATAGTCTCTTGTCCTACATGTCTTCAAACTTTTCAAGCATTCCGTCTTCACCCAAATTTGACCACATTTTCAATTAACCTTTCCATTAACACTTTCACTAATGTTTTGTTTCTATCCTAAATGCCTATTGTCTCATCTTTTATTTTTGCTACTTTTTGATTCTGTCCTGCAACCTATCCACCTACCATGCATTGATAGCAACCCATCTTTTAATGTTGGGTAATTTCTCTATGGTCATTATTTCTTTCTCTATCACTTCCTTTGAGGGCATTTCTCCAATTACTTGTAGTCTGATTCCTTCCTTTCTAATTCTTTCGAGCAATTCCGCATATTATGGACATGAACTATTCACTTAATTAATTTATTCTATGTAAGGTATCTACCCATAGCCACTTGTAATGATGCTTTAGCATTAGCTAATGTTTCACTAATCCATTCATCAACCATTTTTGCCAGGTTCCTTAATCTTTAAGGTACATACCACCTCTACTTCTTCCTGTGACATCAATAGGTATGAGTAGGAATCTTTTGCAGAAAGTCTCCATTTTGAATAATACTCCTTATAAATTTAACCAACTTCTCTATTTGATACTTTTGCTCCTTCAACTTCCTTTGGTCCTTCCACAATCTGTTTTCTCAAATTTCTATTCTTTCCTGAGTAATCCTTAGACCTTAGAATCTGGATGGTTTACCTAATTGCATTGTAGTTATTTGATATTCAAGCATTGTTAATTCTTCTTCATCTTTGTTAGTTATAATCTCTGCAACATGAAATTCTTTCTCTCCTGCATTTTGGTGGGTATCATATCTCACCTTGGCTTTCCTCCTCATTTTGACACATGGTGCTTCAGCCAACAGGCTATTCAAGTCTAGAGGAACTATCTTTACTTGTTCTTTAGGTACCCTTTGTTGTTTTAGCAAGTCAATGATATTTCTACTTTTCACGATTACTATGAATTTCCTCTTATACAATGTTTCCTCTTTTCCTAAATTTTCCCACCCACTATCCTCAGATTGCTGCTAAAATATTTGCTTTTCTTTATCTACTACAAGAGTTTCCATTATGTTATGCTGAGATGTTCTTATATCTGTGTTTTCTTCTTCAATTTTCCAAATAACTCCATTGTCCACTATACTTGGTGAGTTTCTAGATGTCACCATGCCATCACCACTACCTTTTCTTCCTTCAAGATTCTACGATAATTCTTTCCTTTCCTTATACAGGATTTCTAACCCTTCTTCCCTTTGATCTTCATTTATTTCTCTTTCAATCATCTTCTCTTTTCCTTATGAGGTCTGCATTCATCCACTAATTTTGTTTGTTCACTTAGGTTATTTTGGTCTAAAGTAACATCGTCACCTTTTTCTCCTTGCTCCTTTGCAGGTGGATTTTCATTTAAGGGAAATGTGTCCTATTTTGCAGCTCTTTCTCCTTATTACTCTGTGGAAGATGCATCTATGTTAATATAACTTTTTAGCATGCTTTGACTTGTTACTTTTGTAGTGGCAGGTATTTCAGTTGATGACTTTTGTGGGACATTTCCTTGTTCCATTTTCTTTTGCAACTCCTCTAGATTACCTAATTTTTTATCCTTCTTGAATACCCATTCGAAATCATTATAAAACACTAAATCTACTTCTTCCTTGCCAGTACAAACCATCCCAACTATGGCTCCTATAGCACTATTATCACCTAAAAATGCACCCTTACTAAGTTACAAAACTTAGCTTTCTGGTGAAACATGGAAACACTCCTAAGATTGTGGGTATCCTTGAGACTTGGAGTGAACCTCTGGATGAGGCCGGCTCCTAGCTATTCTATATGGTTTTCACCTATACTAATAACTTGCAGAGGTAAAGGGTAAGAAAATGCATGAAATAAACAACTTGAAGTGATAAAATGAGAAGGCAATGCACCAAAATATCAAATAGGACCTGCAAAACAACTCACAAACACAAGGGAATCAACATCGAGTTGATATACACAACCCAATAAAGATATGTATTTACATCAATATTTTGCAAGAAGGTTACTATGCATGTGAATTTTGAAATACAGAAACTTTTATAACTCAAAACACTAGCAACTTAACATAGCTTATAACCTGCAACTACATACACTATTCTTTCTAAAGATGCTACAAAAGAGAAACAATAACCAAGAATGAAGAAAATTAACAAGTTAATGTATCAATCCCTCAAACACATACAATAGAAACATAAATTTGAAATGGTAAAATAGCTTATTTTATTGATTCCCATGGCTTCTACTGAAATATATGATCAAAAGTGTTACATGAAAATGACAAAATTGCAGAAGGACTTCAAGAGTCGCTAGGCATGAATTGCATAATCAGAACTGAGTAAAAATGAAGTAAAAAATGACAATATGAGTGAACTCCATGAATTCCTACAAAAATCCCACAAGGATAGGATCTCTCAACTATCTCAGCTAGGATGTCCTAAATAAGACAAAAAAATAGGGCCTATACTCCTTCCAAAAGGTCTCCAAATGAGTCAAAAAGTCAAACTTGATTTTTTCAAGCTTAATGACACCCAAACAACCTCTAAACACCCTCAAAAGCAAATCAAAACCCCCTATATACCCTCCATATGTTAGCAACTAACCCTCAACTATTAGGATAACCGATGAACAACTGAGAGGGAGGGGGGGTGAATCAGTTGTTAATAGATTATAACTTTTAATCCACAATACAACCTTAAACAAATCAAGTACCGATAAAGCATATTCAGATGGTGGTAGGAACATATACCGATAAACAATACAACCTAACAATTAACTAGATAATCAATGCAAAGAAACCATACCACATAACACCATGATTTGTACATGGAAAACTCAGAAGGGGTAAAACCATGGTGCAAAGCCTACCCACAGTTAGATGATACTTCTGTAGAAAGTATGTGTTACAATGAGGAGCCTGCACTTCCAAGAAGGCACACTACCTAGAGCGTACTGCTCATTACAAAAGAGTCTCACTGACTACAGAGAGGCTACAACCATCTCAAGATAAATGGACAACAATCCAATAGAGTGAACTACTAGAAATAACATCTACCATGCCTAATTACAGTCCCGGTTAAGCTCAGTGTTGAAGAACTAAATCCTCTTATGAATCCAATTTGATCACCAATGATTGACCATCAACTCTACCTGAATGATATTACAATATTCACACATTACTATTGTCATTGAGGATTCCACCCATGATGCTAAGTTCAAAATCAAGCAATCCCGTGAAACATGGAAACACCTTTGAGCCTGTGGGTTGTTCAAAGTGAAGTTGAATCTTCGGAGATCAGGTTGCCTTCCTGTTTGGTGAATCTCTTGTAAATACCTTTGATTAAAAAAAGGGATAGAAATGGATAGAAATCTTGCATGTAATGTAAATGTATTCTAATGAAGGTGATGCACCAAATATCTTATCTGAGATCTGCAACCTACTTAACTCACAAAACCTTCAACAAATAAACTTGATTGCTTCACAACTCAACTAAACATGTAGATGCATAAACATTTCCTAGAAAGGGATGAATTTAATGCATGCATGAAGGAAAAAAAAAAGTTTTCACAACTTAAAGTAATTAAAATCAACTACCACAAACTAGAACGTGCAACTAACACGTATCTCCTTGGACCACAAATTGACTAAATGAGATAAATTAAAGGATAAAAATCACAGGAAATCATCAAATCATTCATTCACTAGAATAATACAAGAAGTACCAAGAAGGAAATCTTTTGTTATATTATTGAAAAATAAAGGAGTGTTGTTGTTACAAAATTTAAATACTGCTGAGCTACAATGCTTTTTTGCAAAAAATTGTATGCAAAAAAGAAAGAACCAGAGGCAAAAAAGAAGGAGAGAAATAATATATAGAAATCATGATGAATCCCCTTCAAAACCCTAAACTGACTACATGAGAAAAGATTTGGGTGAACATGCCACAAAATGGCATAAAAACTCATGCATAATCCTGTAAAATAATAATCTTTGCTACTCAAAAGGACTGCCATTGATCTAAAAAAAATCTTATGCATTCCCTTGCAACTGCTCTTTGTGTTGAAACTTTTGTTAAAAATGGTTGAAAAAATGCATCTCTTTGTCTATCAAGCTTTCTAGCGGTATGTAACACTTGCATATTCAGACAATCAATAAGCATCTGCATTAATCCAGAAATTCATCTCCTTGCTTGGCGGGCTTTTCATTGTTCAAACAAACAATTCTGAGTTCATTATGAAATTTATTAATTGCCAGCCACTGGATCGCCTACATGAACCATGGCCGCTTGCATTAACTTTTTTCGTTTACTTCCTAGCAGGCCCCACTGTATGTTTTTATCTCTACTTGTTTGCTTTCTTTATCCTGGGCCCATGAGAATGAGCAACGATAATGAACTTTGAACCATTGAACCACTTTGGAGCGATGAACCAATGAACTTTGAACCATTGAACCATTTTGAAATGGTGAACCACTTTGAAGTTCAAGTTCAAGGTTGACTTAGACATCTACTCATCTGTAGACTTTTGCCACCTGTCAGCCTCTAATTTTCTTGCAGGTCCACTTTGTCTTCCATTTGGACCTGGACACAACTTTTTGCCAAGCCGCATCGATAACTGGGCGAGCAAATTTTCTTTGTGGCTTGGCAAGCACTATCAAATCTCTCACATTACCATTGATCTTTCTTCAACTTGCTATAACTTTACTCTTGGTCTTCTCATGGTTCTTCATTTTCTCTTTACCATGTGGCGCATCCTCATTTATTTTGAGCCCACCTGGATGGCCACTATTGGTATTTTGGATATGTTGATATGGTTTTGTCATTGATGTCAACACTTGTCAACACTTGTTAACACTTGTGAGCACTTACCAGCACTTGGAGATCTTTGGTTATGTTCACTGGCATGTCAGTGACTTATGCACAGTCACCGGTATTTGGTTCACCGGCAAGTTAAATTGTTCACCGGCACTTGGAATGACTTGGAGACTACTTGGTTATGTCAAAGACATGATTTGACCACTTGGTTTTGGTGATTTGGTTTTTGGTCTATTCGGGTTTGCATCTTTGTTGTTACTGACAAATAGGTCTAGGTTATGAACCGGCAAGCATATCTATTCCAGATCAGCACGACATGTTATGGAGATGATTTATTATTATTGTAAATGCATTAAGCCAACATGATGCATCACATAATGATTTATTTGTAAATTATTTTATTGTAATATCTTTAGTGAGCCGCCTTCTCAATTGGTCTTAGGTTATGGTATAAATGTAAGATCTCATTTGTGAGATTGGTATGCGATTGGAAAAAGGATTGTAATAAGGTATATGCAAAAATAAGAAGAGCTATATACGCAGACATCATTTGAAGAAGGAATATTAGAGCTAAACCGGTACTGAATCCAGCATATGAAGATGCTATTTTGAGCATTACATTATCATTGGATTTAACCATCCAATTGTAGTCAGTGTGACTCCCATTTTTGTGATTGAGCAGTGAGCTCTAGGCAACTGGCCTTTCTGCATGTGTAGACTCCATATTATACACACATACTATTTGTAGTAGTATCATTTGATTGTGGGTAAGGCTTCCCATCATGGTTTTTCTCCTTACAGGGTTCCACGTACAAATATCTGTGTTATGTGTTATGGATGTTATTGTCTTTCTGTTTCATGCATTAATATTTACTAGTACTATAATTAATTGTTAAAACTGTCTACCGACATAAAGTTTGGTTTACCGACATTAAGCATTAAATTTTGGTTAAGTTAATTTTGGTTTGAATTTATTGGACAACTAATTCAGCCCCCCTCTCAGTTGTCTCCGAGACCTAACAATTGGTATCAGAGCATAGTCCTCTTTTTACAGAAGTTTAACAACTTGAGGAGATCTAATTTCTTCTAACTATTTCAGGAAGGACAGTCTGAAACTTGATGGAACCAACTATGGCATATGGAAGATCAGGATGGAGACACATTTGAATTGCATTGGAAAGGACATATGGGATGTTACAAATAATGGCTATACTGCTCCTACTCGAGGTCAACCTAATGCACCAAACTTGGCTAATGATGAGGAAAATGATTGCAAAGCAAGAGAACAACTTTTGAGCGCATTGTCAGATCAGCAAAACATGGGATTATCAAATAGATCTACTGTTAAAGCTATTTGGGACAAATTGGAAACATTGAACGAAGGAGATTCCATAGTCAAAATTGCAAAACTTGAATGCTTCCGGGTCATGTATGAAAATCTGAAAATGGAAGAAGATGAAAGAATTTCTGCTTTTATGGAAAGAGTAAATGAAATTGTTTTGGGTATATAATGTTGTGGAGGAACCTTAAGTGAAGATGAGATTGTTTCTAAAGTTTGAAGAGTATTTCCACTGGCATATAAAATGAAAGTTACTACTATAAATGAATTGAGAACAATGCCTAATATATCAGTATCTAGAGACACTTTGGTTGGAAAACTTTTAGCTTTTGAACTTGAGGAATTTGGTCCTATTGCTACTATAAAGATAGATCTAGCTTTTAAAGCATCATCATCATCTGTATCACCATCATCATCTAAGAAATCTGATTGGAAAGATTTCTATGCAAGAGAACTTGAAGAAATTAGAAAGGAGAATGAAGAACTAGAACTTGAAGCACTATTTGCAAGGAAAATGCCTAAAGGTCTAGTTGGAAGTAAGTATGAAGGTAAAGCACATTTAAATGTTTTAGCTACAATAAAATTGGTCATATGGCTTATAGGTGTCCTGATAGACATGCAAGATTGAGAGAAGAAGCTAAAAGAACATATAAGCCTAACCCTGATTATCAAAGATACAAGTTTAAGAAGAATAGAGACAAATCTTGTTATTATGCTGATGATGGAGTTACTGATGATTCTGGTGAGGAACCGACAGACAATGGATGGGATTTTGTTGCTATAATAGAAGGTCAACTGACACCTACTTTTCAACCAATAGAGCAAGTCCTGGTAGCTAAAATTGAAGATAAGGATGAATGGATCACTGATTCTGGATGTTCACATCATATGACTGGTGATAAGAGTAAATTCTTAACCTTTCAGGAATACAATGGAGGTCTAGTAAGATTTGGAGATGATAAAGCCTGTTTGATCAAAGGAAAAGGCACTATATTTTTTGATGGTAAGTACAATACTGATAATGTTTACTATGTTGAAGGTTTGAAACATAATCTTTTGAGTGTTGGTCAATTAGTTAAAAAAGGATTTCAGTTACAATTCAAGAATGGTAAATGCAAAATCTTAAATAGAACTAGTTTGGAAATTGCAACCGGTAATCAGACTAGAGGTAATATCTTTCATTTGAATAACAATGAGAAATCATGTTTGATTGCACATATTGATGAAAGTCGGTTATGGCATAATAGACTTTGTCATGTAAACTTTGATTGCATTGTGAAAATTAGTACAACTGAGGTAGTAAGAGATTTACCTAAGATTGTCAAACCTCACAATCTGGTATGTAAGGAATGTCAATTTGGAAAGCAAGTGAGAGAAAATTTCAAGAGTATTCCATAGAAATCTAACAATGTTCTTGATTTAATTCATACTAATTTATGTGGTCCAGCAAGAACTAGAAGTATACAAGGAGATAGGTATTTTATGCTAATAATTGATGACTATTCTAGAATGTGTTGGGTTACTTTTCTCAAGGAGAAATATGAAGCATTTGGGATATTCAAACTATTCAAGGTAATGGTAGAGAATGAAACCAGTATGAAAATAAAATGTTTGAGATCAGATCAAGGAGGTGAATTCATATCTAAGGAATTTAATACATTCTGTGAAGTGAATGGGATAAGAAGACAGTTATCAGCACCTTGGACACCCCAGCAGAATGAAGTTGTGGAAAGGAAAAATAGAACTATTTTGATGCAGTTAGAAGCATGAAATCAGAAGCAAATCTACCTCGTATGTATTGGAGAGAAGCAGTAAATACAACAGTTTACACATTCAACAGAGTTCACACCAAAGGTGAAACCAGTAAGATCCGTCATGAACTATGGTTTGGTAATACTCCTACTCTTAAATATTTTAGAATATTTGGAAGTAAATGCTATATTAGAAGAGATGAGTATATTAGAAAATTTGATCCTAGAAGTGATGAAGGAATATTTCTTGTTTATTCATCTAAGAGCAAGGCATATAGATGTTTTAACAAAAGATTGCACAAAATTGTTGAGAGTGCAAATGTGAAGATTGATGAATAGTTTAGAGTAAATTCAAGGTCCATGGACTCTAAACCAGTAATAGAGATAATAAAAATGAACCTACTATGAGTACATTGGTACAAAATGTTGATCTTGTCACACCGGCATCATCTGAGGATTCAACAGTCACTAAAGAACATCAGCAAGTAAAAACACCCAGGTATGTAAGATGGAATCACTCTGAAAGTCAGATAATTGGAAATAAATATCAAGAAGTTATGACTAGAGGAAGATTGGAAAATGAAGAGGTATGCCTTATTTCTCAAATTGAACCTACAACTATTAATGAGGAATGTGAAGATAAATATTGGATTGAAGTTATGGAAGATGAATTGGAACAAATTGAAAGCAATAACACTTGGTCATTAGTTCCTCGGCCTAAAGACAAAAATGTAATTAGAACTAAATGGATTTTAAGAAATAAATTTAATGAAGATGGCAAGGTAAGTAGAAAAAAAGAAAGATTAGTGTGTAAGGGATATTCATAGAAAGAAGGAATTGATTACAACGAAACCTTTGCATTGGTAGCTAGAATTGAGGTAGTCAGACTATTATTTTCTTTTGCAGCTCACAAGAACTATAAAGTATATCAAATGGATGTTAAATGTGCATTTTTGAATGGAGATCTTGAAGAAAAAGTTTACATTGAACAACTTAATGAATTTTCTTTGACAGATGACAAAGATATGATTCGTAGGCTAAGGAAAGCTTTATGTGGATTAAACCAAGCTCCTAGAGCTTGGTATGCTAGATTGGACAAATATCTTTTGAAGCTTGGATACACTAAAGGTAATGGTGACAATAATCTATATTAAAAAGTGACTAATGATGACATATTGGTTATTGAAGTTTTTGTTGATGATATAATCTTTGGAGGAGAAGATGGATTGTGTAAAGACTTTTCTAATAAAATGCGGCAACAATTTTAAATGTCTATGATTGGAGAGATAAAATTCTTTTTAGGATTGTAGATTTTATAGACTGATAAAGGCATATTCTTATGTCAATCTAAGTACTTGAAGGAATTACTACAAAAATTTGGCATAGAGAACTCTAAACCAGTAAGCACACCTATAACTACAACTGATAAATTATCATTGAAGGATGAATCAACACCTATTAATACGACTAGATACAAGTCTATGATAGGAGGATTATTGTATTTGACACAAACAAGACCTGATATTATGAATGCAATATGTATTATTTCAAGATTTCAAAGTAATCCTAAAGAAAATCATGAATCAACAGTAAAAAGGATTTTTGGGTACCTACAAGGCACTACAAATCTTGGTTTATGTTATTCTTGGTTTATGTTATACTAGAGATGAAAACTTTGATTTATGTGCATACATAGATGCAAATTGGGTAGGAGATGTAGATGACAGAAAAAGAACCATCAATGGAGCATTTTTTCTTGGTAGCAAACCAATTTCATGGTTGAGCAAGAAATAGAGTTGTACATCACTATCAACAACAGAATCGAAATATTTTGCAGCAACAACTAATTGTACATAGGTATTATGGATTAAGCAAATGTTAAAGGACATAAAGGTAAAATGCAAGGAACCTATAACTATTTACTATGATAATATGGCAGCAATTGATATATCTAAGAATCTGGTATTTCACTCAAAAACTAAACATGTTTCTATCAAATTCAATTTTCTAAAAGAGAATACTGAAGCAAAAGAAGTGAAATTGGTTTATGTGAATACTAAAGAGCAAATTGCAGATATTTTTACTAAGCCTTTGCCTAAGGAGACTTTTGAATATCTTAGAGAGCAGCTTGGAGTTCTAACCCCACCAATAGAGACTTAGACAGTTGATGTTTGTCATCAACTAGCAGAATTATCAGAGAAATTTTTATTTTGGCTTTGATGAGGAGAGCTACTTCTCAGGGGGAGTAGTTGGATAAATTGGTTAATTGGTATTTTTTAATAAGTTGGTATTTTGTATTTGGTTTTGTATTGCTTTGGCATTTGATGTCAAAGGAGGAGAGATATTATGGAATAACACATTATCTTTTGGGGAGAGATTATTCCTAGGGGAAGAGATATTATGTATTTTTTATTTTTGGTTAATGATCTCTTTGAGAGATTGTTGGTTTTTGGTTTTTGTCATTTCTGTTTTGGCACTTTGATGATTTTTCCATCTTGTGTTGCCATCAATGCCAGAGGGGGAGATTGTTTGTATTTTGGATATGTTGATATGTTTTTGTCATTTATGTCAACAGTTGTCAATACTTGTTAACACTTGTCAGCACTTATCAGCATTTGGAGATCTTTGGTTATGCTCACCGACATGTCAGTGACTTGTGAACAGTCACCGATATTTGGTTCACCGACGGGTTATATTGTTCAGAGGCACTTGGAATGACTTGGAAACTACTTGGTTATGTCAAAGACATGATTTGATCACTTGTTTTTGGCGATTTGGTTATTAGCCTATTCGGGTTTGCATATTTGTTGTTACTGGCAAATAGGTCCAGGTTATGCACCGGCAAGCATATCTATTCTAGATTAGCATGACATGTTATAGAGATGATTTATTATTATTGTAAATGCATTGAGCCAACATGATGCATTGCATAATGATTTATTTGTAAATGATTTTATTGTAATATCTTTAGTGAGCCGACCTACTCAATTGGTCTTAGGTTATGGTATAAATGTAAGATCTCATTTGTGAGATTGGTATGCGATTGGAAAAAGGATTGTAATAAGGTATATGCAAAAATAAGAAGAGCTATATACGCAGACATCATTTGAAGATTGAAGGAAGGTATTTGAAGAAGGAATATCAGAGCTAAACCGGTACTGAATCCAGCATATGAAGATGCTATTTTGAGCATTACATTATCATTGGATTTAACCATCCAATTGTAGTCAGTGTGACTCCCATTTTTATGATTGAGTAGTGAGCTCTAGGCAGCTAGCCTTTCTGCATGTGCAGACTCCATATTATGCACACATACTCTCTACAATAGTATCATTTGATTGTGGGTAAGGCTTCCCACCATGGTTTTCCCCTTATAGGGTTTCCACATACAAATATCTATGTTATGAGTTGTGGACGTTATTATCTTTATATTTCATGCATTAATCTTTACCGATAGTGCAATTAATTGTTAAAACTATCTACCAGCATAAAGTTTGGTTTACCAGCATTAAGCATTAAATTTTGGTTTGAATTTATTGGACAACTGATTCACCCCCCCTCTTAGTTGTCTCCGAGACCTAACAACATCATCAGTTGCCAAGTCGCATGAGATAACCAGCGAGCATTTTTGTCTTGCAGTATAGAAATGACCATTGATCTACCCTCAATCTGCTTGATCTTTAGCACCTTAGCCGCTCACCTTTTCTGCATGTGCTTTGTCACCAAGTCACGGAGGTAACTGGCAAGATTATTTCTATAGCGGTATAGCGATAGCCCATAGATCATTCAGACTACCATTGATCTTTCCTCAGCTTTCTTGACCTTTAACCTCGGCTGGTTTTCTCTCTTGTACCTCGTGTCAACATGTGTCACCCTCTAATTGCTTCAAGAGATTCACCTTGTCGTCACCTATCTGTTGGGCCTGCCACGCATCTTTCTCTATCAGATATCCTTCTTTCGACCAAACTACTCTCTCGACAAGCCATTTACCACTCTTATCAAACCTACAGTTCATCAATATTATTGTGTCGATGAAACAGAGCCTTCGGTGAAATTTTTTTGGGACTCATCGTGGCCAAGGTCTTCTCAAAGTCGATGGAGCTGACCTTTCGATGAAACCTTTTTAGGACTCATCGTGGCCAACATCTGCTCAAGGTCGATGGAACTAAGATTTTGACAAAACCTTTTCGGGACTCATCATGAGCAAGATCTGCCTGATAAGTCACCCATCTATTCTATGTCACCAGTCATTGGACCGCCACCTATCTTTGGTCTTATACTCTCTGCCCTGCCACATCATCAGTCGCCAAATCGTTGTGATAGCCCAGTGTGCTTCTTTTCATTGCGACATAGCGACAGTCATTAGATCTTTGTGATCACCGTTGATTTTTCTTCAACTTGCTTTTTCTTTAGTCTCTTCCCACTAGCTAGTCACAAAAATAGGATGCCTTGGGATGTGCATGCATGGGGTCCACTAGGCCACGAGTTGCCTCTTCTTGCCAAAATATCATAAGATTTGACACTATAGTTATATGTGGCCTTATATTTAAGTGCGATAAACACCCTTCGCGCGGCCAATGTGGGATAAAAGGTCTTCCTGCCTGGCGACTGAAACCACTTGGAAACTTTAAGACCTTATAATGAAAACCCTCTTTAGCACCCAAGTAAAAATTTACACAGGTCGATTGCATCTTGCTGAGTTTCTTTTGGCCTTAAGGTTTTAATAGCCATGCCACTTCATTTGTAATGGAGCATAATATCTCTGTGATATACAACATGCTTAGCTCAACCCTTGTGGGAGCCACATTTTAACCCACATGTTGTCTTACTTTCCTATATCTGTACATGAAGCAAACAAGCTAGAAAAAATAGAGTATTTCTTCCTGGTTCATCATTTGATCTTTTCAGAATGAACAAATGCAAGGCTTGATTAGGGCACCAAATTTGGCATGTGCAAAATTTTGGTAACATTTTTGGCAACCTCTCAAGGGTGTTTGCCTGCAAAATAGTAGAATCTAGTAGCCTAGCATATCCATTGGGCATTGAGTCGATTTTGTCTTCCTCAAAAATCTGGAACTACATCTCAGCATTCTAAACAAAACTGAAAAGGAAACTACAAAGGCTCTGCATATCGCTAAGCCTGCACATTGTGCAATCTGCACTTAAGGAAAATAGAAACAAATCTGGATGAAAAATCAACTGTGATGTGCTTGAAATCACTTCTTCAATTTAAACTACTACAACTCTGCTTATGGTTGAGCTTGATAAATTGCTGAAAAGAAAGAAATAAAATTATTCTACTATGTACATATGCAAACTGTTAATACTCAATAGCATAGTTTGAGGTGAATCCCATTGACAGGGATTGGTAACACCTCTCCATCCAGTTTAGCAAGCTGGAAAACATTATTCTATTTGCATTCTACGATAACATATGGACCATCCCACATCGCATCAAACTTGGTATGTCTACTAGGTCTGCTCTTTAATTCATCCCATTTGAAAACAAGATCACCTTGATTAAATATGCATGGTACAACTTTTCTATCAAAGGTTCTCTTCATCTGAGCATGGTGAATTTCTAATTTTATGTATGCTTCCCTACGAGTTTCTTCTAACTCCATAAGTTGAGCAAGCCTAATTTGCATTGGTTGCTCTTCAAGTAACTCAAACTGTTTTACATAATTCAAAGTTGGCAATTCAACTGAAATAGGTAACCTGGCTTCTTTTCCATAAGTTAAAACATAAGGAGAGTTACCTGTTGATCTCTTTGGTGTAATTTTGTCAACCCAAAGGGCTAACTTGAGCTTTTCATGCCAAGTTCTTTTATTCTCAACAATGGTTTTCTTAATGATGCTGATGAAGTTCTTGTTAGTTGATTCAGCTTGTCCATTACCCTGAGGGTAATAATTGGATGAAGTATTCAAATATATATTATGATTAACTGACCAATCTAAAACTCTAAGACAAATGAAAGCTAAAGCATTATCACAAATGATTGATTCTGGGGTACCAAACCTGGACACTAAGTATTGATAGAAATTCAAAATAGAAGACTCATTAGCTTCTTTCAATGGAATTAATTTTGTCCACTTTGTAAAATAATTAGTTGCTGTAAGAATCCATTTGTGACTGACACTAGAAGGTGGATTAATATGTCTTATAAAATCAAGCCCCCACTTTGCAAAAGGCTACTCTACTTCAATTGGTTACAAAGGCAAGGCTGCTAGCCTTTGTTTGCCTGTAAACAATGAACATTTTTCATATTTATTCACCCATGAGTGAGAATCTTTAAAAATTTCAGGCCAATAATAACCAGCTCTCATAATTTTCAGGGCTGTTGTTTTTTCTACAAATTGACCTCCTGTAGGTCCTTCATGAAATTCTTTCAGAAATGTTTCAATTTGATCTAGCTCAATGCATCTTAATAGAACATCGTTATAATCTTTTTTGAACAAAATAGCATCTATTAAAGCATAAGGAATGGCTTGTATCCTGAAATACCTTCATTTTGATATGTCTAAGCCTTCCAGGCAATCACCAGTTTGTAAATAATAGGCAATCTGCTAATTCCAAGTGACTGGCAAAGTTGGGGAAACATGTTGTTCTTCATTATGAAGCACCATTTCAACTTGTTTCTCCTCTTCTTTACTATTTTATGTACTTCTAGAAAGTTCTTCACATAAACCCTTGCCTCTAACTAGCTTGGTTATCTTGATAGAGATGTCATATTCCATTGCCTTAGTAATCCAACCTGCCCTTTTATCATTTATGTCTTTGCTAAGAAAAAACTCTTTCACTGAATGATGAGAAACCATTAGCTAAATCTTATTGTTAGAGAGCATGTGCCTAAATTTCTTGTAGCTTCTTATTACTGCTAACACATGCTTTTCTACAAATGAGAATCTAGTCTCATAATCATGCAAAATATGGCTAAAGAAATTGGTTGTTATAAACCTTCATCATTTTGCTGACATAACATTGCACAAATAGTGTCCTCACTCCCAAAGGCATATAGAATAAAATATTTCTTAAAATTATGATTAATGAGAGTAGGGGCTGCTACAATTATTTCTTTAATCTCTTCAAAACTATTCTTACCTTCCTTAGTCCACTGAAAAGGAATGTTTTTCTTAAGCATGGTTGTAAGTGGCTGCATCAATGCTGTAATATTAGGAATAAACCTTCTGATAAAGTTAATTCTACCTATGAAACTCTAGAGTCCCTTCTTATGTACTAGTAATGGTAATGCAAGTATGGTTGTGATCCTCTCAGGATCTATTGAAATCCCATGCTTTAAAACAATATATCCCAGCAACTTGCCTTCATGAACAACAAATATGTTCTTCTTGGGATTTGATGAAACTCTATATTCCTTGCATCTCTCAAATACTTGTCTGAGATGGTCAAGATGTTCATTATCCTTTTTAGAAAAAATAGTTACATCATCTAGGTAAACCAAAACAAACTTGTTAATCAGGCCTTGAAATGCAGTATCCATTGCACGCTAAAATGTTGTCCCTGCATTGGTTAGTCCAAATGGCATTTTATTAAAAGCTATTGTACCCCACTTGGTGGTAAATGTTGTTTTGTACTGGTCTTCTCCTTTGACTAGAATTTGATTATATCCTAAATAACCATCAAGTAATGAGAATCTCTCTAATCCTGAAACAACCTGCAAAATTTGCTCCATTGAGGGTAGTAGGTAATGATCTTTCAGGGATGCTCTATTTAGATCTCTAAAATCAACACATAATCTCATTTCACCATTCTTCTTCATAATGGGAACTAGATTGGACACTCAGGATGTGTGCTTGATTGGAAATATGATGTTTCCTTCAATCAGCTTATTTAACTCAGTTTTCATAAGATCTTCTAATTTTGGATTAAGAGGCATTTGTTTCTACCTTACTGGTTTTGTATTATCTACCAACTCTATGGTATGTTGAGCTATATGAGGATAAAATCCTTTCAAATCTTCATATCTCCATGCAAATATGTCATTGAATTCTCAACAAAGTTTTACAAAAGCATGTTTTTCTTCAGGGGTACATACCTTGCCAATTTTTAGTAGCTTGTCCTTGAATATTTCAACAAGTTCATAATATTATTTCTTCACAAACATGTTGCCTTTATCCTTCCTGAACTGATCATCTATATTAAAAATAGATTCAAGGCTTACCAGACCCTTGGGCAGCTTGTTAGTTTTCAATTGGAGAAACTAATTTTCATATTGATCATTGAACTTATGCTGATTTCTAGCAGAAAACTCAGCTTCTTCAATTAGGAAATTAGTAATCTGCTCATTTGAGTCAAAAACATACCAATTAATAGTGTTATCTATAACTGAGGACCTTATTGCAACTTTAACATACTGTTGTCTATCAATAGTTTCTAGTTCTATTGGTATGTCAAATTGAGCACCCAAGGCAGAAAGTCTATCCACTTCTTTATTTTGACTTCTAGGTATGGACAATAGATTAAATGCATCAAAATATTCAATTAAATCCCAAATTCTATGCTTGTACATTTTCAAAACATCATTTTTGGTGACATGGATATTCCTTACTTGGTTCACAACTAGTTCACTATCACCAAAAACTTGTAAACATTTAACTTTTTTCTACCTAGCCCATTCTAAGCCATGTCCTAATGATTCATACTCAACTGTATTATTTATATAGCTAAAAGAAAATCTGAAAGCAGTGTAGTATCTCATACCTTTGGGTGAAACTAGCATAACACCACCTCCAAAACCATTATTACTTATTGAACCATCAAAATAGAGTTGCAAAACCTGATTATTTTGCTGTTCTGATTGCTAATCAAGCGAAATATCCTCTTTTTCAATCTTAGGAATAACATAATCCTCCTCATGAATCATGTAAACACCAAGACCTATTTCCTCCATGCTAATGAAAGGATCTGAGGTAGTATTCTGGACTGTCCACTCATCCAAATTCACATCAGGTATGTCTTGAATAGGTGTATCTAGATCTTGGATAGGGGGTAACTCATCATGGTCTCTGATGACAAGATCTGCATTTATAGGACTTGGGGTATATGGCTCCAAGTGGCAAGTGGCTTGGGGTTTTGACTTAATGGTGACCTTAGTACCATATTGGGTTCTAAAAAACAAGTGTGACCAATCAATAGAAAGCTATACTCCAAATTTTGTTGTGAAATCTGTAGATAGGCAAACAGAAAAGTGTGGAGGTAAGCCAACTATGTACATATCCTGAGGTATTACAAAATTAGGACAAGCATGCAAGGTCAAACCAAGGTCTTTGACTAATCCAACTAACTTAACTGCTATTCCATCTAACTGTACAACTCCTCTAGAAATTGGCTCATAAATTAGACCAAGTTTATCTGCAAGGTCTTTGGGCATAATTGAACTACTGGCTATTGAGTCTATCAAGAAATTGTGGACTAGATGGTTGCTAGTTATCAATGTTACAATAAATGGAGGAGGCTTTGGTGTTTGGATTGGCTAATTATTCTTAACTGGGATATCTTTAGCTAGTGCAACTCTAGGCTGATCTTTTTTGAGGCTCATTACTCAAGGAAAGATTATCCAATTTGTCTCTCAGCAACTCCTTTTGTATGGGAATTTGCAATGCATCTATCATTGTCATAGAAATAGTGGGTTTTGCCATAGATTCAACAATATTAAATGGAACACCACTAATCTTATGTTGTACTTCTGGAATAGTAGGCTCTTGATGAGCTGGTTTTAATTGAGATTGAACTTTATGTTGTTCTTTAGGTGTTGCAGGTTGTCCTCTTGGTAAAATTTGCACATTCTGGACAGGTGGAGGTGTACTAACAGCTTGCTGACTTGTACAAGCTTGTTGTTTTCCTTTATTTGGCTATTGTCTAGATTTATTTTGTTTCTATCCATTATTTACATCTTGTTGTTGATTATTTGCAGCTTGTTGTCCAATATCAATAGCACGTTTCTTTGACCTTGTATTTTCTGCAACAAGTGAAAAAGGTCTATTTTGTGCTTGTGGATGATTAACTCCACAAAAATCCTCACCTTGCCAATTCATCATAGCCACCTCAGGACCTTTTGGTTCCTCATTTATACCTGCATCCTAATAAGACATGTTATTTTGAACCATCAAAGCTTGTGATTGAGAATTCATTACATTTTGGCATGATGCTTGATTATGAGGTTGTTGGCAAGGAAAACACCACTCTTATGCCATATTGTTCTCAGTAGGAACAATTTCTTTAGAATTGCTAGTAGTATTCAGATTATACTATTAGTTTGGCCTATTGTTGTAGTTCCTCCTTTGATTCTGAGCATCAACTTAGTAGTTAGGCCTATTGGGTTGATAAGGAGTTTGATACCTTTGATTTTGGTTCTGATTTTTCTTGATGTTCACCAATTCACTGCCA
This sequence comes from Cryptomeria japonica, assembly GCF_030272615.1. Classification (NCBI taxonomy): domain Eukaryota; kingdom Viridiplantae; phylum Streptophyta; class Pinopsida; order Cupressales; family Cupressaceae; genus Cryptomeria; species Cryptomeria japonica. Next base: position 206,047,337 of record NC_081408.1, read on the forward strand.
AAATTATGCATAGTCTACTAGATTTGTTGAGTTGCTTCAACATTCTTTATAAATATCTCTTGTAATGTTTGTAGTTGCTTTGACAAGTCTGCTACAACACTATTTTGAATATAATTTTGAAAATTGGTGCTGGAACATCAGGTATTACAGCTATAGGGGGTACTTGTAAAGGCATCAATGGCTTTATATCAGGAAAAATAGGCATAGGAGGCCTAAGGGCAATTTTACCAGCTTGTATAAGGTTTTTTTTGCTCTAATAATTATATCATAAGCTGCTGGTAATGTAACCCCACCCACAGATTGAATCATAACAACAATATCGCTATTTAAAGCTCTCAAATAATATAAAAATGCGTGTTTAGGAGATGGTTTTACCATTGTACGAATTCTATTCTAGGTTCGCTCAAAAAAGTAATTAAAATCAGTCATCTGCTCTTATGGTGCCCTCTTGATAGTGGTCATCTGCTCAACCAATGATAGGTGATTAGATTTATCTGCAAACTACTTTGTTAGCTTATCACCCAAATCATCCCAATCAATAACTGAATTAATTTACAAACTCTTGAACCATTTTAGGGTTTTGCCTTTGAATGATGCTGCCAGTAGCCTAAGTGCCACATTCTCTTAGGTTATATGGTGAACTGCATATAGAGATGCTATATCCCTTATGTTCTCTATGGGTGTAACGTGGTCTTCACCAGTAAAACTAGGAAGACTTTTCAGAGCTACTTTTGGTATAGGATTATGTTGGGTCAAATTCAAAGGGCTACATCCATTGAAGTGTACAAAATCATGTGCTCTTAGTACTGCCATTATAAATACTGAAGGATTTACTAGTGGATTTTAGGTAATAGATGGCTGAATTGGAGAAGTTACAAAAAAAAGATTTATGCAGGTAACAAAATTGGGCTAAGAATTATCAGGTGGAGAAGAAGAATTAGACAAAAGATTAGAATCTAGAGTTTCAAGAAATACTTCAATTGATGAACTTTTTGGAAACTCAAATGCTAAATTTGTTATTTTTTCTATCTTTTTTGTTGTCCTTGACCTTCTCTATGATGGTGGTAGCTCAATATGCTCAACCGAATCATCACTCTATCTGGTTTGATACTTTTTCATATGATGTTAAGACCTATTCTGCACATAAAACCAAAAAATAGAGTCGCCAGATACTTAGAAACAATAACCTCAATAGGTTGAAATGTTGTTGTCAATATCGAAACAACAACAAAAAGTGGATTTTGTTTGAGCTGTGATAGCTCAAGAGGGTCCCATCAGGCGTACCAAAACTATTGTCACTAAAGATTGCACCCATGAGGCTAAGTTCAAAAACAAGCAATCCTGTGAAACATAGAAACACCTTTGAGCCTATGGGTTGCTCAAAGTCAAGGTGAATCTCTAGAGATTAGATCGACTTCCTGTTTGGTGAATCTCTTGTAAATACCTTTGATAAGAAAAAGGGATAGAAAGCTTGCATGTAATGTAAATCTATTCTAATGAAGGTGATGCACCAAATATGCTATCTAAGATCTGCAACTTGCTTAACTCATAAAACCTTCAAAAAATAACCCTGATTGCTTCACAACTCAATTAACATGTAGATGCATAAACATTTCCTAGAAAGGGATGAATTTGATAACTCAATGATGAATGCTGAGTACCAAACCGGTACTAAGAGGGGAGGTGAATCAGTATAGGTACAAAAACATTTTCCTAACCAGTTTGATTGTAGACTATAAATTATTGGAAATCTCTAACACCGGTTCAAACCAAACTACTACCGGTTAAACACAATGCAACTATAAAAGACATGAACTGGTCAAACTTCTTTGCTTTCCACACAACCTACTTCCTCATTTTCATTTTTTCCTTATGCATAAACAAATAATTTATCTGTAGACGTCTAAAAATGGTCAACGCTTGCGGAGTCATACTTTAACATTGACGCATTGCCTTATTTTAGGGTTTTTACATCGCATTAACATTTCTCCTATGATTCGCACTTGGTCTTTATCATTTGCGAGCATTGACTCATTCTTCTACATTCTTCATTCGTCTTGCTTTTGAATTTGGTCTTGTCAATAACAATCTTCAGTCATGATTTTGGTTGATCTTATCTTGTCGCATCAATGTGCGTGTTCATTTGTTATCATTTTGGACATCGTCAATCCTAATTAGGGTTTTGTCCTCTTTTCAATTTTGTCATTTTGTGATCGATTTGTCATCGATCATTGTCATTTTCAATCTTGTCATCTTGCGATCGATTCGCCATCGATCCTTGTCAATCTTGTCAATTTTGTCATTTTGTGATCGATTTGTCATCGACCATTGTCATTTTCAATCTTGTCATCTTGTGATCGACTCGCCATTGATCCTTGTCAATCTCGTCAATTTTGTCATTTTGCAATCGATTTGTCATCGATCATTGTCATTTTCAATCTTGTCATTTTGCAATCGATTTGACATCGTTTGTCGTCCTTCTCAATCATGTCAATTTGGATCAATTAGTCATTATTCCTCGTCAATTGGCGCATTTATCAATCAAATCATTTATCAGAATTGGTCTTTTATCAAGTCACAATATGATCAAATTGATCCTTCAATCACAACCTAATTGTCATCCTTGCATTTCTAATTCATCTTCTAGGGTTTCATGATTTATTCGTTTAACCTTGTTTGTCATTTCTCCCTCTAGGTTAAATAATTTATTTATTTATCCTAAGTCTTCTTGTCACAATTAAATGTTTATTTAATTGGCTAACTAATTCCTCCCTCTTTGTGAATTAATTAATAAATGAAAAATTGTTAATTAATTCACTTAATTTCATCAATTTCTAATTTTCTAATTCCTCATTTTCTACTTTCCTAATTTTTAATTCATCTAATTTTCAATTCTCTCCTAATTTTCTCCTAATTTCATGGGAATGACATAGAAAATTTGTCATAATTTGTCATATTTGTCAATCAATCAATTTTGACATAGCAATTTGTCATAATTATCAATCAATCAAATTCACATAGAAAGTGTCAATTCTGTCATAATTTGTCATAATTGTCATTCTTGATTTGAAATTTCTTTTCAAATCTCTTCATGCTAATCTTGTCTTTTCTCCAATTTGTCTATAAATTGGATGAATTTCTTCAATCAAGCTCCCTGGTCAAATCACTCACACTTCTAGTACCCTTATGTTGTCATCTCGTCTTGTCTACTTGCTTTCACATCACGCTTATGCACTTGTAGGTGAGATCCACAAAACAAATCTATTTGAAGGAGACATCTGCATTTGGTTTGCTTAGATTTCATTTTGAATGTCTTGTTTTCATGTTTTCATTTAATGTTTTTAGGATTTGTCATTGCAATTGAGTTTTTGTGATTGAACTAGGCTAATGTTTATTTGCTTTGATGATTTCCACATTTCCTAGCTACACTATCATCAGAAATGTAATAACTTACTAGTATAACATGATTTACCACTTGATAGAAAACAACAAAGCATCACATGAAAGAGGCATCACACATGACACACATATTTTTCACGTGGAAACCCAACTAGGAAAAACCACGGTTGGGATGAATACCCACAAGCTGATTTGAACTCTTTTGAAATATGCTCTGTTAGAAGCCTAGTTCAGTTAAAGACTATTACAACAGGTTCTGTTAGGAATTGATCTTGTTAGGGATCGCTTGGTTAAGGGATGGCTAGAATACCCGGTTAGGGGTTAAACCCTTTTAGAGGTTACCTTCTTAGAGGATTTTATGAACTTAATGGTTTTGAGTCACCCTGCTAAAGGATTTACAACAAGCTGGTTAAAGCTACCTGATTAAGGGATTTTCCATGTGTTGAAGTAGTTAAAGATCAACAAGTATTATAATGATCTGGTAATAACACTCAATGCCAATGCAGATCTGGTTTAGATACTTTCTTCTGCACACACACTATGCAGGTATCAATCCTCTCATCTAGTCTAGCAAGAATCATGTACCTCTGCACTTAGATACACACACAACATTGACCTTATAGAAAATAGATAGGTTAGTAGCATAAACCCTAAACCCTAAACATTTAGGTTAAGAAATTGATTGGTTCAATCCTGATCATTGAACACTTTATATTTGAATACAATGGTCTTAAACAGATCTCAAGACATTCTCCATCATTTGTTCTTCATCTCTTCATGGAGGTGATAACCCATCACGCGTTCTCCATCATTTGCAAAGACTTCACACATTCCTGAGGTAGATAGGATCAATCTTCTTCATGCATGATCCTTCACATGCTTGAGACTAACGTGACAACATGATCTGATCTCCATTATAATGCTAACTCATCACACAATGTCATTGGTTGAATCACACAAGCTTGGAACACTTCAACCAGAAACCTTGAAGCTAAGACTACCAACTGGTAGTCCTACCACATTCCATGTACCCATTCTCATTCCAACATACTGGTTCTGGTTCACAACATCATACTAGTTCACTTAGACAAGCATACTACTTCAATTATTGCGCATATACCATTTAACCCCACCATACCAGTTCTCTTTGCCAATTTCTTAACTTCAATATACAGGTTCACCTCTTAGCATATTTGCATCAATGACAACATACAATATGATCATCTCATCATAGTCTTGCACATATGCCAACAATCTCCCCCTTTGACATTGATGGCAATATACAAAGATATCACTCAGCATCACATCTTCTCCCTATTGCTGCAGATATCTTCCCCACTTCACATCTTCTCCCCCTTTGACAACAATGCCAAAGTGGAGGCACAAGCTTCCATGTTCCACTATGTTGCTCCCCCTAAGGAGTAGCATCCTTCAACACATCAATCCTAAAAAAGATTGGACACTACAATGCCTGACTGATGTGGAGCACATACTTTTAGTTCACCTCTTGAAGGGGAAACACCCCTAACTCTTAGATAGGTAAAAGTAGCCTTTGGTAGAGGCTTGGTGAATATTTCTGCTAACTACTCCTTACTGGGAACATGTTCCAATGCCACCTCTTTGTTCTAAACCTTTTCCCTCAAGAAGTGATACTTGAGTTCAAAGTGCTTGGTTCTAGCATGTAAAACCGGATTCTTGGAAATGTTAATTGCACTTGTATTGTCACAGAATATACTTACTGATTCAGATATAGGAACTTTGAAGCCATTCAATACATGCTTCATCCAAATAGTTTGGGTACAGTTCATAAAAGCTGCAACATACTCCACTTTTGCTATAGATTGAGAGATACAACTCTTCTTTTTACTCATCCATGAGACCAATCTACCACTGAGAAAGAATGCACCACCAGTTGTGCTCTTCCGATCATCTACATTACCAGCCCAATCAACATCTATGAACACTTTCAGGTTGAACTCATTATTGTATTGATACCATAACCCATAGTCAATAGTTCCTTTCAGATATCTAAGAATCCACTTGACTACTACCAATTGCGATTCTCTTGGGCTTTGTTGAAACTGAGCAGTAATACCCACTGCATGTGCAATGTCTAGTCTGTTATGCACTACATAATGCAACTTCCCAATCATTGATCGGTATTTCTTCTCATTTACCAATGTTGAGTCATCTTCTTTCAATAGTTTACAACCGATCACCATTAGTGTACCAACTAGTTTACTGTCTTCCATGCCAAAGGTATTCAACACCTCTTTGACATACTTGGACTAAGTAATAAAGATTCCATCTTTCATTTGTTGAATCTATAGTCCAATGAAGAACTTAATCTCCCCTATGAGTGACATCTCAAATTCCTTCTTCATCTCATCGGCAAAATCATGACTCATCTTGTCATCTCCTCCAAAGATGATGTCATCAACAAATACTTCACAGATCAAAATCTAATCTCCTTTTGATTTCAAGTAGATGTTGCTATCTTCACTTGTTCTTTCAAATCCAGTCTTCACAAGATGGGAGTGCAAGAATTCATACCAAGCTCTAGGTGCCTGCTTTAGTCCATACAAGGATTTATGTAGCCTACACACCATGTCACTGTCTTCTAATAGGGAAAACCCATCTGGTTTCTCTATATACACCTCCTCTTCAAGTATTCCATTTAGAAATACAGATTTTACATCCATTTGGTATACCTTGAATCCTTTAAAAGCTGCATATGCAAGAAGCATACGAACTCCCTCCAATCTGGCTACTGGAGCAAAGGTTTCTCCATAGTCTTCTCCTTCTTCTTGAGCATACCCCTTACACACCAGTCTGGCTTTGTTTCTTATCACTGTCCCATCTTCATTCATCTTATTTCTGAAAACCCATTTGGTACCAATGACATTTTTATGCTCCGGTCTGGGTACCAAGGACCATGTACCATTCTTTTCTATCCGATCAAGTTCCTCTTCCATTGTCTTGATCCAATCTTCATCTTTATGTGCCTCTTTCAATGATTTAGGCTCAAATTTAGAGATCATACATGAGTTTTCTCTAACCTTTCTTCTTGTAAGAATTCCTGCATCTTTGTCTCCTATGATCTGCTTTGGATCCTGATTGAGTTTGACATACCTAGGTATATTCTTAACAGCTTCCTCTTTCTTTTCTTCATCATCCTCATCTTCATCATCATCTACCGGTGTAGGAGCATAGTTGCTGGTACTAGGAAAATTTGTAACCGATTCCCAAAAGGTTACTATCGGTTCATCTTTTGCATGCTCTTTTTCAGTTTCCTTAGATTTCTTAGAGTTTTTATCAACCCTAGCATTGATGCTTTCAACAACTCTCTGAGTCCTATTGTTGAAACATTTGAGAGCTTTTCTCTTAGTGGAATACCCTAGGAATATTCCCTCATCACATTTGGCATCAAACTTCCTCTGATGTTCACTCCTCTTGATATAAAATTTACTACCAAACACTCTGAAGTAGTTCACCACTGGTGTCTTACCGGTCTAGTACTCATAAGGAGTCTTATCCTTTCCTTTCTTAATGAGTACTTGGTTCATTGTGTAGAATACAGTGCTCACCGCTTCTCTCCAAAAGGTGTGAGCGGCCTTTCCTTGGATCAACATAGTTTTAGCTACTTCAACCATAGTCTTGTTGTTTCTCTCTGCTAGGCCATTCTGTTGTAGAGTCTGGGGCACAGACAATTGCCTCTTGATGCCATTCTCTTCATAATATTTGTTGAATTCATCGGAAGTGAATTCCTCTCCTTGATCAGTTCTAAGGCATTTGATTCTTCTACCACTTTCCTTTTCTACCAGTGTTGTGAAGCCTTTGAACTTTCCAAAAGCTTTAGATTTGTCCTTTAAGAATGTGACCCATATCATTCTTGAGCAATCATCTGTAAGAATCATAAAATACCTATCTCCCTACACACTCCTAGTCTTCATAGGGCCACACAAATCAGTATGCACAAGGTCAAGTAAATTGTCAGTAGTGAAAGATTTACCTTTGAAGGTTGAGGAAGACATTTTCCCTAGTTGACACTCTCTACACAAAGGATTTTCTAGTTTGCTCAGCACAGGTAATCCTCTAACTGCCTTAGTCTTACTGGCCTTCACAATGTTATCAAAGTTTACATGGGAGAGTCTCCTATGCCATATCCAGCTATCATCAAACTTAGCCATAAGATATGTACTTATATTTGCATTCAGCTGAAATAAGTTACCTTTGGTTTGCATACTGGTGGCCATTAGTTCACCTTTCTTTCCTTTGATTTTGTAGACTCCATTTTTGAATTCCATAGTGAGTCCACCATCATTCAGCTAGGCAACACTCAATAGATTGTGTCTGAGACCTTCCACCCAATACACATTGCCAACACTGCTCTTTCCATTTAGAGAGATGGACCCTCAGCCTTTGCCATACATGGTGCATCATCACCAAAGCGAACCACACCACCATCATACTTTTCCATGGATATAAACTTGCTCCGGTCACCAATCATATGGTGAGAGCAACCACTGTCAATAATCCACTCATTGGAATTATCAAAGTGGGAGACAAGAGCCTTCTTGTTTGACACATCCTCCTTGACTGCAACAAACACAATATCTTCATTTTCTTCATCTTCTGATTCCTCATCTATGACACCTTCATAAATTGCTACAAAACAGTTTCTCTAGTTTCCTCCTTTGAATTTCTTGAACCTTTCCGATTTGTCCTTCCTATCACCATTAGGACAGTTTATAGCTATGTGTCCTATTCGATTACAAGAGAAGCATTTCAACGGAAGCTTACCTCTATATTTGTTGGTTCCCTTAGGAAGTCTCTTGGCAAGAAGAGCTTCAAATTCTATCAGAATCTCCTCATCATCCATTTCTCTGCTTTGTCTTGGTTCATCGCTAGTGCTTGCTTCTTTTCCTTTCTTGATGGTGCATTAGATGCTCTAAAAGCTGATTCAGTCTTCTAAGCATTTCCATCAAAACTATTTAGCTCATAGGCTATTAATTTTGCAATGATGGAGTCTAGGGATACCTTGTTCTTGTCTATTGATCTCAACTCCTAAATAGTAGCAACCCTTATTGCATAGACCGGTAATAGAGATCTCAAAACTTTGATAACAATGGTGGAATCTTCCAGTTTACTACCTGTACTCTTGATATCTCCAACAATGGTTTTGATTCGTATTCCATATTATTGAATGGTCTCACCTTCAACCATCTACATGTCTTCAAACTTCCCTCTCAGGCTTTCTTCCTTAGCTTTTTTTACATGCTCATCACTACCATAGATACTCTCAAGAGTATCCCATACTTCTTTGGGATTGTCTTTATCTTGGACATCAATAAACTCAATGTCAGATAAGCTACTGATTAGGGCTTCCATGACTTGCACATTCTCCTTAATCTCTCTCTTTTGGTTATCAGTGAGAGTACCAGTAGGGATAACATAAACGTTCTCAACATAGCTCCAATGTTGAGCACCCATGCTTCTTGTTGTCTTCAAAATTGGATTCACTTCAACATCCTTATAATAAAATGATTAAACTCTATGTAGAAGAGATATTAAAAAGAAGGAACCTCTTAGGACAACATATGACATGGTTTGATTTTACCTTCTACACTTCGGACTCATTCAGAGTCCAAGCGGGTATACCTTTGTGAACTAAATTCACACTTTCAAAAGATAAATCCACAACAAACTAGTCTAGAAAACTACCTTGAAACTAACTAAAACAAAGGAATGAAAATTATACTCATATTCAGTATTTTGACCTACAAAACATGTAATAGACAACCTCGATCTATACCAGTGCCTTATCCAAGGTCATAGAGTCATCTAAATTCAAACAATACTCCCCAAACAAGATATCTTTACACATCCCATTGGCTCAGCTTCTATTGATCCCTATATATGCCTAACACACACAAGAATTTATGCATAACAAATTAAACTATGCTCATCAAGATTCAAAGTATCCTACAGAGAATTTACTGGTAGAAATAATCCTTGCATATTTAATTCCCCTCCTGAAGAGAAAAGCTAAGACAAATATCTACTGAAAGTTGTCTTACAACTCTATTCAAACAAAATAACCCTGGATTATTCAGAATGAAATAGTAGACAATTGCAAACACATTTGAAGACGACACAAAGTTTTCACTCAAACCCAATGGTTTGTTTATTGATATTATCTTCAAGAAAGTATTACAAAAACTTTTGATTATACTCCATTAAACATATAAAAGCTGAGATAAATTTCTGCAGCGTTTTCTTACAATTCTTTATGATCATCCTCTCTATTAGTCCTAGTATCCATTTATAATAATATGGATGAACATATCTTCAGACTTTTCTAGGAGAGTTTGTAACAATCATTTCTTTTCTAGAAGAAGTTACAAAGCCTTTTACAAAAACAGTTACAAGTCTTTTTCGATTTCTGCAGCTTCTTCTACATGCTGTCTAGTTGCAACTTCTTCTAACTGTTCAGGAGTGCCCTCTAACTGCTCTACATCCTAAGTGGCATATTTTCTTGTCCACTCATTGTACACATCATCAGTTAGCAATGCGATATTAATAAATTTTGCCTTTGCCTTGGTTAACCTCTTTCAGGAATTTCTCATCTTGTTGACCTCTAAATTGAGAAAACCATCGTGAGATTTGATTTTCTCTATTTCTTGAATTGTTACAACAAAAAAGGAAGCATCATCTAAGTCAAAAATTCCTTTTATTCTGGCTGATAGTTTGGCCTCTAATTCCTTAAGCCACACTTGTTTGTCTTTTAGTTGATATAGGCTGACAAAAACTCCTGGGAGCAATTCAAAAACTTGATCAGTGTACTCTTTCTTGTACAAGTTGATCTTCCTGTCAGCATTATCCACCCCTTCTGCCAATTTTCCTCAGTCCTTGGTGGTGTCACAAGTGGATTTGATGATAGGATCAGCCCCTTCTTCATCATAGGATGCACAAATAAGCTCCAAATCCTTCTCTCTAGGCTTCCACTTGTCAAAAATAGGTGTCAAAATGGCCTTATCTCCGTTAAGCTCATTCCACATATCCAAAATCTTACCTATATTGTTATATAATAGTGAGGCATTCATTGTATCTGCAAAACTTGAAATGGTATCCCTTACTCTTTCCTCATACTTCTTTGCATACAAAGCCTGAGCCTGTTTTAAATTCTCTAACTCTTGAGGAGTAATCTCAACCATCTGGGAGCTAGAAGGTGTTGGAGATGGTGGGAATTCAATGATGGGGCTGGTAGGTGGAGGTCTCGTAGGAGAAGAGGAGATCATCTGTGTTGAAGACTCACCTTGATGGTACTGTCCAATCAACTAGCTTTGCAGCTTAGCAATGATGCTATCTTTACCTCTTACCTCTTCCTTAGCACTGTTATAAGCCTTCAAAATTGTCTCCAACTTGACTTGGAGGTCTACTTTTTCCTTAGGTTCCCTTTCTACTACTGCAACACTAAATTTTGCAGTCTCTAACATAGTGTTAACAGCTTCTACCACCCTTGTGTTCTGCACTCTCTTCACTATCATTCCACCAAGGTAACTTGACCCTAGGGTGTCCTTACTTCTCTTATTCTCATCCCTCTTGAGATACCACATGATGAGTGCAACATTATCTTTGCTGAAAGTGATTCCCTCCATGGGCTTGGTTTCTTTTCTCACTGCCTCTAGTACCAGGGCATCTGCTATGTCCCACTCAGGGAGAATGAGCACTCCAGCTTGTGCCACCATATCGCTTCCTTGCCCAAGAGTGATGTTCTTAAACTCATCCATCATTTCCTGCTTTATTTCCTCCTCCACCAAAGCTAGATCTTTGTGAGGTTGCTCACCTTTTCTCTTCTCACATCTTGTATTGTATTTATCAATATTTTGCATCCATAAAAACTGCATAAATGCTCCTGATGTAAGAAAATTGTGGTCAGCCAAGAAGTCCTCACTAGCCTGTTTGATCTCAGGATCCCACTCTTGGCCCTTATATTCATTTGTAGTGATGTTCATCTCAACAGCAAGGGGCTTTTTTGGCATTCCCTCTTGTACTTCATCATAAGTGTAGGCTATTTCTCCTAGACTGCCTAATTGTATCAGTTGTTTAGCTACTGCCTGTTCATCTCCTATGTGAATAGGGTATTGGGATGGAGAGTACAAGGGTGTATCAGATTGTACTTCTTTTCCTACTCTCTACTTCTTCGGGCTATCTTGGATGTCAATGACATCTTGTATCTTCCTCTTTTCTTTGGAGGTAGAGGGCTCCCCTATTTTAGGGACTAGCACACTATAATTTGACTTCTTGTGCAATGTATAGTCATGAGGAGGGATTACTCTAGTAGATGCAGACCTACTTAGAACCATTCTTGCCTTTTCAAGGTTGCTTTTAATCACAACCTCCCTCTTTTCTTTCAGAGTCTGCATTACATCCTCAAAGCAAACAATTAAGAACCTTATTTTCTCCTCAAAAGGGAAAAAGCTAGACAATGGGTCATAGCTGGCACCAAACTAATGTACAAAATCTAAGGCTTTTTTATAAGCCACCCATTTTTCCTTCCTCAGCTCCTGCTCATCTAGATCAAACTCATTTCAAATAAGGTCTTCAGTAAACTAAAATTGATGAGGTCTACCTCTGCACACTGCTCTCTTTCTAAACATGCCATTGAAGAAGTCTTTTGGATCGACACACCTAGATATTGCAGTTGACAAATGATAAGGTTTGAGAAAATCCTCAAAACAATTCCAACCTCCCTTAGTTATTACAAATTGGTGGGCTATGGTAACCATAGGGAAAATAGTCCTTTTACCCCTACCTGTCAACTCCGCCTCATGTACACTACCAATTTGTCTGAGGACTTCTATAATTCCCACTTTGAGTGGGACTTGATAGGGCAATAAGAATGGAGTGCCTCTAAAACCAAAATCTCTGAAAACTGTTGAGACTGGGTACATGTAAATATCACCCCAATTATGAACAAACTTTATACTTTCTACAAATTCTTTTAGTCTAACAAATTCCAAAAGAACCTTGGGGATTCTTGGGTTTTCTGAGTAGAGGAGAGTCCTAATCTTTGATGCAAAATATTTATCAAATTTTAAGAAACTGGCATCATCTCTGTCCCATGACAGCATAGTACTCCATAGTTGAACTGACATCTTTTCTCCCTCTTTCTCTTTTATGAGGTCCAGTCCACTTGCAAAGTAATCACCACCTTTGAACAAAAATAGATGCATGAGGAGTGAATACCATCCGAAAGGCCTATCCACCTAACCATTTTTTATTCCTACCAACCCTCCATGGATAGCATCAGTAATGAAAGAAGCATAATCAAATGTTACTGCAAGAGAAGGATTCAAAATCTGAGCAATCATTAGCAAGTAGTGATTGGGCATATTTGCCTCAGCATCCTGTTCTAAAATCTGTCAAAGTGACCAATACATTCCGTTAGCCCTAAGGGTGAACAAATTCAATGAGAAGGGCTCTTCAATGTTGGGTCCTACAACTGTCAACCCACCTATCTTCACAAAAAATTCCTTAAGAGGCCCACTTCTAAGGTGGTTCCTTTGTGCACTGTATATTTGAGCTAATGATTTGAAGTTAATGGGTTCCAGAAAATTGGTAAAATCATTAAGCCCAAAGCAATTATGAATTCCTCATTATTGATTTCAATGAGGGCTTTCCCATTTATGTCCCTAATGCTCTTTGTGACTAGAACATAATTATGTGTAATTTGACTCAATAGATCCATGTCCATGAATACTCCTAGAACTACCAATTTCCTGACATCTAACTCCTAGATGCTATTCTATGGGGCTAGAGAATTTCTCATTCCAGATCCAACTTTGAATAATCCCAACCTAGACAACCCAACCTGTGGATCTCTCAACCAATTACCCTTATCATAGAACCCTTCTCCTATCTTCAAGCGAGGAGCTCTAGGCACTAATTCTTTTACTATTGATGCCTTATTAGTTGACAACGTCAACTGCTCAAGAAAATCATCACAAATGGCCCTCTCCTGATAATTAACTTTCTTAAAAAATTCTTTCTTAGGTGCCATTTTAAGATAAGCAAGCAATTAAAACACTACCCCCAACTGGTTCTGTGACAAATTAAAACCCTAATTAAAACACACAACAAAGAAATTGCCAAAAAATAGTACAAGAAAACCTATTTTTAGGTCAAAGGAATCCGCTCTGCAACTAAATTGACTTGCTCTATATCTGAAGGAAGTAGCTCTGCAACAATTCTTTTGAATGAGACCTTCACTCAATCGACAGGAGATCATATATGGTACCCAAGGTCTTAACTATGACATTGATACTACATGCTTTGGTCATCCCTTCAGAATTGAATTCCTGAGAGAATTTGAATTTTTCTCTCCAACGGGTGACAACATTCCTGCACATTCTTTCTTTTCACTCTTTCACTATTTTGCAAAGCATAACCTCCCTGCAATTTTGTTAAACAAAATCACACCAATTGTCCAATCAAAAGAAACTTGATCATCCTTTACATTGACTTAACAGCCTTGCCTTCACCCCGGGCCCCACCTCCTTTTTGCCATTTCACGAAGCATAACCCTTGATTAGTTTTCCTTCATGAAGCTATGCCAAATGTTAGATGAAATTCTAATTGCTCGGCGTTTAACTCTTACCAAAACCTTCAACATCTTCATTAACCGCGCCTTTACCTTGATTGCTAGCAGTCTTTCACTATTTCGTGAAGCTTAAATAGCTTTCAACTTCAGGCCATGAAACAACGTAAAGCATTGGATCAGATCGGAGATGACCATCCTTTAAGGGAAACCTTTATGCTTGCTTTACTTATGCAGCCTTTTCATTCGTTAATGGCTACTACATGGCAATCAACCATTAGCGTTGGAAAACTCTTTGCATTTAATTCAACGTCAGCCACATGTCCTTTCCTTATAACCGCTGGTTACACTTTGGCGGGCCCTCAACTTCTTCTAAAACCATGTGTCCACGGACACATCACCATCTAGCATGACACCTGGATACCCTCTCTTCTTTTCACCATTTCGCAAAGCATATCCTTTGGTTGGTTCACAACCGCAAAATAATGTGAGGCCTTGGATCAAAATAGAGTTGATCCTCTTTTAACCTCATGCTTTATCTATCTTCGGGGCCGAAAAACCTTTTCGCCATTTCGCAAGGCATAAAACATGAGCACTTTACCTTTGCGAATTCACATGGGCCGTTAGATTATTTTTGACTTGCTCGATGCTTAACAATCTTAACTAAATCCGGTAGACGTGGGCCCTCTGACTCAACTTCAAACACTTGGCATCTAGTCACTTTCAAAGCTAGCATGTCAACTTTTCATTCGCTGAGAGAAAACACTAGATTCCACCTCATCCTTGCCACCTATATCTAATAGGTCACTTCTTATCTCATGACATGACTCACCTCTGGGACCCACCTTTTAACCCTTAGACCTGCCTTGCTGACTATTGCGGCCTCTACTACGTGCGATCATATTACTCACCCTCTCGACTAGCTGGACTGTGTACTTGGAGTGCCATGTCATTTCGTCACTTCGCGAAAGCTAACTATTGAGCATCTTCATCCTGCAAAACAACATGAACCGTCAGATAAGATTGGAGTTGATCTCCTTTTAGTCGCCTAGAAAGTCTTCGCATGTAGGGTCCCACTAGACGCTTTTTCCATTTCATGAAAGGTATTTCACTTTCAAGTTCAAGTTGTGAAATAACGCCAGCTATTGAATCTTGGATGAGATGAAGCCTCTTTAAACCGGACCAAAAGTGCCATTGAGAATGCTTCTCCCTTTTGCCATTTTGTGAGTCATAAACCATGTGTAGCTTCACCTAACGAAATAGAAAAAACCATAGATCTACTAGGAACTGCGCACAACTTACTGGGCCCGACAACATTAGGAAGAAAAGACATAAGGCATAAAATTTTCAATTAATTCGACAACTGCCTTGGCAAATGACAAGGGGGGGACACCTCCCACGACCCCAAGACCCATTACTTAAGTGGATAAAGTAATGAAGGAATAGAAACTAGAGGGTTTTTGATCAGACATTAAGTGATTTAAAATTAAAACCCTAAACCCTTAGGACCTAACACAGAGCTAAAGCAATTAATAGTGTGTCTAATTCAAAATTTCAAAAACTTAGCCGATTATGGGAAAGGAAAACCCATTTTTTAAATAGTGATAACAGCGGCTCTGACTGGGGATGGTTGATTGCAAGGTCAACACAAGAAAACTCAGAAACTCTAGAGAAACAGACCAAAACATAGACCCAAACAAAAAAACAAGAGAGAAACAAAATATATATAAACAAAGGACCTACTGTGCATGGACATCAAGAGAAATAATGTTTTAGGAATTGTCCATGCACTAGAAATTCCTCTATTTCATCATTCATATTCTTCACAAAATATGAATCCTTACCATTTAAATCACAAACCAGAAAAGGGCCAATCCATAATCATTCAAATTTTTTATGCTTTCCCTTGTCCTGTCCTTTTGTATTCCACTGAAGAACAATGTCATCAATTTGAAACTTCCTTAATGATGTCCTTTTATCAAAAAGGTATTTGGACTGCAATTTAATCTTCTGATTTCTCTTATGAGCAAAAGTTCTAAGCTCTTTCACCTCCACAATTTGGATCATTCTGTTTTCTATAGGTTCAGATAGCTCCATGTCCTAATCTTGCAAGAACTTGTAAACTAGAAGAAGATTATTCACTGGCAATCTGACTTGAGTACCATAAACCAGTTCAAAAGGTGACATTCCAATGGCCTTCTTGACTGTTATTCTATCTGCCCACAGAGCTAACTTCAATTTTTGATCCCAAGATCTCTTATTTTCTTCCCGGATTTTCTTGATGATATTCAAAAGGCTTTTATTGTTGGATTCTACTTGTCCATTCCCCTGAGGGTGATAAGGTGAAGAGTAAGACATGAGTATTCCATGACTGGTACAAAATCCTACAAACTCTTCTGATCTGAAACTCATGGCATTATCCATTACCAATTTAGTAGGTGTCCCAAACCTAGTTATTACATTATCCACCAAGAAATCAATGACAACCTTACTTGTAGCTCTTCTTGTAGGAATAGCTTCTATCCATTTGGTGAAATAGCCAGTGGCTACTATGATCCATTTGTGACCTCTTCCTAACCTCTCAACAATCTCTCCAATAAAATCAATGCCCCATTGGACAAAAGGGGCTTCCACTCTGACTGGATTTAGGGGTAAGGCTCCTTCATACTTCAGCTTGGATGAAAACTTCTGATATGGGTCACATTTCCAAACATATGCATGAGCAACTTTAAATAAGGTGGGCCAAAAGTATCTAGCCCAGATTATCTTACTAGCAGTTGTCTTAGCAGAATAATGACCCCCACATACTCCATCATGCATTTCAGTCAATACTCGTTTAGCCTGGAATTCATCCAAACACATTAGTAATTCTCCATCTCTTTTTCTCCAGAACAAATTACCTTCAATGAGCACATATTTTTGTGACTTGAGCTTTAGAGTTCTTTTTTGATTATGTGTCATTTCTTCTAAGAATGCAGCATCTCTTAGGAATCAGACTATCTCTGGGTACCAAGGTTACCTTTCAATGCTAGTGACTGAAGTATCTCTAACTTCAACATTATGTACTTCAACATTCATAAGATTAGACTCAGTCATGAGCTTAGCCTAACCTAAACCTCTCACCAATTTGGTGATCTTTATGTCCAAGCCAAATTCTTGAATTCTATTAATCCATCTGCATCTTTTCCTTGTAACCTCAGACTGGGACAAAATATCCTTAACTGCAACATGAGAGACATAGGCAATGATATTTGCATTTACCAGATATGGCCTAAAAGCCTTGACAACTTTAACCAAAGCATAAGCTTGTTTTTCCATGGTTTCATATTTTAATTCTGCTGCCTGCAAAGACTTGTTGTAGAAAGCTATGGGATGTTCATATCCCTCATTGTCCTTTTGTAACAATACTGCAACTACTGTATGATATGAAGCAAAAGAAAACAGAGAAAAGGGTTTACTATAATTAGGAGATTTTAACACTGGTGCTTCATGAATGGCCCTTTTAATTTTAGTAAAAGACTTTGAGGCTTCTCGATCCCAACAAAATCTGGTATCCTTCTTGAGCAACTTGACAATGGGCTTCACTATCTTTGCAAAGTTTGCAATGAATCTCCTAACAAAATTCACTTTGCCTAGAAAGGATTGACTACCTTTACATTCTTTGGTTCAGACACCTTGTTTATTGCTTCAATTCTTTTAGGGTCTATCCTTACCCCTTCCTTGGAAACAATGTGTCCCAATAGTTTTCCTTCAGTGGCTCCAAAATGACATTTCTTGGGATTCAACGACACACCAAATTCCAAGGCTTTATTGAACACCTTTTCCAAATGTCCATAATGATCATCAGCCCTTTTGGAGAAACAGGTTAGATCATCTTGATAAACCACCATGATGATATTAATGAGTTCTTTGAAGGCTACATCCATGGCTCTCTGAAATGTAGCTCCAACATTTTTCAGTCAAAATGACATTCTCACATAGACATATGTTCCCCATGGAGTAGTGAAGGCAGTTTTAAACTGTTCAGATTCCTTCACTAACACTTGATTGTATCCTGAAAAACCAACCATCATGGATAAAAGGTCACAACCTATCACTCTCTACAACATGGCTTCCATATTTGAGGAAGAGTAGTTATCTTTCAAAGAAGCCACATTCAAATTTCTAAAATCTACACACAATCTAATGTCCCCATTTTTCTTTCTTACTAGGACCAGATTGGAGACCCATGAAGAATGCCTTATAGGTTTGATAATCCCCCCTTCTCTTAATTTAGTCAACTCTTGCTGCATCTTAGTTTCTAATAGGGGATTGATGGGTCTCTGTTTCTGTCTAAAAGGCTTAGCATCTAGAAGTAAAGGAACTTCATGCTAAAAAAGATCTTGTCTATATGCCTTTAGGTCTTCATAAGACCAAGCAAAAACATGTTTATATTTCCTCAATAAATTAACAAGGTTAGTCCTAACATGAGGGGGTAGTTTCTTCCCAATGTATACTAACTTAGGGGATGATTCAGTCCCCAGGTTTACCTCCTCTAGTTCTTCCAACTTGGTGGTAGACTGCTGATGTAAGTGACTGTCATTGTAACTGAACATGCTTTCCAGTTCTACCAGCCCTTTAGGTATTTCATTGGTTTCCAACTGGACCAAATCATTTCCAAACATTGTTTCCCTATTGTCAACCACCTCCACAAGTGCATTGCAATCAATCTTTTGTCCATCATAATCATCAACACATTGGATGAATCTAATAATATCTTCATCATCAGAAAAAACTTGCCAATTATACACATTATTAGGAATAGCAGGCCTAGATTTTATTTTCATAGTGGAAATATCGGTTAGTGTTGCATCATCATTTTTCAAGGCAACATTAGCTAGGAAATCTGCCATAATATTCTTTGATCGCTCTATCCAATTAATAGAAAATGCACTAAAATGCTCAATAACATCCCAAACTGCATTTTTATATCTCTTTAATCTATCATTCTTGGATGCATATTTGGATCTTACCTAAGAGACAACCAATTTTGAATCCCCTAACACTGTCAATAGCTGGATTCCATGCTTCTTTGCAACCTCAAGCCCTAACAATAAGGCTTCATATTCTGCAGTATTATTTGTGCACTGGAAGGCCAATAAGAAAGAATACTTAAAGGTTATACCTGATGAGGATACAAAATGAACCCCTGCTCTAGATCCCTCTTTGGAGCAAGCTCCATCAAAGTACATCTGCCATAAAACATACTATTGTGCTTCTAATTCGACCACAATGGGGTCAGTATTCTTCAATTGGGGTAAAATTGGTTGAAGTCTAAAGTTATCAAGATCTACATCAATCACACAATTGAGCATATTAGGGTCTACATTTTCAATTACCCTAGGAGCACGTGTCTCTCTATACAATTTGACCTGATTTCCATTGATTGGAATGGTGGCATAAGAAAAATCCAATTGAACATTTCCTCCTACTGCTACTGCCTACTGCCTGGATAGTAACATACCATAATGGGGCTTGGTATCAGTAACAATAGCATCCATTTTATAAGTTGCCTCAGGGAATGCTGCTATTTTTATTTCAACATCTCTCATTGTACCTATCATAGGCACTTCCCTATTATCCATAGCATAACACTTCCCATATACAGTGGTTACTGACAGTCCTAACTCTTTCATGACACCATAAGGCATCACATTAGCAGTAGCTCCTGAATCTATCATGCAATTTTTTATCAACCAGTTGTTTACTAACAAAGTAACATAGAAAGGATCTACCTATGAAGGCTCTTGAGTGATAGTGGTTCCAACATAAACCTTTGGGGTTTGGAACTCGTGATCCTTTCCAATTCTAGCTGAACTGGTGGGTAAGATTGTGTCACTATCAGATATACTAGAAAATAAAGGCAAAGTTGCATCCCTATGTTCTTTGATCTTTAGTAATTCTACTAATGGGACAGTGACCTTCATCTGAGTAAGAGATTGAGCCATGTCAAATGTAAAACTATTGCTTATTTTAGTACTAGCTCTAACTCTTTTTGTCTTGAGCTGACTTGCCCTTTTCACTATGGCAACTCCTTGTATATCACTAGTGTTTTTATCATTTGTACTCTTGAGTACATCTTTAACCTATTCCTTCTTTTCTTGTCCAACTTTAGGAACAGTAGTAGCACTACTTGCTGCCCCCTTTTGAGTGACCTCTTTTATGAACATGGAACCAGGTTCACCCTGATCAGTGTCCTTCTTGGTGCTTCTCAAGTTATAGTTGTGTTTTGCTTTGGCAATGGCAGCTTTAGTGAGATTTTTAACTTCTTCCTCACTAGACCTTCTAAGATGAACTTCTTCATCCTCAATCGTTACCACATTCAATGTAGGATGCCAATCTAAGGTTAGTTGTCCTTGAACAAACCTTTCATTATCTAGCACATCACTGTATTCACTTTGTATAGACTCCTCATCACTTTTTATGATGGTTTCAAACATATTGATGTTAGGCTCAGCTTCTTGTCTCATAGATTCTTCAAGAGCCTGAGCCACTGCGCACTAATGAGGAGAATGTGGTCCATCACAAGCAATACACCAGGGAGTATTTTCTATATTATGGACAGTTTTCCCTTTCAAGGGATCTGGAGTGTCCTAATTTTGGGCAATTTTAGGCTTCTCATTTTGGGGTTTGCCATCTTTCTAGTTGGTCTTGTAAGGCATGTCATGCAATCTAGGGGGTCTATCTTGCCGGTTATAATGAGGTTTGTCATTTTTTTTTACCTTGGAAGTTAGATCCTTCATTGCAATAACCAACTTTTCTATCTTATCTTCCTCCTTAGTGACCTTATTAGGTTGTTGTTTTGTTTCTTGCCATAGTCTACCATTTGTTCTTCTTCCTAACTTCCCGGTTGCTTTTTTATTACTTTCTACATTAATGGCAACTCTAAAAGCATCACTTAAGGTATGTGGATTCTTATCTCTCAGGATATAGGCCATCTTATAATCAAATGCATTGTAGTAGGTATTTAAACACATGTTATCATCTAACCTCATCACTTGATACAATCTATGCATAGCCTTTTGGAATCTAGCATTGAATTCAGTGACCATTTCATTATCAAACTTTCTGATGTTATTGAACTCATTGAGCATGAAGCTCACATTAGTCTTATCACCATACTGCTTTTGAAAATAGTTTTAAAAATCCTCCCATCACCCTATGCTATTAACTCAAAGACCTCTGTACCAATCTCTTGCATCATCAACCAGGGATTGGACAAACAATTTCATGATAACATCTTCATCCACTATCTCATAATCGTTTATTAGGTCCCCAAAAGATTTTAGATGTTCCTCAACACTAATTGCATTGTTCCCAGCAAATTTATGGAGTCTGTCTCTTAACTCAGTAGGAACATGATTGGGATATCTTGGGATCCCATCAAAGAACAATTGTCTATATTGTTCTAAATTGATTGGTCTCCTTTGAAAAGGGATAATAGCATTATTGTTTCCCATGGTCATTTTAACTTTTGGAATTGGAGACTGAGATACTTGGGTGTATTGACTATTCACAGGGATTTGACTCACTGAGGCTATATTAGCAAGCACTGTAGGTTGAATCTTAACCGGGGGAAGGGAAATTTGTTGAGGATTAGGCTTACTAAGGTCTTCTGATGGAAACGTGATAGGGGGAGCCTTTAAGTAACTAATTCTTCTTTTTACTTCCTAATTTGCCGCTTCCAATTCAGCTTTCTCTAGTTCCATTTGGAGATCATCTTTTTCTTTCCTCATTCTTTCCATTTCTCTCTCATGTGCTGACATCCTATGAGAAATCTCCTCTGCAGTTTTAGATTCAATTCCATCATCCACCCATTTCTGTTTTCCTTTATCCACATTAGTCCTAGGAAGTTGAGAATCACTAAATATTTCCCTGTTTGGTCGGACTACTGACCTATATGCTTGCTTGGCTTTGGGGATCAGAATTTCTCTAATCACAGGGTCTTCCTCATCACTCTTTTCTTTTTCCTTAGCTAGCACTTCAAGATCAACTATTTGTCTAAGAAGCCTATCTCTCTCCATTAATTTATCTTTGACCTCTTTCTCCTTATTTGCTTCTTTTTGGGTTCTTAGGGAAATTAAATGGTGAACTCTCTTATTCAGATCTTCAATTTCTTGGGATACTTTATCTTCATCAGGGAAATTTTCCTCAGAATCTGATATGTTGACTTGATCTATGTCAATCAAACTAATGTTTCCATCAATTGTTCTAGGCACAGAGTGCCTAATTGTGTTTGAACTGGTCCTATCTCTTGCAAAGACACTAACATGGGATAAATCTTGATTTAAAACATGTGCATTATCAATATTTCCAAACAATCCAGAATGGAAGCCTAATATATCTTGTTCAGAATCTCTCTCGAAGAATTAGAGCTTGCATAAATAGGTCGATCAAGCATCTTACTGACATTATTAGTCTTTTGTACCCAAGCAACATCTGATGGCTCATGTAACACTGATCTCTTTTGGCCTCTTCGTGACTGCTCTGGCAAACCCTCTTGCAAAGTTTCATGAGGATGCTTCTTCATGAATGATTTGGTGTTTTTTCCTCCTTGCATTATGCTTGTTCTCCTTTTAGAATGATTTATAATTCACAAGGACTGGTTCCATGATAACAGAGTCACCACCCACAAGAATATGGGAATTATGAAGACAAGCTCAGAATGAAAGACTGCAATTCCACAACACAATGATTTTCTTTACAAATTCAAGCACAAAATCAGCTTTTGGATTCTTAATGTGACCTATCCCATCTAGGTCACCATAATATGAATTAAATCTTTCTTAACCAGAAACTTTTAACAATTCATTTACTCCCCAGCAAAGTCGCCACTTTTGTTGTCTTCAAAATCTGATTCACTTCAACATCCTTATAATAAAATGATTAAACTCTATGCAAAAGAGATATTAAAGGGAAGTAAACTCTCAGGACAACATATGACAAGGTTTGATTTAACCTTCTACACTTCAGACTCACTCAGAGTCTAGGCGGGTATACCTTTGTGAACTAAATTCACACTTTCAAAAGATAAATCCACAGCAAACCAGTCCAGAACACCAATGGATCTAATCACCTTGAAACTAACTGAAACAAAGGAATGAAAATTATACTCATATTCAGTATTTTGACCTACAAAACATGTAATAGATGACCTCGATCTATACCAGTGCCTTATCCAAGTCACAGAGTCATCTAAATTCAAACAATACTCCCCAAACAGGATATCTTTACACATCCCATTGGCTTGACTTCTATTGATCCCTATATATGCCTGACACACACAAGAATTTATGCATACCAAATTAAACTATGCTCATCAAGATTCAAAGTATCCTACAGAGAATTTACTAGTAGAAATAATCCTTGCATATTTAATTCCCCTCCTGAAGAGAAAAGCTAAGAAGAATATCTACTAAAAGTTTTCTTACAACTCTATTCAAACAAAACAACCCTAGATTATTCAGAATGAAATAGTAACCAATTGCAAACACATTTGAAGATGACACAAAGCTTTCACTCAAACCTGATGGTCTATATATTGATATTATCTTCAAGAATGTATTACAAAAACTCTTGAATATTCTCCATTAAACTTAGAAAAGCTTAGATAAATTTCTATAGTGTTTTCTTACAATGCTTTGAGATCATCCTCTCTATTAGTCCTAGTATCCATTTATAACAATATGGATGCACATAGCTTCAGAATTTCCTAGGAGAGTTTGTTACAATCATTTCTTTTCTAGAAGAAGTTACAAAGCCTTTTAGAAAAATAGTTACAAGTCTTTTTTGACTTCTGCAGCTTCTTCTACTTGTTGTCCGGTTGCAACTTCTTCTAACTATTCAGGAGTGCCCTCTAACTACTCTACATCCTGAGTGGCATATTTTCTTGTCCACTCATTGTACACATCATCAGTTGGTGAAGCAAAATTAATAACTTTTGCCTTTGCCTTGGTTAACCTCTTCCAAGAATTTCTTATCTTGTTGACCTCTGAATTGAGAAAACCATAGTGAGATTTGATTTTCTCTATTTCCTGAATTGTTACAACAAAAAATGAAGCATCATCTAAGTCAACAATTCCTTTTATTCTAGCTAACAGTTTGGCCTCTAATTGCTTAAGCCACACTTGTTTGTCCTTTAGTTGATATAGGCTGACAAAAACTCTTGGGAGCAATTCAAGAACTTGATCAGTGTACTCTTTCTTGTACAAGTTGATCTTCCTGTCAGCATTATCCACCCCTTCTGCCAATTTTACTAAGTCCTCAGTGGTGTCACAAGTGGATTTGATGATAGGATTAGCCCCTGCTTCATCATAGGACACACAAATAAGCTCCAAATCCTACTCTCTAGGCTTCCACTTGTCAAAAATAGGTGTCAAAATGGCCTTATCTCCATTAAGCTCATTCCACATATCCAAAATCTTGCTTATATTGTTATATAATAGTGAGGCACTCATTGTATCTGCAAAACATGAAATGGTAGCCCTTACTCTTTCCTCATACTTCTTTGCATACAAGGCCTGAGCCTGTTTTAAATTCTCTAAATCTTGAGGAGTAATCTCAACCATCTGGGAGCTAGAAGGTGCTGGAGATGGTGGGAACTCAATGATGGGGCTGGTAGGTAGAGGTCTTGCAGGAGAAGAGGAGATCATCAATGTTGACGACTCACCTTGATGGTACTGTCTTGTCAACTAGCTTTGCATCTTAGCAATGATGCTATCTTTACCTCTTACCTGTTCGTTAGCACTGTTATAAGCCTTCAAAAATGTCTCCAACTTGACTTGGAGGTCTACTTTTTCCTTAGCCTCCCTTTCTGCTACTGCAACACTAAATTTTATAGTTTCTAACACAGTGCTAGCAACTTCTATAACCCCTGTGTTCTGCACTCTCTTCACTATCATTCCACCAACGTAACTTGACCATGGGGTCTCCTTACTTCTCTTATTCTCATCTCTCTTGAGAGACCACTTGATGAGTGCAACATTATCTTTGCTGAAAGTGATTCCCTCCATGGGCTTGGTTTCTTTTCTCACTGCCTCCAGTACCAGGGCATCTGCTATGTCCCACTCAGGGAGAATGAGCACTCCAGCTTGTGCCACCATATCTCTTCCTTGCTCAGGGGTGATGGTCTTAAACTCATCCATCATTTCCTACTTTATTTCCTCCTCCACCAGAGCTAGATCTTTGTGAGGCTTCTCACCTTTTCTATTCTCACATCTTGCATTGTATTTATCTATATTTTGCTTCCATACAAACTACATAAATGCTCCTGATGTAACAGAATTGTTGTTAGCCAAGAAGTCCTCACTAGCTTCTTTGATCTCAGGATCCCACTCTTGGCCCTTAAATTCATTTGCAGTGATGTTCATCTCAGCAGCAAGGGGCTCTTCTAGCATTCCCTCTTCTACTTCATCATAAGTGTAGGTTATTTCTTCCTAGACTGCCTAACTGTATTAGTTGTTTAGCTACTGCCTGTTCATCTCCTATGTGAATAGGGGATTGGGATGGAGAGTACAAAGGTGTATCAGATTGTACTTCTTTTCCTACTCTCTACTTCTTTGGGTTCTCTTGGATGTCAATGACATCTTGTATCTTCCTCTTTTCTTTGGAGGTAGAGGGCTCCCCTATTGTAGGCATCAGCACACTATAATTTGACTTCTTGTGCAATTTATAGTCACCAGGAGTGATTACTCTGGTGGATGCAGACCTACTTAGAACCATTCTTTCCTTTTCAGGGTTTCTTTTAATCACATCTTCCCTCTTTTCTTTCAGAGTCTGCATTACATCCTCAAAGCAAATAATTAAGAACTTTATTTTATACTCAAAAGGGGAAAAGCTAGATAATGGGTCATAGCTGGCATCAAACTGATGTACAAAATCTAAGGCTTTTTTATAAGCCACCCATTTTTCCTTCCTCAGCTCCTGCTCATCTAGATCAAACTCATTTCTAATGAGGTCTTCAGGAAATTTAAATTGATGA
This sequence comes from Cryptomeria japonica, assembly GCF_030272615.1. Classification (NCBI taxonomy): domain Eukaryota; kingdom Viridiplantae; phylum Streptophyta; class Pinopsida; order Cupressales; family Cupressaceae; genus Cryptomeria; species Cryptomeria japonica. The sequence goes on from NC_081408.1 coordinate 206,073,358, forward strand.
GATCTACCTCTGCACACTACTATCTTTCTAAACATGCCATTGAAGAAGTCTTCTGGATTGGCACACCTAGATATTGCAGTTGACTAATGATAAGGTTTGAGAAAATCCTCAAAACAATTGCAACCTCCCTTAGTTATTACAAATTGGTGGGCTATGGTAACCATAGGGAAAATAGTCCCTTTACCCTTGCCTGTCAGCTCTGCCTCATGTACACTACCAATTTGTCTGAGGACTTCTATAATTCCCACTTTGAGAGGGACTTGATAGGGAAAAAAGATTGGAGTGCCTCTAAAACCAAAAACACTGAAAACTATTGAGACTAGGTACAAGTAAATATCACCCCAATTATGAACAATCTTTATACTTTCTGCAAATTCTTTTGGTCTAACAAATTCCAAAAGAACCTTGGGGATTCTTGGGTTTTCTAAGCAAAGGAGAGTCCTAATCTTTGATGTAAAATATTTATCAAATTTTAGGAAACTGGCATCATCTTTGTCACATGATAGCACAGTACTCCATAGTTGCACTGGCATCTTTTCTCCCTCTTTCTCTTTTATGAGGTCCAGTCCAGTTGCAAAGTAATCACCACCTTTGAATAAAAATAGATGCACGAGGTGTGAATACCATCTGAAATGCTATCCACCTTCCCTTTTTTTATTCTTTCCAACCCTCCATGGATAGCATCAGTAATAAAAGAAGCATAATCAAATGTTACTGCAAGAGAAGGATTCAAAATCTGAGCAATCATTAGCAAGTAGTGATTGGGCATATTTGCCTCAGCATCCTCTCCTAAAATCTAGCAAAGTGACCAATACATTCCCTTAGCCCTAAGGGTGAACAGATTCAATGAGAAGGGCTCTTCAATGTTGGGTCCTACAACTATCAACCCACCTATCTTCACAAAAAATTCCTTAAGAGGCCCATTTCTAAGGTGGTTCTTCTGTGCATTGTATATTTGAGCTAACGATTTGAAGTTAATGGGTTCCGAAAAATTGGTAAACTCATTAAGCCCAAAAGCACTTCTAAATTCCTCATTATTGATTTCAATGAGGGCTTTCCCATTTATGTCCCTAATGCTCCTTATGATTGGATCATAGTTATGTACAATTTGAGTCAACAGATCGATGTCCATGAATACTCCTGGAACTACCAATTCCTCAATCTAACTCCCAGACGCTATTCTGTGGGCCTGAAAAATTTCTCATTCCGAATCCAACTTTGAATAATCCCGACCCAGACAACCCAACCTGTGGATCTCTCAACCAATTACCCTTATCATAGAACCCTTCTCCTATCTTCAAGCGAGGAGCTCTAGGCACTAATTCTTTTACTTTTGATGCCTGATAAGTTGACAACATCAACTGCTCAAGAAAATCATCACAAATGGCCCTCTCCTGATAATTAAATTTCCCAAAAATTTCTCTCTTAGGTGCCATTTTAAGATAAGCAAGCAATTAAAACACTACCCCCAACTGGTTCTGTGACAAAACAAAACCTTAATTAAAACACACAACAAAGAAATTGCCACACAATAGTACAAGAAAACTTATTTTTAGCTCGAAGGATTCTGCTCTGCAATTGAATTGACTTGCTCTGTATCTGATGGAAGTAGCTCTACAACCGCTCTTCTGTAACAATTCTTTTGAATGATACCTTCACATAATCGACAAGAGATCATATATGGTACCCAGTGTCTTAACTGCGACATTGATACTGCATGCTTTGGTCATCCCTTCAGAATTGAATTCCTGAGAGAATTCAAATTTTTCACTCCAACGGGTCACAACATTCCTACACATTCTTTCTTTTCACTCTTTTGCTGTTTTGCGAAGCATAACCTCCGGGCAATTTTGTTAAATGAAATCATGCCAACAGTCTGATTAAAAGAAACTTGATCGGCCTGTACACTGACTTAATAGCCTTGCCTTCGCCCCAGGCCCCACCTCCTTTTTGCCATTTTGCAAAGCATAACCCTTTATTAGTTTTCCTTCACAAAGCTGTGCTAGGTGTTAGATGAAATTCTAACTACTCAGCGTTTAACTCTTACCAAAACCATCAACATCTTCATTAACCACGCCTTTACCTTGACTGCTAGTGGTCTTTCACTATTTCACGAAGCTTAAACAACTTTCAACTTCACACCACAAAACAACACGAAGCGTTGGATCAGATCAGATATGACCATCCCTTAAGGGAAACCTCTATGCTTGCTTTACTTACGTCACCTTTTCATTGGTTACTGGCTACCACATGGCAATCAAACATTAGCCTTGGAAAACTCTTTGCATTTAATTCAACGTCAGCCACGTGTCCTTTCCTTATAACCACCGGTTACACCTTGGCGGGCCCTCAACTTCTTCAAAAACCACATGTCCACAGACACGTCACCATCTAGCATGACACCTGGATACCCTCTCTTCTTTTTGCCATTTCATGAAGCATATCCTTCGATTGGTTCGCAACTGTGAAATAACGCGAGCCCTTGGATCAAAACGGAGTTGATCCTCTTTTAACCTCATGCTTTATTTTTCTTCGGGGCTAAAAAACCTTTTCACCATTTGGCAAGGCATAAAACATGAGCACTTTACCTTTGCAAATTCATGCAGGCCGTTAGATTATTTTTGACTTGCTCGATGCTTAACAATCTTAACTAAATCTGGTAGACATGGGCCCTCTAACTCAACTTCAAACACTTGGCATCTAGTCACTTTTAAAACTGACATGTCAACTTTTCATTCACTGAGAGAAAACACTAGATTCCACCTCATCCTTGCCACCTATATTTGCCAGGTCACTTCTTATCCTATGGCATGACTCACCTCTGGGACCAACCTTTTAACCCTTAGATGCGCCTTGCTGACTATTGTGGCCTCTACCATGTGCCATCATCTTACTCGCCCTCTCGACCAGCTGGACCGTCTACTTGGAGTGCCATGTCATTTCTCCACTTCACGAAAGCTAACTGTCGAGCATCTTCATCCTGCAAAATAGCATGAACTATCAGATCAGATTGGACTTGATCACCTTATAGTCACTTAGAAAGTCTTTGCATGCAGGGTCCCACTAGATGCTTTTGCCATTTCGCAAAAGGTAATCACTTGCAAATTCAGGCTGTGAAATAACACCAGCCATTGGATCTTGGACAAGATGAAGCCTCTTTAAACCAGACCAAAAGCACCATTTAGAATGCTTCTCCCTTTCACCATTTCGTGAGTCTTAAACCATGCGCAGCTTTGCCTAACAAAATAGCAAAAACCATAGATCTACCTGCGAACTGCGCACAACTTACTGGGCCTGACAACATTAGGAAGAAACGACATAAGGTATAAAATTTTCAATTAATTTGACAACTGCCTAGGCAAATGATAAGGGGCGACACCTCCCACGACCCCAAGAACCATTACTTAAGTGGATAAAGTAATGAAGGAATAGAAACCAGAGGGTTTTTTGATCAGACATTAAGCGATTTTAAATTAAAACCCTAAACCCTTAGGACCTAACATAGAGCTAAAGCAATTGATAGTGTGTCTAATTCAAAATTTCAAAAACTTAGCTGATTATGGGAAAGGAAAACCCATTTTTTAAATAGTGATAACACTTCTAATGTATACCTTCATTTTGTCCTTCCATGTTTTAAAGTTATCTCTATTGAATTTTGGACCTTCCCTCTTTATCATTACAATAAGATCTTTCCCTCAAGCGGTTAACCTTACAACACAGAGGACCTAGAGGACACTCTGATACCAATTGATAACTCAATGATGAATGTTGAGTACCAAACTGGTACTGAGAGGGGGGTGTGAATCAATATAGGTACAAAAACATTTTCCTAACCGGTTTGATTGCAAACTGTAAATTATTGGCAATCTCTAATACTGGTTCAAACCAGACTACTACCAGTTAAACATAGGGCAATTGTGAAAGACATGAACTAGTCAAACTTCTTTGCTTTCCACACAACCTACTTCCTCATTTCCATTTTGTCTTTATATATAAACAGATAATCTATTATCAGAAATGTAATAACTTACTAGTATAACATGATTCACCACTTGATAGAGAACAACAAACCATCACATGAAAGAGGCATCACACATGACACACATAGTTTTCACGTGGAAACCCAACTAGGAAAAACCACGGTGGGGATGAATACCCACAAGTTGATTTGAATGCTTTTGAAGTCCACTCTGTTAGAAGCCTAGTCCAGTTAAAGACTGTTACAACAGGTTCTATTACAAACTGATCCTGTTAGGGATCACCTGATTAAGGGATGGCTAGAATACCCGGTTAGGGGTTAAACCCTGTTAGAGGTTACCCTATTAGAGGATTTTATGAACTCAATGGCTTTGAGTCACTCTGTTAAAGGATTTACAACGAGCTGGTTAAAGCTACCTGGTTAAGGGATTTTCCATCTGTTGAAGTAGTTAAAGATCAACAGGTATTACAATGATCTAGTAATAGCACTCAATGCCAATGCAGATCTGCTTTAGTTCCTTCCTTCTACACACACACTATGTAGGTATCAATCCTCTCACCTGGTTTGGCAAGAATCATGTATCTTTGCACTTAGATATACACAACATTTTCAAACAACCTCAACATAAAACACAACATCGATCTTATAGAACACAAATAGGTCGGCAGCATAAACCCTAAACCCTAAACACTTAGGTTGAGCAATTGATCGGTTCAATCTTGACCATTGAACACTTTGCATTTGAATACAATGGTCTTGAACAAATCTCGAGACATTCTCCATTGTTCATTCTTCACCGCTTGACGAAGGTGATAACCCATCACGCATTCTCCACTATTTGCAAAGACTTTGCACATTCTTGAGGTAGATTGGATCAATCTCCTTCATGCAAGATCTTTCATGTGTATGAGACTGATGTGACAACATGATCTGATCTCCATTATAATGCTAACTCATCACATAATGTCATTGGTTGAATCACACAAGCTTGGAACACTTCAACTAAAAACCCTGAAGCTAAGACTAGCAACTGGTAGTCCTACCACATTCCATGTACCGGTTCTCATTCCAACATACAAGTTCCAGTTCACAACATCATACTAGTTCACTTGGACAAGCATACCGCTTCACTTATTGCACATATATTGATTTACACCACCATACCGGTTCTCTTTGCCAGTTGCTTAACTTCAATATACCGGTTCACTTCTTAGCATATTGGCATCAATGACAACATTCAATATCATCATGTCATCATACTCTTGCACATATGCCAATAAAATTTAATGCATGTATGAAGGAGTACAATAAGTTTTCACAACTTCAAGCAATTAAAATCAACTACCACAAACTAGAACTTGCAACTAACATGTATGTCCTTGTAGCACAAATTGACTGAATGAGATAAATTAGAGGATAAAAATCATAGGAAATCATCAAATCATTCATTCACTATAATAATACAAGAAGTACCAAAATAGTTCAATGGTTCAAAATAGTTCAATGGTTCAAAATGGTTCAATGGTGAACTTTGAACCATTGAACTATTTTGAAATGGTGAACCACTTTGAAGTTCAAGTTCCTTTGATTTTCTTCTGGGTCCACTTTGTCTTCCATCTAGAATTGCACCCACCTTGTCGCCAAGCCGCATTGATGACTAGACGAGCAACTTTTCCTTGTGGCTTAGCGACCACCGTCAGATATCTTGCATCACCATTGATCTTTCTTCAACTTGCTCAACCTTTACTCTTGGTCTGATCATGGTTCTTCATTTTCTCTCTACCATGTGGCCCATCCTCATTTGTTCTGAGCCCATCTAGATGACCACATCATCAGTCGCCAAGTCACATGAGATAACCAATGAGTATTTTAATCTTGTGGTATAGAGATGACCATTGATCTACCCTCAAACTTCTTGATCTTTAGCACCTTAGCCACTCACCTTTTCCACACATGCTTTGTCTCCAATTCATGGAGGTAACTAGTGAGCTTCTTTCTACAACGGTATAGTGGTAGCCCTTAGATCTTTCGGACTACCATTGATCTTTCCTCAACTCGCTCGACCTTTAATCTTGGTTGATATTCTCTCTTGTGTCGTGTGTTAATATGTGTCACCCTCTGATTGTCTCATGAGATCCACCTGGGCATCACCTATCTATTAGGCCTGTCATGCATCTTGCTCTATTGGATATCCTTCTTTCAGCCAAACTATTCTCTCGAGGAGCCATTTACCAGTCTCATCGAACCTACAGTTTCATCGATATTATTATGTCGATGAAACTGAGCCTTTGGTGAAACTTTTTTGGGACTCATCATGGCCAAGGTCTACTTGAAGTCGATGGAACTGAGCTTTCGATGAAACCTTTTCAGGACTCATTGCGGCCAAGATCTGCTCAAAGTCGGTGGAACTGACCTTTCAATGAAACCTTTTCAGGACTCATCACGGCCAAGATCTGCTTGATATATCACCCATCTGTGCCATGTCACCAGCCATTGGACTGCCACCTATCTACCAGTTGTTTCTGGTCTTATACTCTCTACCCCTCCACATCATCAGTTGCCAAGTCGTAGTGATATCCCAGTGTGCATCTTTTCATTGCGACATAGCGATAACTGTTAGATCTCTGTCATCACCGTTGACCTTTCTTCAACTTGCCCACTCTTTAGTCGCTTCTCACTAGCCGGTCACAAAAATAGGATGCTTTGAGATGCACGTGCATGGGGTCCACCAAGCCACCAGGTGCCTCTTCTTGCCAAAAGCCCATAAGCTTTGACACTATAGTTATATGTGGCCTTATATTTAAATGTGATAAACTCCCTCCGTGCGGCCAATATGAGATAAAAGGTCTTCTTGCTTGGCGACTGAAACCACTTGGAAACTCTAAGGCCTTATATTTAAAACCCTCTTTGGTGCCCAAGTAAAACTTTACATAGGCCGATTGCACCTTTCTGATTTTCTTTTGGCCTTAGCATTTTAATAGCCACACCACTTCATTTACAATGGAGCATAATATCTCTGTGATCTACAACATGCTAAGCTCAACCCTCATGGGAGCCACATTTTAACCCACATGTTGTCTTACTTTCCTCTATTTGTACATGAAGCAAACAAGTTAGAAAAATAGAGTATTTCTTCCTAGTTCATGATTTGATCTTTTCAGAATGAACGAATGCAAGACTTCATTAGGGTAGCAAATTTGGCATGTGCAAAATTTTGGTTACAATTACATTCCTTGATCATGACCTTTCCAATAACCATTATACACTACAAAGAGTTTCTACCTTATTTATACAAACCCTAAGGCCTAAACCAATTAGGTCAAACACCTAAAATATATTACAATAAGATCATTACATAATTTCATATTACAATGATATGCCATGTAGGTTGAAGACCAAAACAAAAATAACAAATTCATAAATCATCTTGAGGCATCCCGATAATGGGTAGAGTACACGTTAGTATGATACTAGTCCATAACCTAGATAGGTACCAGACCTATTTTGGGTCCACTACGCCAAAACAATGTCTCCAAACAGTTGAAGCATGATCAAAGAACATCTTTAGTGTCCTGAAATCCATGAAGAAGCTGCACCAACACCAACTATGCATCTTGTCACGATTCCTTAATGAAAGGTATGTCGGTAAAGCCTTAAACTAGTGTCGTTAAGCATTTACGAGAGTGTATGATAGCATTCGATTACCAAGTTAATACCAACTGACCAAAACATGCTCATGGAGCATATACCACATGAAAACAAACATACTTCACTGATCCAAACATGTCGGAAGTATCCAGCAGATAGTCTCTTCTGTCAATAACACTAGATCTTCTAGCAGTAACCAAAACTTCTCTGTCAGTAACCAACCATAACAGCTAGTGTTGACATCAATGACAAAACATCAATGCAACACATAATCAATTCATCTATAATGCCAACAATCTCCCCATTTTGTATTGATGGCAACACTAGATGTGAAAAACATCTAAGTACCAAGAAATGCCAAACAAGTCTCCCCCTATGGAAGACAACCAACAATCAATAGCTCTCCCACTGTGAATGATATCTCTATAAGGTTTTGAATGATTTTTCACATTACTATCACTCCCCCTTTGACATCAATGCTCGAAATCTGATAAAAATATCAAAGCAATGATATAAACCTCTAAATCTGAAAGCTGACTACTCCCCCTGAGTAGTAGCACCACTCATCCGTGCTGAAATGAATAGTGTCTCTGGTAATGCATGTCAGACCAATGACAAACTTCATCAATAAATTCTCTGTCGGAAACCCCTAACCTATCTCTCAAAAACTCAAATGATTCCTTAGACAACAGTTTAGTGAATATGCCTGCAATCTGATCTTTAGTGTTCACATAAACCAATTTGACTTCCTTTGCTTCAACCTTGTCCTTCAGAAAGTTATACTTTATTTAAATATGCTTATTCTTAGAGTGAAATACCGGATTCTTGGACATGTCAATAGCTACAGAGTTATCATAGTAGATAACTACTGGTTCTCTATAATTTACCCTAATATCCTTCAACATTTGGTTCATCCACAACACCTGAGTGCAATTAGTTGATGCTGCATGACTATTTTTTGTTGATCCATGAAACCACTTTCTTTCTAAGAAAGAAAGCTCCACTAGAAGTGCTCTTCTTGTCATTAGTATCTCCTACCCAATCTAAGTCAGTATATGCACGTAAAGTGAAATCATCATTTTTGAAATACCATAAACCATATTCTATTGTTCCTTGCAAATACCAGAATATCCTTTTTACTAGACATTCATGATTTTCTTTAGGATTTGTTTGATATCTTGAAATAATACTTACTGCATTCATAATATTAGGTCTAGTTTGATTTAGCTATAACAAACCACCAATCATAGACTTATACCGTGTCGGATTTATTGGTGTATAAGTATCCTTGATAGATAATTTCTCACTTGTAGCCATAGGAGTACTTACCGGTTTGAAATTCTCCATACCAAACTTCTTCAACAATTCCCTCAGATACTTAGTTTGACAAATAAAAATCCCTTTGTTAGTTTGAGTAATCTGCAAACCTAAGAAAAATTTCATCTCACCAATCATGGACATTTCAAATTCATTCTTCATGTTGTTAGCAAATTCCATGCACAATTTATCTTCTCCTCAAAAAATGATATCATGAACAAAAAATTCAATAATCAGAATATCATTATCAGTTATCTTATAATATAGATTACTATCAGCACTTCCTTTAGTAAAACCAAGCTTCACAAGATATTTATCCAACCTTGCATACCAAGCTCTAGGAGCCTGTTTCAATCCATATAAAGCTTTCTTCAATATGCAAACCATATCTTTATCATCTATCAGTGAAAATACATCAGGCTATTCAATGTAAAAGTTTTCCTCAATCTCACCATTCAAAAATGCACATTTAACATCCATTTGATAAGCTTTATAGTTCTTATAAGCTGCATAGGCAAAAAATAGTCTAACAGCTTCAATTCTAGCTACAGGTGCAAATGTCTCACCATAAGCAATTCCTTCCATTTGAGAATATCCTTTACAAACCAGTCTAGCCTTGTTCCTTATAATGTGACCATCCTCATTCAATTTATTCCTAAAAACCCATTTAGGTCCAATAACAATCTTATTTTTAGGTCAGGGAACTAAAGACCAAGTTTCATTCTTCTCTATTTGATATAATTCATCTTCCATAGCCTCTAACCAATGTTTATCCTTACAAGCTTCAAAAATAGTTGTCGGTTCAACTTGAGAAATAAGGCACACCTCTTCATTTGCTATTTTTCTTCTTATCATAATTCCTTTGTTTCTATCTCCAATAATTTGATCTTCAGAATGATTTAATCTTACATACCTAGGTGTCTTTTCAACTTCAGCTTCACTACTCTGATCATCTGTTATAGTTGAATTTTCTGATTGTGTCGATGTAGCTATCTTAGCTTCCTATACTAGTTGAGGCATTGTCGGTTTAGCTATGATCATTTCCACTGTCAATTCCCTGTCATATGATATAGAATGATTTTTGTACTATTCATCCACTTTCACATTAGCACTCTCCACAATTTTCTGCAATCTTTTGTTATAACATCTATATGCTTTTCTCTAAATTGAATAACCAAGAAATATCCCTTCATCACATCTAGGATTGAACTTTCCTATTGAATCACCCCTTTTGATATAGCATTTACTTCCAAAAATTCAGAAATACTTAACAGTAGGTGTATGTCCAAACCATAGTTCATAAGGGCTCTTAGCAGTCTCACCTTTGATGTGAACTTTGTTGAACGTGTAGACTGTTGTACTCACTACTTACCTCTAGTAGATATGAGTAAATTTGGCTTCCATCATCATAGATCTTACTGCATCCAAAATGGTTTTGTTCTTTCTTTCAACTACTCCATTCTGTAGAGGAGTCCTAGGTGCAGATAGTTGTCTCCTGATTCCATTTGTCTCACAATAACTGTTAAATTCATGAGAAGTGAACTCACCGCCATGATTTGATCTTAGATATTTAATTTTCAATCTAGTTTTTGTTTCAACCTTCACGTTAAAGATCTTGAATTTCTCAAAAGCTTCAAACTTGTCCCTTAGAAAAGTCACCCACATCATTCTAGAATAGTCATCAATAATCAACATGAAATACCTATCACCTTGAAAGCTTCTAGTCCTTGCTAGACCACATAAGTTAGTGTGAATCAAATCAAGTATATCATTAGATTTATCATGTATGCTCTTAAAAGAACTTCTGACTTGCTTACCCAATTGACATTCCCTACATACCAAATTATGAGGCTTCATAATCTTAGGTATATCTCTAACTGCCTTAGTTGAACTGATCTTAACAATACAATCAAAATTAACATGACACAGCCTCTTATGTCATAGCCAACTCTCATCAATATGAGAAATCAAGCATGTCTTATTACCAGTGTTCAAGTGAAAGATATTACTTCCTATATGAATACAGGTTGCAATCTCCAAATAAGTCTTTTTAATGATTTTGTATTTTCTATCTTTAAACTAAAGTTGAAAACCCTTATCAATCAATTGATCAACACTCAAAAGATTATGCTTCAAACCTTCTACATAATAGACATTATCAGTGTTATGCTTGCCATCCAAAAAAAAAAACCTCTACCTTTGATAATACATGCCTTGTCACCTCCGAATCTGACTTTACTGCCATTGTATTCTTGTAGGGACAAAAATTTCCCTTTATCTCCAGTCATATGATGTGAGTATCCACTATCAATTACCCATCCATCCTTATCTTCAACTTTTGTTGCCAGAGATTTTTCTTCATTCTTGATAGTCAGTTTCAATTCATCTTCCTTCAAAGAATAGAACACCATTCCTTTCCATTTCCACATCCACTAGCAGAGTCTTCTATCAGTTCATCTCCAGAGTCATCAGTTACTCCTTCCTCATCTTCTATGTAGCATTGTTTAGTCTTCTTGAATCTATATCTATTCGGGTTAGGCTTAAAAGATTCCTTAACTCTTTCCTCAAACCTTACATTCCTTTCAGGACATCTAGATGCAAAATGACCAATCTTATTACATGAAAACATTGAAAAGGTACTTTTCTTTCATACTTACTTCCAATTGGTCCTTTAGGTACTCTTCTAGCAAATAAGGCTTCAAGTTGCTCAAGTTCTTCATCTTCTTTCCTCATGTCTTCCAATTCTTTTCCATATAGAGCTTTCCAATCACTTTTGTCGGTAGATGTTGATGATGATGCATGAAAAGCAGGTTTAGACTTTACAACTCTAGAAGATCCAAATTCTTCAAGCTCAAAAGAAGATAATTTTTCAATCATAATGTCTCTATTAACTGAAGTGTTTTCCATTGTTCTTTCATCTTGTAAGCCAGTGGAAGGACTCTCAAGACTTTGGAAACTATTTCATCTTTCCTTAGAAATCCTCCACAACATTGAATTCCCATAAAAATCTCATTTACTCTTTCCATAAACACAACAATTCTTTCATTATCTTCCATTTTCAAGTTTTCATATATAACCCTGTAACCATCAAGTTTAGCAATTTTGACAGTAGGGTCACCTTCATTTAGAGTTTGAAATTTATTCCACATAACCTTAGCCTATGATTTTTTAGTCAATCCCATAATCTACTGATTAGTAAGTGCACACAAGGGGGCTTCTCTAGCTCTACAATCATCTTCAATAGTCTTATCTATGTCTACAGGAGCAAGATTTCCAAATGCTGGATCATAAGGTGTGTAACCTTTTTAAGTGATCTCCCAAATATCCTTACCAAGACATCTAAGATGAGTCTCCATTCGAATTTTCCATATACCATAATTTGTTCCATCAAGCTTAGGGATTTCTCTTCTAAAATTAGTTGCCGATGGATTAGAAGTGTTAGTTGCCATAGGATTTACCTCAAGCAGTTAAGCTTCTGCAAAAGAGGACCAAAGATCTGATACTAATTGTTAGGATAACCGGTGAACAATTAAGAGGGGGGTGAATCAGTTGTTAACAAATTATAACTTTTAATCCACAATACAACCTTAAACAAATCAAGTACCAGTAAAGCATATACAGATGCTAGTAGGAACAAACACAGGTAAACAATAAAACTTAACAATTAACCAGTTAATCAATGCAAAGTAACCATACCACATAACACCATGATTTGTACGTGGAAAGCCTAGAAAGGGAAAAACCATAGTGGGAAGCCTACCCACAGTCAGATGATACTTTTGTAGAAAGTACGTGTTACAATGAGGGGCCTGCACTTGCAAGAAGGCACACTACCTAGAGCATACTGCTCATTAGAAAAGAGTCTCATTGACTACAGAGAGGCTACAACCATCTCAAGATAAATAGACAATAATCCAATAGAGTGAACTGCTAGAAATAGCATCTACCATTCATGATTATAGTCTCGGTTAAGCTCAGTGCCAGACAACTAAATCCTCTTTTGAATCCAATTCGATCACCAATGATCAACCATCTCCTCTGCCTGAATGATATTACAATATTCACACATTACATTCCTTGATAGTGACCTTTCCAATAACCATGATACACTACAAAGATTTTCTACCTCTTATTTATACAAACCCTAAGGCCTAAACCAATTAGCTTGGGCACCTAAAAGATATTACAATAAGATCATTACATAATTTCATATTACAATGATATGCTATGTTGGATTAAGACCAAAACTATAATATCAAATCCATAAATCATCTCAAGGCATCCCGGTAATGTGTACAGTACATGTTAGCATGATACCGGTCCATAACCTAGATAGGTACCGGACCTATTGTAGGTCCACCACATTGAAGAAATATCTTCAAATAGTTGAAGCATGATCAAAGGACATGTTCAGATAAACCCTAACCGATGGAGCTTGGTGAATCGATTGTATTGGTTTATGATTAAATGATGAATGGTAATGATTATGCCATGTATGAATGTTGTACGAGAAGAGTTTCAAATGGTTTTTGGTAGGTAGAGATAACAATTTTATCTTGGGAATGAGCAAGTTCATTATATGTAATGGAAACCATGTGATGAGTTACAGAGTTTGATGAAGCAGTGATCAAGTAGCGGTCGAGGTTGTCTTGAATGATGTGCAATAATTGCTATGTAATCCAATGGTCATACTTCAACCAATTTGTTTTTAATCTCTATGAGATCTTAGGTTTGTAATGTGTTACCAATCTATTGTTTTTCTTATAAGGTCAATGAGTTTTTTTATTGTAGTGTTGGCAATTTTGGTTGAATGTAAGAGTGATTAGTTGCCAAACCAGATGATGTATCTGTAGTATGTGTAAAGGAAAATAGGAGCATGAAAAGGATCTGATCAAGCAGAGTAGTTCTATTTACCAGATCAGCAAACCCCTGTTGTTCTCTAACAATTACAACAATCAAATCCCTTAACTGAATAAGCTCTAATAGACTTAGTGTTATCTAAATCCTCTAATGAGGTGATCCATTAGCTTGGATTTCAAATCATCTACCGAGGTTACTCCTAACAGGGTATTTCTTCTAATAGGGCATTATAGTCAATCCCTTAACCATTGGTCCCTAAAAGGATCTGTTCTTAACAAGACTTATTGTAAAGATTTAATAAGATTGGCTCCTAAAAGGGTGAACTTCAGAAGAGTTTAGAATACTTGTGGGTATTCATCCCCACTATGGTTTTTCCCATTTTGGTTTCCACGTCAAAATCATTGTGTCAAGTGGTGAATATTTTTGTGGTTATGTTTGATATGGGTAATTTGCTTAACATCTAAATTCACTTAGATATGATATGATGAGCAACAACAATCTGAAATGAGCTTTCATTTTTGTCAAGTAAATTATTTGGATGTTTTGGTTAAAAGTTTTTGAGAGTTTCGGAGTTGTTTTACTGTTATTTTGTTATGACAGTCAACTGGTTTACTTGACAGTGATATTGCAATTTGTGAGTTCATTTTTTGAACCAGTCAGTTCTAAATTTAACTTGAGAGGTTGTTTTGTTTGGTGAAAAGTTTATGTCTATTTTCTATCTACTGATTCACCCCCCACCTCTTAGTAGTTAATCGGATCCTTATTGATTCATCATACCATCAATTGGTATCAAAGCATTTCAGGTCCTCTAAGGTCTAAGCCTAATAGTTTGAGGTAAAGATCATGAAGAACATGATGAAGAAAGAAGGTTTGAAGTTTAATAGGGAAAACTACAGAATATGGAGTGATAGAATGAAAATCTACATCAGGATTCTAGGAAGTCAATACTGGGAACATGTTGTTACTCAATATATTGCACCTAGTGGGACTATGTTTGATGATCAAAAGAAAGAGCAACAAGAAAATAATCAATCATTGGAGGCCATCTAATTTAGAGTATGTTGATGTCCATGGTCTGGAGACTATCTATGAGGTGTGTAAGAAACTTGAGGAAATCTATAGCGGTGATGAGCATGTGAAGATTGCTAAAGAAGAGAGTTTGAGAGGTAAATTTGATGACATGCAGATGGCTGAAGGTGAGAATATACAACAGTATGGTCAAAGGATCAAAGAGATAGTTGGTGAGATCAAGAGTGTTGCTGGTAAAGTGGAGGATGCCATAGTGGTTAGTAAAGTTTTGAGAACCCTTCTACCAGTCTACATTATCCGAGTTGCAACCATTGAGGAGCTAAAGTCTATTGATAAAACTAAGCTAACCCTTGACTCCATCATTGGTAAGCTTACTTCATTTGAATTAAATGGTAATGATGGTAGTGCTCAGAAATCCGAATCTACATTTAGAGCTTTAGTTTCTAACCCTTCTATGAGGAAAAGTAGAGATTTCAGTCACAGTTATGAATCTAGATTTAGTAGAGAATTTGATGACGAAGACAATCTGATTGAACTTGAAGCATTGTTGGCCAAGCGGTTGCCTAGAGGTACCAGTAAGTAAAGAGGTAAATTACCTTTTTAATGTTTGCATGTAACAAGATTGGACACATTGTAGCTAACTATCCTAATGGTGACAATGAGCATAAGTGTGAGAAGTGCAAGAAGTACAAAGGAAAAGGCAAAAGGGATTGTCTCATTGTAGTTGATAGTGGTATCACTGATGAGGAATTTGAGGGAGATGCTAATGAAGACATTGTCCTTGTATCCATTAAAGAGGAGACATCTAATCAGAAGGAACTAGTTTCTCGCATGGATAGTTTGGATGATGGGATAAGAGACAATGATTGTTCACACCACATGACCGATGACCAGAATAAATTTCTTACTTTGAAGGAATTTGATGGAGGAGTTGTGAGATTTGGAAATGACTCACCCTATATGGTAAAAGGAAAGGGAACCATTTCTCTTAATGGAAAGAGTAGTGCAGATGATGTCTACTAGGTTGAAGGATTAAAGCACAATCTTCTGAGTGTAGCCCAACTCAATGACAGAGGTTATCCATTGGAATTTAAGAATGAAACGAGCAAAATCTATGAGAGAAAAGGTGAACTAATTGCAACCGACAAGCAGATGAAAGATAACCTATTTCACTTGAATCCTAAAGTCAACAACTATTTAATTGCTAAAGTAGATGATAGTTGGCTTTGGCATCAAAGATTTTGTCATATAAACTTTGATAACATTGTTAAGTTTAGTGAGTCCAAATTAGTAAGAGGTTTGCCTCAGTTGGACAAACCTGATGAATTCTCTGTGTAAGGAACGTCAATTAGGAAAGATGACATCCTCAACTTTTAAGAGCAAATATTTTTCAACAAAACATTTCTTAGATTTAGTTCATACACATCTTTGTGGACCAATAAGGAATAAAAGTATTTAAGGTGACATATATTTTATGATCTTTATTGATGATTGCTCAAGAATGATATGGGTTACATTCTTGAAGGATAAAAGATAAGATTTTAGTAAGTTCAAGGCATTTAGGGCCTCAGCTGAAAAATAGAGTGGTAAGAAGATAAAGAGTCTGAGGACTAATCAAGGTGGTGAATTTACTTCAGAGAAATTCACTAGATATTGTCAAGATAATGGAATTAAGAGGCAACTTTCTGCACCAAGGACACCATAATAGAGTGGTATTGCAAAGAGGAACAATCGGTCAATTGTTGAAGCTGTGAGAATGATGCTAATACAAGGAGGTGTAGCAAAAACTTTCTGGAGAGAAGTTGTCGGCATAGTTGTCTATACTATGAATCAGTATTGGTAAAAAGAGGTAAGGATAAAACTCCTTATGAATATTGGTATGGTAGATCACCTAAAGTCAGTTATTTTAATATTTTTGGCAGTAAAGGTTTAATCAAGACAGGTGACTATGTTAGTAAGTTTGAGGCTAAAAGTGATGAAGGCATATTTCTTGGTTACTCCACCAAGAGTAAGGCCTACAAATGTTATAAAAACTAGACACAGAGAATTATTGAGAGTGTTGATGTTCAGGTGGATGAGTATGAAGAAACAAGTGAGGAGAAAAAGGATGAAGAACCTTGCATTCTGATTTTGGAACCAAAACCAGTGAAATCAGAAGATGGTGAAGTGAATGTTGTAGTACCAGTTCAACCGGAATAGGTAGATTCAGAAGAAGAGGATAATAGTGAAGAAGAAGAACCTGAAGATAATGATCATGTCATTCCAAGGTATGTGAGACTCAATCATAATCTTGACCATATTAATTGGAGATAAAGATGCTAGCATATTAACTAGAAGAAGAATCAGAGATAATTCTTACATGATCATTATTAAGCCTAGAACTTATAAGGAAGCATTTGTAGATGATCACTGGATTAAAGCTATGGAGGAGGAGCTTGACTAGATTGAGAAGAAAAATACATGGACCCTAGTACCCAAATTGGTGAATAAAAGTGTGGTAGGTACTAAATGGGTATTGGAAAATAAACTAAATGAAGATGGAATAGTAGTCAGAAACAAAGCTAGATTGGTATGCAAAGGTTATGTACAGGAAGAAGGAGAAGACTATGGTGAGACATTTGCACCAGTTGCTAGATTGGAAGGTGTTAGGACTCTACTTGAATTTGCAACATATAAGGGATTCAAAGTATATCAGATGGATGTGAAGTCAACATTTCTAAATGGAATGTTGGAAGAAGATGTATACATTGAGTAGCCAAATGGTTATGCTTTGACTGATGCAAAGGATATGGTGTGTAAATTGCACAAGGCACAATATGGTTTGAAGCAAGCACCAAGAGAATGGTACGAAAGGCTACATTCACACCTAATGAAGATAGGTTTTCAGAGAACTAGTGAAGACAACAATATATATCTCAAATCTGAAGGAGATAAGATAGTGGTTAGTGAAGTGTTTGTGGATGATATCATATTTAGAGGCAATGATGACATGAGTGGTGACTTTTAAAATGAGATGAAAAGTGAATTTGAAATCTCTCTGGTAGGAGAGATAAAATTCTTCATAGGTTTGCAAATTCAGCAGATGAAGAGTGGTATTTTTATCACACAAACTAAATATGTGAAATGGGTATTGAAGACATTTGGAATGAGTAACTATAAACTAGTTGGAAAACCAATGGTTACAGGTTGTAAATTGTCTAAAGAGGATGAAGCCGCATCTGTTGATGAAAAAGAGTACAAGTTAATGATAGGGAAATTGCATTATGTTGTTCACAATAGACCGAATATTGCTCATGCAGTTGGTTTAGTTGCCAGATTTCAAAAGAATCCAAAGGAGACACACTTTATAGCAACCAAAAGGATATTCAGATATTTGAAAGGTACTATTGACTATGGATTATGGTATCCATATGAAGGTACCTTTGATTTGAAGGTTTATATAGATGCAGACTAGGTAGGTAATGTTGATGATAAGAAGAGAACAATCGGTGGTGCATTCTTTCTTGGAGGAAGACTTGTATCTTGGAGCAACAAAAAGCAAAGTTGTATATAACAGTCCACTGCTGAAGCTGAGTATGTTGTAGCATATATAAATTGTACCCAGAAAATTTGGATGAAACACATTCTAGAAGGATTCAAGCTGAAGATTATAGAACTTCCAAAGATTTTATGTGACAACACAAGTGGAATAAATATCTCAAAGAACCTGGTGTTGCATGCTAGAACCAATCATATTGAGCTGAAATATCATTTCTTGAGAGAAAAAGTGCAGAGTAAAGATGTGTTATTGGAGCATGTATCCACCAAGGAGCAGCTAGCAGATATATTTACTAAACTTCTGCCTAAGACTACTTTTGAGTATCTTAGAGGTCAACTAGGGGTTGTGCCCCTACATGAGGTCAATTGAGCATGATGTTGAATACATCAGTCCTAGAGCTAATTGAAGAATCTCTTAGAAGGATTGGTGTAGAGTGGACTTATTCCATAGGGGGAGCATCAAGCTGCAGATTGTTGATGCAGAATAGTGAAGTATGACACTGCATGTTTTACTTTCACTTTGGTATTATTGTCAAAGGGGAGAAGAGCTATATGATTGGGGAGAATAACTATATGATTGATAGAGAGAAGATGTGTATGATTGGCCAATTACCATTTGAAGCCACATGGAGACTTAGTACAAGGAGAATACATGGTAAAATGTAAACCAGGATTCCTATTGACAATAATAGCAATCAAGGGTATTGATACTTGTATTTTCATCAATGCCAAAGGGGGACATTGTTGGCATTTGTATGAAGATTGCATTGATGAACTTTTATGTTATCATTGATGTCAATTATAACCGTTAATGATGTTGTAATAATGTTGTTTTGCAACCAGTAGGAGAGCTTGTGAAGGAAACCGGTATTACTATATAAGAAGTGAGATCAATTGGTAAACCCTACCTGTTGATATGCTAAACCCTAACCGATGAAGCTTCATGAATCATTTGTATTGGTTTATGATCAAATGATGAACAGTAATGATTATGCCACATATGCATGTTGTACGAGACAAGTTTCAAATGGTTTTTGGCGCGTAGAGAACGATTTTATCTTGGGAATGAGAAAGTTACTTGTATGTGATGGAAATCACGTGATGAGTTACAGAGTTTGATGAAGTGGTGATCAAGGAGTGGTCGAGGTTGTCTGATTGCTATGTAATCCAACGGTCATACTTGAACTGATTTGTTTGTAATCTCTATGAGATATTAGGTTTTTGATGTGTTACTAACCTATTGTTTTTCTTATAAGGCTGATGAGTTGTTTTGTTGTAGTGTTGGCAATTTTGGTTGAATGTAAGAGTGATTGGTTGCCAAACCAGATGATGTATCTATAGTATGTGTAAAGGCAAATAAGAGCATGAAAAGGATCTAATCAAATAGAGTAGTGCTATTTACCAGATCAACAAACCCCTATTGTTCTCTAACAATAACAACAGTCAAATCACTTAAACGGGTAAGCTCTAACAATCTTAGTGTTATATAAATCCTCTAACTAGGTGATCCATTATATTGAATTTTAAATCCTCTACAAAGGTTACTCCTAATAGGGTATTGCTTCTAATAGGGCATTATAGTCAATCCCTTAACCGGGTGGTCCCTAACAAGATCTATTCTTAACAGGACTTGTTGTTCTCAAATTTTAATTCCCATCTTATACCTTATAAGAAATATAATAACTCTATCTACAAATAAGGAGATCAAAGAAAAATAACCTCAGAGCAACATATGACAAGGTTTCAAGAACCTTCTGCACTTTGAACTTATCCAAAGTTCAAGCGGGTATACCTTCTATGAATAATTTCACACTTTTAAAATAGATCCATAGTAAACCAGTCCAAAACCAGTGAACCTTATTGCCTCAAACAGAAACTAAAATAATGAAAGAAAGCTTATGCTCATGTTCAATATTGATCAACAAGAAATATAGAAAGAGAGCTACAACTGATACCAGTGCCTAATCTAGGCCACAGAGTCATCTAAATTAAACAAAGATTTCACAATTAAACATCCCCATACATATCATCACTTTGGCTTCTATCAACCCCATGCATGCCTGACATATATAAGAGTCTTTCCTTATTAGACTAGACAGTGTTCATCAGATTCAAAGTCTCCAACAAAATAACATATTGATAGAGATATTCCTTGTGTATTTAATTCCTCTTCTAAAGAAGAAAGCTAAGAAACATATCTATAAAGACTATATTACAATCCATGTTCAATTGAATAACCCTAGATTACCCAAATGAAACCAGTAAATATTTGAAAAGCACACCAGAAGACAACACAAATTCTAGGCTCGAAAGTTTATGATCTGTATATTGATATTCATTTTGAAAAAATATTACAAAACTCAGAATATTCTCTCTAAACTTAGACAAAACCCAGATAAATTTATGCAGTATTTCTTTACAAATTCTTGTGATCCTTTTCTAACTAGTCCTGGTATCCGTTTATAATATTATGGATGCATACAAGCTTCGGACTTTCTCAAAAAGTTTGTTACAACAAACTTCTTGTTTGAACAAGAAGTAGCAAATCTTTTCTACTTTCTAACGGCCCCTTTCCCGCGGTTGTCATTATGTGGCTTCTTCTTGAACCTCTACATCTAGCACAACATACATTCTTGTCCACTCCTAGTACACATCATCAGTAGTCCATGAGAAGTTAAAAACTTTCCCTTTTGTCTTGGCTATCTCTTCCAAGAGCTCCTCATTTTATTTACGTCTAAATTTAGGAAACCATAGTGTGATTTAATTTTCTCTATTTTCTCAACCGTTCTGACAAATAGGGAAGTATCATCTGTATTAATTATTCCCTTTATCCTTAATGATAGGTTGGCTCCTAATTCATTAAGCCATATTTGTTTGTCCTTCAATTGAGTTGGACTGGCAAAACCCCTTGGAAAAAATTCAAATACTTGCTCAGTGTACTCTTTCTTATACAAGTTGATCTTTCTCTCCACATTATCTACTCCTTCTGCTAAATTTTCCAGATCCTTTTTCACATCACAAGTGGATTTGATAATGGGGTCAGCCCCAACCTCATCATAAGATACACATATAAGTTCTAGGTCCTCCTCCCTAGGCTTCCATTTGTCCAAAATGGGCATTAGAACAACCTTGTATCCATTGAGCTCATTCCACATATCCAAAACTTTACTCATATTTTTATACACCAATGATGATCCTATAGTGTCAGCAAAACTCAAAATTGTGGCCCTCACTCTCTCTTCATACTTATTTGCAAACAAGATTTGAGCCTGTTTTAGCTTTTCCAACTCCTGAGGAGTGATCTGAACTGATTGGGAACTAGAAGGTGTAGGAGAAGGTGGGAATTCAATGATAGGGCTAGTAGATGGAGGTTGTGTAG
This sequence comes from Cryptomeria japonica, assembly GCF_030272615.1. Classification (NCBI taxonomy): domain Eukaryota; kingdom Viridiplantae; phylum Streptophyta; class Pinopsida; order Cupressales; family Cupressaceae; genus Cryptomeria; species Cryptomeria japonica. The sequence goes on from NC_081408.1 coordinate 206,095,107, forward strand.
GAGAAGAAGCAATCATCAATGTTGAGGACTCACCTTGATGGTATTGTCCTGCCAATTGGCTTTTCAACTTAGAAATAATGCTATCTCCGCTCATTACCTCTCCTTTGGCCTCATTGTAAGCTTTCAGGATAGTCTCTAACTTAGTTTAGAGAACTGCCTTTTCCATTGCTTCTTTCTCTGCCACTGCAACACTAAACTTTGCAGTTTCCAAGACTATGCTAGCAGCCTCCACCACTCTAGTATTTTGCACTCTCTTCACTATCATACCTCCAAGGTAGCTTGACTCGAGGGTATCCTTTTTCTTTTTATTTTCATCTCTCTTTAGAGACCACATGACCAAGGAAGCATTATCCTTGCTGAAGGTTACTCCTTCCATAGGCTTGGTCTCTTTCCTAACTGCCTCTAGAACTAAGGCATCTGCTATATCCCATTCAGGGAGGATGAGTACACCAACCTTTGCTACCATCTCCCTTCCTTGTTCAGGAGTGATGGTCTTAAACTTAGTGACCATTTCTTGCTTTATTTCTTCCTCCACCACAACAACATCCTTGTGGGATTGCTCATTCTTCCACTTCTCACATCTGGCATTGAACTTATCAATATTCTACTTCCACACAAACTGCATGAAAGCTCCTGAGGTAACAAAGTTGTTGTCAGCTAAGAATTCTTCACTGGCCTATTTAATGGCAGAATCCAGTTCTTGGCCTTTGAACTCATTAGTGGTTATGTCCATCTCAACATCTTTTGGCTCTTCAGGCATTCCATCCTCCACTTCATCATATGTATAGGTGATCTCCCCTAGACTCCCTAGTTGCAACAATTGTTTAGTTGCTGCCTGCTCATCTCCTATATGAATAGGGGATTGAGATGGGGAATACAAGAGCTCATTAGATTGCACTTCCTTCCCCACCATTTTCTTCTTTGGGGATTCTTGAATGTCAATGACATCTTGTATTTTCCTCTTCCCTTTTGAAGTAGAAGGTTCCATTTTTGTTGGCACCAACACACTATACTTGGATTTTCTATATAGCACATAGTCACCAGGAGGGATTGCTTTAGCAGATGTAGACCTAGCTAGAGCTAGTCTTGCCTTGTCAGGGTTGTTTTTAATCACTGCTTCCCTCTTCTCCTTCAATGTTTGCATTACATCTTCAAAGAAAAGAATTAGGAATTTTGATTTTTCCTCAAAGGGGTGAAAACTAGACAAAGGGTCATAGAAGGTGTCAAATTGATGCACAAAATCTAGAGCCTTCTTGTAGGCCACCCATTTTTCTTTCCTTAGCTCCTGCTCATCCAAATCAAACTCATTTCTAATGAGGTCTTCAAGGAATTAGAATTGGTGAGGTCTACCTTTGCATATTTCCCTCTTCTTAAACATACTATTAAAGAAGCCTTCATGGTCAGAAAACCTTGACACTTCTGTGGATAGCCAGTATGGTTGAAAGAACTCCTCAAAACACTTCCACCCACCTTTAGTAATCACAAATTGATGTTCTATTTTTATTGTAGGGAAAATGGTCCCTTTTCCTCTTTAGATAGCTCTGCCTCTTGCACACTCCCAATCTACCTAAGGACTTCTGCAATTCTGACTTTTAGTGGGACCTAATATGGCAACAAAAATGGAGTGCCTCTGAAATAGTACACTCTGAAAACCATGGAAATAGGGTACAAGTACATGTCACCCCAATTGTGGACAATTTTAATTCCTTTAGCATACTCCTTTGGCCTAAGAAACTCCAAAAGAGCTTTAGGGACCCTTGGATTCTCTAAGCAAAAAATAATTTTGAACTTGGATGCAAAGCACTTATCAAACTTTAGGTAGCTAGCATCTTCCCTATCCCATGACAGCATTGTGCTCCATAATTGAACTAGTATTTTCTCCCCATCCTTTTCTTTCACCAAATCCACTTCATTGGCAAAGTAGTCACCACCCTTGAATAGAAACAAATGCATGAGAAGGGAGTACCATCCAAAAGGCATAGCCACCTTACCATTCTTTATCCCTATCAAGCCTTCATGGATTGCATCAGTAATATAGGGGGCATAATCAAATGTGACTGCTAGAGAAGGATTTAAAATTTGAGCTATCATTAACATGTAATGATTTGGCATGTTCACTTCAACATCCTCTACAAAAATCTGGCAGAGTGACTAGTATAATCCTTTGGCTCTAAGAGTGAACAAATTTCAGGAGAAAGCCTCCATGGTATTAGGTCCTACAATAGTCAATCCACTTATTTTAACAAATAATTCTTTAAGAGGCCTATGTCTAAGATGATTCCTCTGTGCATTGTAGACCTGAGCCAATGATTTAAAATTAATGGGCTCCAAATAATTGGACACCTCACTAAGCCCAAATACACTTCTAAACTCATCATCATTTATTTTAATGAGGGTTTTTTCATTTATATCCCTAACACTTTTGGTAATAGGGTCATAGTTGTGTGCAACCTGAGTTAGGAGATCCACATCCATGAACACTCCAGGGACCACCAATTTATTTACATCCAACTCCCAAATACTATTCATTAGGGTTGGGGAGTGTCTCATATCAAATCCAACCTTGAATAAACCCAAACCAGACAACCCTATCTATGGTTCTCTCAACCAATTACCCTTGTCATACAATCCTTCTCCTATTCTCAAGCGAGGAGCCTTGGGCACTAATTCTTTAACCTTAGCTACTATGTTTGTGGACATAGACAATTGTTCTAGGAAATCATCACAAATTTCTCTCTCTTGGTAATTAACTTTCCCTGTGAAGTGCCTTCTGGGTGCTATCTCAATGATATGCAAGTAATTCAATTACTAATCACAACAATTCTTTAGCAGAACAAAACCATAATTCAATCAAACTTTCAAGTAACTGGTAAGCAAGATACAAGAAAACCTATTTTTAGCCTGAAGAACTCTGCTTTGCACCAGCTTTTTCGCAACAACTCTTTGAAATGATGCCTACATTCAATTGATGTGAGCATATATACAACAATCGGGTTCTTAACTGTGACATTAACACCACATGCTTCGACCATCACCTCAGAATTGAATTCATGAATGAATTCAAAAATTTTGCTCCAACGGATCACAACATGTCTATGTTTCTATCACTTTCTTGTTTTTCCATTTCTTGAAGCCTAAAATCTGTGCTTCTTCATCAAGCGAAATCATGCCAACCATTAGATCCAGTGAAACTTGTACAACTTTTACTTTACTGACTATTCTTTAGCCGACAACAAGCTTAGATCTCTTTCACCATTTCGCGAAAGCTAAACATCGTGCATATTCACCCAGTGAAACTGCACGAGGCATCCAATCAAAAGGAACTTGATCAGTCTTTATCTCATCCTATGACTAGCGGCTAACCCCACTAACCATGCACCAAGTGTTTAAGGCTAGCAGTATTCACTATTTTGCAAATGGTAATTACCTTGCATCTTCGGGCTGTGAAATAGCACCCACCGTCAGATCCTCTTTCAGATACCCACCTTTTAATAAACTTAACCAGTAGCAGTGGGCCCTCTGACTCAGCATCATCCAACCTGGCAACCGACTGGCAAAGGAAACCAATGTGTCAATATTTTATTTGTCGAACAACTTCCACGAGATCCACTTCAGGTCTACCACATGTATCTAACAACTTGCCTTTTCGTCAGCAATTTAATCCATCTTTTCTGCCATGACATCGACCAAGTAGTTGCCATGTCACTTCATTATTTCATGAAGGTTAAATTTCGGTCGCCTTAGGGCTGCAAAATAGCACCGACCGTCTGATCAAAAGGAACTTGATCAATCTTTACTTTCAATCCTTACCACCTCATGGACCAACTTTCCCTTTCACCATTTCGTGAAGCATAAAACCCGTGCATCTTTGGCTTGCAAAATAGCGTGAGCCGTCCGATCAAAAGGAACTTGATCAGTATTTACCATAGTCTTTGTTGGATGCTAGAGCCAATTTCCTTTTTGCCATTTTGCGAAGGTTAAATCTTAGTCACCTTTATCTAGCAAAATTGTGCAAGTCATCCGATCAAATAGAACTTGATCGGTCTTTATCTTTAGTAAAAACCTGGATGCTGAACCCACTTCCACCTTTTGCAACTTCACCAATGGTAACTCACAGGAATCTTAGGGCTGGGAAATCACGCGCACCTTTAGATTAAAAGGAACCTGCTCATTGGTTAGGAGCCTAATTAAAAATTAAAACCTTAGGAAAGACTTAGAAAAATAATGCCCTGTTAGACCTACCTAGGAAGAAATAAGAAAGGGGGGGGGACACTTCTCACAGAAAATGGACCCTTCTTTAAGTGAATAAAGTAACACAAAATTAGAAGGAGAGGGTTTTTCTTAGACACTAGAGTGATTAGGACTTAAACCCTAAACCCTCTTTGGACCTAAAGCAAATAGAGGTAACAAGGCCATACCAGACTCAAAATTTTCATAGACAGCCAATTATGGACAAGAATACCCATTTTTTAAATAGTGATAACAACGGCTTTGACTGGGGATGGTTGATTGCAAGATCAACACAAGAATTCAGAAACTCTCTGGAGAAACTGACCAAACACAAACCCAAAAACAATAACTAAAGAAAACCTAAATATATACAAACACGAACCTACTGTGCATGGACATCAAGAGAAGTAATGTTTTAGGAATTGTCCATGCACTAGAAATTCATGTACTTCATCATTCATATTCTTCAAAAAATATGAGTCTTTTCCATTAAGATCACAGAGGGGCCAATCCATAGTGACTCAAATTTTTTATGCTTTCCCTTATCTTGTCCTTTTGCATTCCATTGAAGAATTACATCACCAATTTGGAAATTTCTTAATGAGGTTCTCTTGTCAAATAGGTATTTGGACTCCAACTGGACCTTTAGATTCCTCTTGTGGGCCAGAGTTCTAATTTCTTCAACTTCCACTATCTGAATCATCTGGTCTTCCATAGGTTCAGATAATTCCATGTCCTCAGCTCATAGGAACTTATACACTGGAAGCAAATTATTGACAGGCACCCTAGATTGTGTGCCATAAACTAATTCAAAAGGTGAGACCACAATAGCCTTTTTGACAGTAATCCTATCACCCCATAAAGCCAATTTTAACTTTTGGTCTCAAGACCTTTTATTCTCTTCCAGGATTTTCTTGATAATATTCAACAGGCTCTTGTTACTAGATTCAACTTTCCCATTACCCTGAGGATGATAAGGTGAAGAGTAAGACATAATTATTCCATGACTAGTGCAAAATTCAACAAACTCTTCTGACCTGAAGCTCATGGCATTATCCATCAATGACTCTGAATCTAGTTATAACATTATCCATCAGAAAGTCAATAACAACCTTACTTGTGGCTCTCCTGGTGGGTATCGCTTCAATCCATTTAGTAAAATAGTAAATATCTACTATAATCCACCTATGACCTTGTCCTGATTTCTCAACAATCTCTCCAATAAAATCAATGCCTCGTTGGACAAAAGGGGCTTCCACTGTGACTGGGTTGAGGGGTAAAGATCCTTCATACTTCAATTTGGATGAAAACTTCTGGCATGGGTCACATCTCCTGACATATTCATGGACATCTTTAAACAAAGTAGGCCAATAGTACCCAGCCTGAACTATCTTACCAGCATTTATCTTAGCAAAGTAATGACCTCCACACACTCCATCATGCATTTTAGTTAACACTCTCTTAGCTTGGGATTCATCCAAACTCATTAGTAAAGCCCCATCTCTATTACTCCAAAATAGATCACCCTGAACAAGGACATATTTTTGTGACTTCAACTTCAGAGTTCTTCTCTGATTATGCGTTATTCCTTCCAAAAATGTTGCATCCCTTAAAAAATGTACTATCTCTGAGTACCAGGGCTATGTTTCAATACTGGTGACTAGGATATTCTCAACTTCAACATTATTTATTTCAACATCAAGAAGGTTTGACTCAACCATAAGCTTGGAAAGGCCTAAACCTCTCACCAATTTGGTGATCTTTATTTTGAAATCAAACTCTTGGATTCTGTTTATCCATCTGCATCTCTTACCTATGACCTCAGACTGGGATAAGATATCTTTGATAGCAGCATGTGGGACATATGCAACTACTTGTGCATTTACAAGATATGGCCTAAAAGCTTTGACAACTTTGATCAAAGCATATGCTTGCTTCTCCATGATTTCATATTTTAACTCTGCAGCCTATAAAGATTTGCTATAGAAAGCTATAGGATGTTCATATCCTTCATTATCCTTTTGTAATAGAACTGCAGCTACTGTGTGATATGAAGCAAAAGAAAACAAAGAGAAAGGCTTACTGTAATCAGGGAATTTCAACACTGGTGCCTCTTGAATAGCCTTTTTTATCTCAACAAAAGCCTTTGAAGCTTCTTGATCCCAGCAGAATTTTGCATCCTTTTTAAGCAATGTGACAATGGGCTTAATTATCTTTGCAAAATTCACAATAAATCTTCTAACAAAATTAACTTTTCCCAAGAGAAATTGGATACCTTTAACATTCTTTGGTTCAGGCACATTGTTTATTGCCTCAATTATTTCAGTGTCTATTCTTACTCCTTCTTTTGAGACAATATGCCCTAGCAACTTCCCTTCAGTAACAACAAAATGACACTTCTTAGGATTTAAAGATACCCTAAATTCCAAAGCCTTATTGAAAACTTGTTCTAAATGTCCACAGTGGTCATCCACTCTTTTGGAAAAGCATGTCAAATCATCTTGATATACTACCATGATAATATTGATGAATTCTTTGAAAGCTACATCCATTGCCCTCTGAAATGTAGCTCCAACATTCTTCAAACCAAAAGGCATTCTGACATACACATAAGTTCCCCAAGGGGTGGTGAAAGTGATTTTGATTTGTTCTGATTCCTTTACTCGCACCTGGTTATACCCTAAGAACCCATCCATCATTGACAATAGGTCACAACCAGTCACTCTTTGAAACATAGCTTCCATATTAGGAGAAGAATAATTATCCTTCAAGGAACAACATTCAGGTTTCTAGAGTCAACATAGAGTCTTATGTCCCCATTTTTCTTTCTCACTGGGACCAAATTTGAGACCCATGAGGAATTCCTTATAGGCTTAATAATTCTCCCTTCCCTTAATTTGGTTAGTTCTTGCTCTACTAAAGTTTAAATCTAGGGGTTGGGGCCTCTATCTATAGAGCTGCTCTCAGAGACCAGCTTGACCAACTCCTTGACTTGACGTAGCTACATCTTGGATTCTAGCAGGGGGTTGATAGGTGTTTGCTTTTGTCTAAAAGGCTTAGCATCTAGAAGCAAAGGGACTTCATGCTGAAACAAATCCTATCTATACGCCTTTAGATCTTCATAAGACCAAGAAAATACATGCTTATACTTCTTTAATAAATTAATGAGATTCACTCTGACATGAGGAGGAAATTTTTTTCCAATATATACCAACTTTGGGGATGATTTTGTCCCTAAGTTTACTTCCTCTAACTCATCTAGCTTAGTCATTGATTGCTGGTGCAGATGACTATCACTATAACTGAACATACCTTCAAGCTCTACCAACCCTTTGGGTATTTCATTAGTCTCTAATTTAACCAAGTCATTCCCAAATACAGTTTCTCTATTGTCAACCACTTCCACCAAGGCATTGTAGTCAATGTTTTGCCCATCATAGTCATCAATGCACTATATAAACCTGAGAATATCATCATCATTAGCAAACACTTACCAATTATATACATTGTCAGGAATGGCAGGCCTAGCTTTTACTTCAATTATGGATATACCGGTTAGTGTTGCATCATCATTCTTTAATGCAACATTTTCTAAGAAGTCTGCCATGATCTTTTTGGATCTTTCTATCCAATTTATAGAGAATGCACTAAAATGCTCAATGACATCCCATACTATATGCTTGTATCTTTTCAATCTATCATTCTTAGATGCATACTTAGCCCTAATTTGAGAGTGTAGTGTCCTAAAATTACGACACTTGCAATTTCGACCGCATTTGGGTCTTCACGATGGCGATGCAACACGAAACCTGAATGGAGACCCCGAAACTTGTTCATGACATCAAAAACTGCATTTTTCAGCACCCTGGCGTGATCCTCCTTGCACCCCGCTGTCCCTGGAGGTGGGACCATGGCGCCCAGCGCCCTGGTCCCTCAGGACTAGGGCACCCAACGCCCTGGTCCCCCAGGACCATGGCGCCCAGCGCCCTGGTCCCTGGCCCTATTTTGGGCCCGATCTCTTATGGGGCTTCGGGTCTGTAAGTTTGCAAATTGGAAAATAATGTTTCCTGGTCGGCCTAAGGTCGGGAAAATCAGTCTATCAACCCTAATTGACAAGTATATAAACTACATTTCCTCTCCCATTTGAAGAGGTGGAAAAAGAGAACATAAGCAAGAACAAGACGCGGAAGCGATATTTAAACATTCAAGCATTCCTTCAAGCAATTGAGCATTCTAAGTCTCCATTCAAGGCTAAGTGTTGCATTCAAGACAAGGATTCAACCATTGAAGAGGAGATCACATACAACATACAACATACTACATACATTACACCTTCGCATGTAAGAATACAAACATTCTTACAACAAGGTATCAGTACTTGTTTACATTACAAACATTTACATTTACAGCATTCTCATTTCTTGGTTAATTCCAAAACCGGGGTTTGACCTAAAGGCAAACGCCTCATCCCTAACCCCCCAATCATCTTTGCTTTTCTGTGTGTAGGTTGCAGGTACGCAGCTGTAATTGAAGATCTGGAATCCTTGTGCAGAGACGAACAGATCCCCCTTCGTTTCGCGGATTTTTCGGAGGACCGTGTGCACGCCGGGCGCCATCATCCCGTCAACTTTCACTCAAATTTGCAGAACATCACCGTCTCGACATTTTACTGCTAATTCCAGGTCTGCAGCTTCATCCCATATCCCTATCTCTGTTTATAAGCAAATCTTTACTACTTTACATACATTCCTAGTTCAATCTTTCTATCCACATTTCTTTACAAAAGAGGGTATCCTTGATGTCCTAACCCTTGAAACTCATTTAGAATCCAATCTTGCATTGCGTGGGATTGGATCTTGTGGGTTTCAACCCCTCTTTTGAATGTAAAGTCTCCCCTAAGTGAAAACCATCAACCCTAGTGACTCCCCCTTCTCTCTCCTTGGAGTTGGGGAGGGGAGAACGACTAGGGTTCGATTTTTTTTCTTTACATTTTGGTGAACCCGATGTGAACATCCTCATTCTGATTATTAATGGTTAGATCTGAAAATTTTGCTTTCCTAATTACATTTCCATGTTTGATCTTTTGCAAATTTTAGAGGTTGATTGCATAAAAACCCTAAAATTTTCTTTTTAAGTAATTAAACTTGTGAAATGTTTAATTGTTAATGCTTGTTTCAGATCTACCCTTCTATTGCAAATTGTCAATTCATATTTGTGCTTTAATTCTGAAAATTAAGTGGTTAAATATCAAAACCCTAATTTTTAAGACCTTCTTGATTCAACCTTTGACTGATAATTTCACTAATCAAAACACCTCCAAATCGGCTATAACTTTGGATTCCGCAATAAAATCACAATATCTTTCATCCCTAAAAATTTGGAAAAAAGTTGTGAGGACCGTGTGCACCCCGAGCGCCATCGTCCCCGACATTTTTTCTGAAATTTCGGGAGCTAGATCTTACTATATTTTTCTGCTAAAATCTAGAATTTTGGCTGATTTTATCAAATCTAACACTTTCAAAATTAAAGTCAAAGTTGGTCTAGCGATTGCTTGGATCGAGGCTTCTAATCATTCAAAAATTGGTGAAATTGAAATTCATATCAAAATTGTGTTCCTTACTGTCCTAAATCTGAAAAGTGTGTTAGCATTCATTCGAAATTTCAGTGCTTTATTCAAATCTTTACAATTTGTGACTTTTGAAATTAAATGTTTAATTGCAACAACCTTGATTTCCACTTTCAAATTTGAATTTTGCATAAAATCGAGTCAACTTTTAAATTTCAAAGCCTGCATTGCTTTCAGTATTCCCTCTAAAATCATAAGATTCAAAATTTCAGTTTCCCCCTCTTTTCCAAAATTCAAATTTTACATTTTTCAACAATCTTGGTAGGGTTCAATTTTGAGATTGCAACTTTAATTTGGCCTATCTACAGATCGTAAAATCACTCAATTTTTTCAGATTAGCTTTAAAATCATCATAACTTTCATCCCTGAAAATTTCGAAAAAAGTTGCGAGGACCGTGTGCACTCTGTTCGCCACGGTCCTGGACATTTTTTCCGAAATTTTGGGAGATTGTCCTGATTGCATTTAACAACTTAAATCTAGGAGATTGGCTGATTTTATTGAAATTTGCTACCTCTAAAATTCAAAATCTTCTCTCTTTCTTTAGTGCATGAGTTTTACAACAATAAGTCCTACTTACACTATTCCCATTAGACGAAGCCTTAGAATTAAGTCTTTCCAAGGTGCAATTACCGAGGAGATGGAACCTAATTTGAATGGCCTTTTTAACGAGGACATGGGTAATTCCTCTAATCCTCTTAATGATGAAGAAGCTCTCCATGAGGTTTCTGTAGAACAAATTTCAAAATTGGATAACCAATTTGATGATTTTCGACAATGGATGTCTCAAGAATACCCCGATAGTCAAGCTCTTTCATTAATTGAGGGTCTAAAATGTATGGTTCAAAGTGATAAGAATGGAATTGATATTTTGCATGGTATTGCACACATTGTGGATTCGAATGTGATGCCTATGAAAAGTTGTGCCAAAACCTTAGGTTATACACAACCTCCTACTCAAGTTAATCATTCTATTCCTTTGACAACCTCTATTGCTAGTATACCTACTTTCACATCAAACATAATGACTACTTCAATACAAGACATTCCTCCTATGATCACCAGTCATGGGGGCAATCCTTCTTCTTCAATCAACCCTCTTCCTTCATTCAATCCGACTTCTTCATTTATTCCTTCAATGAGTGTCCCTATTATATCACCACAAATGAACATGACGCAAGGGGGCAATTCGTTTAATCATTCCATTCCTCCTTGTAGTGTTCCTCCTGTCCAATCATCTCCTATGACTAACTATCATAGTGTCCCACCACCTTACTCTCTACCTTCTTTCAATAACATAATACCTCCATCACAATCTAACACGTCTAATATGAACTCTTCGACTGAAGCGACCATTAACAATCTTGCACAAACTGTCTCTTCCTTACAACAACAAATTGCCTCTATGAATCAATCTAAGTTTAGTGTGCCCACATTTGATGTTGCGAGCCCACTTTCTCTTGACATTGTTCGAGCTATTCCCCCTAAACATGTTGAAATTCCGCATTTGGAGCTTTATAATGGTAAGGGTGATCCTTTAACACATGTTAAGACCTTTCAAACAATATGTACTGATTTTGCTTATGACCAAAGGTTGCTTGCAAAACTGTTTACTAGAACATTAAGAGATAAAGCCCTACAATGGTATTGCTCATTGCCTTCTTATTCTATTACTTCTTTCGAACAACTTGCAAATGCTTTTATTCAACAATTTCAAAACAATATAAGTCCTAAGGTTACTTTGATTGATTTAATGCATTGTAAACAAGGTGTTAAAGAAAGAGTGACTGATTTCATTGGTAGATATAAGCATTTGTATGCTCAAATTTCTTTTCCAGTGCCTGACAATGATATTCAATGAATCTTTATTTCTAATTTACAAAAAGATATTAGAGAAAAACTCCTGTTTTCTGAGTTTACTTCTTTCCAACAGTTGTGTGCAACTCTTCACAATTATCAACTAACTGTGAGTCAAATGGAACAAGCAAATCCTATGGCTCTGAGTGATAAGGGTGATAGTAGTCAACAACCATTTGGGAAGTTTAAACCGAACAGAGAGTCCATTAAATTCAACGAAAACATCATCAACAACAATGTGAATGCGGCATCAGGTGTGCCTCCTATTTCTAAGTTTTTCAAGAAGGAAAGAAAGTTTACTCCTTTGAATGAATCATTGCATAGTATTATGAATAAGTTATTGGAACAAAATGTGCTTACTCTCCCTCCTATAAGGCAAATAGATCCTACTAAAATTAATTCACCCTATTTTGATAACAAATCTTTTTGTTGATTTCATCGTCATCCTGGGCATGATACTGAAAAATGTTTTTCTTTAAAGGGTAAAATTCAAGATTTGATTGATAATAATACTATCTCTATTTCTGGTGTGAATGATAAAGGCAATACATCTGTAGCTCCTCCTAACCAAAATCTTTAGATTTTTACTGATCCATTACCTTCTCATACCTCTAATGCGATTGATACTAATGATTCCTCTGTCTCACCTGATGATCTTGTGTCTATGACTCCGAATGTGATTAACTTTGTAGAGCAGCAGAAAATCCCCAAAGAACTTTCCATCACATTTGATTCCAGTGAGACTATCAGGGCACCTAATGGTCCTTTATATATAGTTGCAAAAGTAAAAAATACACCTTATCGTGGAGTGCTTATTGATCCTTCTTGTATGATTAATGTCATTACTGAAGAATTTCTTTTTACTTTGCAATTGAATCAAGTGATCTATGACGAAACAAATGTGGTTGTGAAATTATTTGATGCATTTTCTTCTCCTGCAATTGGTTCTATTACATTACCTATTGAGGTCCATAACAAATCCCTTGATGTGGACTTTGCTATTATTCCATCATCCGAACAATTTCATGTGAAGCTAGGCTATCCTTGGCTATCTTCCATGAAAGCTATTGCTTCTCATATTCACAAGTGTTTGAAATTTCCCCATAATGGTGAAGTTGTTACTGTCAATCATAGTCTCTTTAAACCAGCTGAAAGAACTTCTAGCGTTCCTATTGATTACTTTTGGCCTAAACAATTCCAATCTCTTCCTCCGCGAAGTGATCATCTTTTCAAATCTTATCAAAAGTGGAAAAAAGACATGATCCTATCTCTAAGTGAACCTAGAACACCCAAACTTGACATTCCTATCGTTCTTGAGAAGGAAGTTCTTCCTTTGAAAGATACAACTAATGTCTTTCCTCAAGAAGATTCCCAACCCATTCCTATGAATGTGACTATGCCTATATCTAATAAACTTCCTAAAAGTAGACCTATACCCCCTCATCATGATGGACTTGGTCTCCTTCCTAAACCGAATATTCCTCCCTTATATGGAGCAGTTCCTCCTCCTTCCTCTTATGGAGAGAAGAGACCTTCCTCTTCTCCTATTATTCAACCTAAGAGACCACAACCTAAACACCCAAGTGATAAGGATGAGAACATTCCTCCTCCTCAATCTTCGCAACTTCCTACTAAGACTAGACGAAATCATTCTGCACGTGAACGCCGATGAAAGCGTCGTCTTAGAGCTCAGGCAGTTGCTTCTCAAACTTTGCAATCCCCAAAAACACCTTCAATTAGTATTATTCCATTTTCTCCTCAGCCGATGATTGAGCCGAAATCTCCTAAACATAAGATGCATGATGGCCTTGATCCTGTGCGAGTTAAAGATCCTATTTTTATAAATCTTGATGATGATATAGATGAAAATGTTATTCATGATGAAAATGTTACTCCTGTTCATTTTGATAGTGAATATGAATATGTTGATGTTGATAACCATCTATCTAACGCATTTTCTAAAGCACTTATCCTAGCTCCTAGACAAGAACACCGTGGCTTGGGGTATGAACATAGCCCTTATTTGGATCTTGTGATAGCTCCATCTGCTGTGTTGGATGTTCCTCCTATAGCATGTTTCCTACCTTCCCGAAATATTGATCAGCAAGATCGGGGGGTAGATGACGTGCTAGACTAGTTCATTAGCATAGTAGACTCTCTCCTCCTCTCTTTTGTTACTTCTTCTATATGTTATTCTCATTCTTCTATTTATTGTCCTTGGTGTTGTCTACTAGAGGACGATGCAAAACATTGAGATCTCTTTTGGTCTCTCTTATGTTGACTCAAAAGACACATGTGTTCCCTTCTTCTAGGTGACCTTCCTTGATTGGGGAATGAAGAACAATTATGCATACATACATATGATATACATGAATTATCATACAGCATACTGACCTCATGGAAAGCGAAGTCACCTTGTGCTTTGTGTTTTGTGTCTATTATCCTTGGGCTTATCTCACACTTGGGGGCTAAATCCTTGTGATAACGTGCTCCTTTCTCATTTCTTATATGTATCACTACCTTAAAGCAATCACCCCCGGTGAGGCGTGTGTGATCGCTTTAACGTAGGGGGGCATACATCCTGTTCATATCTTTTCAAGATACTTGAAAATTTCTTGACAAATTTAGCTTTGCCTTGAAAATTTTTGATATCTTTCTTGCATGACTCATAGTGAGGGAACCTTACTACTGACAGTCATGGTTCTCCCTCGTGATCTTCCCTTTTACTTTGTCAATCGAAGTCGTAAGATCCTTAGTCCACTGGGGGCTTGGTGTATCTTGCCTCCTTGACGTGGTGAAAGTTTTTCAATGTTGTTTCCTTGTACTTTACCGGAAGTATGAGCGTACGCTTATACTCCCGCTAAAGTGGGGGCTAAATGTAGTGTCCTAAAATTGTGACACTTGCAATTTCGACCGCATTTGGGTCTTCACGATGGCGATGCGACACGGAACCTGAATGGAGACCCCGAAACTTGTTCATGACATCAAAAACTGCATTTTTCAGCACCCTGGCCTGATCCTCCTTGCACCCCGCTATCCCTGGAGGTGGGACCATGGCACCCAACGCCCTAGTCCTTCAGGACTAGGGCACCTAGTGCCCTGGTCCCCCAGGACCATGGCGCCCAGCGCCCTGGTCCCTGGCCCTATTTTGGGCCCAGTCTCTTATGGGGCTTCGGGTCTTTAAGTTTGCAAATTGGAAAATAATGTTTCCTGGTCAGCCTAAGGTCGGGAAAATCAGTCTATCAACACTAATTGACAAGTATATAAACTACATTTCCTCTCCCATTTGAAGAGGTGGAAAAAGAGAACATAAGCAAGAACAAGACGCGGAAGCGATATTCAAACATTCAAGCATTCAAGCATTCCTTCAAGCAATTGAGCATTCTAAGTCTCCATTCAAGGCTAAGTGTTGCATTCAAGACAAGGATTAAACCATTGAAGAGGAGATCACATACAACATACAACATACTACATACATTACACCTTCGCATGTAAGAATACAAACATTCTTACAACAAGGTATCAGTACTTGTTTACATTACAAACATTTACATTTATAACATTCTCATTTCTTGGTTAATTCCAAAACCGGGGTTTGACCTAAAGGCAAACCCCTCATCCCTAACCCCCCAATCATCTTTGATTTTTAGTGTGTAGGTTGCAGGTACGCAACTGTTATTGAAGATCTGGAATCCTTGTGCAGAGACGAACAGATCCCCCTTCATTTCGCGGATTTTTCGGAGGACCGTGTGCACGCCGGGCGCCATCGTCCTGTCAAATTTCGCTCAAATTTGTAGAACAACACCATCTCAACATTTTCCTGCTAATTCCAGGTCCGTAGCTTCATCCCATATCCTTATCTCTGTTTATAAGCGAATCTTTACTACTTTACATGCATTCCTAGTTCAATCTTTCTATCCACATTTCTTTACAAAAGAGGGTATCCTTGATGTCCTAACCCTTGAAACTCATTTAGAATCCAATCTTGCATTGCGTGGGATTGGATCTTGTGGGTTTCAACCCCTCTTTTGAATGTAAAGTCTCCCCTAAGTGAAAACCATCAACCCTAGTGACTCCCCCTTCTCTCTCCTTGGAGTTGGGGAGGGGAGAACGACTATTGTTTGATTTTTCCGCTTTACAGAGAGACAACCAATTCTAAGTCTCCTAATACTTTAAACAATTGAATTGCATTCCTTTTTGCAACTTCAAGCCCCAATAGTAGGGCTTCATATTCAGCAGTATTATTTGTACATTGGAAGGCTAACAAGAAGGAATACTTGAAAGTTATACTTGATGGGGATACAAAGAGAACTCCTACTCCAGATCCTTCTTTAGAGAAAGCTCCATCAAAATACATTTGCCACAAACTATGCTATTGAGATTCTAATTCAGTCACAATGGAGTCAGTATTCTTCAATTTGGGTAATATTGGCTATAATCTAAAATTATCAAGATCCACATCAATCATACAGTTGAGCATGTTAGGATCTACTTTCTCAATTACACTAGGGGCACATGGTTCTCTATATAATTTGACTTGATTCCCATTAATTGGGATGGTAGCATATGACAAATCCAACTGGACATTTCCACCTACTGCTACAGCCCACTACCTGGATAATTTGCAACTAAAACAGATTGAAGACTTGGAAACTTTATTGAAAAAGGAAACTACAACCTAAGAAACTAAATTTACTAGAACAACACTTAGGAAAACTCAGAACACAACTAACCTATGGTGCAACAACACTTTATTGAAAGTATAAAACATTGACTAGATATGTACAATAATAGTCATACCTCAAAGCAACACTTGAGTTGAGTCCCATTAACTGGGATTGGCAAGATTTATCCATTCATCTTCGACAACTGAAAATAATTATGTTCCTTGCATTTTGTAATGATGAATGGATCACTTTAGAGGGAATCAAATTTGAAATGCTTACCTGGTATACTCTTAAGCTCATCCCACTTAAGCACCATGTCACCTTCTCTGAATATTATGGGTGTGGATTTCTTATCAAAGACCCTCTTCATCTAGATTTGATCATAATCCATGGATTTTATTGCTTTATCTCTCTGCTCATCCAACTCCATAAGTTTAACATATCATACTGCCATTGGATCTTTCTCTTCAAACATTTCTAGATGATGCATGATATCCAAAGCTGGAAGCTCAATAGAAGTACATAATCTTGCCTCTTTGCCATACACTAACCCATATGGAGAATTTGCAATAGACCACTTGGTTCTTATCCTATCTTCCCAAAGTGCATACTTTAGACTTGTATGCCAAAGTCTCTTATTCTCCTCTATGGTTCTCTTGATAATACTTATCAAATTCTTGTTTGTACTTTCTACCAGACCATTACCCCGAGGGTAATAGTTTGAGGAGGTATTCAGATGGATGCCATTTTTGATAGCCCAATCAATTACTTTGAGTCCCAGAAATGCTAAGGAATTGTCTAATATTATGGACTAAAGCACACCAAATCTAGTAACCAAGTCATCATAGATATTTAGCACAAAATTCTCAATGGAATCACTAAGGCAACTATGTTGGTCCATCTTATAAAAAAGTCAGTTGCAGTCAACACCCACCTATGACTTGCACTTGATGGTGGTTTGATGGGGCCTATGAAATTGATACCCCATGTCATGAAAGGCTTCTCTACCTAAATTGGTTGTAATGGTAGAGCTGGTAGCTTCTTTTTTCCTACAAACAAGGCACATTTTGCATATTTTCTCACCCAAGCATGGGCATCCTTATATAAGTTGGGCCAGTAATAGCCATCTATCATGATCTTCCGAGTGGTTGTTCTTAGGGAAAAAAGACCCCTAGGAGCTCCATCATGGAACTCATGAAGTACCTTTTTAGTTTGATCATTATTAGTACATCTCAAAAGCATGCCCTTAAAATCCTTTATGAAAAGGACATTATCAACCAAAACAAATGGAATAGACAATAACCTGAAATATCTTCTCTTGGCCCTGTTTAAACCTGGTGGACATTCACCAATCTGTAGAAAATGGGTCATATCTTGAACCCAACCTACACCTAAATTAGGGGCATCATCTATAGGTGCATCATTAATAACCATCATTTTCCCATCCTGACTCCACATCTTATTTTCCATCTATTCACAAAGGCCCTTTCCCTTGACAAGTTTAGTTACCTAGATATCTACATCATACTCCATAATCTTTGTAATCCATCAAGCCCTCTAATCATTCAAATCCCTACTTAAAATGAACTCTTTCACACTAGGGTGAGCAACCATTAAGTGAATCTATTGGAAAAATGGACACTGCTCCCCTTGGGACTCCTAACAAGGGACTAACCGCCTCCCGTGTGATCCATATCTCTATAGTTTGTATCAGGCATTGATAGATCGGTCTTTTGATGCAATGACAAGTTGGGCCAATAAATGGTATCAGATAATTGGCCCCACTTGGATTTATTCTAGGTTTTTTGTTGGTTTTGTTGTTGAATTTGTTAAAATTAATGACATTTTGGAGTTTGGAGCAATACAATATACTTGGAGTTTTCTAGAATTCTGCATGTTGGATGTTCATTTCTGACCGATACGGATTGGTAGATGCCTTAAACTAATTGGATGAGTTATGGAAGTCTCTTACATTTCATTTGAAACAAGTTTGAGGTCTTGTAGCAATCATTTTTGTAGAGATCCATCAAAAACTAATCGGACTGGTCACAAACCCTACCGACACCTAATGTTTCACTATAAAGATGCCCTTAATCTGACATTTTCATGAGAGAACCAAATAACCTATGGTAAAATTATAGAGGGGCCATTGTACTATTATATATTTTTGTTGGTTTCAAGGGAGGATCCAAGCCCAAACAGATTGAATTGACCCTAGGTGAGCATCTCTATGTGACCGCCTAAACTATAGAAGTGAAAATCACTTGCAGTAGATGAAGAAGATGTGATCAAGTCTTGAAACCTTGGATTTGGTGGTTTGACACCTTACCCAACCTTGCAAAAGAGTTTTTTTAGTTGGGGGACTAATACAAACTGTACTGGCTTTTGTAAATGAGGCCTAATTGGCTTAATTAGGTCTAGAAGGACTGTAAGGGTATAGACCTTTCAACTTGGGGTTAGAGTCTACACCTTTGGGGACTTGTGTAACTTGATAAAGGGTATCTAAATCTTCCCTTATTTTGTCTTGTGCTTTGTAATTTTATTAAGTTGGGTGTGTAGAACTCAATTGGTAGGACTATTGGACATATAGGATAGCTATGAGACAAGCACCCCCTAACACATTTGATAATCAGATCTTATTGGTGTTTTGTATTATTTGTACCACTAATAGACATATTCCAATAGGTTTCCATTCCATCGGTACCGGAAGATTGTCTACCATTCACACAAGGGCAGAGTGTTTTCATCCTAGCAATACCAAAAGATACTAAACCGCTATTGATTGGATCACATGAATTGTTGTGTGAATTGAGCACTTGGAAGGCATGTTTTTTGACACCTTGAACAAATAAAATAACTTAATTAGGATATAGTAGTTGTGGGTGAGAGAAGGTTTTCACCTAGTTTGTTTCTTGGCTTTGCATCATATTGGTATCAGAGTGCGAGTTGGATCACTTGGAGAAAGTGATTTGTGGTGTATGTCCATGGAAGGAAGTAAGGGAGAGGCTAGAAACATGCCTCCTAAGAGTACATCTCAAGATGCCATCAAGAATTTGTTTGAAGAGATGTTTGAAAACAGAGTGAGGGAGTGAGAGAAGGCCAAAGGAAAAGGAAAGGAGGATGAATGCGACTCTGATGAAGAAGAAGAATAGGGGGAAGAAGAAGAAACCCCAAGGAAAGAAGCTGAGTTACCTACAAATTAGAGAGAATTTGTTGAGGTCCTAAAGTCCATTGGCAAAGAATCCTCATCAAGTAAAGATGACATCTCTATTTTTAGTGGGAAAATGAATGCAAAAGAAGTAATGGATTGGATTGAGGCATGGAACGATCATTTTGAATGCAAAGAGACCCCTCAGAATAAGAAGGTTATCTTTGCTAAGTCCAAGATGAAAGGAGCAATGCTCACTTGGTGGAATTACCTCCAAGGTGAGAGGGTGAAGGAAGGTAGAGGTATGATAATCTCATGGGATATAATGTTGGCAAAAGTGAAGGTGTAATTCATCCCAATAGACTATGAAGTCCAAGTGTACAAGAAGTTGCAAGGATTGAGGCAAAAAGACTTTGATGTGAGTAGATATACCAAGGAGTTTCATAGGTTGATTCTAAGGACAAAACACCATGAGGATGAACCAGAGAAAGTGGAAAGATATCTTAGTGGATTGAAATATAGTATCCAAGATGAGATCAACATACTAGCACCAGAGACAGTGAACAAGTTCTCTCAACTAGCACTAAGAGCACAGGAGAAGTTAAGGATAAAGAATGATCATAATAACAAAGGTAGAGGGGGCAGAAACTTCAAAGGCAAAGGCCCTATGAATGGTAGAGGATAGAGTCCTAGGTCACAAGGAGAGGCTAATCAAGAAAGTCAACATGGAGATGGTAACACAAAAGGGGGTTTTAGAGGAAGAAGACCCAATAATAGAGGTAGATTTGGTGGAAGAATCTTGGATCCTTTTAGATGCTACAACTACAATCAAGTAGGTCATACCATAGTTAAGTGCCTTGAGAAGACCGGATCAATCTCCCAAGGAGAGAGGAGAAAACATTTGGTTCAAGACACTAATTGTCAGAGTGTCAATTTACTTGATTCCTATGGACTTCTACAGAGAGGAGAAGCCTTGATGATGAGGAGAACATTATTGAAGGAACCAAGCATACTCTTTCAAACCATATGCAAAGTACGAGACAAGGTATGTAAGGTTATAATAGATTCAGGTTCAATTGAAAATTTAGTATCCTTAGAAATGGTGGAGAAACAAAAATTGATAAGAATTCCTCATCTATTTCCATATAAAGTTTCTTGGCTTACTAAAGGAAAACAAACCTTGGTAGAAGAGCAATCATGGGTTGAATTTCAGATAGGAGCATACAAAGACAAAAAAAAAAATGATATTGTTGAGATGGATGCCTTTCATATTCTTTTTGGGAGGCCATGGTAATATGACCTCAAAGCCCATCTTGATGGACAAAAGAACACCTACTCCATCACCAAAGATGAAAAGGTGATTGAATTGATACCCCTGCCTGATAACAGTGAGTATCAGAAGGAGAAGGAGGCCAAGATTGTGATCATGGAAAGAAAAGAGTTCCTCAAGGCAATCAAGGAAGAAGGAACACCTTGTTTTGTAGTGATGTCAGTACCAAGGCAAGAAGAAGAGTCCACTGCAGATGGCAAGGTATAAAAGAAAAGGGTGACAGTCCCTGAGGAGGTGAAGGAATTGTTGAGAAAATACAAGGACATAGTTGCAAAAGAGTTTCCAAGAACCCTACCACCAATAAGGGAGATAAGCCATTGCATTGACTTCATTCCTAGTGCCACCTTACCAAATAAGCTTGCCTAAAATATGACTCCCCAATAAAATTAGGAGGTTGCAAGGCAGATCCAAGAGTTTATTGATAAAGGTTTGATAGGAAAGAGTTTGAGCCCTTATGCAGTCTCGACTATATTAGCACAAAAGAAGAGGGAACATGAAGATTATTCACTAATTCCTGAGCCATTAACAAGATAACCATCAGGTATAGATTCCTATTCCTAGAATAGAAGATTTGCTTGATTGTTTAGGAGGTAGAAGATATTATTCCAAGATTGATTTAAAAAGTGGTTATCACTAAATAAGGATTAGAGCAGGTGATGAATGGAAAATGACTTTTATGTTAGGAGCTAGAAGGACAATTGAGAGGGGGGTGAATCAATTATCAATAAATTTCAACCCAATTATAACTTAATCCAACTTAATAATTAATATAGGTAAACCAAACTTAATGTCGGTTAACAGATTAGCAGTTAATATCAATATAGGTGAAACTTAATGCATGAAATGGAAAGAGAAACAACATCCACAACACATAACATAGATATTTTTGATGTGGAAAGCCTGTAAGGGGAAAAAATATGGTGGGAAACCTTACCCACAATTAGAAGATACTACTACAAATGGCATGTGTATACAAATGGGGTTTGTACATGCAAAAAGTTTAACCGCCTAAAGCACACTACTCAAATGGGAGTTGCAATGACTACAGTAGCATGGTTAAATCCTAGAGTAATGTACTACTTCAAAGTGCATCTGTAATGTTGGATTCAATACTAGTTTAAGCTCTGATAAACACCTTCAAATGATGTCTGCTTGATTCGCTCTATGATCAGTTCATATGATCTTGAATATTTGCACATACCATGATCATACCACAATTCCACACTTCATCTCACAAATGAGATCTTATATTTATACAAAACCTAAGACCAAATGTGCAAGTCGGCTCACTAAGAATATTACAATTAAATCAATTACAAATAAGTCTTGATGCAATACAACATGTTAGCTCAATACATTTACAACAATATCCAATCAATAAATCATCTCCATAATGTGTCGTGCTGATCTGGAATAGATAATGCATACCGGTCCATAACCTAGATCTATCTACCGGTAACAACAACTATGTCAACTTGATTAGACCAAGTATCCAAACCATGTCTTTGACATAATTAAGTGATCTCTAGGTGATAACAAGTCATCATTAGTGTTGGTAAACCATATAACTTGTTGGTGAGCATCTATCGGTGACTGTGCATAAGTCACTGACCTTGCCGGTGAACACAATGTGTCAGTTCAATAGTAAACCAATATAACCATAGTGCCTAATCAACAGATCTCCATAACGATAAGTGTTGACATAAATGTCAAAACTAATGCAACACATCCATAATACCAACAATCTCCCCCTTTGGCATTGATGGAAAGACTAGATGGAAAAACATCTAAGTGCCAAAACAGAATGCCAAAAACCAAAAACCAACAATCTCTAGAATAGATCAATACTAGAAATCAAAACCAAAATACAAGGAGTATATATCTCTCCCCCAATGAATAATGTCTCCCCAAAGAATGTTTTTCCATAGATATGTCTCTCCCCCTTTGACATCAAATGCCAAAGCAATTAAGAGTAAACACTAGAACATACAACCAACTACTCCCCATGAGAAGTAGCTCTCCTCCATCAAAGCCAGAAAAAGATTTCTCTATTAGTTTATGTTGGTTTGATACAAATCTTCAATCATTTAAGTCTCTATCGGTGAGGGTATTACCCCAAGCTACTCTTTGAGATATTCAAAGTCTTCCTTAGGCAAAGGCTTTGTAAAGATATCTGCAATCGGATCTTTAGTATTCACATAAACCAAACCTACTTCTTTTGCTTCAACATTCTCTTTCAAAAAATTATATTTGATAGAAAGATGCTTAGTCTTAGAGTGAAATACCGGATTCTTTGATATATCAGTTGTTGCTGAATTATCACAATAAATTATTATTGGTTATTTGCATTTTACCTTTATGTCCTTCAACATTTGCTTAATCCATAATACCTGGGTACAATTAGTTGTTGCTGCAACATATTCTGATTTTGTTGTTGATAATGATGTATAGCTATGCTTCTTGCTTATCCATGAAATAAATCTGCTACCAAGAAAGAATGCACCACCAAAGGTACTATTTATGTCATCTACATCTCCTGCCCAATTTGCATCGATGTATGCACATAAATCAAAATTTTCATCTTAGGATGCCATAAACCAAGATTTGTTGTGCCTTGTAGACACCAAAAAATCCTTTTTACTGTTGATTCATGATTTTCTTTAGGATTACTTTGAAATCTTGAAACAATACATACTGCATTCATTATATTAGGTCTAGTTTGTGTCAAATACAATAAACCTCCAATCATAGATTTGTATCTTGTCAGATTAACAGGAGCTGAATCATCCTTCAATGTCAATTTATCACTTGTGGTCATAGGATTACTTACCGGTTTAGAGTCTTCCATTCCGAATTTCTTCATTAGTTCCTTCAAGTATTTTATTTGACATATGAATATACCTTTACCAATTTGTGAAATCTACAATCCTAAAAAGAATTTTATCTCCCCAGTCATAAACATTTCAAATTCTTCCTGCATCTTGTTAGCAAAGTCCTTACACATTCCATCTTCTCCTCCAAAAATGATATCATCAACAAAAAATTCAATAACCAAGATGTCATCATTAGTCACTTTGTAATATAAGTTGTTGTCAGGATTACTTTTAGTGTAACTAAGCTTCAAAAGATATTTATCTAATCTAGCATACCAAGCTCTAGGAGCTTGCTTCAATCCATACAAAACTTTCCTTAATCTGCAAACCATATCTTTGACATTTGTCAATGAAAATCCATCAATTTTTTCAATGTAAACTTCCTCTTCAAGATCATCATTCAGAAATGCACATTTTACATCCATCTAATATACTTTATAGTTCTTATGAGCTGCAAATGCAAGAAATAATCTAACTGCCTCAATTCTAGCTACCAATGCAAAGGTTTCATTATAATCAATTCCCTCTTTCTGTGAATAACCTTTACAAACTAATCTTGCTTCATTCCTAATTACCTTACCATCTTCATTAAGTTTATTTCTAAATACCCATTTAGTTCCAATTACATTTTTGTCTTTAGGCTGGGGAATTAATGTCCATGTATTGTTCTTTTCAATTTGTTCTAATGCATCTTCCATTGCTTTTATCCAATGTTCATCTTGACATGCTTCAATAATAGATGTTGGTTCAATTTGAGAAATTAAGCATGCCTCTTCATTTGCTAGTCTTCCTCTTGTCATAACACCTTGATACTTATTCCCAATTATCTGATTTTCTGAGTGATTTAGTCTTACATACCTGGGTTTATTCACATGATGTTGTTCTTCAGTCACTATGAAAATCTATGATGATGCCAGTGCGACTGGATCCACATTATGTACTGGTGCAATATGTATTGGTTCATTTGTGATCATCTCATCTATTGGTTCAGAATCTAGAGACCTTGAATTTCCTCTAAAGTGTTCATCTATCTTCACATTAGCACTTTCAATGATCTTCTGTAATATTTTATTAAAACACTATATGCATTTCTCTAAGATGAATAACTAAGAAATATTCCTTGATCACTTCTAGGATCAAATTTACCAATATACTTATCTCTCCTAATATAGCATTTGCTTCCAAATATTCTAAATTATTTAAGAGTAGGAGTATTACTAAACCATAATTCATAAGGGTTCTTACTAGCTTCACCTTTGATGTGGACTCTATTGAAAGTGTAAGCCATTGTATTTACTGCTTCTCTCCAGTACACATGAGGTAGATTTTCTTCCAATATCATGCTTCTAGATGCTTCCAGAATAGTTTTGTTCTTCCTTTCCACAATTTTATTCTACTGAGGTGTTCGGGGTGCTGATTGTTGTCTTTTGATTCCATCCACTTCACAGAATGTAATCAATTCCTTAGATGTAAATTCTCCTCCTTGATCAAATCTTAGACATTTGATTTTCTTACCATTTTCATTCTCTACCATTGCCTTGTATAACTTGAATTTTCCAAAAGATTTTGATTTCTCCTTGAGAAAAGTAACCCAACACATTCTAGAATAATCATCAATAATTAGAATAAAATATATATCTCCCTATAGACTTCTTGTTCTTGCTGGACCACACAAGTCAGTATGAATTAAATCAAGAACATTATTGGATTTCTCAGAAATACTCTTATAAGTTGTTCTAACTTGCTTTCCCATTTGACCTTCCTTACACACCGGATTATGAGGTTTCACAATCTTAGGTAAATCCCTTACTACCTTAGTTGAACTAATCTTTACAATGCAATCAAAATTTACATGATAGAGTCTCTTATGCCATAACCAACTCTCATCAATATGTGAAATCAAACATGTCTTATCATTGTTATTTAAATGAAAGATATTACCTTTAGTCTGATTGCCAGTTGCAATCTCCAATCCAGTTCTGTTCATGATTTTGCATTTACCATTCTTGAATTGTAATTGAAATCCTTTTTCAACTAATAGACCAACACTCAAAAGATTATGCTTCAAACCTTCAACATAATAAACATTGCCAGTATTGTTCTTACCATGCAAAGATATAGTGCCTTTTTCCTTTGATTAAACAAGCTTTATCATCCCCAAATCTTACAAGACCTCCATTATATTCTTGAAAAAGATAAGAATTTACTTTTATCACCAATCATATGATGTGAACATCCACTATCAATGATCCATTCATCTTTTTCTTCAATTTAAGCTACCAGGGCCTACTCTATTGATGGGACAGTAGGTGTCGATTGATCTTCTTTTATTGCAACAAATTCCCATCCATTGTTTGCCGGTTCTTCATCAGAATCATCTATAACTCCTTCATCAGCATAGTAACATGATTTATCTCTGTTTTTCTTAAATCTGTATCTTTGATATTTAGGGTTAGGCTTAGATGTTCTTTTAGCTTCCTCTCTCAATCTTGCATGTCTATTAGGACATCTAGATGCTATGTGACCAAATTTATTGCAATTAAAACATTTAAACGGTGCTTTACCTTCATACTTACTTCCAACTAGACCTTTAGGCATCTTTCTTGCAAATACTGCTTCAAGTTCTTCTAGTTCTTCATTTTCCCTCTTGATATCTTCAATTTCTTTTGCATAAAGTGGTTTCCAGTCAGATTTTCCAGATGATGATGATGATGATGCTCTGAAGGCTAAATTTGTCTTAATTGTAGCAACAAGACCAAATTTGTCAAGCTCTAATGCTAAAAGTTTTCCAACCAAGGTATGTCTATATACTGATGTATTAGGCATTGCTCTCAACTCATTAATAGCAATTACTTTCATTTTGTATGCTGGTGGAAAAGATCTTAAAACTTTAGAAACAATTTCATCTTCACTTAAGGATCCTCCACAACATTGTATTCCTAAAACAATTTCATTAACTCTTTCCATAAAAGCAGAAATTCTTTCATCTTCTTCCATTTTCAAATTTTCATACCTATCCTGGTAACATTCCAGTTTTGCAATTTTGATAGTGTTATCTCCTTCATTCAATTTTTCTAATTTATCCCAAATAGCTTTAGTAGTAGATCGGTCTGATAATCCAACAATTTGCTAATTTGATAATGCGCTCATAAATGCTTCTCTTGCTTTGCAATCATTTTCTTGATCTTTACCCAAAGTTGGCGTATTAGATTGATTCGGAGTAGGACCAACATAGCCATTCTTTGTAACATCCCATATGTCTCTTCCAATGCAATTTAGATGTGTCTCCATTCTGATCTTCCATATACCATAGTTAGTTCCATCAAGTTTAGGACTGTCCTTTCTAAAAATGTTTGTTGCCATAAGATCTCCTCAAGTTGTTATGCTTCTAGAAAAAGAGGACTTAGCTTTGATACCAATTGTTAGGAATCGTAAGGACAACTGAGAGGGGGGAGGTGAATAAGTTGTGAATGAATTTCAACCCAATTATAACTTAATCCAGCTTAATACTTAATACCGGTAAACCAAAATTAATTCTAGTTAGCAGATTAGTAGTTAATATCAATACTGGTGAAACTTAATGCATGAAACAAAATGAGAAACAATGTCCACAACACATAACACAAATATTTTTGATGTGGAAACCCTGTAAGGAGAAAATCCATAGTGGGAAACCTTACCCACAATCAGATGATACTACTGCAGATAGTATTTGTATACAAATAGGGTCTGTACATGCGGAAAGGGTAACCGCCTAGAGCACACTGCTCAAATGGGAGTCACAATGACTACAGTAGGATGGTTAAATCCTAGAATAATGTATTTCTTGAAAGTGCATCTTCAATGTTGGATTCAGTACCAGTTTAAGCTCTGATAAAAACCTTCAAACCTTCCTTTAACCTTCAAATGATGTCTCCTTGATACACTCTATGATCTGCTCATATGATCTTCAATATTCGCACATACCACAATTCCACACTTCATCTCACAAATGAGATCTTACATTTATACAAATCCTAAGACCAAATGTGTAGGTCGGCTCACTAAGAATATTACAATTAAATCAATTACAAAGAAGTATTGATGCGATACAACATGTCATCTCAATAAATTTACAATAATATCCAATCAATAAAACATCTCCATAACGTGTCATGTTGATCTGGAATAGATAATGCATATCGGTCCATAACCTAGACGTATCTGTCAGTAATAGCAAATATGTCAACCCGATTAGACCAATAACCAAAACACTAAAACCAAGTATCCAAACCATGTCTTTGACATAATTCAGTGATCTCCAGATGATAACAAGTCATCATCAGTGTCGGTGAAACATCTAACCTGTCGGTGAGCATATATCAGTGACTATGCATAAGTCACTAACCTTGCCAGTGAACACAATGTGCCTGTTCAATAGTAAACCAATATAACCATAGTGCCAAATCAACAATGTAGATCTCCAAAATGATAAGTGTTGACATCAATGACAAAACTAATGCAGCACATATATAATACCAACATTTTAAAACAAAGGAAGGATTGTATGAATGGAGGGTGATGCCATTTGGGTTGTCAAATTTCCCTAGCACTTTTATGAAACTCATGAATGAGGTGTTGAAGGAGTTCATTGGTAAGTTTGTCATAGTGTATCTATATGACATCCTAGTGTTTAGAAAGACAAAGAAGGAGCACCTAGAACATTTGGATATGGTCTTGAGAAGGTTGAATGAAGAGAAATTAATGATAAACATGGAAAAGTGTGTGTTTTTGTAGGAAGAACTGACTTACCTTGGGTTTATGATTTCTAGAGGAAATCTGAAAATGTGAATGCCATTCTCACATGGCCAACTCCTATAACAATTGGTGATGTAAGGAGTTTTCATGGCCTAGATACCTTTTATAGGAAGTTTATCAAGAATTTTAGCCAAATTTGTGCTCCCATGTTAGAGACCATCAAGAGTGGAAAAAAGTGCAAATTCTCATGGACCAAGGAGGTGGATGAAGCATTTGAAATGTTGAAGAAAAAGGTATTACAACAACTAGTTTTTACCTTATAGGATTTTGACAAAATCTTTTAGATTGAATGTGATGCAAGTCATTTGGTAATAGGTGTAGTACTCAGCAAGGAAGGTAGACCAATTGCATTTTTTAGTGAAAAGTTGAATGATGTGAACAAGAAATATTCTTCCTATGATTTGGAGATGTATGCATTATTTCAAGCCCTAAAGAAGTGGATACACTATTTCCTTCCCAAAGATTTTGTTGTGTATATAGATAATCAGGCATTAAGCTTCCTAAATAGTCAGGCGAAATTGAACCATAAACATATGATGTGGGTTGAGTCTATTTAGGCCTACACCTTTACAATCAAACATAGGAAAGGTGTCTCAAACAAAGTTGCAAATGCTCTAAGAAGGAGGGCACTAATAGTTTCACAAATCTAGTTAGAGAGTGTAGGATTTGATCCCCTCAAGGGTATGTATCCTATAGATGAATATTTTAAAGACACCTACAAGGTATGCACTGAGTTTGGTAGCTGATATCATTTAGAGCATTCTAATTATTTGATTCAAGATGGTCTTCTTTCCAAAGGATGCTAGTTATGAATTCCTAAATTTTCAATGAGGGATAACATCATGAAGTAGAAGAATAGTGGTTGTATGGGGGGACACTTTGGACAAGACAAAACTCATGAGTTGGTGAGAAGATTTTATCACTGGCATAAATTACAGACAAATGTTAGAAAATTTATGGATTCATGTGTGGTGTGTCAAAAGGCCAAAGGATTCCTTCAAGACCTTGGGAAAGTGTGAACATGGAATTTGTGATGGGTTTTCCAAGAACTCAAAAAGGTTTTGACAATGTTTTTGTGGTTGTTGACAAGTTTACCAAGATGGCACATTTCTTGCCATGCAAGAGCACAAGTGATGCTACATATGTTGCAAACCTTTTATTAAATGAAGTTATGAGTATACATGGTTTACCTTTGAACATTGTGTTAGAAAAAGATGGGAAATTTGTAGGACATTTTTGGAGGACTTTACGAAGGAAGTTAGGCACAAACTTGTCTTTTAGTTTAGCTTATCATCCCCAAACAGATGGCCAAACATAACTGGTCAATAGGTCACTCTGAAACTTAGGTGCCTCAAGAAGCAATATGGTGAAAAGTGGGATTCCATCATTTCCCAAGTAGAATATGCCTATAATGATTCTATCAATAGGAGTACTAGCAGAAACCCTTTCCAAATTGTCTATGGATTGAGTCCAAGAGGTGTGCTGGAATTGAGAAACCCACCCTCAACTAAACATATCAGTGCTTGTGGAGAAGAACTTGCTGAAGGGATAAAGGAGATTCATGACCAAGTCGGGATGCAATTGCAGAGAAGTACAAAGAAGTACAAGGATCAGGTTGACAAAAGAAAGAGAGATGTGCAGTTCCAAGTTGGAGACATGGTATGGGCAAATCTGAAAAAAGAGAGATTGACAAAAGGGAAACACACAAAGATCATGGTGAGAAAGGTTTGACCTTTTCAAATACTAAAGAAGTTTGTGAACAATTCATATGAAATCCAATTAAATTCAAATTAGGTATATCCCCAATCTTTAATGTTGTAGATCTAACACCATTCAAAGACACATTATAGGAAGATGGTACATTCTCGATGGAAGATGTTGCAAACATATTGAAGTACTTTCCAGTTCAAGGGCCACACAAACTTGAAAGGATATTGGACACCAAGATTATGAATAAAACTAGGAATAAGGTCTAAAAAAAATACCTTGTCAAGTGGCAAGGACTCCTTGAG
Source organism: Cryptomeria japonica (assembly GCF_030272615.1). Taxonomy (NCBI): domain Eukaryota; kingdom Viridiplantae; phylum Streptophyta; class Pinopsida; order Cupressales; family Cupressaceae; genus Cryptomeria; species Cryptomeria japonica. The sequence goes on from NC_081408.1 coordinate 206,125,645, forward strand.
GGAGATGCAATATGGATGGATGAATACCAAATGAAGAAACATGGGACTACATTACAGGAACTCATCTCAAGTGGACTTGAGATTCAACTACCCAAGGAGTATAGTGCATGAGCCCCCAAAGACACAAATGAAGCCTAAAAGAGCCTAATATCATCCATGAGGTGAAAATGATCATATCTAATAGGTTGGTAGGTTTGTGAGTTAATAAGACCCAATTGATGTAAGCATTATCGTGGTTGTACTTTATGAGGCACCATGGAAAAATGACCATGTGGGTCAGTAGGAGTCTAGGAATGAGTGAGGAAAATAAATATTGGTCTTAGAAACATCATACCAAATCCTTGGAATAGGACGAATACACCTTAGAACCGCCAAATTTGAAAAGTGCAAGTTGACAACTTTTGTTGTCATTGCAAAATGTTGTAAAAAGGGATAACTAATCCTCCAATAGCTCCAAATTTTGAACAGTGGTTGGAAAAAGTTAGGGAGGCTATATTATTCCTACTTGGATCTATGGTAGGGTTTTTTTTGGTTTTGTTGAAGTTGTTCAAATTGATGATGTTTTCGAGTTTGGAGCAATACAATATACTTGGAGTTTTTTGAGATTCTATGTGTTGGATGTTCATTTTTGACCGATATAGATTGGTGGATTCCTAAAACCAATTGGATGAGTTAGGAAAGTCTCTTGTCTTTCATTTAAAACAAGTTTGAGGTCTTGTAACAATCAAGTTGTGGAGATCCATCAAAAACTAACCGGATTGGTCACAAACCCTACCGACACCTAGGGTTTCACTTTAAAGATGCCCTTAATTTGACATTTTCACCAGAGGACCAAACAACCTATGGGAAAATGTTAGAGGTGAAATTGTACTATAATATTTTGGTGTTTCTTTTCAGTGAGGCTCCAATCCCGAAGAGATTGAATTGACCCTTGGCGGGCATCTCTGTGTGACTGCCTGAACTGTAGAAGTCAAAATCACTTGCAGTAGATAAAGAAGATGGGAAAAAGTGTTGAAACCTTGGATTTTGTGGTTTTACACCTTACCCCACCTTCCATAAGTTCTGGTTTATTTGGGGTACTAATACAAGGGGTACTGGCTTTGTAAATTAGGCCTAATTAACTTAATTAGGTCTATAAGGATAGTAAGGGTATAGACCTTTCAACTTGGAGTTATAGTCTAAGACTTTGGGGAATTGTGTAACATGATAAAGGGTATCTAAATATTCCTTTATTTTTTCTTTTCCTTTGGAATTTTATTAAGTTGGGTGTGGAGAAGTCAACTAGTAGGGCTACTAAATAGATAGGATGGTTGTGAGACAAGTACCCCCTAACACATTAAATAGTCATATCCTATGGGTGTTTTGTGTTGGTTGGAACACCAATAGACAAATTAAAATAGGTTTCCATCCCACTGGTACCAAAATATTGTCTCCCATTTGCACAAGGGTAGAGTGTTTTCATCCTACCGGTACCGAAAGATACTAAACCGGTATGGATCTGGTCACTCAAATTGTTGTTTGACTTGAGTACTTGGAAGGTGTGTTTTTTGATACCTTGAACAAACAAAAAAACTTTATCTGGACATAGTAGTTGTGTGTCAGAGAAGGTTTTCGCCTACTTTGTTTCCAGGCTCTGCATCAAAACTAACAACCTCCCGTGCGATCCATATCTCTACAGTTTGTATCGAACATTGATAGATCAGTCTTTTGATGCAATGGAAAGATGGGCCAATAGAATCTTGTTATTAGACACTAGATATTTGAATTTTTTCAAACTTCTTATTATAGAAAGTACATGTCTCTCAATGAAACTATACCTCTCTTCATATTCTACCAAACGTTGACTAAAGAATGCAATGGTCTGCTCAAAGCCATCATTATTAGGCTATAAAAGAATTGTAGAAATGGTATCCATACCTCCCTATGCATAAAGGATAAAATCCTTTGACAAATCTGAGTTCACCAAGGTTACGTATGTTGCTAAAGCCTCCTTAATAGCTTGAAAGTTGTTCTTTGCCTCCCTGGTCTAGTGTAAGCAATATTTTTCTTCAGCATAGTAGTCCAAGGCTTCAAAAGGTTAAGAATATCTATAATAAACCATCTAACAAAATTAATTCTGCCAATAAAGCTTTGTAGCCCCTTTATATGATTAGGAAAAGGCAATTCCAAAATTGCCCTAACTCTCTCGGGATGAATGGTTATACCTTGTTTTGAGATAATATGTCCCAACAACTTACCTATGTGAACAACACAAATACACTTCTTCTATTTTTAACGGATATACCATACTCCCTACATCTTTCAAAGACTAATTTCAAATGTAACAAATGTGCATTTGCATCCTTTGCAAAAATAGTGATATCATCAATATAGACAAGCACAAGTTTATACATTAAGCCCTTAAAGGCCATATCCATGGCTCTTTGAAAACTTGAGCCAACATTTGAGAGTCCAAAAGGAATTCTTTTATAGGCCATTGTGCCCCACTTTGTGGTGAATGTTGTCTTATGTTGGTCATCTTCTTTGACCTGCACCTGATTATATCTAGAATACCCATCATGAAGTGATGGGAGAGGGCAATGGCCCTTCAAAGAGGCCCTATTCAAGTCTCTGAAATCAACGCACAACCTGATTTCTCCATTATTTTTCCTCACATGAACCAAATTGGAGACCTATGAGGTGTGTTTCATTGGGTAAATTATATTGCATTCTATTAACTTTGGATTTAAAGGCCTTTTATTCTATCAGACAAGCTTAGCAATTGGCTCAAACTCAATAGTGTGTTGGGCTATCCGAGGATTAAAGCCCTTTCAATCCAAGTATTTCCAAGCAAAAACATCTTGATACTCTTTAAATAAATCAATTAAAGCTTGTCTACCTTCAGGGGAGAAGATCTTACCAAGTTTCAACGCTTTCCCTTTCAAGATTTCAAGATGTTCATAGTGCTCCTCAATTTGCATACTAGTCTTGTTATTTTTCAGTTGATCATCTGTAATGAAAATAGATTCCAAGCTCACAAGACCATTGGGCATCTTGTTAGTTCTTAGCCGAATGACCTAATCATCAAAATGTTATCTTAACTTATCCTGATTAGTTATAGAAAATCGATCTTCTTGTAACAAAAAACTCAAAATCTACTCATCATCCTCAAACACTTGCCAGTAAGTGTCATTGTCAAGTACTTGAAGGTCTAACTACAACCTTAATATACTTAGACACATTATTATTTGTAACTAAATCAGGTATGTCAAATTGTGCCATAATTGCCACTAATCTATTAGCATGTTGATTTTCCTTTCTAGGAATATAAATAATGTTAATGACACAAATATTCAATCATGTACCAAACTCTATGTTTATAGGACTTCAACTTATCATTTTTAGTGATATTCAACCCTCTCACCTGATTTAGAACTAGCTAACTATCCCCAAACACCTGTAGGCTACTAATCTTCCTTTTCCTTGCCTATTTTAGGCCTTGAATCAGACGTTCGTATTCAACAGTATTGTTAGTGTAGGAGAAAGCAAAATGGTAAGATGAAAAGTAATGCTCACCTTGTGGTGATATCAACATTGTACCCCCACTAGCTCCATTCTTTGTACAAGAACCATCAAAAAACATCTTCCACAACCCATCTTGTTGTTCAACCAGGTTCTCTACTTGCTTCACAAGGTTAGGCATCTCTCCTTTAGGCTTATCTAGCACATATTTTCCCCAACCAACATCCTCAAGGTATTCATTGGGATTATCAACTGCATTCTCTGTTGCCCAAACATTTAAGAGCACCTCTTGCACACTCTCAGCTTGAATCTCTTGAGCTACAACATGTTCACTATTCTCAAAAACAACAAAATTTTCATTAATAACACTTGGTACATAAGGCTCAGTGTGATCTTTAGCAAGGGATTCAGATTTTATGGTCACTTTGGTACCATACCTAGTCTTGAATAATGTATGGGACCAATCAGATGAAAAATATCCCCCTATCTTGGCACTGAAATATCTAGATAAGCACAGGACAAAAATTTGAGGCAAATCTATCACAAGCACATCTTGAGGGATTGAGAAATTTGGATAGGCACACAGAGTTAAGATTAAGTCCTTAATCATCCCTAAAGTATTAACTGTAGTCCCATCCAATTGAAGCACTCCCCTCTCTAGTTGCTAGTATTCTAGACCTAAAAGGTCTACAATATTCTTTGACATGATTAAACTACTAGCACTACTATCTACCATGTAGTTATGTACCAATTTATCTGCAACTATCAAAGAAACATAGAATGGAGGAGGTTTAGCATCTTTACCTTGCTTCCTGGAGATATCCTTAGTGGCATTGGTCAAAACTGCCTTAGCTTGACTCATAGGAGCTTCATTTGGGGTACTTAAACTAGTAGGCTTGGATAAGGTAGATTGCAATAAGTCCTTTTGGCCTAGAATAGCTAAAGAATCCTACATTGTTATTGAAACATTCATTTTCTTCATACTATCAACAATGTTGAAAGGCACAAGAATATTCACCTTTTGTTGTGTTTTTACAATAGCATTATCAACTTGCATTTGACTTGCAACATTGATATTCACTAGTTGCTACTTACTAACGCCTTGATTGCACTGTAGAATTTGTGGTGCAGGCTGTCTTGACAGACCAGCAACATCTTTGCCTATGTTTGTTGTCTTCTCAAGCTCAAGGGCCCTCTTCTTGGCTCTCATATTGGCTACCATTGGAGTATCATTTTCTGTTCAAACCACAAACCGCCTTTCCTTGCCAATTAAGGAAGGTAGTCTCACTTGCAGGTTGATCTTGTTGTTGTGAGGGTACATCATCAAGTAATATTTTTACACTTGATACATTATGAACCATTAAATCTTGATTAATTACACCATTTGAACAAGTAGCTTGATTGTGTGGCTGGTTGCAAGGGAAACACCATTCATAATCAACAACAAGGTTATTCTAGACAGGCACTATATCTTTTGTTGTACTAATTGGGGCAGGATTATATGCATGAAAAGGCCTTGCATTTACATTTAGTCTAGGACTTTGATAATTACCTTGATAGGGCTACTGATTTGGTTGTCTATTCCCTTGATATTGCTACTGTTGCCCTTGTTATTTCTAATTAGAAGCCTAGTTCTACTACTGGTATGGTCTAAAATGAGTTTGCTTCTTCTCTAAACTCACCAAAAATTTAACCAAATGTTTGAAGTAAACTTTTAATCTCCTAAAGCTCTTGATATGGGCCTTGAGAAGTGGTTGGTTGACTGGTAGTAGCTTCATCAATAACTGGTAATGCTAGAAGAATTGGCAAAATTCCTAATCCTAGGATTTGTAGAGGCATGCTAGGCTGGATATCTGGAAAATTTGGCATTGGAGGTGTAGGTGCAATCATTCCAGCTTGTATCAAGCTATTCTCTACCTTGATATCTATCTCATATGCATAAGGGAGTGAAGCTCCTCCTATTGATTAAATCATCACCAAGATGTCACTATTAAGAGCCCTTAAATAGTATAGAAAAGCTAGTTCAGGAGAAGGCCTAACTATAGTAGGAATTTTGTCCCAGGCCTTCTGAAAAAAATAATTAAAATCTGACATCTGCTCTTGGGGGGCTCTTTTAATAGTGGTATGCTACTCAACAAGAGACAAATGATCAGACTTATCCTTAAACTGATTATGCATCTTTTCTCCCAAATCATCCGAGGTTGTAACTAAACCAACCAGTAGGCCTCTAAACCATTGAAGAGCTTTTCCCTTAAAAGAGGTGACAATTTTTTTCAAAATATAGATGAGAGTTGAAAGATCCTTCAACTCTGTTGAATATAATGATAGAACGAATCACACTTTTACCACTAAACTATACCCACCACAATTTCATTGTATCATACAGATCGTTCTTTTGTCCAATAGGGAAAAAAAAAAATTTTAGATTCTAATAAGAATTTAATGCAAGTTCCTATCATCGTATTTCCCTATTCCTGAATAATTCAATAGGAGATGGTTCCTTTTAAATCTGCCCCTTACCTTATTGTTTTTACTCTTGCAAGAACAATCCTTTATGGATATTCAAAATAATACCCTATTACTTAGGCAACATTCTCTTGTGTAATGTGATTCACCCCATATAAAGAGGCTATATCTCTAATATGTTCTATGGGAGTAGTTTGATCTTTTCCAATGAAAAAGGGCAGGCTTTTCAAAGAAGTTATAGGAATATCATCATGCTAAACCAAATTTAGCGAGCTGCCTCCATTAAATGGCACAAAAGGCTAGTATCTAGCCATGGGAACAACCTGAGGTGTATTAACTTGAGCTGAGTAAATATGTATAACAACTGACAACACAACATGACTTGTTGGCTTGAAACTAGGTGGTGTTGATTGAAACCTTTTTGACTGAACATGAGTCCTTTTTGTAGTCCTTCCTCTTCTTCTAGGAGGTGAAAGTTGTAAATAATCAAAAGATGAAGAGCTAGTTATGGTTATCCTTAGCACTTGGAGCGAATCTCTGGATGAGGCTGACTCCTAGTTATTCTATATGGCTATTACCTATACTAATAACTTGTAGAGGTAAAGGGTAAAAAATGCATGAAATAAAGAACTTGAAGTGATAAAATGAGAAGGTGATGCACCAAAATATCGAATAGGACCTGCTAAACAACTCATAAACACAGGGGAATCAACACCAAGTTGATATACACAACCGAACAAAGATATGTATTTGTATCAATATTTTACAAGAAGGTTACTATGCATGTCAATTTTGAAATAAAGAAACTTTCATAACTCAAAACACCTACAACCTGACACAACTTACAACTTGCAACTGCATACACTTTTTTGTCTAAAGATGCTACAAAAGAGACACAATAACCGAGAATGAAGAAAATTCACAAGTTAATGTATCAATCCCTCAAACACATATGATAGAAACATAAATTTGAGATGGTAAAATAGCTTAGCTTATTGATTTCCAAGGATTCCATTGAAATACATGATCAAAAGAGTTACATGAAAATGACAAAATTGTAGGACTTCAAGAGTCACAAGGCATGAATTGCATAATGAGAACTGAGTACAAATGAAATAAGAAATGACTATATGAGTTAACTCCATGACTTCCCTGCAAAATCCCACAATGATAGCAGCTCTCACCCATCTCAGCTCAGTTTTCCTAAAAAAAACAAAAATATAGGGCCTATATTCCCTCCAAAAGGTCTCCAAATGAGTCAAAAATTCAAGGTCAACTTTATCAAGCATAATAACACCCAAACAACCCCTAAAAACTCTTAAAAGCAAACAAAATCCCCCTATATACCCTCCATATGTTAGCAACTGACTCTCAACAAGACCTATATACTCTGATTTTTCATTAAAGATTAACAAGATGAGTTAAAGGTTTATAACCAAACCTATTAACTCATATGTTTTACCAAACATGTATGCAAAATAAAAGTCACCCTTATACTCAAGTAATTATGTAGATAAAACAATGGTCAACTATGACCAAAGGGAATCTACATATAATATGCACACCCACAAGGTTTAAAATTACATAATTTACAAGGATTGCAAATAAAGCACTAAAGGATAAACAATGCCTAGTCTTTACACATCATATTCATAAGGCCACATGCAAATTTGTTTTATTTTGCACTTGGTAAAAATAAAAAAGCCACCAAAACACAAGTGGCTGGCATACTTAGGCAAGAAAAAACCCTAAGTCAAGGCATTTCATTCATTTGTTCATTGAAGCTTCTCAAAGAAGCTATAGGTCGATAAGGGTCTATAACCTGAGCCGACACTCTGCACATGAACACCATGATGAGGATTTTCAAAGAGAATCTGAGAAGGGTCTGCTAGAAAGTTTTGTGTAGGTTTTGAGCATCGACAGGCCAACACTAGCAAGTTTTTGTCACTGTGATTTGGGCATATATTTGGCCCTAAATGCCTCTATTTTTTAACTGACACTTTTTTTGATTATATGAATTATTCACTGTGAACTATGAAGATAACCCAAGAATACTTATAATTTATTTTGATTGTTATGGATATCTCTGTATTTACAGAAGCTATCCTTTAGTTTGTAAATATGCTTGAAATATGAAGCTTGATTGCCTTATTTGATTGGCATTTTCTATAATCAAAGGTTTTCTCTTTGACTCATTTTGCACAAAATCTAATAATATTGTCGGTTCTAAGCTCGGATAGTGGGTTTCTACTGTATTTAATCGGTACACTGCTTTTTTGCTCCATGTTTTCTCATAGTTTTTAAAAAAGAAATGAAGACCCGTGATTTTTTCAGCTGTGATTAATCATATCTTCATTTTTTGGATCTAGGGTTTAACTGATCATTTATACACTATCGTGCTTCTTTTTAATTAATAAGGAAAAGTGGGCTTATCACTCGATGCCTTCCTTGTAGCACTTGGCGGCTTTAACATCTATGAGATTTTCAACTTAACTGCTGCAACTAATGAAGCTACCACACACTGTCTTTTAATGTCTTTGTGCGATCTTTGGCTTAGCTAGAATAATAGATGATTACTCTTTCTATTTATGCCAGAGATTTCAAACAACGATTGTAATCTTTCCCAGATAAATACAAGGGTTTTGTCATTCAAGAATGTTACCATAATATAATTCCAATCTCACGATTCCTATAGGTGATTATTGCATTTGACTACAGATATCATGTCATAATCTACGTCATTCCGCATCCTAATCATGATGGCTTTTGTACTCAACCTCTTTTCCTTGCAAGGCTTCCTTAGGTTTAGTGATCATTGTTTATTACTATCTTTGAGACTTTCTTACTATCCTTTAGAATGAGATTTTCAACTTGACTGTATATGTTTAACAAGATGAAAACTATATCACTAATAATTTGATAGTAAATGGTAACTTTTTGAGGTTGCACTAATCATTGTATATGTTCTTTGTGTATGGTTGTGCATGAGTGTTTTGCAACATAACCATGACAAGGTCTTTTGATTGTCATTGATGAACATGTATATCCTTTGATTCATTTGCTCATTGTGAACAATTCTTTTATATCTACACGTTATTATCATTTGGTTTCATCTTTGTGATTTGAATTTTCTAACCTATGGATTATCCCCGCTTGAGATGCTTTGCTATTTTCTTTTATTTTAAATTTTTTGATATTGGCATATGACTATCAGTGTCTTAAAGTAGTGCTATTTCCGTTGATGGATGGCTTGATGAAAACACCAATCACTCCTATGACTATTATTTATGAAGATCACAAAATTGTTATGAGGCTGATCCGCAATTCATATCCTTTTGAAGAGATCACTCCACTCTCTTTTGTATGAATGTGACTACATTGTTTTGATTGTAAGTTCTATCGGATCTATAGTCTCTACTTACTTCATTGTATTTCTAGAGATACTCCACTTTCTTATGAGATTTTGGTAATTGTAGCATAAAAAATGTTATGCATCTTTGTTCTTTTACATTCAAACATATTTTCTGATGTAAAACACATTGACTTGCAGGCTTATATTCTTTTCCAAAATGGAACAATGTCAATGCCTTTTAAACAATGTTCTATCTTATTTTGACATTGACCACCTTTTTCTTCTTAATGTGAACTTTTAGGAAAAGAAAAAGGAAGTCATGTCAAAATAAAAATGGAATATTGAATCTGCACTTGGCCTCTACAAGGTAGCATGTACTTTTGTAACTCTTGCTATCACTCTATCATTGCACTGCTTGGTTTTATATGCCACCATGTTGGGCTCAACCCTTGTGGGAGCCACATTTTACCCCACATGTTAAAAATGAACATGATCATACATGTATCTACACATGATACACACATGTTAGAAAAATATATACCTATCTGAGGTATGCATGATGATTCTTTGTGGCTTTGTGGATACTCAAAGTATGCATTAACATTTAATACATATTGAGATCAACTCATGCATGCATGGGTACATGTTCATGTTTGGATTATGACCTATCGTTTATTAGAAAATAGTTGTAACCTATACATTTCACTTCACGTAGGGAAAAGAACTAAGGACTAATCAGGAGAAAGCACGAGAAAGTGGGAGAAAATGGGAGCAAAATGAACTTAGCCAGAAACTAGACCAGCCAGCATGAACTAGTGATTTAGGCAATGACTGGTCACCTTCCCTACATGTTTAATTTAAAATTTACTTATTCATGTATGATTTGATCTTTGTATGTATTGAATAAGAAAGGTTAATCTCACGGCTTGTGTGAGAACAAATGTACACATATAAATAAACATTACCTTTTATAAAAGATTTGCTGAATATTTTCATATTGTAGGCATGTGTATAAATGAAGTTCTATAATCTTTGATGATTCCATTCTTATATATGAATTTAATGTGGAAATTATGTGCAAATACATCTTTCTTTTACTTCAGTTAGCTCCAAGAACAAAAATAGTCAACTAAAATGAACTATGAGTAAAATTTTGGTAACAAGCATTATTTACAAATAGTGGAGAAGTGAATAACTAGGCTATGAATTGGGAAACATTTATAGGAACGACCCTTAATATCTGATCAAAAGGTACCATTCTTCTTCTGATTTCACTAGATGTTGATGCCTACATATCTATACTACCTTGATCCTGAGGTTCTGCCATCTTACTCCTTGCTATCTCAATCAGGTCAGTATCGGTGGTAACTACTTCAACTCACCCTCGATTTATGTCCTCGACTAGTGCAATAATAGTTTCTATTATCTTAGTCATATCAATTCTCCTTTTGTAAACTAATAAATTTGCATTCTCTTCTATATCCCTTTTCTTTCTCTTTCCCCTGATTGAAAGTTTATTGCCCTGCTGAGTCATACTTACTTTATACTCATTCAACCATCTCTTAGTTGACTCAATAACTTTTTCATTAACCTATTCCATAGACACTAACTCAGTCTCATTGGGTCTAGGTTCAATTATAGGCTTTTGTACTACATTATCAATTATATAATTAGGCCTTAGAACTTCTTCATCATCATCAGTGATTTCAAGGGGTACCTCTATCCCTGTTTTATTAGGTCCCAACTCTCTTAGCTAACTTAATGTTAACCTTTGACAAACTTTTCTCTTTCTAACTTCTCTCTCAACCACACAATCTATCTAGTAATCCTCTATGTTAGGGATATGTTTCACCTTTTTAGCGATGTATTTTTCTATCTTTTCTAGAGGATCATAATCCTTCAATGCATACTGAAAATACTACAAATGCCTAGATAATAGGTCTTCTTCTATCTTCTTGGCATTTTGTAATGACCTACATATTAAATCTCCCATCTTTACTGGGAACTTAAAACCCAATTTTCTATGTGAGCTCAAGTAATTATCATGAAACTCTACCATCTATCTACAATATTCTATTAACCATACCCAAATTGAAGGATATTGAGGCAAGTTAAAAGGTTATCCTGAAAACCCTTGTGCTCTCAAATAGGAACAGGTAGGGAACCATATATAGCATCTAAGCCACACTATTGAATTACATCTCTCACTTCCTTAGGTACCCTCTCCCTAGGTCTCCATTCTAGGACCCAAGCAAATTTCATTATGAAACAATTATTAACTTTTTTATAATAAAAAATAGCAGGATTAAGTCCTACTATAGTGCAAGAACACCTACAGTAATCAACCCTTGAATATTTTCTTTAATGGCACATGCATAGACCACATAAGATGACATAAAAATTTCTTGAGGTCTCCACTATATAATGGTAAATGAAGTCACTGATAAACCACACAACATTCCTAGATTTTGTCTTAGAGTCTATATATATGTGAACATCCATCTGTCGAACTGACCACTAATCTTCAGACCCATGATTTTTCTTATGAATGTAACTACTACAGCCACCTCTAGGTTTAATTCATTTCTCAGTTTGGATAATACCCTACCTTTCTTCCTAATTTAATATTCTTCTCTTATCTTCCTTTTGCAAGCACACCTAATCTCATTAGACTCTCGCTTTGCAAATTCCCTGGTTCTATGTATCTATGTTGCAGGAGTGAGAATCCCTAATAGCTCTTTCAATCGACTAATTGTTAGATTCACATATATCCTCTAATTATAGACTGCTTATCTCGATGTGGGATCATAATGTTGGATACACTACATAACTAGGTCATGAGCTTCTACTACAATAGGAAACCCTATAGCTTGAATTAAATCACTTCTCTCCATATTCTACATTTCCTCCATCATGATTGCTTCCCTCATTCTGTCAATAATGTCCTTGAGACTGAAATTGCCCAAATCCATGTCAAGATAAAAATTGGTGTTGGGTATAACTTGTGAAAATTTCTACTCAAATTCCCTTTTCAATTCTATTTTCTGTGTGGCCATGTCATCTATTTCTTGGCTCCCTACGAAAATTTTCTTGAATTACTACTAAGCGCTATATACTAGTACATTCATATCTTGAAATCTTAAGCTAATTAAAATTAGTTCAAACTCCTCTCACTAATTAAATGACTTTCCATTCAAAACACTGAGCAAGATCAAAGGTACTTATCTGTTTTGCTACAAGAATCACCTAGCGAGTTCGAATACTGTACCAATTTTGATGCCTCCAACTGGTTCATGTATTCTCTTTTGGCTTCTCTCATTGTGCACTTTGTTGGGAATGTGAAGCCCAACAGTCAGATGACCTTTCGCCTTCTCCTAGCTATTCGTTTCATAGCTTAATACGTTTGTATAAATGGTTGTGTGTAGCCAATGTATGGCTGTATTGGATATTTGGTTAATAGATCATTCTCCCTGCTTTTTGGTGGACGTAGCTACTTAGTGGTGAACTACGTTAAAACTTGTGTTATGTGTTATTTTGTGTGTTTGTCTTAATTCGCTTTCAGCTATTATGTGTTGTTTATATATTTTCTCTTCTCATTTAAATTAAAAATTGGTATCAGACTTTAGGTGAAGACATTGAGAAGAGATGAAGAAGATGATTTTGTCATCGAAGAATTTCTTGATAATGTAGAATCTGCTGATTTTGTTATTGAAGAATTTCTTGACGATTTGGATTCGGCTGAAGAGGAGAACGTTGAGGTGAGTGAAGATGAAATTGAGGAAGTTAAGACCAAGACTCAGGAGGATTATGAAAAGGAAAAATTTATGTTGTTGAAGGAAGAGAATCTCCTACTCACAGACAAACTGATTTGTATGGACCAGAAGTTGATGGTTTTGTGTCACATGATGAATATTAAAAAAGATAACTTCAAGAAAGAATGGGATTTTTCTGAAGAGACCATATTTCAGTAAGAGGAAAGTGATGAGAAGATCCTAGCAAAGGACTCTTTCCTCACAAAAATGTATGTCTTGTTGATAGGAAAGCCTTTCTTTGGTGGAAAGAATCCACAAGAGGATCAGGGGTGCCTAACAACTGAAGATCCTACGAGCTCAGGGATTAGAGAGCTCAAGGAGGCCCGTGTTTTGCCCCTAGCTCAAGGCTGAGAACGAATATGGCGTGAACGAATTGCAGAGAGTAGCCACGGAGAGGGAAGGCCTTTGTAACGGCCAAGAAGAAGTTTTTACAAACTTAGTGGTTATAGAAGAACTTCTTAAATGAAAATATGAATAAGAGGAAATGCTTGCTGGCAGAGATGTAGGAGAACACAAGAGTGGACAGCATGGGCATGATCGGCCTATAGAAAATGCCCAATGGTGTGCAGGCAAGACAGTTTGGCTTCCAGATGTGGATGAAAAGATTCGTGAGGTGGATAAGGAGAATTAGATTTGTGAAGCTTTAAAGCAGTTTTCTGAGGTCAAAGCAGTAGAGTCGCTGCATGTGAAGATCAGAGAATTTGAGAGTTTGAGAGACATGAAGCATGTGGAGTGATTGGAGAAACGATGTGAAGTTCAGCCAAGCGGGAAGATTTTGCTGTTTACCGACCTCAAGGGTGATTCCATTTGTCGCATCTGCCACTCCTCTGCTTATGTAATGCTCGTAGCGGAATTGGAGCCTAGTGAAGAAATTGTGGGGCTCATTCGCCGCTGCATAGAGTCTGTTACATGCAGCAAGAAAATGCCCACTCTCTACACAAAGGCAACGTACATTCTCGGGTTTCGCATATCACCAACTCACAGGCTTATGGGGATTGGACTCAAGCTGGTGTAGAGTCTCAAAAGGTGGTTAAAGGAAAATGACGTAGAGTATGCTTACATGGCGACCGAGATGGAAAATGCGACTAATAACTGTGCATGTGGTTTTTCAGCGATGCTAACGGAAGCACAGGCTTCGGAGCTTGAGAAGATTCAGGGCTTGTTTTTTGTTGGAGCAGGGTCAGAGACGAGGTAGAGCAATAACAACAGCTATGTTCACTACTTTGCCCCAACCTAATGTTAAACTTTTTAAGCGCTAGACTTTTTAAGATGTTGAGGTTAGTGACTTTTCTTTACAAGATTACATAGTTGTTTCAGTACGAAAGCATGCAACATTTTCTCCCCATATCAGAAAATGTAAATCTGTGGAGGACAACTTTCAAACCACTCCTAAAAATACAGAGCCTGGAAAAGCATGGAGCCAGAACTCATCTGAAGGAGGTGATAGTGGTAGTTGGGGGAGTCAGGTGCCATGGGGTCGTAGTACTGGTGTTCGCCTTTGGTGAAAGGGAGAGAACATGGGTTCCAATTTGGCCGGTTTGTGGTAGTAGTAATGATTCATTTGAGTTGTTTATGTTGGATGTCGTGGGGTCGAATGAGAGCCGGTGTGTTCCAGATGTGGGCAGTGAGGCAACCATGAGAATTGGGAGTGACGCGTTGAGGCTCTTCATGTCTGAACGAGATGTGTTGGATGAAAGAGTTTCTAATTCTGATATAATTTGGAGAAGGCGTATCCGCAACATATGTCAACAAGAGTTTGCAAGGTTAAAGTCCTGCAGGCTAGTTGTAGTGTGAGTTTTGAAATGGAGAGCAGGGATGTCAGAGTGCATGGCTGAATAGGTTGGCTTTCATGGGGGTGATTGTTGGTAATGTGAAGCCCCACGTTCAGATGACCTTTCGCCTTCTCCTAGCTATTCGTTTCATAGATGAATACATTTGTATAAATGGCTATGTGCAGCCCATGTATGGATGTATTGGATATTTGGTTAATAGATCATTCTCCCTGCTTTCTGGTGGATGTAGCCACTTAGTGGTGAACCACGTTAAAACTTGTGTAATGTATTATTTTGTGTGTTTCTCTTAATTCGCTTTCAGCTATTATGTATTGTTTATATCTTTTCTCTGCTTGTTAAAATTAGCACTTAATATTATAAATTATATCATTGCTTCATCTTCGCTATAGACATTACACGTTATTTGCAATTCCGTGATGTTAGCCAAAAAATTCAGTCAGTATGGAAAATAAAGTTAGGGAAAACCTAAACATGGCTCGGAGAATTTCGAAACCACTCATCTAACATTTATTATAGCATTTTTTGTATTTTATGTCAGTGTAACTTGTCAATGGTGCAAACACATGTCCCCTCTTACTAGTTGAACTACGAGAGGTTTTAACAACTTTGTTATTATTTGGGGTTGTGGAGCTATGAATGCAATGATATTACTAATTATCAATATTCCTTAATTTGCCCGCTTCCCGCTAAACACTATCTCTTAGAAATATAAATATTATCCTTCGATCGTCATCGGGCATCGAGACAAATTAGAATTCATAACTTCATAGAACTTTTATCTCCCATTTCGAAAAAGTCTCTACTATCTGACAAATACAAAAGTGTTGTGACTTTGGTAAATACAAAAGTGTTGTGACTTTGATTTTACCTTGCGCGGCTTTAGTCTGCAGAATAATTTTGACTTTTAATATTCCATCTTCACAATCGCATGCTCACTTAGCACTCTTTATTCTCCACAAAACCCAAAATATGGGCCTTTTCACTTTATCTTGCAGACATACTCGCCATTGGACAGAAACTGAATTATGTCATGCCTTCAACTATTCTCAAAACTTACTTTGATCTGCAGTCTGATATCACTTTCACTCTTAACACTACTTATCCTTCAGATTATAAAGCCTTTACTTGGAAAAAAATGTATGGGTCCTCATTTGTGATACAAATGGGGCATGTTGTGTTTACACACAATAATAAGGAGTAATAATGAGGAGTAATAATAAGGGGATCATCTTTATTTTTAGCCTCTATAAAAGGAAATTAATCTTGTGACAAAGTAATATCATTTGGTTTAGAAGGATGAGGAACCACCCTTTGTAAGGCTTATTTAATCAACATATGGTATGAAGGTGAAGTTTGAATCAAGTCTCAAATGGAAATCTTAGCTTAGATATCATTGAGTTTCAAAACAGTATTAGGTCCCTTATCAACATTTTTCTTAAGGTACGCTGGGGAAGGAAGGGACGTGATAAGAACATTAGGATCTTTCCTTTTGACATGAGCATTAAATGTTTGATGTATTTAAGAATCATATTTGTGTTCTTTTTGTCTTTTGATGCCACCTCTTTCACATATGTATCTTTCAATTTTTAAGATGTTAGGAGGTTTCTATGGCCTTAGTCTTGTGTGGTGGGTTATAGTGTTTGGTCTTGCGCTTGTCCTTTGAGATTTGTGTTTCGAAATGTTCATTAGGACCCTAGAGATATGTGCTTTGTTCTCTCTCTCTCTATCTTTCTCTCTTTCATTCTTTTGAGGATCATAATTGTTTATATCATGTGTATTAATTTGTTATGTGTACCTTCTTGATGCAAGTAGTTGATATATAATGTTACATGCCCTTGATTTGCCTTGTAATTTCTAGTGTTTACTCAAATGCTAAAGGTGGTTTAGGTATACAATTGGTCATGTTATAGAGGAAATTTTGTGTGTCTCCTTAACTGATGTTGTGTTCTTATGACTAGCTAAATATGTTGGAATAATGCACTACTTTATTTGTGAATGGTAAGATGATGTCCTTGTGGTCTGCATATGAATTTCAGTTAGTATAGATTATGATGCATATGTGAAGAGCTTGAGTGGAATGTATCTATATACATTTATATAGTGGTCTAATGATATCTTTGCTCTCACTTTCTTCTCATATCTTGATATGAAATAGAAGGATATTAACTAATGATGTATTTTTACCAATTAGAACCATTTAGAGTTTATATGTGTGACCTTGTATGGATGAAAAAGATTGTTTGTAAAGATATCACCTTTCAGTAAGGATTTAAGAAGTCTAGTAGCA
Source organism: Cryptomeria japonica (assembly GCF_030272615.1). NCBI lineage: Eukaryota > Viridiplantae > Streptophyta > Pinopsida > Cupressales > Cupressaceae > Cryptomeria > Cryptomeria japonica. The sequence continues at coordinate 206,142,856 of NC_081408.1, forward strand.
TTTATAGTGTTAGGAGACCTTATGAAAGGTTGGGTTTGCATGTTTTAGAGTACATGGTAAGTAATTGCATTGTACAATTAAGATGATGTGTCTAGAAAATTTAATCATCCTTGCATGACCTTGCATAGTTTATTATATATATGCATATCATTATTGATTGGCAACTCTCTCCTTATTCTCTCTATATGGATATAAGATTCATAATTATGTTCTTAGGGATATATTTGATATCAAATAGATGTATTCAGTGCTTATTGATGAATGTGATTTGACATGTATAAAAGGAAAAAGTTTGCTTAGAATAAATTCAGCATTGAAGCCTTTAATTAATGCATTGCATCTATGACCTCAATTAAAGATGAATAAGTTAGGTAGAATATCTTATAAAAACTATTAGATTAATAGATCATGTTATGGTACAAGTGTTGAAAAAGGTAAAGTCAATCCATTACACGTAAAGTCTGTATAGGAAATTCGAAATCATTCCTTCATGTTTTGTTTGATTTGGAAAGATAAAAGTCATTTGCTTCAAGAATGATCTACATGATTTTAATGAAATGTTGTGTTTGATCAAATGAAAGGGTTAAGCAATGGAATTATATCCTTACCTTATTTAAATTTTAAAAGGAATGTGCATCCAATGAACTTTATTAAAATGGATTAATCATAAGATTAATGCTATTTAATATATGTTAATAACTAACAATTTTCCTTGAGTTGCAGAAAACATTATATATATATATATATATATATATATATATATATATATATATATATATATATATATATATATATATATATATATATATATACCATCTACTTTGTTCCATTTCCTTTGGACTTATCGACATCTACCTATGATCTTTATCATCATATACATATATATACATGTGTGTGTGTGTGTGTGTGTGTGTGTGTGTACGTATGATCTAGTGTGACATTATATTTAAATGAAAGTGAAGTTGTTACAAGTAACGCCATGGTAATTAGTTCCATGATTAAATAAGCAAATTGATTGGTGAGTGATTTGTGAGGAAAATTATCATAGATGATAGGAGTGATTGTTACTGAAATCTAATATTAATTTTTTTTATCTTTAAAGTAATGACATCTATCTCTTAAAGGTAATGATGTGATATATGTGTGAGCATTTTAAATGAATAAATTGTCTTATGTCATCATGAAAGGTATTCTAATGTCCTACTTGTTATTTTCATGTACACTGTGAGCAATGGTGTATGTTGTAGTATGTCATCAAGTGATTACATGTGAATTTGATGTGTATTTAAATTATAGTCATAATCTAGTGAATGCAATTATCTTGTGAATGAGATAACCTAAATGTGTTGTACATTTGGTGGAATTGATTATGTGTTGCATTGATGTTTTGTCATTGTTGTCAACACTATTTGTTTGAATGCTTTACTGGCACCCTTCTGGTCCCCGTAGGTTGAGTGGTTTTTGGTTAACTTGGATCCGACATGATCTGGTTAACTCCAGTATAATCTAGTGATGGTATTGGCTTGTTCATAATGCCTATGCTCATGTTTGGTCAATTGGTTCTAGTCTAGTGATTGGATTTTATCTTGCTTACAAAAAAGATTGGTTTCTGGTTTCGACGAGGGTTTCACTGTCATATCTTTTTGTGGAGATCTTTGATACAATGCATTATTGGTCTTGGTGCAGCTTCTAATGAAGTTTAAGGGTGATGTTGGTAATCTTGTTCGAGACTTGGCATTTGGTGATCATTGTTGAATCATGTGGACCTATACTTGGCCCTAGTTGATCTAGGTTATGGACCGGCATTAATGTAACGTGTGGATAGGAATTATTATTGTATTTTCAAGATGCCTTATTTGTTGGATATTCTTTGTTTTAGTCTAAGGACGACATGGTTTGTAATGATGTAATTGATTTATTGTTTGGTGACCAACCTGATTGTTTATGGTCGAGGGTTTGTGGTGCAGGAGCACCCTTTCAAGTTGTCCCTCCTTCTTGTTTTGTTGGTGTTATGCTTCTTATGAAGCCATTGTACATAAAATAATGAGCCATGTGCTCATAGGTCCTAGTTAGGGTCCTAGTGGAGATCTTAGGGGTCATAAGTCAAGATTGTGATTTTCTTGAAAATGGAGGGTTTGTGTGTCTTTGAAGTGTTTAGGGGTCCTTTATAACATGGTGGTGTCCCTAGGTTGGCCCAATGTGGGTCTAGGAGTCATGAAAAGAAGCATTGGGAAAGTTGCTCAAAAGTTGCATGACAACTTTTAAAAGTTGTCAAGCAACTTTTCCACCATGATGTCAATTTCTTTAGGTTGGCGTGGGAAACCCTAGTATGGGCACACAAACCAAGACCAAGGTGGTATAAGTATTTGCAAACCCTAAATGAATGGGTTGGATGTCAGACAATGTATGACCCAAGCAAAAAGGCCAGACTGAGACTGTAAAACTGTTACCAGTTAGTTTGAATGAAGAAATCAAGCAGGTTAATGGATTGAGAAACATTCAAAACTGTGTGAAATGTCTTTCATGGTGTAAATACTTTCATTTCAAGAAAATAGTTTAGGTTTTTATTTGCAGATTGAGTGTGTTTGTAAATAGTTTGTAAATAGTCTTCTTTCTGTCTAGTTTTGGATAGGATTATGTAAATGGCTGCATAACTCCATTCCCCGTTATGGAACCACCATGAAACCATGGGGAATGAGAGTATAGACCCTGTACCATACTACAAAACAAGAAGGGCCATTGAAAATGTAGGGAGGCCATCAAGAGACCCAATCCTAGGCGAGACTGAATAGTGCCCGGCTTGGAAAGGGTAAATTGCAGAGGTCCTGGAGAGCAAGGTTGGACAAAGGAGAGTACACCCTTTGGAGGAGGTGTAGAGGAGTGTTTGAAGCATCATTGGTGTGAAGGAGGAACCTCCACCAATCTAGACAAGGTGGCTAAAACACAAAACACTCACTATGACCCAGGCAGACCATAAAACCCTTAGAAAACCCTTAAAAACCCCAAAATTCGCCCTAGGCGTTGTATGACCACTTGAAAGCCCAAAACCTAGAAAATACTTGAGCCCTTGCCAATTAAATGGTAGTCCATATTGGGAGTTTAGGTTGTTTGTGCATTGTTTGTGAGAGGAAGCCCTAAAGGAGCGGGTAGGAGGCCCTTAGAAAACCCTTAAAAACCCCAAAATTCACCCTAGGCACTGTACGACCACTTGAAAGCCCAAAACCTAGAAAATTCTTGAACCCTTGCCAATTAAATGGTAGTCCATATTGGGAGTTTGGGTTGTTTGTGCATTGTTTGTGAGAGGAAGCCCTAAAGGACCGGGTAGGAGGCCTAATTGGTCCTAATCCTTGTAGCCCTGTTTTGTAAGCAAAAACACAAAACAGTGAAATCGATAGGAAGGTAGCCATTTCTTGGGGGCACATGGAGGGATGGAAAAAATGGTTTAGGGCCTAATTTAACCTTGCTAATACCTTGGAAAGTGTGGAGCAAGCCTAGCCCTTATTAGCCATAGTAAGGGGTTTTGAGTCTCATGAGCAGGTGAGACCTTAGGAGCAGCATAGCAACTCATTGGTGGGTGGATTGGGAAAGGTCAGGTGATTCCTCAAGCAAAGGGAAGTCCTAGAGACCCTAGGGTGTGGAGAGAACACCAAGTGATCCCAGGGAAGGATCCAGGAGCACAGACTAGGCTAGTCTATCCTAAACCCCATCCCATCAAATTGGTACCAGAGCAAGTAAAAGACTTGTTGGACTATGTATGTCTCTATATACTAGTGAATTAGTAGGTGAGAGCAGAAGAAGAACAGACTCCTTGAAGCAGCTGTGAGTGAGATGAGGGATAAACTACAAGAAGTGGTGGATTAGAGGACACATGAACCTTGGGATGAAGACACCAAGGGTAAAGGCAAGAGAACCATTGACATAGATGACATTATACCTAAACCAGATTCCTTGTTTAATGAAGAGCCATTTGTGAAGGCTATCAAGGCTTTGAACACTAAAGCTTTTGAAGGATTGCCACTTTTTAGTGGAAGGATGGACATAGACACTATTACGGAGTGGATTGAGGGCATAGAAAACCACTTTGACTGTGAAGGAGTGACAAAGGCTCAGAAGGTTAAAGTTGCCAAATGAAGATTAAGGGGAGCAGCTTTGACATGGTGGAAGTACCTAAAAGAAGAAAGAGTTAGTATGGGAAAGCTACCCATAGCAAATTGGAAGGCCATGGTGAGTAAGATCAAGGAGAACTACTTACCAGAGGATTATGAAGTCCAACTTCATAAGAAGAGACAGGGATTGAAGCAAAAAGATCTTGATGTAACCTCCTACACCGAAGAATTTCAAAAGCTATGTCTTAGATCCAAAGTCCAAGAAGATGAATCTATTAAGGTAGCTAGGTATCTAAGCAGCCTAAAGTGGAACATTCAGAAGGAGATAAGCCTATGGACTCCTACTACTATCCAAAAATGTCATCAGCTTGCTGCCAAGGTAGAAGAGAGAAACAAAAGGAAAGGATACTCCAATAACAGGGGTAGAGGTAGAGGTAGAGATCAAGTGAATCACTGAGGTGGTTACCAAGGCAAGTCAAATGAGTAGAGGAACCAAGGAGAAGCCAAGCTAACTGAGCATGGTAGTGAAACCAATCTCAGAGGAGGACATACTAGAGAAAGAGGTGCACAAGGCGGCCCAAGTAGAGGTAGAGGTACCAACAGAGGTAACTCCTACTTTGCAACTATGAAGTGTTACAATTGTGGACAATTGGGACACCCAACATATAGATGCCCTAACAAGCCTACAACATCAAACAATGGAAACAAGGTTGCCTATGCACATGAGGACTCATCAAGTAGCAAGACATTAGATGTGGACCAGATTGAATCGGAAGTTGGTGAGAATCTGATGTTCAATAAGATTTTGATCAGACAGATTGTTAATGAGGAACCCAAACATAGGAGAGCATTGTTTAGGGTGAGATGCAAATTTCTTGGCAAAGTGTGCAAGGTGATAGTTGATACAAGCTCAACTAACAACATCATCTCAAAATAGGCAGTTAGGAAGTTGAAACTCACAAGAATACCCCACACCAATCCTTACAAGGTGACTTGGTTGAACAAAGGACAGAGTGTGCTAGTCAATGAATAGACTTGGGTAGAGTTTTCTATTGGAGGATACAATGATAAGATCCTTTGTGATGTGTTACCTATGGATGCATGCCACTTATTGCTAGGAAGACCCTGGCAATTTGATAAGAAGGTGATCTATGATGGAGAAGAGAACTCCATCTCCTTTAAGAAGGACAACAAGACTTTCAAGATTCAGTCTTTGACAGAGGATGAAGAGGGCACTTCAAATACACCTAGTGTTTTAATGGCTACTGGTAAAGAGTTCTTAAATTTTCTACATGAGGAGGAGATAGTGAAGTGTGCCATCTTTGTGAAACTAAAGGAGGATGAAAACAAGTTGCAAGTAGAAGTACCCAAGGAGGTGAAGCAAATGTTGCATGAGTATAAGGATATAGTGAGTGATGGAACACCTGCAACACTCCCACCTAGAAGGTCTATAATCCATCAAATAGACTTCGTTCTTGGTGCATCCTTACCTAACAAGGCTACATATAAGCTCACACCTGATCAGAATAAGGAAGTAGCAAGGCAAGTGCAAGAGTTATTGGAACAAGGACTGATTAAGAAGAGCATCAGCCCATGTGCAATCCTGGTAGTCCTAGCATCAAAAAAAGGAGGTAAGTGGAGACTTTGCACTCACTCAAGAGCAATCAATAGGATTACCATAAGGTATAGGTTTCCTATTCCTAGAATAGAGGATTTAATGGACTGTTTAGGAGGGGCTATGTATTTTACCAAGCTAGACCTTAAAAGTGGTTATCACCAGATTAGAATCAAGGAGGGTGATGAGTGGAAGACTGCTTTTAAAACCACAGAAGGTTTGTATGAATGGCTTGTGATGCCATTTGAGCTTACTAATGCTCCAAGCACCTTCATGAGGTTGATGAATGAGGTGTTGAAAGACTTCACAGACAGATTTGTGGTAGTGTACCTAGATGATATTCTCATCTATAGCAGAACCAAGGAAGAACACCTTGAGCATTTGAGGTTAGTCTTAGAGAGGTTGCATGAGGAGAAGCTATCCATCAACCTAGAGAAGTGTGACTTCTTGAAGCAAGAGTTGGTTTACTTAGGATTTGTGGTGTCTAAAGGAACCTTGAAGATGGATCCAAGCAAAGTGGAGGCAATATTGAATTGGCCTGCACCTAAAACAGGGACTGAAGTAAGAAGTTTCGATGGATTAGCTCAATTCTATAGGAAATTTGTGAGGAATTTTAGTGGTATATGTGCACCAATCCTTGACACCATTAAAGGAGGTCTTAAAACCAAGTTTAAATGGATTGAGCAAGCTGACAAAGCATTTCAATTGTTGAAGCAAGAAGTATCCACAAAACCTATCCTTCTCCTACCTACATTTGATAAGCTATTCACTTTGGAGTGTGATGCAAGTGGAATTGCAGTAGGTGGTGTGTTGAGTCAAGAGGGAAGACCTATGGCATTTTTCAGTGAGAAGCTTAATGAAGCAAAGAAGTACTTAGCCTATGACCTAGAGTTGTATGCATTAGTGTAGTCTCTAAAGAAATGGAGGCATTACCTACTTCCAAAAGAATTTGTGGTGTTCACAGACAACTAGGCATTGAGTTACATTAATACTCAAGAGAAGCTTAGCAATAGACATCTGAAATGGATGGAATATCTCCAATCCTTCACCTTCACCATCAAGCATAAGAGGGGGCAACTTAACAGGGTGGCAGATGCATTGAGCAGGAAATTGTTGATAGTTCAAGAACTACAGTTGTAGAGCATAGGAATAGAAGGTTTCAAAGATCTCTATGAAGGAGATGAAGACTTCTCATCTGCTTACAAGGTTTGCAAAGAGTTTGAGAACCATTTCCATGGTGAGCATGTAGATTACACTCTCCAAAATTGTCTCTTGTTAAAGGGTAATCAGCTGTGTGTACCAAGAGGATCCATGAGGGAGAACCTCATCCAAGAAAAACACAATGGCAGTTTGAGTGGACACTTTGGAGTCAACAAAACCTTGGATTTAGTATAAAGGTACTATCATTGGCCAAAGTTGCCAAGAGATGTGAAGAGATATGTAGAGCAATGTGGAGTGTGTTAAAGAGAAAAAGGTGGATCAGGCAATGCTGGTCTTTATCAACCATTACTGATCCCTAACAGACCTTGGGAATGTATAAGCATGGACTTTGTAGTAGGACTTCCCAAGCAAAGATAGGTATGGACAACATCTATGTGGTAGTAGATAGATTTTCCAAGATGAGCCATTTTATCCCATGCAAGACTACACATGATGCAAGCTATGTTGCACATCTCTTCTTCAAAGAGATGGTTAGGATTCATGGACTCCCTTTAAGCATTGTTTCAGATAGGGACAACAAGTTCATGGGTCATTTTTGGCAAACACTATGGAGGAGACTAGGAACTAACTTGTCATTTAGCTCAACTTACCATCCACAAACAGATGGTCAAACTGAAGTCATCAATAGGGTGTTAGGTAACTTGTTGAGGTGTTTAACTAGGGAGTATGGCCAAACATGGGACCTAATCATTCCTTAAGCAGAGTATGCATATAATGACAGTGTGAATAGAACCACTGGTAGAAGCTCTTTTGAGGTTGTCTATGGCAGACCTCCAAGAGGAGTATGTGAGTTGAGAGATCTTAGTAGTTTGGAAATGAAGAATGGGCAAGCAGAAGACTTCACTCAAACCATCAAGGAAGTTCAAGAGAAGGTTAAGAAGGCCATCCTTGAATCCACTAAAAAACTAAAAGCAAAGGTGGATGAGAAAAGGAGAGAAGTTCAGTTTAAGGTGGGTGACTATGTGATGGTCCATTTGAGCAAAGCTAGGATACAAGGTGGTAAGCCTACCAAACTATAGATGAAGAGGGTAGGACCCTGTAGAATCCTATCGCAATATGGTAAGAATGCCTACAAGGTTGACCTGCCTTCAGATTTAGCTATATCACTAGTCTTTAATGTTGTTGATCTGGTAATGTACAAGGGAGAGATAGAAGGGTAGACTGAGAACCAAGCTAAGGTACTGTAGGACCTTGATGTTAATGTCTTACCACAAGTGAAGAAGCATATAGTAGAGGAGATCTTGGAATCAAGAGTGAAGAAGTCCACCAGACACTAGGTCTACATGGAACACTTACTGAAATGGGCAGATCAACCAGTATCTAAAGCTACATCTGTGGAGGAGAGCAGGTTCAAGACACTTGGAATAGACTCGACTCTCATCTCTTCTTCTATTTCTTAGTTGTGTGCAGAGGGGGAGTATGGTGCAGGAGCACCCTTTCAAGCTCTCCCTCCTTCTTGTTTTGTTGGTGTTATGTTTCTTATGAAGCCATTGTACACAAAACAATGAGCCATGTGCTCATAGGTCCTAGTTAGGGTCCAAGTGGAGATCTTAGGGGTCATAAGTCAAGATTGTGATTTTCTTGAAAATGGAGGGTTTGTGTGTCTTTGAAGTGTTTAGGGGTCCTTTATAACATGGTGGTGTCCTTAGGTTGGCCCAATGTGGGTCTAGGAGTCATGAAAAGCAACATTGGGAAAGTTGCTCAAAAGTTGCAAAAGTTGCATGACAACTTTTAGAAGTTGTCAAGCAACTTTTCCACCATGATGTCAATTTCTTTAGGTTGGCATGGAAAATCCTAGTATGGGCACATAGACCGAGGCCAAGGTGGTATAATTATTTGCAAACCTTAAATGAATGGGTTGGATGTCAGACATTGTATGACACAAGCAAAAAGGCAAGACTAAGACTATAAAACTATTACCAATTAGTTTGAATGAAGCAACCAAGCGGGTTAATGGATTGAGAAATGTCCAAAACTGTGTGAAATGTCTTTCATGGTGTAAATACTTTCATTTCAAGCAAATAGTTTAGGTTTTTATTTGCAAATTGAGTGTCTTTGTAAATAGTTTGTAAATAGTCTTCTTTCTGTCCAGTTTTGGATAGGATTGCATAAATCGCTGCATAACTCCATTCCCCATTGTGGAACCACCATGAAACCATGGGGAATGAGAGTGCAGACCTTGTACCATACTTCAAAACAAGTAGGGCCCTTGAAAATGTAGGGAGGCCACCAAGAGACCATGTTGGGACTATTTAAATTTGAGTCAAAGTTTATAGACCCATTTCAAAATTTTGCCCTGCATTTCCAAATGATTAAAATAAGTCAGTTTGAATGGCCTAGTTTGCGAGAGGGCAAAATGGAACCAGTTGATTTTCAGAGGATAAGGCTCAGGATTCATGTCCCACACCTTTCATTCAGCTTATGCAGTGATGTGTAACTTTCTGAATTTAGTTTGGATCAGTTTACCAGGTACCCATTTCGAGGGGTGAGCTGAAAGTGCATTTTAGGCACAAATGCAGATTTTATTGAGTAGCCTACTTTGAGTCTTTGTATCTTTTGCCCTATTGATTGTCATGAAAAAATTCAAAATGGATTGAATTGTATGCATAAATGTGAGTCAACCTGCAAAATTTCAAGTCTTGATGAATCCATTCACTCAGTTTTTGAAGCCAAATCCGTTTGCAGTTTGTGTGTTTTGGCAAGTCCCTGTTTCGATACCTAGTTGGAGCCCTGTTTTGCACGGGTGTAAAAGTTGCCTCAGTCAGAGTTATGACAAAATGTTTCCTCCAGGTTAATGTTGGTATAAATGAAAAACTATGTTTCATTTTGCAAACCTTTGCCAATTTGTTTGGTCGGTTTTCAAAAGGGTTCATTTAGCAATTGTTTTCAGTTATACGTACTTTCAGTGCTATATCAGTTAAAGTAGCTATTTTTATGTGCATGCCATTTGTATCTAGTCAGGATTTTGGTCGAACTGAAAGTTCAAAGATTTAGTATGTACTTCAAGGTACCTGTGTTTCAAATTTGAGAGCCTACGGAGGTTGTTTGATATTTTTGAGAAAGGCATAATGTGTTGCCAGAGCATTGACTTCATCAGGTCCGCAGTGTCGACAAAGCCAGTTGGGCATTTTCAAAAATTAATATCTCTTTCCTCGGGACTCGTCTTGAGAAACCGTTTGGTAGAGTTCATCCTTGTATATCAGAGTACACGCATGTCAGATGGCAAAGTCCAGAAAGGTGTTTTGACCAACTTGAAAAATACGTCTTCGTGATTAAATGCAAAAAATGTGGCATAATTGCTTGAAAGTTGCAAAACTCAATTTGGTGATCCAAAAATGTTGTCGATCATTTCCAGAGGTGTGTTTGAGGTGTTTGAAGCATTTCGAAGGCCAGTTGCTTGAAAACGAAATTTTTTTTTAGTCAAACGCACTTTGGGGCCCGACTTGGCTCATGCCTTTACAATGTTAATTTTAAAGGAAAAGTGTTCTACATGCATGCCAATGCATATCCGTGCTAGCTTGGTTTATTTCATGATCCTTTATGTTTTGGTTGATATGGATGGTATTTCAAAGAGAAAGATTTCTTCGCCAATTGGACAATGAGGGAGGCATTGAAAACAAATAGCAAATTCAATTGCCAGGCATAAAGCCCAGCCAACATCCTCTTCCCCTCTGCCATGGGAGTCAACAATGAAGAATTTTTTCAAATTTAATACAAATGCAATGGCTATGTAAAACTTGAGTTGTGTGTTTACATCAACAAATGCAAATGGTGCTAGGAGTAACTCCCCTCTATGTGGTTTTTCTTGAACAGTAGAAACTTTTAACGCAGATTTGGCAAGTTAAAATGCCAAAGTCCTCCCTACGTGGGTCTTTGAGCAACATTAACTTTCAAGAATTTGCAATTAGCATGTTTAATGCAAATTTTTCCTTCTCTGTGGTCTCTCCCTGCTGTGCGTGGTATGGCATTTGGAGCAGCCATAGGAAAAAGTAAGACCAAAGTGAAGGAGGTACTTGGTCTGCGTGGGTGTTGGGGATTGAAAAAATCTTTAAATAAAACTTTTGGTAGGTGCAATGCCAGCGATGTCCTTTGCCATGGTGATTAAAAGGAGTTAAAAAATCCTCTAGTGAATGCAAAGATAGTGTCCATGCCTCCTCCCTACTGTGCATAGTATTGGGAGGGATTTAGAACTTTAAACAAGTGCATTTAGCAATAGGTGTGTCACCAAAATCCCTTTGCGTGGCAGACCTGTTGAGAATGGTAGTGAAGGGTTTTTAAAAAACAAACAAACAAAGTTTTAGCATTGAAATCAGCTTTCCGTGTTGTGGCATGCTTGGAAAGGGCGCTTGAAACCTTCAAGTAAATGTAATTGGTATACCAAATTCTCCCTGCAGATGAAACAATGGAGAATGAACCACAGAAAATGCCATTAAAGCTTAGGCAAAGTTTCAAAATCACAGTCCCAAGCAAAGTCATTTATCCCACATTCGCTAGGAAATGGTCTATTTTGGTGTTTATATGCAAAATCACACACATCTAATATGTTAAAGCCTCTGGGCTTTTGACGAACGGTACCTATGGGCACCCAAGGTGGGTCCACGCATGGGCATGGATCCCGAGGTGACATAGGAGGTGATTGAGCGACGACCAGGTGGACCCCACGTAGACATGCTTCCTGAGGCAAACAGACAAGTTTTATAGAGAAAGGCCGGCTTAGCCAATGAGCAGGTTGCAGAGGATCTAACAAAGTGCGTGATTTTGTGGGTCGAAGATGCATGTGAGTTACACCCTGCAAAATGGCAAAAAGGTTAAAGAGTGAGCATGTTTAGAGCAGATCGACAGCCTACGCGGTTTCGAAGCTTGAAGATGCACGAACGTTACACCCTACGAAATGGCGAAAGCCAAGTGGGGCACAGGTGGCAGGTCCAGTCAGCAGTCCAGCAGGCGGGCCTGGTGAGGTGGCAGTCTAGTGGTGACGAGATGGTGATGATGTGGTACCTAGGTGGATGACAAGCAAGTGGACACGTGGCAGAGTGATAAGGTGTCATCCCAGGTGGCATCCAGTCAACCCCATCAGCCAATCAGGTCTCACCATGTGGCAAGGCGTCTGGCACAAAAGGAGCAAAAATTGAAATTAAATGCAGATTAATGATACAGTTTCAACTATATCAAAAATTGAAAAATTTAAATGATGTGCACATGTTGAGGATTAATTCGCCCAGGGTCTCATTTTTGGCCAAAATATGAAGTGTTATATATCGCTGGAAAGCTCTCGAAATGAGGAATCTGGTCAGATAGATAATTTTGACAAATGTGGGATATTTCAAGAGTAGTTTCCATGAGAGTGAAATTCAATTAGAGAGGAGATATTCGGCAATTTCAGTTGCAGATTTGATTTTCTTCCCTCCTCTTTTTATTCCGAATTTTTTTTTTTGTAAGGGTTCCAGTTTTGGAGAGATTTTCTCCAAGGGAGAAATCTGAAATTGCTGGTTCCAGTGATGACATCTTTTTATCAATGCAAATGACAGTGTGTTCTTCTATGTTTTCAGTGTTGTCTTTACTATAGGTTTAGTTTCAATTTGCAGGTTCACACATATGCAAGGCATGTGTGAGTTTCCATGAAATCGTCTCCAAAATGTACTCAGATTTATATAATTTCATATTATCAAGGATAATTTGAGTTGTCTCTTTTAGATTCCTCTAAGAGAGTAATGTTTGTCTTTTGGGTATTCTTCAAGGAAGGATTTAAATCCTAAAACCAAAATTAATGATTTTGAATGCATATTGGATATATATATATATATATATATATATATATATATATGTATATATATATAAAAGTATGGTTTTGTGACAGAGCAGAGGATTGTATTGATGTAAGGCATTAATGCATGAAAATTTAATTTTGAAAAGAACTTGCATCTGAGATTTCTCTTCTAGTTTTATGCATGACTTTGTGGCCTGGATAAGGCACTGGTCTTTTGTAACATTGAAAGGTTGTCAAAACACCATTTAAAAACCCAAAATCAGAATATCTTTTTATATTTTATGTTATGTGGAAGTGTCCCTCCATCTCATGATTCAAAAATGTTGAGTTGCAAGTGTGGATCTAGCCCATCTATAGTAACCTCTTAGTTTTTGAACCTTTTGAGATCCATTTGCTTTTGATTGATGCAGTCTTGTGTGTAATAGGTCTGATTAAATGCATCTAAGGTATACCCACCTAGGTTTTTCAGAGCCTGAAGAGTATAAGGATTCATATCCTTGTCATGTTGTCCAAGACCTAAGGTTCTTCACAGATTGAATTGGCTACTTCATAGATCAATTGTAGGTGTTCTTGGGTTATCACTTTTGGTGAACAACAAAAATGGAGACTCTGTTGGGGATAGAGATGTAAGAATTTTGTCAAGTCAAATCCACGAGTCTAGCCATATCCATTGGAGGAAAGAATCATAAAAGTATTGTAAATCTGAAAGTGTTTTTAGATCTGTAGTTATTTGCCTAGTAGTGTTGTGTGCCAAGTGTTGAAAATTTGTTATCATTTTATCTTTGTGTGAGTCCAGATCTCTTCATGTTCTACAAATGGTTTTATAAATTTTAATAGCAGTGAGTGGTGACTCTGAAAGATCTCTGCACCAGTGTGCACTATTGTAAAAAAATTAAAGGATTTGGTGAGCTTGCAGCAAAGAGGTAACAGAGGCTTGGAGTTTTGAGATTGAAGGTCTCAGTCAAAGGGAAAATGAAGTGAACAACAACAACATTGATTTTACCAGGTATTCCTCAAGATTTTTGTGAAATTATGTGTTCCTTATGAGGTGAAAATGTCACCATTGAAAGGAAAAGAAATTTACAATTTACATACTTCATTGAAAGAGGTTTTTAGTCAGAAATATGGTGAGAAGTGTGTATGATTCCAAAAATTAGTGACTGCATATGTTTTGGAATGAATTTATGACACAATAAGATGCATGGTCAAAAAATAATGGTTTAGTGGCTGTTATAAAACCTGATGGATCTAGATGTAGTTCCTAGATCTCCAAATCCTTTGTCAAATCTAAAAGAAATTGACAAAGAGATTGCAATATGTCTTCAAGAGATCCAAGATAAATTTGTTCGGTTTTTAAGAAGAAAAGTAGGGAAAAGAAAAGAGGAAGAGTCATCATATTTTTTTTATAAAAGATTCATAGCTGCATTAAATGAGTTTCCAGCTGATGCTAGACACCATGAGTCTATTTTGATTGAATTATTTTTGGAGCTTGATGAGCTTGACTCAATTAATTGGTCTACTACCTTGAGAGAAGAAAGTGTTGCCTACATTAAAGAATGGATAGATGAGATTGAAGTAATTAAATCTGAAAATGTACACAAGATTGAGGACAGTGAGGGAGATGAATCCGTGAGTGGATATGCCTCCTATGATGCTGAAGGTGTTTCTTATTCTCAGCATGATAGTTTAGATGTGTATTTAGAGAAAGAAGAAATTTGTGAGAACATAAGTAATTGTTCAAGTAATCATGAGCTCATTGAGGTTTCAGATTTTAATGATATGGATCACCTTGTTTCTAAGTTCAATCCACAAAATATTTGCAATCAAAGTTATGAAACTATGTTGCAACATATAGCAACACTTTATGAGCAGTATGATAAAGGTTATGATGCGGATGCAAGTTCTTGTAATGATGAAACAAATATGCATAGAGACATGAGCACTGTTGATTTAATACCTTTATCAAATTGGGACAATGTTTACAACTCAAAGAATGAAGCCAAGAAAAATGGAAATGAAGAAGGTTCACTAAGTAGTGAACAAATTTCAGAGCTCCTAGCCCCTGATTTTCAGAGGTATGCATCCAAAAATGTGCCCAATCTCTCAAGCCCAACCAGTACCTGATTAGATATTGATGATGTTTTTGAGGGTGTGAAGTATGATACATATGCTATTGATTCTTTCCCTACATTTGATTTGAGTGATGGACACGATAAAAATGCATATAAGGTTGATAGGTGTGATAATGTAGATTCATATGTTGATATGAACTTAGATTTTGGTATGCATTGTATGGATCTTCTTGTTAAAAGGCATGACAAGTCTGAAATTTTTTTCCCTGATTTGCAAGTGGGAAATGAACCATTGTCAAGTGACAATCATGTATTTGCATGTGTGCAAAATGTTGATAGAAAATGTGATCAACAAGTGGAAGTGCAGTCATGTTATGAGGAAGTTTTCCTCTCTAGTTTGCAAGCCATCATTGTGGAAGAGTGTTCATCATTTGAACAAACTAGCAATAAGGATCTGTCTGATATTCCCAACTTTCAGAGGGAGTCGGATTACTTCTCATTTCAGCAGAGAAGTGATGGTAAATAGTATGGCACTCTTACGTCACCTAGTGATCAGCCCTTTCAACATTTGTGTGCTTTTCAAGGATTTTATGACTATGAACATGCTACTGATTATGTTTTATGTGACCAGCTGATTAGAAGTGGAATTTTTTTTGATCAGGCAGATTGGAATGATGATCTCAACTTACCTCCGGTTAGTGGAAACAAAAATCAAGTGTTTGACAGAGGTAAGAATTGATTTCAGTTTTGATGGCCTGGGGCCATTTATAATTTGTAAATCTTGTATAGTTGCTTTGCTTCAGTTGTGTGGTTTTCAATAAAGTGCCCTACTATTTGGGTAGAATAAGTATGCCCTATTTTTGAAATGAGATGAGAAGAGAAGAATGATCCATCTTTTGGATGGTCTGCTTAACCATTGATTCTGGATGCTTTTGTTGATCTTGCAATCAACCATCCCCAGTCAGAGCCACTGTTGGAACTATTTAAATTTGAGTCAAAGTTTATAGGCCCATTTCAAAATTTTGCCCTACATTTCTAACTGATTAAAATAAGTTAGTTTGAATGGCCTAGTTTGTGAGAGGGCAAAATGGAACCGGTTGATTTTCAAAGGGTAAGGCTCAGGATTCATGTCCCACACCTTTCATTTGGCCTATGCAATGATGTGCAACTTTCAGAATTCAGTTTGGATCAGTTTACCAGGTACCCATTTTCAAGGGTGAGCTAAAAGTGCATTTTAGGCACAAATGCAGATTTTATTGAGTAGCCTACTTTGAGTGTTTGTATATTTTGCCCTTGTTGATTTTCATGAAAAAATTCAAAATGGATTCAATTGTATTCATAAATGTGAGTCATCCTACAAAATTTCAAGTCTTGACGAATCCATTCGCTCAATTTTTGAAGCCAAATCCGTTTGCAGTTTGTGTGTTTTGGCAAGTCCCTATTTCGACAGCTAGTCGGAGCCCTATTTTGCACTAGTGTAAAAGTTGCCTCAGTGAGAGTTATGACAAAATGTTTCTTCCGGGTTAATTCTGGTATAAATGACAAACTATGTTTCAATTTTCAAGCCTCTGCCAATCCATTTGGTCGGTTTTCAAAAGGGTTCATTTAGCCATTGTTTTCAGTTATCCGTACTTTCAGTGCTATATCAGTTAAAGTAGCTATTTTTATGAGCACACAATTTGCATCCAGTCAGGCTTTTGGTCGAACTGAGAGTTCAAAGATTTATTATGTACTTCAATGTACCTGTTTTTCAAATTTGAGAGCCTACAGAGGTCGTTTGATATTTTTGAGAAAGGCATCATGTGTTGCAAAAACATTGATTTCATCAGGTCTGCAGTGTTGAAAAAGCCAGTTGGGCATTTTCAAAAATTAATATCTCTTTGGTCGATGCATCTTTAGAAACCGTTTGGTAATGTTCATCCTTGTATATCAGAGTACACACCTATCATATGATAAAGTCTAGAAAGGTGGTTTGATCGACTTGAAAAATACATCTTCTCGATTAAATGCGAAAATGTGGCGTAATTGCTTGAAAGTTGCAAAACTCAATTTGGTGATCCAAAAACATTGCCGATCATTTCCAGAAGTGTGTTTGAGGTGTCTAAAGCATTTCGAAGGCTAGTTGCTTGAAAATGAAAATTTTATTTAGTTGCACCCACTTTGGGGCCCGACTTGGCTCATGTCTTTGCTGTGTTAATTTTAAAGGAAAAGTGTTCTACATGCATACCAATGCATATCCGTGCTAGCTTGGTTTATTTCATCATCCTTTATGTTTTGGTTGATATGCATGGTATTTTGAAGAAAAAGATTTCTTCGCCAATTGGTCAGTGAGGGAGGCATTGAAAACAAATAGCAAATTCAATTGCCAGGCATAAAGCCCAACCAACATCCTCCTCCCCTCTATCATGGGAGTCAACAATGAAGAATTTTTTCAAATTTAATACAAATGCAATGGCTGTGTAAAACTTGAGTTGTGTGTTTACATCAACAAATGCAAATGGTGCTAGGAGTAACTCCCCTCTATGTGGTTTTTCTTGAACAGCAGAAACTTTTAATGCAGATTTGGCAAGTTAAAATGCCAAAGTCCTCCCTACGTGGGTCTTTGAGCAACATTAAATTTCAAGAATTTGCAATTAGCATGTTTAATGCAAATTTTTCCTTCTTTGTGGTCTCTCCCTACTGTGCATGGTATGGCATTTGGAGCAGCCATAGGAAAAAGTAAGACCAAAGTGAAGGAGGTACTTGGTCTGCGTGGGTGTTGGGCACTGAAAAAGTCTTCAAATAAATCTTTTGGCAGGTGCAATGCCATTGATGTCCTTTGCCATGGTGATTAAAAGGAGTTAAAAAATCCTCCAGTGAATGCAAAGATAGTGTCCACGCCTCCTCCATACTGTGCATAGTATTGGAAGGGATTTAGAACTTTAAACAAGTGCATTTAGCAACAGTTGTGTCACCAAAATCCCTCTACATGCGAAACCTGTTGAGAATGGTACTGAAGGGTTTTAAAAAAAAAAAAACAAAGTTTCAGCAATAAAATCAGCCTTTCGTGTTGTGGCATGCTTGGAAAGGGCGCTTGAAACCTTCAAGTAAATGCAATTGGTATACCAAATTCTCCTTGCAGATGAAACAATGGTGAATAGACCACAGAAAATTCCATTAAAGCTTAGGCAAAGTTTCAAAATCGCAGTCCCAAGCAAAGTCATTTATCCCACATTCGCTAGGAAATGGTCTATTTTGGTGTTTATATGCAAAATCACAAACATCTAATATGTCAAAGCCTTTGGGCATTTGACGGATGGTGCCTATGGGTGCCCAAGGTGGGCCCACATGCAAGCATGGATCCCAAGGCAATAGAGGAGGTGACTGAGGGACGACTAGGTGGACCCCACATAGGCACGCTTGTCGAGGCAAATAGGCAAATTTTGCAGAGGAAGGTCAACTTAACCAGTGAGCAGGTTGTAGAGGATCTGATGAAGCGCGTGATTTCATAGGCCGAAGATGCATGCGAGTTACACCCTGCAAAATGGCGAAAAGGTTAAAGAGTGAGCATGTTCGGAGAAGATCGACAGCCTGCGTGGTTTCGGAGCTTGAAGATGCACGAATGTTACACCCTGCGAAATGGTGAAAACCAGGTGGCGCATAGGTGGCAGGTCCAGTCAGTGGTCTAGCAGGCAAGCCCCAATGAGGTGGTAGTCCAGTGGTGATGAGGTGGTGATGACATGGCTCCTAGGTGGACAACAAGCAAGTGGACACGTGGCGGAGTGATGAGGTGTCATCCCAAGTAGCGTCTAGTCAACCCCATCATCCAATCAAGTCCTGCCACATGGTAACGCGTCAGGCACAAAAGGAGCAAAAATTGAAATTAAATGCAGATTAATGATATAGTTTCAACTATATCGAAAATTGAAAAATTTAAATGATGTGCACATGTTGAGGATTAATTTGCCCAGGGTCTCATTTTTGGCCAAAATATGAAGTGTTATATATTGCCGGAAAGCTCTCAGAATGAGGAATCTGGTAAGGTAGTTAATTTTGACAAATGTGGGATATTTCGAGAGCAGTTTCCACAATAGTGAAATTCAGTTAGAGAGGAGATATTTGGCAATTTCAGTTGCAGATTTGATTTTCTTCCCTCCTCTTTTTATTCCGAATTCTTTTTTTTTGTAACGGTTCTAGTTTTGGAGAAATTTTCTGCAAGGGAGAAATCCGAAATTGCAGGTTCCAGTGATGACATCTTTTTATCAATGCAAATGACAGTGTGTTCTTCTATGTTTTCAGTGTTGTCTTTATTGTAGGTTTAGTTTCAGTTTGCAGGTTCACACATATGCAAGGCATGTGTGAATTTCCATGAAATTGTCTCCAAAATGTACTCAGATTTATATAATTTCATATTATCAAGGATAATTTGAGTTGTCTCTTTTAGATTCCTCTAAGAGTGTAATGTTTGTCTTTTGGGTATTGTTCGAGGAAGGATTTAAATCCTAAAACTAGCATTAATGATTTTGAATGCATATTGGATATATATATATATATATATAAGTATGGTTTTGTGATAGAGAAGAGGATTGTATTAATGTAAGGCATTGATACATGAAAATTTAATGTTGAAAAGAACTTGCATCTGAGATTTCTCTTCCAGTTTTATGCATGAATCTGTGGCTTGGATAAGGCACTGATCTTTTGTAACATTGAAAGGTTGTCAGAACATCATTTAAAAATCCAAAATTAGAATATCTTTTTATATTTTATGTTATGTGGAAGTGTCCCTCTGTCTCATGATTCAAAAATGTTGAGTTGCAAGTGTGGATCTAGCCCATCTATAGTAACCTCTTAGTTTTTAACCTTTTGAGATCCATCTGCTTTTGATTGATGCAGTCTTGTGTGTAATAGGTCTGATTAAATGCATCAAAGGTATACCGACCTAGGTTTTGGAGAGCATGAAGAGTAGAAGGATTCATATCCTTATCATGTTGTCCAAGCCTTGAGGTTCTTTAGAGATTGAATTGGCTACTTCATAGATCAATTGCATGTGTTCTTGGGTTATCACTTTTGGTGAACAACAGACCCAATCCTAGGCGAGACTGAATAGTGCCTGGCTAGGAAAGGGTAAATTGTAGAGGTCTTGGAGAGAAAGGTTGGACAGAGGAGAGTACACCCTTTGGAGGAGGTGTAGAGGAGTGTTTGATGCATCATTGTTGTGAAGGAGGAGCCTCCACCAATCTAGACAAGGTGGCTAAAACACAAAACACTCATTGTGACCCAGGTAGACCATAAAACCCTCACAAAACCCTTAAAAACCGCAAAATTCGCCCTGGGCATTATACGGCTACTTGGAGGCCCAAAACCTAGAAAATCCTTGAGCCCTTGCCAATTAAATGGCAGTCCATTTTGGGAGTTTGGGTTGTTTGTGCATTGTTTGTGAGAAGACGCCCTAAAGGACCGGCTAGGAGGCCTAATTGGTCCTAATCCTTGTAGCCCTGTTTTGTAAGCAAAAACACAAAACAGTGAAATCGGTAGAAGGATGAAGGTAGCTGTAGACACCTGAAATTGTCCACTCTAATTATCTAAGCTTAATTCTTCTATTAATTAAATAAATCTTTATTTATTTAATTAATTCATTTATCCTCTTGTATCCTTATTTCTCATTTAAATAAATACATTTATTTATTTAAATTATCCTTTTTCCTAAATTAAATAAATATCTTATTTATTTAATTAATTCATTAACCTTTTCTACCCATGACACATGTCATTCATCTCTTAATTCATACACTACCTACCCCTTTCATTATTTTATTATTTCTTTTACCTACCCTCTAATCATCGCCGACCTCCTTTTACACCTCTCAATCTTATCCCTCCATTTCATATAGTGTCTTCTATATAAGGAGATGCTTCCTTCATTATCAAACCCCCCCATTGACTACTTGACTACACTACACTTTTGAACATAGGCGATCCTACTTGCAACCACATTTTGTTCTTTGTTGAGCTCTTGTGCACATAAAATCTAAGAGCAAATATATCAAGCAAGATCAATAGAGATAGGAAGAATGGAGATCCAAACCCTATTGGACATGTGATGGTATAATCTTTGTGATTTCATTTGATTTACCTTGTCTTAGGTAATCTTCATATGTTATGGTGGATCTTTGTTGTTGTTAGGCTAGGGTTTTGTGGTTGAATTCATTTAGCCTTTCAATATCGTTATTATTGTTATCCATTTTCACCATATACATTTTTTTGTGCAGGTCAGGAAAAGTATCAGAAGGATTCAGTAAAAATATTAGATTTTTTGGATCACTTGTTCAATTTATATGAATTTTTTATGAGTTTTCATTAAAAATTAATTTTGAGAGCAAATTAGCAAATTTTTTGGATTTTCTTACATTTTTGGAAATCTCTCAGAATTATACACAGGATCTGTTGTTTGTGATTTTAAATTTGATGTAAAATCATTCCTCAAAAATCAAATCTTTGAAAATTAGGGTTTTGTATTATTTTACTCATATCTCACAAACTACTTGGATTTGTTGCAGAATTTTTTTTATGCAGGTTTGGAAGACCATCAGGACTCTCCACTAAAAATTTTATATTTTTTGGATTGATTTTGCATTTTATATGAATTTTTTATGATTTTTCATAAAAAATTAATTTTCGGAACAAATTAGCAAATTTTTTGGATTTTCTTACATTTCTGGAAATCTCTTGAAATTTTACAGGCGTTCTTTTTATATGATGAATCAAATCTTTGAATTGGTCAATAAAATGCATTGTTGAAGGCCCCTATTTCACAAAGTCTTTTGGATCTAAAATTTACCTAACTTGTGTGCTTGCAGGAAGGGGTGATTATTTCAAACAATCCAAACTACTAATAAATCTTTGTTGCAGGTCCTTGGCAAGAGTTTTTGGATTTTTATTGTGTGCCTTGTTTTCATAGACTAGCAAACACTTCAATTGGTGCACTAAAATTGAATCATTGTATTTTGTGTCTTGAGCAATAGGCTCTTTTTGTTTAATCTTTAGAGGGCCTGTCTTCCCATGTGGTCATTAGGACTACTAGTGAGAAGAGAATGACCCAAGTGGTAGCGAGGAAAACCCACCTCTTCTGAACCACTATAAACAACTGTATTCATGGTGAAAACTATGGATAATGTGTGCTGATTAGTTCATACCGACACTATATCTTCCCATAAACCCGTTTGATCAAATTCATTTGATCAGTTGTAGGGTGTAACCCCTATTGGCTGGGATCCTTCTATATTTACAGAGCTTAAAGTGCCACATGTATGGCCACACGAGCGGATGCCCTTACTAGCACCTTTTTGTTTTAGAAGCCAAAATCCTTCTAGTTGTTGAGGCAGGAGGTCAGACCTCTGGTAGCGGCCCACACACATACGGTTCTTAGTAGATATACAAAGTTTACCATAGGGAGTTTTCATGGGGGCTGACCTGAGAAGTGAGTGTCGAGGGTGGAGCTAGTGAGGTCAAGCATCTAAGTATCCGCTCAAAATAGTGTAGTGTCGGGGGTAAAACCTCATGTGGGATCAACAACTATTGTCCTGGCCAACCATAAGAATTGTGCTTGACTTATTTTAAACATTCAAAACATTCAAGACCAAATAGTAAATCATTGTGTCTTTTGTGTCTTCAAGTGTATGCAAAACATTTTTACATCAAACAACACACTTTTCTTGGAGTCATTTTGAGTCTAAACACTTGCAAACATTGAGTCCTCATCAACATTGTGTCCTCTTGTCATGAAAAATAGTCAAACATTCAGATTTGGTCACAACCAACAAATTCACAAATTGGAAAAATTTTACAGTCCAGCAAACAAGAGCAATCAGTTTCAGAATTCTTGAGCTTCCTAAGCTATCTCTTCAAGTTTTCATCTAGCATTCAACCTATCTTTGGGTCTCACAAAGTCCATCATTTCTTTACACCTTACATTACATTCACATTTATCTAACTTGAGTCAAAAGGTCACTTGCTTGTCCTCATCATACTTTGTCAACACACTACATACAATAACATTTTGCTAAGTGGTCCCTCATCAAGGTCTATCACCTTTGGGTCTCATTTGGTCTTACTTAGAGTCAAGGTCAACTTACCTCATCAAGATAAACTATCCTCTCTTTGGAAGTCACACCTACTCTACTACATACATACTTGGTCTTACACTTTGGACATTGCAAGTACACCTCAGATTCATTTACATTCCATCCAACTCTTGGTCTTCCATACTTTTTCCATTTTTATCTAGTCTCACACATCTCAGTCAATACCTAGTTCATGGTTGAAACCCGTCTTCAAAAATCTAGGAGAGAAACTAAAGAGGCTCAAGAGTCCGCAAACATGAGTTCTTATGAGTATGACAATGATATCTTTTTCAATTCTGATCATACTACATTACCTAACATGGATGCCTATAGAAACATTCCAAACGTTGAGAACATGGACACTACAAACAACAATGATACACACAATGATGATATGGACAACTTTTCAGTACATTCAGCAGATGTGGAAGAATCCATTATGGATCCCCGTTTCAATCGATTGGTTGAGGAAATAATGAGGGATAGACAATACTTCTTACAAATGATGGCACAAAGTGGAGCCAAGATACCTCATGATTTTGACATGTCTCAAATAATGGAAAATTGACCTTTGCAACAACCTCACTCCAACATGGATCAAAGGAGGCCTAATAGTGGAGGCAAAGAAGACCACATCTTGTGCCTGAATCACCATTATCTTTGTTTCAAAAACTAGAGGTCCCACATACACATGGTCAAGCATATGATACTCACCTTTGCAGA
Source organism: Cryptomeria japonica (assembly GCF_030272615.1). Taxonomy (NCBI): domain Eukaryota; kingdom Viridiplantae; phylum Streptophyta; class Pinopsida; order Cupressales; family Cupressaceae; genus Cryptomeria; species Cryptomeria japonica. The sequence goes on from NC_081408.1 coordinate 206,166,462, forward strand.
CCATTATGGAAGTCTTATGTAGAGAAATATTCTCAATCACATATCAATGCTAAGGATCAACCACCAAAGCAATTGGATATTCAAAGGCATGCTCAAAATTTGGACACAAGGAAACCCCGTGTCAAATTTGGGGGCAACACATTAGAACATGACATGCCTGTAGAGTATGGTATACATGGACAAAATAGATATTTCGTTCCTCAACATGAATCTATACCAAGTGGTCCATATATGCAGCATTTCTATAGACCTCCTCCATATGAACATGTGTATGATCAATATCATCCATATATGCAACATGCTTCTCCTCCAATTGGTGCCTCAAGCATGGGGTATGGTCCAAGAAGTCGATCTCCACCTAAGAGCAATTTGGAGCAACAAATCAGGGACTTACAAAAGAAAATGGAGGACATAAATACACCGAAGCCAACATACACAATGAGAGACATATGTCCTTATCCATTTGACAAGAGCATTCCAATGCCTCCTTTTCCTACACACTTTGTGATACCTAAATTTGATAAGTATAGAGGAAAAGGGGATCCTAAGGCACACATAAGATAGTTTTTCACAGCTTGCATTGAGATAGTAGCAGAAGAGACATATTTGATGAGATTATTCCCACAGAGCCTAGGTGATCAAGCTATGGAATGGTTCTCCCAACTTCCACCTAGAATTAAGTCATGGGGTGACTTAGCAGAGGCATTTATTCAACATTTCTCCTACAATATAGAGACAGACATATCAGTCACTACTTTGTGCAGCACCAAGCAAAAAGAGAGAGAGTCTTTTGCATCATTTTTACAAAGATGGAGGAATCTAGCCAGTAGATGCTCTTGTGAAATTCCACAAAAACAAATGGTAGAAATGTTCACCCAAAATGTTAACAAAGAGATTGGTTATGACTTAACAAAAGCTTGTTTGTCCACCTTCAAGGACGTTTATGACTTAAGGAAAGCTTGTTTTTCTATCTTCAAGGATGTCATTGAAAAAGGCTTAGCAACAGAGAAGGTCCTAATTGAACAAGGAGTTATTAAGATATTCAAGGAAAACAAAGATGACTTTAAAGGAAAAGAAAAGCCAAGATTTTGAAATAAAAATAAGAACACACTCAATGATGGTGTTATTGATGCCAATACTGTGCGACCCAAATTCATTTTTTCTGGATCAAATCAGGTGAATACTCAAACAACTTCTAAATCACGAAGGAAGTACACTCCATTGGGAGAACCACTTGAGTCAGTTTTCAAAAAGATAGTGGCAAACAAGGTAATCACTATTCCAGATTTTCCTCCATATGAACCAAACATTAAACCAAATTGGTGGAATGATGATGAGTATTGTGAGTTTCATAAGAGCAAAGGGCATAAAATAGGAAATTGTCATCGACTGAAGAAAATCATACAAGATCTCATTGATAGAGGTGACATTCAGATTGAAGGACACTCATCCAATCAAGAACATGAGATGTTTAAGGAACCATTCCCAAAACATGACAAAGGAAAAGCTAAAGCCACAGATGACTAGACCAACTATACCAGAGCATCTTATAACTATGATTCAACTATCAATCACATCTCGATGGACAATTATGTCTCTACCATTATCATCAAGGACAAAACACCTGAGAATTCTACCCAAAGACCCAAGATTGTCCTAAAAGGAATTGGATCTTCTTCCGAGCCTACCTCTGAATGTACTATCACAACTTGTCAAGGTAAATTCACTTTGCAAGGTGCTCCAGCTAAAAACACCGCTTCCTCATCAACCAAGTCTGAGTACACTCTTGTATAACAGTTAGGGAAGACACCCACACTTATCTCCATCCTTGATCTCTTACGCATATCCCCCGCATATAAAGCCATTCTTGACAAAAATTTGAGAGACACTATCATTCCTACTGATCTAAATGTGGACCAATTTCAAGCCATGGTGGGATACCTTTCCATTCCACACTCTCTTACATTCACAGAAGCCAATGACACCTCCGTGAGCCAACCACATAATGCACCACTACACATTGAAGCCTTCATACACAAACATCGAATAAAATGAGTCTTGATAAATGGAGGAGTAGGTCTAAACATTTGTACATTGAGCACTATTAAACAATTGGGATACTCTGATAAAGTTGTGAATTCTACAAACAAAATTACCATCAAGTCATATGATGATGAAGAGCGATCATCCAAAGGCACAGTCACCTTGCCCCTCAAAGTTGGGCCAGTTACAAAGGATGTGGTTTGTGAAGTCCTTGATTTAGATCTCACATACAACATACTTTTGGGACGTCCTTAGATTCATGAGATGAGCGCAGTACCATCTACATATCATCGATGCATCAAGTTTCCACAAATGGAGTTGAAGTGACTGTCAAAGCTGACCCAAATCCATTCATATATTGCAACAACCTATGACCTAGATCAGAAATAACAATCCCAATCAATTGACAAGCTATTCCTTCTTCAACATATGTGGATCCAGATTCCTTGAAAGCTTCTACATCAAAACAAGTAGAGCTAAAAGAAAAGTTCAAGATTAAAGACCTAGGATGTGGTGAGTATATTTTTCATGTTGATCAACTCCCACTATCTCCTAACACATTTTTTCAACAGGAACAATCTACAAGAAATATGCAAGACCAAGGAATTGGGTGTGAACCACTTAGTGTTGTGGCTACTAAGTCTGAATGCAAATCTCCTCTAGTGGTGCAAGCATCTCTTGATATCAATAGTCCTAAGAGTGGTTCCTATGAAGAATCAATTGAGCATATCGCCAAACCTCTTGAGAACTCACATAGCTTTACCATATCATCCACTCATTCCATTTCCAAACCTCTCCCAGACTTGGATCAACAAGAAATACAAAAGCCCTTAGTCATTGGGGATCAAAAATCAAACTTTGAAAAGAAAAATCTTAAAGTCAAAAATAAAGAAAATTCCTTTAATCCATATCAAAATCAAAAGTTATTGGACTCTGCAAAGATCAAAGTCAAGGATAAAAATCCTATGAAGCAAAAAGAGCAAGAGATGATCTCCCCTAATATAAAAATAACTGGGGGCAAAAGTTCTAAAATTTCAAGTCAAAAAGCATACTTGTTGATCCTAAGTCTCCATCATGCTATCCTACTTTCACTTCTTTTCACAATCATAAGCCTCCATCACTCATCTACTTGTTCCACACATCCATTCCCTTTTGGCGATACATCATGGACCTTTAATGGAGCTTCCACAAGGGACTTTGTTATCAGGGATGCCAAAACTTCTTTAGGTGACACGCATATGGGCCTACGTAGTCTACACACTAGTAATTCTATCTCAGTTCCTTTATCAAGGAAGACAGTCACTCGAGAAACATATCATTCAGTCAAGGAACATCATAGCTACAATCATAAAGTCAAGCCTTGCACATTTGAGGTAGGTGACTTAGTTCTCAGAGAAAATCCCAAAAATCAGCAAGACAGAGAGAAGAAGGGCAAGTTCGAACCAAATTGGCTTGGTCCTTACATCATTACAGCAACATATGGATTTGGGGCATATCAGCTCTCAACTACAAAAGGTGAACCTTTGGAGGATCCTGTCAACAGCATGCACCTTCGCAGGATTTACACATAGCTCTTCAGAGTATCCTAATTCAAAAATACAAAAAAAATTATAAAACAAAAAAATCGTTACTTGGTGAAAACCTGACAAATAGGTGCCTTGTGACACAAAAAAAAAAAAAACATTGAAAAATCAAAAAAAGTAAAGAGAAATAATTTCATCCAATGGTGAAAACCACTTTGGTGGCGCCCTAGGCAAGTACCATGGTGAAAACTGGGTCACCAACACCATGTGTAGAGACATTGCTCCTCCCTCCTTTAGGATTCACTTTCATCCTTTCACTTTGCACACACTCACAACCTCTCCATTCATAATAAACTTACCCATTCCCATCATGGCTTGTTATTGATCTACCCAAGATTGGTTCGCCATTCATAATAAACCTCCCTTTTCACCTCCCTTTCCATCCATAATAAATCAGATCCTATCTATGGCTAAGGCAAATCCTACATCTAGTGATGGGTGTGGAACTGAGAACATCACATGTTTCGAGGAGTGTAGTTTCTTCCAACTTCCTTCAGTCTATCCACACACAAACCACAATAAAGCAACACTTGCATCACAATCCACAATAAAGTTTCATCTTCTCCGTAATAAAGTATCAGTTTCATGGATTCAGTCAGTTTTAGATGAGACACAGCAACAATGGGCTTCAACAAATCAAATCTTTCAATAGACTCAAATAACATTATGGTTCAGTGCTATCTATCCTTTTGTGAAAGTAAACATTGTGACCACAATCAAATAAGACTTATACAAGTGACAAGAGACACTAGACTTGAGGACTACAGTGGATGTTGGTGTCGAGTCTTGGTTTTCTTTTGATTTTATCTTTTGGTGACATATCTTTTAGCTTTTCCAGGATGTCTCTGACTAGAGATTTTATCTCCAAGATGTCTTTGACTAGAAAGGTGAGGATGGGGTATCGTCACCTATTTGTATTTGCTATCTGTGGATTGTCTTTTAGTAATGCTATGACTTGTCCAAGGATATGAGGACACTGTGAGTCTAGTATGAACTGGGGCATTCTTTGTTTGTGACTGTCTTATCTCCATGCAAACAGGTACAATGACTTTCTAGGTCAAACATATGCCTCGATTGTCATAACCTACTTGCCATAATAAAGCTCAATGATGATAATGTACAAGAAGCTCTTTCATCTTCATATCTTCTATCTTTCATCCCCCTTTATATATTGACTTCCATCATCCTTCTTGAGTTTGTGTATCCTACTATCACATGACTGAGTATAATGACACACCTAAAATATTTGCATCTCATGTAGTTTGCACTTGCATTATCACATATTAAGCATTTCATACATACATATAAATATCACAATTGCATCACATCCTGCACACAACACATGTTAGCACATTTTACATTTTCATCATGTAAATAGTTCTTTACATTATCATATTCATCTGCATTTCATACATTCACATTTGCATTGACATAACATATTAAAAACATAAAAGAACAAAAATATTGGATTTCATTATGTACATATTTGCATCCCTTTCATAACCATCACATAGAAACATACATCATGAAACATACATCACATAGGTACACATGCATATAGCTGTTGCAAGGATGAATCATCTCATATATATATATATATTAAAATCATAAGTGTCATGATACAATGATGTCAAAATCATATGGCTACAATCACCCGCAGGTGTCTACATCATCATAAAAAATGGTACAAAACTGATACAGAGGAACCCACTGATCACTCCTACCAGCACCGCCACTAGCACCAATCCTGTCTATGTCATTGTGTCCCATGCCACATGTCCTACCCTCATCTCCAGTCCCGAATCCTGGAACACTCATCTCAAGGCATCCTTGTCTCTGTCTCGATCATAGGGAATCAACTCCCCATCGATCGGTATCCTCAGTATCCTATAAACATCCTCTAAGGTGACTGTCATCTCACCCATCGTCAAATGAAACATCCATGTCTCTGAGTGCCATCTCTTAGCTAGCACAGTCAGCAATCCCATGTTCACCTGAAACTTAGGCACATACATAATGTATCACAAGCCCATGGCCTCAACTGTCACTCTATCCTCGAATGTCATCTCTGCTCGTAAACTTTGAGTCAAAGGGAACCTCTCCCATGACTCTAGCATAGATAAATACTCCTATAGTCACACAAATCAATCATCTCAGTCCTAGTGACACTCATTGTTCATCACAAAGTGTTGCTTCTATCCTAGTGGTACTCCTTGTTCATCACAAAGTACTACGTGTTTGGTACTCCCTATTCATCACAAAGTGCTGCTCACATTTGCACTCACTATTCATCACAAAGTGCTGCTCATATTTTAGTACTCCCTGTTCATCACAAAGTACTATATTTTGGTATTCAATGTTCATCACAAAGTGCCTTGATCTATCTTATCCTAGGGCCTATGCTTGAGTGAATCCTCTTGAGTAGTTTCCTAATTGGCAATGTATGTTCTATCACAGAATTGTCAATCCTGGCCCTATTTGCTATCCTAGTCTCCCCTAGAGGACCTGCTTGAGTGTATCCTCTCATTAGCTTATCCAATTGACAGTGTATGTTCATCACAGAACTGCCGATTTGACCTAGAAGACACAAATTCACATTTTTGGACACAAACGTGCTTTCTTGACATAAACGCGCTTAGAGATTGCATAAACGTGCCTGACACCAGCGTAGACATGCCTTGACATTTTTCTAGACATACCTAACATGCATTAATCACAATAATAAATGCATCAAAGTACAAGGAGGTTTTGTGGTACTTACTGGCTCTCCTGCCTCTGCTGACCTCTAGAATCGGCGAACGCGGTCAAATCTGTGAACCAAAGCCATCGCTACTGACTGCTTCTGCTCTTTTCTCTCTCTGCACTCTAATCTCTTGGAGGTGTAGATGACAATGAGGATTTATTTCCCTCATGGTCTATCTTATAGACTACCCTAGCCCTCGTTTCCTGAGTCAGTCTTCATTATCCCGTGACTCTGTCACTTTATCCGGTCAGTCCATTCTATCCCGTCTTTCTTATCGAGAGATTGTCTGTGATCTTTTCAGACATTTTTTCATCCAATCTCTCAAGGGAGCATATCATTCCCATCTTGAGGTAACTTTGTATTAGTTCATATTATCTTCTTTGAAACAACGCGACAGGCTGCATTGTCTCAAAGAGGGGCAAAATGTAGACACCTAAAATTGTCCAGTCTAATTAAATAAATATTTTATTTATTTAATTATCTAAGCTTAATTATTCTATTAATTAAATAAATCTTTATTTATATAATTAATTCATTTATCCTCTTCTAGCCTTATTTCTCATTTAAATAAATACATTTACTTATTTAAATTATCCTTTTTCCTAAATTAAATAAATATCTTATTTATTTAATTGATCCCACTTCTTCTATTAATTAAATAAATATTTATTTATTTAATTAATTCATTAACCTTTTCTACCCATGACACATGTCATTCATCTCTTAATTCATACACTACCTACCCCTTTCATTATTTTATTATTTCTTTTACCTACCCTCTAATCATAGCCGACCTCCTTTTACACCTCTCAATCTTATCCCTCCATTTCATATAGTGTCTTCTATATAAGGAGATGCTTCCTTCATTATCAAATGCCCCCATTGACTACTTGACTACACTACACTTTTGAACATAGGCGATCCTACTTGCAACCACATTTCGTTCTTTGTTGAGCTCTTGTGCACATAAAATCTGAGAGCAAATATATCAAGCAAGATCAATGGAGATAGGAAGAATGGAGATCCAAACCCTATTGGACATGTGATGGTATAATCTTTGTGATTTCATTTTATTTGCATTGTCTTAGGTAATATTCATATGTTATGGTGGATCTTTGTTGTTGTTAGGCTAGGGTTTTGTGGTTGAATTCATTTAGCCTTTCAATATCATTATTGTTGTTATCCATTTTCACCATATATAGTAGCCATTTCTTGGGGGAACATGGAGGGATGAAAAACATGGTTTAGGGCTTGATTTAACCTTGCTAAGACCTTGGAAACTATGGAGCAATCCTAGCCCTTATTAGCCATGGTAAGGGGTTTTGAGTCTCATGAGCAGGTGAGACCTTAGGAGCAGCATAGTAACTCATTGGTGGGTGGATTGGGCAAGGTTAGGGGATTCCTCAAGAAAAGGGAAGTCCTAGAGACCCTAGGGTGTGGAGAGAACACCAGGTGATCCCAGGGAAGGATCCAGGAGCATAGACTAGGCTAGTCCATCCTAAACGCCATCCCATCAGTTTGTATAAATAAGATGTAAGATCTCATTGTAGATCATCATGGTTATTGTAAGAGGTCATGGTCAACGAATGTAATGTGTGAATATTGTAGTATCATTTAGAAAGAGGAGTTGGTCGATCAATGGAGATCAAATTGGGTTTGTAAGAGGATTTATTCCTCTGGTATTGAGCTTAACTAGAACTGTACTCAGGAATAAGAGATGCTATCTTTTGCAATTCAACACTTCTTCGGATTGTATTCTGGGATTTGTATGTAGTCAATGAGACTCCTTTTGTGATGAGCAGCGTGTTCTAGGTTGTTGGCCTTCCTGCAAGTGCAGGCCCCTTCATTGTAAATTCACATACTTATTGTAGAAGTATTATTTGACTGTGGGTAGGCTTCCCACCGTGGTTTTTCCCTTTACCAGGTTTTCCACGTACAAATCTTAGTGTTGTGTGGATGGCTTTTATTCTGTGATTATTTTTTATGCTTAGTTGGATTAATTATTATTCTAGTATTGTTGTTTTGAATTGATAATTATTTTGGTAAATTATGACAACTGATTCACCCCCCCTCTCAGTTGTCTTTCAGTTCTATGAACTATCTAACAATTGGTATCAGAGTTGTGGTCCTCTCTGCAGAAAGCTTAACCACTTGAGGAAGATCCTATGGTGACTAATAGTTCAAGTTCATCCAGTTCTTCTGCAGCTATTTTTTGAAGGGATATACCAAGGCTTGAAGGAACAAATTATACAATATGGAAGATTTGGATGGAGAATCATCTGAGATGTCTTGGAAAGGAGATTTGGGAGATCACACGGAATGATGTCACACTCTTTAATCCAGGATTTGGCAATCCTCCTCTGGAAAACCTGGACAAGGAGCTTGAGAATGATTGTAGAGAAAGAGAAGCCCTCTTGTGTGCACTTTCTGATCCAAAAATTATGGGTTTAATAAACAAATCATCTGGAAAGGCCAAATGGGATACATTGCAGAACCTTAATGAAGGTGACCCTATAGTGAAGATTGCTAAACTTGATGGTTACCGAGTGAGATATGAAAATCTTAAGATGGAAGAAGATGAAAGGATTACTACATTCATGGAAAGAGTAAATGAGATTGTTATAGGAATTCAATGTTGTGGTGGAACCCTGAGCGAAGATGAGATTGTTTCTAAAGTCCTGAGAGCCCTACCACCGACTTACAAAATGAAGGCTACTGGTATTAATGAGTTGAGAAAAATGGATAATACATCTTTCAACAGAGATACCTTGGTTGGGAAACTATCTTCTTTTGAGCTTGAGGAATTTGGACCTTCTAGAGCTATGAAAACTAAACCTTCTTTTCATGCATCTACATCTACAACTGGTAAGAAAGACTAGAGAGTTTTTATATGCAAAAGAATTAGAAGATATGAAGAGAGAAGATGAAGAGTTTGAGCAACTTGAAGCACTATTTGCTAGAAGAGCACCGGAAGGACCGACAGGAAGTAAGTATGAAGGAAAAACACCTTTTAAATGTTTTGCATGTAATAAGATTGGTCATTTTGCATCTAGATATCCTGAAAAGAATTTAAGATTTGAAGAAAGAGTAAAGAAATCATTTAAGCCTAATTAAAGCAAGTTTAGATTCATGGAATACAAATTATGCTACATAGCAGATGAGGAAGGTATTATTGATTCAAATGATGAACCAGTAGAACACTCTACTATTGGATCTGACAATGGGAAATAATGGGTATTCTTGGCTATCAAGGAAGATGATCTGGCAATAGAAGAGAATGTACTTGAGGAGAAGACACTTGCTACTAAAATTGAGGATAATGATGAATGGGTAATTGACACTGGTTGATCACATCATAGGACTGGAGATAAAGGAAAGTTTCTATCTTTGCAAGAAATTGATGGTGGATTAGTTAGATTTGGAGATGACAAGGCATGTATGATTAAGGGAAAAGGAACTATATCATTGGATGGTAAGAACAATACTGACAATGTTTATTATGTTGAAGGTTTGAAGCATAATCTTTTGAGTTTAGGACAATTGGTAGATAAGGGATTTCAATTACAATTCAAGGATGGAAAATACAAAATCATTAACAGATCTGGCTTGGAGATTGCAACCTATATGGAGACAAAAGGTAACATATTTCATTTGACCTCCAGTGAGAAGACATGTTTGATTACACAGATTGATGAAAGTTGGTTATGGCATAAAAGGTTGTGTCATGTAAATTTTGATTGCATTGTGAAGATCAGTTCAACTAAGGCTATTAGAGATATATCTAAGATTATGAAGCCCTATAATTCGATATGTAAAGAATGTCAAATGGGTAAACAAGTCAGAACCTCTTTTAGGAGTATACAAGATAAATCACATGATGTTCTTGATCTTATTCACATTGATTTGTGTGGCCCTGGTAGAGTTAAAAGTTTAAATGGTGATAGATATTTCATGCTAATCATTGATGACTATTCTAGAATGACGTGGGTTACTTTTCTGAGAGAAAAATCTGAAGCATTTGAAAAATTTAAAATCTTTAAGGCTAAAGTGGAAACTGAGATAAGATTGAAGATTAAATGTTTCAGATTAGATCATGGTGGAGAATTCACATCCGTTGAGTTTAATAACTTTTGTGACAAGCATGGTATCAGAAGACAATTTTATGCTCCCCGGATACCTCGGCAGAATGGAGTTGTGGAAAGGAAAAATAAAACTATCTTGAATGCTGCTAGAACAATGTGATGGAAGCAAATATACCACATATCTATTGGAGAGAAGCAGTTAACACAATGATTTATACATTTAACAGAGTACATATCAAAGGAGAAACTGGTAACACACCTTATGAATTATAGTTTGGCAATACACGTATAGTTATGTATTTCAGAATCTTTAGGAGTGAATGTTATATAAAGAGAGATGATGCTATTAGGAAATTTGATCCTAGAAGTGATGAAGGCATAATTCTTGGTTATTCTAATGAAAGCAAAGCATATCAATGTTATAACAAGGGATTACAGAAAATAGTGGAGAGTACTAATGTCAAAGTAGATGAGCTGAGAAAAAGTCAAATCAGAATTTATAAGGAACCAATAGTGGAAATGATTATATATGAACCAGTAGAACCTTTATCGAAACAGAGAGTTGAACCAATTACTCCAGCAATATTAGAAAATTCTATAGTAACTAAAGAATAGGGAAGAGGAATAGAGAGTCAGAAGACTCCTAGATATGTGAGATTGAATCATTCTGAAGATCAAATCATTGGAGATAAGATAAATGGAGTAATAACAAGAAGAAGACAAGCAACTAATGAGGTATATTTAATTTCACAAGTTGAACTAGTATCAGTAATTGAGGCACGTAAAAATGAATTTTGGTTAAAATCTATGGAAGAAGAATTAGATCGGATTGAGAAAATAACACATAGACTTTGGTTCCCCGACCTAAAAATAAAAATGTTATTGGAACTAAATGGGTTTTTAGGAATAAATTGAATGAGGATGGTAAAGTTATAAGGAATAAGGCTAGATTGGTTTGTAAAGGATATTCTCAGAAGGAAGAAATTGATTATGGAGAAACTTTTGCACTTGTAGCTAGGATTGAAGCTGTAAGATTATTTCTTGCCTATGTTGTTTATAAAAGCTATAAGGTTTATCAATGGATGTTAAATGTGCATTCTTGAATGGAGATCTTAATGAGGAAGTTTATATTGAGCAACCTGATGATTTGCAGGTTAAGGAAAGCTTTATATGAATTGAAACAAGCACCTAGAGCTTGGTATGCAAGGTTGGATAAATATCTTTTGAAGCTTGGTTTTACTAAGGCAAGTTCTGACAGTAATTTATATTATAAAATCACTAATGATGATAAACTGATTGTTGAAGTATTTGTTCATGACATTATTTTTGAAAGTGAAGATAAATTATGTGTAGAATTTTCTAAGAACATGGAGAAAGAATTTGAGAGGTCTATGATTGGTGAGATGAAAGTTTTCTTAGGTTTGCAGATTACTCAAACTGACAAAGGTATTTTTATCTATCAAACTAAATATGCTAAGGAATTGTTGAAGAAATTTGGTATGGGAGATTATAAACCAATAAGTACACCTATGGTTACAAGTGATAAATTGACAAGGAAAGATGTTTCTGTAGCGATACATCCTATAGGATACAAATCTACAATTGGAGGTCTACTTTATTTAACTCGGACTAGACCTGACATTATGAATGTTGTTTGTATTGTTTCAAGATTTCAGAGCGATCCTAGAGAAAATCATGAGGTGGTGATGAAAAGGATTTTTAGATACTTGCAAGGTACATCAGAATATGGTTTGTGGTATTCTGGGGATGATAACTTCACTTTATGTGCATATACAGATGTTGTCTAGGCTGGATATATTGATGATCGGAAAAGTACTTCTGGTGGAGATTTCTTTCTTGGAAAGAAGTTGGTTTCATGGATCGGCAAGAAATAGTCATGTACTTCCTTATCTATTGTTGAAGCTGAGTATGTTGTTGCTGCTACTAATTGTACACAAGTTTTATGCATGAAACAAATGTTGAAGGATATAAAGGTGGAATCTTGTGATGCACTGGTAGTTATTCACTGTGATAACTTAGCTTCTATTGATATATCAAAGAATCCGGTATTTCACTCTAAGACAAAGCACATATCTATCAACTATAACTTTTTTAAGGAGAAGGTGGAAGAAAATGAAGTTAAACTGGTTTATGTGAACACTAAAGAAAAGATTGTAGATATTTTCATGAAACCTTTATTGAAGGAATCTTTTGAGTACCTAAGAGACAGATTGGGGGTTTTTGCCCCTCTGACAGAGACTTAATTGATGTCGTTTGGCATCAGTCCGGTATGCATTATTAGAGATAATATTAATTCTGGCACTGATGTCGGATGCTACTACTTAGGGGGATTAGTCAACTTTAAGATTCAGAGGCTTATGTTTTTGCTTTGATATTTCAGTTAGATTTCTGGCATTCATGTCAAAGGGGGAGGGATAGCGATGTGAAAAAGAAAGTCATAACTTGTTTGGCATTTCTTGGTACTTAGATGTTTTCCACATCTAGTGTTCCATCAATGCCAAAGGGGGAGATTGTTGGCCATTTGGTGGAATTTATTATGTGTTGCATTGATGTTTTGTCATTGATGTCAACACTAGCTATTTGAATGCTTTCCCAACACCCTTTTGGTCTTGGTAGGTTGAGTGGTTTTTGGTTAACTTGGATCCAACATGATCTAGTTAACTCTGGTATAATCTGGTGATGGTTGGCTTGTTCATAATGTCTATGCTCATATTTGGTCAATTGGTTTTGGTTTGGTGATTTGATGCTATCCTGCTTACATAGAAGATTGGTTTCTATTTTCAGTGAGGGTTTCACTAGTAGATCTTTTTGTGGAGATTTTTTATGCATTGTATAATTAGTGTTGGTGCAGCTTCTAATGGAGTTTTAGGATGATGTTGGTAATCTTGTTTGAGACTTGGCATTTGGTGATCATCGCTGAAGCGTGTTGACCTATACTTGGCCCCAGTTGATCTAGTTTATGGATCGACATTAATGTAACGCATGGACAAGAATTATTATTGTATTTTTCAGGATGTCTTATGTGTTGAATATTATTTGTTTTAGTCTAAGGATGGCATGGTTTGTAATTATGTAATTAATTTATTGTTTGGTGGCCAACCTGATTGTTTTTGGTCAAGGCTTTGTCTTAGTAAGATGTAAGATCTCATTGTAGATCATCATGGTTATTGTAAGAGGTCATGGTCAAGAAATGTAATGTGTGAATATTGTAATATCATTAAGACAGAGGAGTTAGTCAATCAATGGAGATCGAATTGGGTTTGTAAGAGGATTTATTCCTCTGGTATTGACCTTAACTGGAACTGTACTCAGGCATAGGAGATGTTATCTTTTGCAATTCAACACTTCTCTAGATTGTAGTCTGGATTTTTATGTTGTCAGTGAGACTCCTTTTGTGATGAGCAGTGTGCTCTAGGTTGTTGGACTTCCTGAAAGTGTGGGTCCCTTCATTGAAAATTCACATACTTATTGCAGAAGTATTATCTGACTATGGGTAGGCTTCCCACTATGGTTTTTCCCTTTACCAAGTTTTCCATGTACAAATCTTGTTGTTGTCTGGATGGCTTTTATTCTGTGATTATTGTTTATGCTTAATTGGATTAACTGCTATTTTAGTATTGTTGTTTTGAATTGATAATGCTTTCGATAATCTATGACAACTGATTTACCCTCCCTCTTAGTTGTCTTCCAGTTATTTGAATTGTCTAACAAAATGAACTTGAATCATAAAATTAGTGTATTTCTCATGTGTTTACTAGGAGTTATATCTCTCCTTTTGTATGTTTTCTCTTACAAAAAGGATGATTGCATGAATTCTAATGGGTCCTTACATAAAGGATGATTCCATAAAAGATGTTTTCTTATATTGTATCCATGGGTGTTGCCTATTAGTTACTCCCTCTAGTGTGGTTGGTATTAGTCACCTCATTATGTGGTTCTTGATGTGTTGATTTTTTTTCCTTGAGTTATTTGCAATTGGTATCTAGTGTCATTGGGCTAGCTTGATTATTGGATTTCCTTATGCTAGGACTAGCCACTAAACTCTTCTTTCCATCTATTTGGTGGACTTCTCATACTTTATTTATTGTTGATATTCTTGATATTTTTCATGATTTGATATTGAACTTGACAATTTCTCCATTTGGGTTTTCTCTTTTGATTTCTATCATGGTCATTCTCAATTTTAGTATTGTGGGCCCTAGTTATGTCTTAATTGTTGTTTCTATCATTTTCATTTTTGAACCTTTGATAATTAGTCTGAGGAATAACATTGTGGGGAAGTGTAGTAGGCATGGTGAGAAATTAGATAGTACTAATGTTAGTTGACAAAATGAAGTATGTTTTCCTAGATAGTTGTATTTGTAATTTGTATATTATATGAAATGCTAGAAAGAAGTGTGTTTGGATTAAATAAGTTCGTATTATATGTTATAGTTAAATTTTAATGAGCCATATGCTCCCTATGAATGCTTATGTATGTTTCATGTATAATTATTGAATAAGGATGCCTATGAATACTTTATCGGGTGAGGAATGCATCGAGTGTTTGTAACATGTATACAAATTCTCTCCTCTTTAGTTAAGAGTATGCTGGTCTTCATGCTTAGAAGTTTTGGTGTGGATGTTGAGATGTTTTATATGTCATGAATCATGTTTTATTTAATGAGCATGGACTATGAATTTTGGTTCTTGGATAATATCTTAACTGTAATCAAATTTGAGAAACTTATTCTGTGAAACATTCCTCTAATATAGATGTGTGCTAAGACTTCTTTGGTAATATAGAGGAGTCTATATGTGCTAAATGTCATGTGCAATGTATATTTATCCTCGTTATTGTGTATATAGATGTTAAAGAAGTATTGTCATTCTTGAAAGTGTAAGATGCTATGTTTTGTGTTTTATGGATACCAACCTAGTGATAGAAATTATGATTAAAAATGATGGTCTATTGAAGGTATTTGAGTAAATTAATATTGTTATTATAATTACTAAAAAGTGATGTATCTTGTTTTATCTCTTATGTAGTGCATTAAATTTGAATAATTAAAGAATGTAAAGGAGAACTTTTCTTGTTACTATCTTGTCTTGAGTTAAGAAAATGATTGGACTAAGATGTTTGTACCTATTGATGAATCTTGTAATGAGGAGGTTAATTATGTTGCTTGTATTTATCCTAACAAAAAGATACACTTTGGTATCATTCAAGTAAAATTTGAGGACTATTGCATACATATTTTCATCTCAACCTTACGATTTCTAGGACTAAGTCTAGTCTTGGGGGGGAATATGTAGTGCCCATCCAAGATTCATACTCTATGATGGTTATGATAGATACTGGTGGACTCTTCTCATCTCATAATACTCCTTGTTTGATGCTTTATTCTTTCTTGTTTGAGATACTTCTTCATATCAATAGATACATTATGATAGATATGATGACGATTCAATGTTTAGGGCTACTTGATGTTGGTATTTACTATTTCATGGACTTGGTGATCATGCATTTCTTAAATGATATAGTTTCATTTTACTACCTATGATATTATATCTTCTGATAACACTAATTTTGATAGTCATATTAGATATGGATGGTGGTGTTTTGATTATTCTATGACAATGTTTATGTTTGTTTTTTCTTCAAGTGTTTAAGGGATGATATTACATGAATCATCATGAGAAAAATATATATATATATATATATATATATATATATATATATATATATATATATATATATGTTGGAATAGTGACTATGTGTTGTCATTGATGTCAACACTATGCTCTAGTTGGATATAGTTCTTTCTCGGTCGGTTGCTGCTATCTTGGTTGGTTCATGTTCCGGTTGGACTTGGTTTTGGCCTGATTTTGATCCGGTATGATTAAATCATTGGTTTTGGTTTTGGATGGTTATTCAGGATGGTTATATGCTTTTCATATTCAGTTGTTTCATGATTTGGTACTCCAGAAGCTATTGCTTATGTTTTTGTTTACCGATTGATATTCCTGGTACTCATTGGTGATATTTGATGAAATGGTTAACTAATTTTGGTGCAGCTTACTAAAATGGTTCCTAACATGTTGAAGGTGTTGTTGATCATTTTATAACTATTTGGTGGCTTCACAGTAGCTAGCATGATGATTTGATGATCCTATTTGGATCTGGTTGGTTATTATGTGTTATTACACTAAGGGTTTCTATCGGTTGGTGAAGCATGTTGATATTGGTCTTAATGGAATATTTAGAGGATATAATTGTTTGGGATTTGTATTAGGTCCATGCTATGTAATGTAAATCATAATATTGATCTAGTGGTATTGTGTGATGTAATTTTTGTTTTATGGGTTAAGGGTTTAGCCAGCCTTATTATCAAGGATGATGATCTGTATTTATAGGCGTCTTATTCATGTAATATGGTATGGTATGGTTATGTCTTCATTATCAGAGAGAGGTAATTGTGCAAATAGAGATATATCATTTAGCGAAGGGTGTGAAGGATTTAGAGTTGCAGGGAATACATTTGTACTTAACCAAAATGGTATCAAGCATTAGGAGATGCTATCTTCATAGTTAACTTTCGCCAGATTGTAGTCTGATGTTTATGTAAGTTTGTGAGACTTCCTTTTGTGATGAGCAGTGAGCTCTAGGAAGTTGGCCCAACTGCAAGTGAAATCCCCATTGTAATTATTTCACATACTATTGTAGAACTATTATCTCACTATGGGTAGGGTTTTCCCACCATGATTTTTCCCTTTACCAAGTTTTCCATGTCAAAAATATTGGTGTTGTGTGTTTTGTGCTTTCGTCTTTATCTTTCACTATATTCTTTATATTGTTCTTTAGTAAATGGTTTATAATCTGCATTAATTGTTTAACTTTTGGAAAACTGATTCACCCCCCTTCTCAATTTTCCCCCAATTCATTATTGACATCAAAGATTCTAACAATTGGTATCAGAGTGAGATCCTGTGTGTAGAAGCTTAACTGCTTCAGGAGATCTGATGGCATCAACTTTTACATTTAATCCCTATCAGAAGGAGAGTCCTTGATTTGATGGTATAAATTACAATATATGGAAGGAGCAAATGAAGATTCATCTGAGATGTAATCGAGATAAAGTTTGGGAGATAACAAAGAAAGGGTATTCACCTCATGATCCTAATTCTGGAACTTTGACACCTTGTGATGAGTAGAAGAAAGATGATAATGATGTCAGAGCAAAAGAAGCATTGTTAAGTGCCTTATCAGATGAGAAGTTGTTGAATGTCATAGAGTTGGAAAATACAAAGCAGATCTGGTTGAAGCTAGAAACTCTTTATGAAGGTGACCAAGTAGTAAATATTGCAAAACATGAACGTTATTGAATGAGATATGAAACTTTGAAGATAGAAGAAGATGAGAAGATAAGTTCTATTACGGATAGAGTGAATGAGATTGTCATGGGAATCAAATGTTGCAGTGGAAATATTAAGGAGGATGAGGTTGTATCAAATATTATGAGAGTTCTACCTCCAGTTTACAAAATGAAGTCTACTGCATTAAATGAACTCTAGACAATGTCAAATACCCCTATTACCAGAGATACATTATTTGGGAAGTTGACTTTTTTTGAACTTGTAGAACTTGGAGATCAGAGTGCTACTAAAATAGAGACTGCATTTAGAGCATTTGCCTCTGGTAAGCAGAAGATAGACTGGAAGGAGTTATATGCTAAAGATTTGGAAGACATTGAGAGAGAAGACAAAGAACTTGAAGAGTTGGAAGACCTAATTGCTAGAAGAATCCCTAAAGTATCGGTTGTAAGTAAGTATGAAGGGAAAGTTCCTTTTAAATGTTTTTCATGCAATAAGATTGGTCATTTTGCTTCTAGATGTCTAGAAAGAGCTACTAGGAATCAAGAAAGAATTATGAGGAATTATAAACCTAATCTGAAATATCAAAGCAGACCTAGATTTAGAAGGAATAACGATAAATCATGTTACTATGATGGTGATGATTTTTTTGGTATTACTGATGATGATGATGATGATGATGATGATGAACCTATGAGTGTATCTAGTAATGGAATCTCGGACAAAGATTGGGTCTTTATTGCTATCAAGGACAATTCTTTGGAACCTGTCATTGATACAAATCATACTAAGGAGAAGGCTCTAGCTGCTTAAATTGAAGAGAAGGATAAATGGGATATAGACAGTAGTTTCTCACATCGCCTGACTTGTGACTAGAGGAAATTCATGACTACAAGAATTTGATGGTGCACTAGTCAGATTTGGAGACAACAAGGCATGCAAGATCAAACGTAAAGGAACAATATCCTTCGATGGTAAGACTAATACTAACAATGTTTACTATGTTGAAGGTTTGAAGCAAATCTTTTGAGTGTAGGTCAGATGGTGGATAGAGGATTTCATTTGCAATTCAAATATGGAAAGTGCAAGATTATCAATAGATCTGGATTGGAAATTGCATCAAGAACACAGATCAAGGGAAATATTTTTTATTTTAACTCCGATGAGAAGGGTTGCTTGATTTCTCAAATTGATGAAAGTTGGCTATGGCATAAGAGGACATGTCACGTGAATTTTGATTGCATAGTGAAGATCAGTTCAACACATGTTGTTAGATATTTGCCCAAGATTATC
This sequence comes from Cryptomeria japonica, assembly GCF_030272615.1. Taxonomy (NCBI): domain Eukaryota; kingdom Viridiplantae; phylum Streptophyta; class Pinopsida; order Cupressales; family Cupressaceae; genus Cryptomeria; species Cryptomeria japonica. The sequence continues at coordinate 206,185,580 of NC_081408.1, forward strand.
AAGTCTCGTAATCTGATATGTAGAGAATGTCAAATGGGTAAGCAAGTTAGAACTTCTTTCAGAAGCATACATGATAGATCTAATGAAATTCTTGATCCTATTCACAATGATGTACGTGGACCAGCAAGGACTAAAAGTTTTCAAGGTGATAGATACTTTATATTTCTTATTGATGATTATTATAGAATGATGTGGGTTGCATTTTTGAAAGAAAAATCAGAAGCTCTTGAGAAATTGAAAATTTTGAAGCTATGGTTGAGACAGAAACAGGATTGAAGGTAAAATGTTTAAGATCAGATCAAGGTAGTGAATTCACATCCAGTGACTTCAACAACTTTTGTGAGAAGCATGGAATAAGAAGACAATTCTCTACACCTAGAAATCCACAACAAAATGGAATAGTGGAAAGGAAGATCAAAAATATCTTAGATGGTGCAAGGTCAATGATGATGGAAGCCAAACTGCCTGATATAAATTGGAGAGAAGTTGTCAAAACTGCGGTATACACTTTCAATAGAGTACACATAAAAGGTGATACCGGTAAGACTCCTTAATAATTATGGTTTGGTCATACTCGTCCTGTCAGATATTTTAGAATTTTTGGAAATAAATGCTATATTAGAAGAGATGATGCATTAGGGAAGTTATATCCTAGATGTGATGAAGGAATATTTTTGGGTTATGCTACTAAAAGTAAAGCATATAGATGTTATAACAAAATATTGAATAGGATAATGGAAAGCATAGATGTCAAAGTGGATGAGCAAGGTAATAATTAGATCAGATCATATGACTATGGACTAGAAGATGAAATTGTTAGATCAAAACCGGTAGTGCAAGAATTAGTTTAGAGCATTGATCTTGTTGCTCTAGTAACATCAAAAATTTCCACAGTGATTGTTGATGAGAAGAAAGAGTCAAAAATTCAAGATACTCCTAACACTCCCAAGTATGTAAAGTTGAATCATTGTGAAGATCAGATCATTGGAGATAAGTTGAAAGGTGTGATTACAAGAAAAAGGTTAGCTCTTGAAGAGGTATGTTGAATTTATCATAATGAACCGGAATCATTTATTGAAGCAAGTAAAGATGAAAATTGGATGAGAGGTATGGAAGAAGAATTGAATTAGATAGAAAAGAATAAAACATGGGAATTGGTTCCTAGGCCTAAAGATAAAAATGTTATTGGAACTAAATGGGCTTTTAGGAATAAATCAAATGAGGAATGTCAGGTTGTAAGAAACAAGGCTAGATTGGTTTGCAAAGGATATTCACAGGAAGAAGGCATTGATAATGATGAAACTTATGCTCTGGTTGCTAGGACTGAAGTGGTAAGACTATTTATTGCCTATGCTGAACACAAGAACTACAAGGTATATCAAATGGATGTTAAATGTGCAATTATGAATGGAGATCTTGAGGAGGAAGTCTACATTGAGCAGCCTGATGGATTTTCATTATCAGAGGACATAGACATGGCTTGCATATTGAAGAAAGCTTTATATGGATTGAAACAAGCCCCTAGAGGATGGTATGCTAGATTAGATAAATATCTTTCAAAGCTTGGTTTTAGTAAAGGTAATGCTAATAGTAACTTATAGTATAAGATTGAGAATGATGACATACTAATCATTGAAGTCTTTGTTGATGATATTACTTTTGGAGGAGAAGAAAATCCATGCATGAAATTTGGTGATGATATGAATAATGAATCTAAAATGTCTATGATTGGAGAGATTAAATTTTTCTTAGGTTTGCATATTACTTTGACTGATAAAGGTATTTTCATTTGTCAAACTAAGAATGTGAAGGAATTGCTTAAGAAATTTGGTCTTGAAAACTCAAAATGTGTTGGTACTCCTATAATAACCAGCTGCAAATTGTCAAAGGAAGATGAGTCTCCTAGAGTGAACCCATCTAGATACAAATCAATGATTGGTGGATTGTTGTACTTAACTCGGACTAGATTGGATATAATGAATGTTGTTTGCATTGCTTCTAGATTTCAGTTTGGTCCAAGAGGAAGTCATGATATTGTTGTTAAAGGATGTTCAGATATTTGGTAGGAACTATAAACTATGGGTTATGGTATTCAAAGGATGATAATTTTATATTATGTGCCTATACAGACTCAGATTGGGAAGGAGGTGTTGATGATAGGAAGAGAACTACATATTGCACCCAAATATTATGGATGAAGAAAATGTTTAAGGATATAAGGATAAGTTATGATGAGCCTATTTTTATTAACTATGATAATACTGCTGCTATTGATAAGTCAAAGAATTTGGTATTTCATTCCATATCAAAACACATTTCTATAAGGTAATATTTTTTGAAGGAAAAGGTTGAAATAAAGGAAATTAGATTGGTTTATGTGCCTACTAACAAACAGATTGTAGATATTCTAAAAACACCATTTCCTAAAGATACTTTTGAATCTCTCATAGATCATTTGGGGGTCACCACCCTTCTGACAGAGACTTAGAGATGTAGGGATGCATCAATCCAGTGGGCTTATCAGAAACATCTTCTGATCTGGGTTAATGGGATGATGTTGGTTCTCAAGGGGAGTAGTCAACTATTTTTTTTAGCATTAGCCCTTTGTCATTGATGTCAAATGGGGAGAAAGTGTTTATGTGAAAAACAGATAATCTTAGGGGCAGAGATATTTTGTTGGTTCTTGATTGTTTGGGGAGATTGTTGGCATTCCTTGGCACTTGGATGTATTTCACATTCAGTGTTGCCATCAATGCCAAAGGGATATATTTTTGGCAATAGTGACTATGTGTTGTCATTGATGTCAACATTGTGCTTCGATTAGATATGGTTCTTTCTTGGTTGGTTGCTGCTATCTCGATTGGTTCTTGTATTTGTTGGACTTAGTTTTTGGTTGATTTTGATCCAGTATGATCAGATCGTTGGTTTTGGTTTTGGATGTTTATTTATAATAGTTATATTCTTATTGTATTCATTTGGTTCATTATTTGGTGCTCCAGAAGCTATCGCTTATGTTTTGGTTTACCGGTTGATATTCCTGGTACCAATTAGCTTTACCGATTGGTGATATTCAATGAAATGGTTTAGTGATATTGGTCCAACTTACTAAAATGGTTCCTAACATGTTGAAGGTGTTCTTGATCATGTTATAACTATTTGGTGGCTTTGCATTGGCTGGTGTGATGATTTGTTGATCCTATTTGGATCCTGTTGGTTATTCTATGTTATTACACTAAGTATTTCTACCGATTGGTAAAACGTTTTGATATTGGTCTTACTAGAATTTTCAGTGGATATAATTGTTTGGGAATTTGTATTAGGTCCATGCTATATAATGTAAATCATAATATTGTTCTAGTGGTATCATGTGATGTAATTTTTGTTTTATGGGTTTAGGGTTTAACTGACCTTGTTATCAAGGTTGATGATCTATATTTATAGGCGTCTTATTCATGTAATAGGTATTGTATGGTTATGTCTGCATTATTAGAGAGATATAATTGTATCAACATAGATATATCATTCAATGAAGGGTGTGAAGGATTTAGAGTTGCAGGGAAGACATATGTGCTTAATTGGAACTGTATCAAGCATTAGGAGATGCTATCTTCACAATTCACTTTCTCTAGATTGTAGCCCGATGCTTATGTAAGTTAGTGAGACTTCCTTTTGTGATGAGAAGTGAGCTCTAGGAAGTTGGCCTGATTGCAAGTGAAATTCCCATTGTAATTATTTCACATACTACTACAGAAGAATTATTTGAATATGGGTAGGGTTTTCCCACCATGGTTTTCCCTTTTCTGGGTTTTCCATGTCAAAAATATTGGTGTTGTGTGTTTTGTGCTTTCATGCTTTATCTTTCACTATGATGTTTATATTGTGCTCCGATAAATGGTTTATAATCTACATTAATTGTTTAACTTATGGAAAACCGATTCAACCCCCCCTGTCTCAGTTTTCCTCTGGTTCATTATTGGCATTAGAGATTCTAACAACATATACATATACATGTGTGTGTGTGTGTGTGTGTGTGTGTGTATAATTTCACACTCTCCTAGCATCTATTTTAGTATTTTCCTTTCCTCTACACATTATAGGATTTTTATTGTAATTAATTAATATTTAATTAAATATTATGGGTCTTATTTCACTTTATTATATCATCACACTCTTATTTGGGCCCTTAACTCTAGGTGTGCTCTTTATCATGTTATCCCTATTTTTCCCTAGTCCTGCCCTAATTTCAGCTCTCAAAGCATATTTCACATATGTAAACACCTTGGATTGTTACACTGAACTAGATTTAACATTAGAATAATGATAGGTCACACCCCTAAAAGAATGGAAAAAAGTGTTTTGGATTGTGGTGCCCACCAGTAGGGTCCCACAATTTTTTCCCCAAATTTTGGTAGGATGATTAGGTGGTTTTATCCTATTCAAATTTAGCAACATGTGAAAATATATCAATTCTATGTTGGCCTAATGGTGATTTTAATTATGAAATCCCTATATAATGCATCTCTATCAATTCATTTTTCATAGATAACAAATACACTTTATGAGAACATTATCATCAATTCAAGAGAAGATATGATTCAAGGAGTAGTAAACTACATCAAAGAATATTAAATTTATGTTTTATTTATGATTTTATGATGGATGTTATGTTATTTATCATATTATTGCACCAACACATGAAGAACTTATCGTAAGAGCATTACATCACCTATACGTGGCAGATTCGAGAGTCGTACATGTGGAAAATGATAAAGGAGATAAAAACAAACAAAATTGGCTTTTGTAAAATTTTCAAAGACACCCTAGGACTAGGGAAAAATTATAGGACTAGGGAAAAATTACAAGACCAAGGTGAAATTAGAACTAGGGTAAAATTCTAGGACCAGGGCAAAATTGTAGAACCAAGATGAAATTGCAAGACTATGGTGAAATTAGGACGAGGGCCAAATCTCACGTCTGGGGCAAAATTGCAGGACCAAGGAAAAATTTTAGGACTAGGGCAAAATAGCAAGACCAAGGTGAATTAGGAGGAACAAGGCGATGAGCGCCCCAATCCTGACAAATTTTCCAAAATTTTCAAATACAAGTTCCAATCCTCTTCTTTTGCTCTGTTTCTAGTTTATAGCTCTCTTTGACTTCTATAACATTATATTTTCATCATTTCATTTTAACTTCTCATTGTTTGTTATATATTTAGCATTTGCAATTCCAAACCTAATTCAAACACAATTTCAACTCAAACTAAAGGGGAAATAGGACCTAAATCATCTTTCAACCCTCTTCTTAATAGAATTGAGGTTGGATCTATTGATTTTGTCCTACTTTTAATATAATGTTTGTGAAAGTTAGGTCATTTCCTAGTTTACAAAGCATACTTGTGAAACCCTAATTTTAATCCATTACATCATATATATATGGATGTACATATATATACATATATACATATATATAAATATACACACATATATACAGGCGTGTGTGTGTGTGTGTTTACTTGATGATTTTGTGCAAGAGTACGAGTACTAGGCATTGACTCCATTTGGTCGTATAGGTTTGAGCATGGCTCAGATTTCCTAATGGTAGTTGATTGGAGGTGATACTAAGGTGCTACCACACCTAACCATAATTTGTGTCTTAGGTTTTGACATTTTTTCTTTCTTTCATTATTATTGGCTTAATCTCCTTCTAGAATGAGTGGTCTTGAGCGTGATTGTGGTTTTATTGTATTTTATCCCTTTTACTCTATTATTTTTATTTTATTTAATTATTATTTATTGTGTTATTAGGTTAATTATTATTTGTAATTATTTATTGAGTTAATTAAATATTATTTATATTAGTTTAAGTGTAAGATACATATGATAATATTGTCTTCGTATTATTTATGTGTGCATTTGAGTAAGTGGTATTAGAAATTTAATGTAATTGTGGTTTCTATTTTCTATCCTACTCTAAAGGAGGAATTATTTAATCAATAAATTATGTTTTATTGTGGCAATAAATATTTATGTACATAAGATAACCCAATTGGGATATTATATTGTATGTTTAATATTAAGTGACTTTTGATTTTGATAATTTAAATTTTTGTTGTGATTGCTTGGAAAATTTGTTTGTTCCCGTATAAACACCAAATCTCTTTTTGGGAATGGTATTTGTCCAAGAAGTCATAGGTTTCTGGGGAATAAATTGCTCAAATTTTTTTTGTGGAATTCAAAAGAAATTATTGAGAAGGATTGCAACCTTGTTTGTGTTTGATTTAGACGATTTTTGAGAGGATTGTGTGAGTTTCAAGTTGATTTTATTGGAGATTTTTTTTTGAGTGTTTGACGATTGAGAAAGCTTTTTGGTTTGATGGTAATTGCTATTTGTCTGGGGCTATGGGTGCAAGAGTGCTTCTTCATCTTTTCTTTGTCTTTTTTCTCCTATGCTCTAGGTTGGATCCTTATGACATTTAATTTTTATGCATTAAATCATTTATTTCTTTGAAAATTATTTTTTCTCTATATATTTAATGTCTTGATTCCATTCTGGCAAGATTATATGTTTGTGGTTTAAATCTATAAGTTAGATGAACTAGGTGTTTCCTTTGATGTGTTTTTCCATACTATTTTTTTATTTTAACCCTTGGAGATTTATTATGTATCTTGGGAGTGAAAAAAGGAAATTTTTAGAAAGAGGATTCACCCCTCTCAAATGGGTCTCTATCATTTTTTAAAATTTGGTTGGTCTGGTTGCCAAATTTTGAGTCCAATGTCGACCTAGGGGTTTTGTCCAACTTGTTGTTGTAAATGAACTATAACAACATGTAAATGCACCAAAATAATGTTCAAATTCACTAGACAAATGTGTAAAATCACCTAAAGAGGTGGTAAATGTGCTACTTTAGTGGTTTTAGTGTAGAAACCTTATTTTGGCTTCTCGGTTCAGTTTTCAGGACTCTTGTTGGTCCAAGTCCATCTAGATACTTATTCTTGGGTTTGTAACTTCTATAATGCAATTTCTAGAGGCTATATGAGTGTTTTGAAATGGATTCATGTTTTTACTTTTAGTTATATGCATTAATTCATCATGGATTACCGATTCTACTTTCATGAAGGTGTCTTGAGTACTTTCTGATAAAAGAATGCTATGTGATTTAGAAAGTGAAATATGGTTTAGATTATGATATAGATCCAATGTGATGTGAATTATATGGTCTTATTTATGTATGGATAGTTGCATTTGCATTAGTGATCATAGTCCCAATCCCATGCTTTGATGATCATGAATCAATGGATTCAGCACTTAACCGTTTTCTTGATTGAGGTCTTATGGAAGTATTGTTCTAGTTTATGAGATCTTTATTTATGGGATAGATTGTGATGAATCATTATATGTACCTCAGATGTGTATGAGGTTGTTGTGATGATTTTGTTTATCCATAGATTGGTGATTTCTAGGTGCAAGTTAGTGGGAGTGGCTTCCAAGTGAGCATCAGAGCCCAAAGTGGATACCAGGATCAGTCATTAGGAGTTTATTTAACCAAGTGATAACACTAAATTAAATGAATTAAGCAGTGGGTAGAACACACACATTAATAAGATAACTATTGGTGCCCCATTCATGTCTCATGTGATCTTATAGATAGATGATGATATCTCATGGCCTAGAGTGATCATTTAGGCTCAAGATGAGATTGGGAAGGCCTTTTATGGTAGATCAACTTCCTGGCACCATGGAAGGATTGTTCGATTCCACATGTGTAGTCAAATGGGCACTGGGGTCTGGAGTTTGTAGATGATGAAACTGCTAGGATCACTCATGTTAATGTCATGTGATGGCACTATTATCTAGTTGTATCCTGGTACTCTATTCTATTTGGTGATGTGAAAAAGCCTCTAGTAGTCATTGTTATATATTTTTCTAGTCCTTGTGATTGTTGTATTCATTTGTTGATTTCATTTCCATGGTTGTGTTAGTGTTAACCTTATATGTTTGGTGTGTGAGGCCTTTTGCCATTCTCTAGAGCACAGGGGGTGGACCTCTTGGTTCCACATGGTTGTGTGGTTGATGCTTTTTTCCATTGGGAATTTTGGTGATATGTTTGTGAGCTTCATGGATGGATTATGTCTTCTTCAGTTACAAGTGGTTTGGAATTAGGATGCAAGTTGTATTCCCTTATGTAATGTTTCATTCATGTATTTAGAGCAGGTTTCCATTTATATTCATTATGTAATCAGAACACTCTCCTTGAGATGAAGATGCAATGTAAACTTAATGCAATGATGTTAACTATATGATTGTTTTGTAAGTTTAGATAGTATGGGGTTGGTACCATCTATCCCTTATGAATGATTATGTTCTTAGTGAGCAGGTGTAAGTTGTAATACATAAAATGATATTTCATGAGCGTAGTTTCATTTATCTAATTTTAGTTGTTACATTGTTATATGATAATATAGAAAGTAATCCTAGGAACATTTGGATTTGGGATTTAAAATGAACCTACTTTCTAGGGTAATCATGTTATTTATTCCTTATATAATATTGTTTCTATGTTAAGATTCATCTATTTATGTTAAGGTATTTTGTTATGCAATGGTTAGTTTAGGGTTGCTTTTTATGCCTTAGTAAGTGTCATTATTGCCTTGTAGTGACGTTAGGGGACCTTAGAGGACATAGGTGTTAATTTTTTAAGTTGTTTCTACTTCTTCTTAGATAATTTGTTCTCGTGTTAAATATTATGTTATTCATTATTATAGTTTAGTGAGTTGATGTATCTCTCTAGAAAATAAAATAAAATGTGTTTCCCTCTTTGAGGTTAGTAAGTTGTTGTTTTGTCCTCCGGGATTCCTGAGCAGGGCATTACAAATAATAGAAAATGATTGTGTCATATAACAACTAGGATATCCTCTGTAAACTTAACATGTGTGAATAGGTGCTAACCAACATTTTGTTAGGAAATATCCTTATTCACAACAACACCCACCTCGATACAAATTAGGGAGAATTTTGTTTTTTGCAAGACTAATTATGAAGATGCAACATATGAGTCCTGACAACTAAGCCATATTAGGTACCCATGCACAACTAATCATGCAACCAATCTCTCACAATATAAAAGAGAGAAAACATCATGGGACAAAACTCCTCTACAAGAAATAGATATGCAAGATATATACAAGTGAAGAATGAAGTGATGTATGGAGGTCCAAGATATATACAAGGAATGAAGTGATGTATCGAGGTTTCACATCAATATCCCCAAGAACTACATCCATCATGAAATTCTAATCTATAGCCCCACTAGGAGGGAAAGATAAAGATTATATAGTCCACCCATAATGAATAAACACTTGCAAGAATGGTTACTTGCTGAATAAAAAACATGATCCAACTCTTGCAAACCACTTATTTCCCCTTAGCAAATAACAAAAGCATATATAAATGTAGAGACATACCATGGTGGACATTATGGTGGTGCTTGCACATGCCACATGATAAAACAAATGCACCACCAACAAGATAATCACTCCACTGGCTATATAGAGCTAAAGCTATCACCACAGACACCCCACCAATAAATTGTAACTATTAGAGGAAGAAAAGAATGTACCCTCCAATAAGAAATTGAGGCTCAAAGCAATAAAAACTTGGCCAAACGACAATATCAAGACCTCGAATTAAATATGCGGTACGAACAAGTTTCGAACGAATTGCAATGTCCTGGACAAATCAAAAGCTACCAAGATAAAAGTGACAACCAAAATGTCCAATAACATCGCTCCATCTCCATATCGTAGGCCATGACTGGACAGAGCTTGAAAAGAGTTTGATCAAAACTTGAGAGGTTGTCACCTTTCATTGACTCAGATTACCACTGAAAATGGCTAATTGCCTTGGATGGAGGGATCACAACATGCTACCACTGCACAATAATGAATATCGCTTTAAATTTATTGCTACACCACAACTAAATCGATGCCTCAAATATAAAGGGGTTGGTCCATCAGCAAATAGATAAAACGAACCAAATACAGTGTCTGTGATGCGCAACCTATCAAGAACTATGCCCTCTAGAAAACGGTTGGAATAGATATCACATCCCTTATCAATATCTATTGCCGTCAGATCGATCTCACAAAATATGAATTTGCGTTGAAATAAAATTGCTACCTTTGAAAAATTCGATGCTTTAACCTTATAAGATATCGCTGCTACTAAAATAAGAATTACATCACATATATATCGCATCTTTATTATTAATCAATACCCATACCAAAATCGCTACCCAAAATATAAGATCAAACCTCTAAGAAATTACAGTAAATGAGAGCTTATGATTGCTCTAGCGAAAAATTAAGGACTACAATCAAATAAAATTCGCCCCACATAGACAATATGGCCTGTGAAGTATCTACATGGCTGCCAGTTGTCCATAATATTATATGCCACTGATATTTAATTAATGGCTAGGCAAAGCTCTTATAAATGATGCAGGGAGACAATAATGCTCCTCAGTAGTGAAAGAAAATCGGTTACGTAGATCTCCATTGTGAACCCGAGCGATCGAACTGGCCACAATATAACGTCGCCAATGATATATTGCACCAATAACAAATAATCAAAGCCAATATGGATCGGCCTTAGCAATAGGAAAATGCCTGAAATGATAATCGGTTCAAGATAATGATATCACTACCCAAAAAGAAAAGGAAAAAGATCATTTGTCGTAGTATTTAGCAGGAGATTGGATCACAAGAAATATAACATGGTGAAGAAATTAGATGCTCATGACTAACCTCGTTAAGTTTCACAATCAAGCAATGATCAATCATACAAAAGATAATGTTGTAGCTGAGTAATCAACACCAAATGAGATTGAGAAGTAATGATTTGAAGTAATGATTGAGATACAATTGAAATGAATTATAATGAATTAATATGATACAATATACAAATGAGCTTTCTTATTTAGGAAAGTGAAATGGAGTAGGTACAAATACTTTCAAGACAATATTAAATGTATGAGCTGACTCATTTTTATCTAGAATGACATCTAAGATAACTAACATGAACAATACTAAATGATTTTGTCATGTGACTGCTAAGCTATTTTATGTAAACATTTTCTAGACCTAATTTTAACAAAATAGCAAGAAACAATTTATTTTCTTAGATGGATTTATAGATTCAATATCCTTTCAACTAAAGTAACAAGACCTTGAAATTTGCAAAAAGGTTTTGAATGTTTTCAAATCTACTTGGATCTAATGAGTTGACCTAATTTTCAAGGATGTGACCCTACATCTCATCTTACTTTCCAAAAAGTGTTTCCAACATGGTCCAAACCTTGTTTGGATTTTTTCATGCTTTGACATGAAACAACAATTTTGGAGAGATGGATAAACATAGGAGACTGTAGGCTTCGTCCATCTTGATGAAATATTTAAATTTTTTAACTACACAATTTTGTTCAACCTCAATTGTGATTACTATCTGATACAAGCCTCTACTTTTGACTTCAAGTAGAATCTTTAGCTTCCATTTCAAATAGTTGTATGGCGTAAGAATTGCTGATGTTGATAATTACATTATTTATAAGAGTTAATCTTCAATAACTACAAAAGATTATTGTGCTCCTTCTTTCTAGCTCCCATGTGCTCTGATAACATGTAAAAGTTTCTCTAATCCTATATCATAGGATGATCTAGCTAGAAAATAAGAAGAAAACTTTCAAAATAGAAAAAACAATTTGAGAGCAAGTTTGATAAAACTGTTTCATTAAAATTGAAATGAAAGAAGTTGCAAAATATAAAACGTCTTTGAAAACATAGAAAAAAAGAAAAAAAATAGAACTATCAACCTTTGTTAGCATATAACAAAAGAAGTAGCAACAGTTCTCCAATTCACTTAAATAACGTGACAATAATCATTCATAAAGGATGGATAAAAAATAGGTCCATAAGACAAGAGAAAGCTAGAAATTAGTTACAAATTCTATTGTACACTAATCTACTATGTTGAAGCTTAAGTAAGTTCGGAGTGTGTCCCTATTACCTCTTTCACAAAGTTGTAAGATTAAACTTATTTTACAAGCAAAAGAATATATACAACAAATATGTATTAACAATTAAATAGATTATGAAGATAATGGTAAGCTTGGCAAGATACTTGTTACAATTGATGTTTTTTTATTATTGAATAAATAGGTTTTGAAGGGACATGAAACTCTTTAACAAAGAACTACATCAAAAAGCTACATAAAGATAAACAATTCCATAGCAGCTCAAAGACAACAAAAAATGAGCACAAAACCAAAAGCTAGGAAAGAGACAACAAAAGGGCAGAAATTAGCACAAGTTATTAAGGGTCTCAACGACTTAGTTTCTAGCTAAGTCATATTTAATGCAATCTTCTTCACCACCTGAATGTCTTGATTAGTAGTTTTCTTCTTTATCTTATCCCTGATTTTCTTGCATTGTTGTTAGACTTGTCATTTATCTAAATAGAATTATTATGTTTGATTATTGTATTTGGTATATTAGATATTAATTCATGCATAATCATTTATCAATTACTTTTATTAATACAATATAATGTAAAAATTGCAATTTATGAGTCCATATGAAAATAAGGATAAAATTCCATATTAGTGTTTCCTTGAATCCGCGATCATTCACATTAGATGATATGTTTTGATGAGTACACTCCTTGAAGTATAATGGGTAGAATTTGATATCCTTAATCTTCATGAAGGATGGTATAGAAAATTTAGTTTCACATTAGGAAGGTTTATATGAGGTACCTATCAAACATAAATCTCTCTTTATTTTGTTGAACCTCTTGAATAAAAAGATAGTTTTTTAATATATTTATTTACAAGCATGTATAACAAATTATTATAAATTTGAAGTTGTATGGATATACAAATAGTGTTCTGAGTTTCAATTGTCTTAAATTCTTGAAAACATTTCCAAGATCAACTTAGTAACATTTGAAACACAAGATTAGCATTATAATAGTTCTACTAAACTATCTTGCGAATTTTGTGTTAGTTGCAATTAAGCATTAATATACCTGGATATTGAACTATTAAATGGATTTCATTTGTGGAATATTAGATCGATTAAGTTTAGTATCTAAAGTTATGAGCATAATATTGATAAGCTCACAATTGAAAAAAAAAACAAAAAAGTAATAGATTGATCTTTTATTATAAACATTTATGTCAAGAATGTTGTTAATTATCTTCCTAAATCTAGGGGTGTAACTATAAACTATTTTGTCTTTACTCATGAGGAAATACTTGGTTGAATGATGTATATATTGCATAGATATAATTATATATTCATTCATAGATTAATAATTAGGTAGTATCTAATGAGATTGTGGTCTTGAACAAGTTATGAAGTGTAAAGTTAGTGTGAAGAGTTAAAAACTATATTGGGTTACACTCTAGTATAAACAAAAATTAAAAAGGTTTTGAATACTAAGAGAAGGTGTTCATTCTTCTATGATGATCTATGAGTTTAATTTGCTAAAAGTTAAGAATAGATTATGCTAGAAGCAATATTTTATAGTTACAAACTGGGGGATGACCCCACAACATAACAGTTAGTTGTGAGCCTCCTATAGGGGAGGTCTTGAGTTCAAGTCTACTCATCTGGTTCTTAGCTCTATGAAAAGCTAAAAAATACTACTTCAGTTGTGATTCATCAAGTTTTTTTTTTATAGAAGTAATAATTTTTCTACAATCCATTATGCTTCTTATTTTTCTTTCTAGATTTGATTATGAACCATCATCAGGATGATAGAGAGCTCAAGGATTAGAATGATAGATTATTGCAGACCCAAGGTGAATAAATAGATGATGGAGAGGGAGAGGAGAGGGGGGAGGTTACACATGGCCCAATGAGGTTGGACACATAAGAAATTAAATAAAAATATATTTTAAACAAACAAAAAGACAACTAAGATATACATTGCCACATAGGCATTAGAAATAAATAAATAAAAGGACATGGGACATAAGTAGAGCAAACAGATTGACAAAAAATATATTAATTAAGAGAGTATTTCTGGATTCGATTGTGTGAAATATTTTTGCATCAACATTTCGGATCACAATCCATGATCCATCATCAGGATGAAGAGAGTCAAATAAGATGGAAAGTTGCATTGGAGAAGGGTGCACAAAGAATGAAAAACCAAGAAGGTCAAACCTAAACAAGAGGAAATAAAATAAAAACAAAAGAAAGAGAGAAATAAAAACCAAATTAAAACCAAAATATATATGTACATATACATATACATATATGTATATACATATACATACATATATATATATATATACATATACATACATATATATATATATACATATATATACATATATATATATATATATATATATATATATATATATATATATATATATATATATATATATATAAATAAAGGCGAGGGAACAAATAAATAAGAAGATAAATTAAAAAAAAGGGGGACAACAATAAAAAAGAACAAGCACACGAAAAAAGGGGTTGATATGTAAATAAATCTAAAGAAAACTCCCACACACACAAACAAAGGAAAGACAAGACCTCAAGTAAAAAACAGACGGGGAACTAAAAACCGGAACTCAAGAAGCAAACAACCAAGCATATATATATATATATATATATATATATATAAACATATGTATTTTATATATATATATATATATATATATATATATATATATATATATATATATATATATATATATATATATATATATATATATATATATATATATATATATATATATATAATACATATGTTTATGTATATGTATATAGATAATACATATATCATAAATATATACATAAGAAAATATATATTTTATATATATATACATAAACATATATATATAAGAAAATACACACCCATATATATGTATGAATATATATAAGGATATATATGCGAATGCATATAGTTCTAAAAAACCGCACATAAAAACCCACACACACACAAACAATGAAAAGACAAGAAAAGAATAGAAAATCTAAGCTATGAAACAAAACAAACAATTAAACAATGAATAAATAAAAAAATTAATAACACAACAAAGCACGGACAACAATACACGAGGGGAGAAAAAAGGACAACGAGAAGGGGACCCAAAGGATAAGAAGAAGAAAAAAAAACCAAAGCGAAAGGAGGCCAAAAAAGCGACGGGGGGGGGGGGGACTAGAAGAAGGAAGAGAAGAGAATGAGAGGAGGAAACAAAGAGAGGGAAAGCACCACCAGCTAAGGGGCTAAGAGAGGAAGAAGGGAAAGGAGGAGGACTATCTGAACTTAGACAATAAGGGGTGCCAAGAACCGCTAAGATTCCAGCCATCATCCCAATTGAGGTTAGTGGGATGATTGTAGATTTGAATAGCTTCCATGAGTTTTCGTTTGAAAAACTTGTCTTCTTTGAATAGGATTTGGGTGCTCTCTAAACAGATGTGGTGCTTCGTTGAGAGAGAAGGATCTGCAAGGGCTAACTTAAGAGTACGCTCATGCTTGATGTCAACATTGTGCTCTTTAATTCTAGTGATGAATGAACGACCAATTTCCCCAATATAAGGAGAGCCACAAGAACACATAATCTTGTAGACGCCAGAGTCAAGGTGAGGATCTCTATAGTCTTTGAGAGGCGGGATGTGCTTCTTCACCATAGAGACTGGTTTGAAATAACATCGGATGCCTTTCCTAAGAAGGATCTTGGCAATTTTGTGGGAAAGGCCCTCAATGTAAGGGATGGAGGCAAAGCATTGGGTATGGCATTGGGAGGGCTTGGTCAAGGAGTGTGAGCGATAATGGGCTTGGTTGAAGGACTTGGTGATTTTCTTGGAAGAGTAACCATTCAAATTGAAAACTCGACGGAGATGGACCAACTCTTGGTTTAGGTTACCCTCATTGTAAATACGATAGGCTCTTAAGGAAAGGGTTTTAAGAATGCCAATTTTTTGGCTCAGGTGGTGATGAGAGGAAGAATGAAGGTAGCGATCTGTGTGGGTCGCTTTGCGATAAATTTGTCAACGTAGAGACCCATCAGGCTTTTTTATGAGAAGGATGTAAATGAATGAGAGTTGGTTACTAGATTCGACCTCCTTGGTGAGGGAAATACAAGGAGAAATGTTGTTAAGGTGGGTATGGAACTCTTCTAACTTCTCAAGACCATGTGACCAATAAACGTTGGTGTCATCCACATATCGTTTCCACCACTTTGCTCTGAGAGGGAAGTAGAAAAGAGCCACTTCTTCAAAGTGGTCCATGTAGAGATTAGCAATGATAGGAGAAAGAGGGAAAGCCATGGCCACACCATCTACTTGCTCATAGATGACCTCTTGGAAGGAGAAAAAAGTGGATCTAAGGCAAAGCTCAACAAGAGAAGCAATTTCATCATTGGATATTTTTTTGACAATCTCAATTGAGTCAGGAATGGGGACTTTGGTAAAGAGAGAGACCACGTCAAAGCTAACTAAAAGATCCCTGCTCTCTAACCTCTTGTCCTTGATGAAATCAATGAAATGGGGAGAATCTTTGATGAAGGACTCACGTTTCCCAACTAGAGAGAGATCACTTTGGCAAGGAATGAAGCCAACTTGTAGATAATGGAGCCTATGGTGTCCACTATGGGTCTAAGCGGGATGCCATCCTTATGGATTTCGGGAACACCATAGATGCAAGGAGTAATTTCCTTGGAAGGGCACAAGCGCTTCTTGGTCTCCATGTCAAAAGAGGAGGAAGCCACAGCTGATTTGACCTTCCTTAAAAATTTTGAGCATGGATTGCGAGAAAGCATTTTGTAGCTGCTCGTGTCAGAGAGAAGGGCCAACATTTTGGAAATGTAATCCGCTCTATCCATCATGACTGTGGCATTCCCCTTGTCTGTTTTGGTGATGACGAGGGCATTGTTGCTCATGAGATTGTTAAAAGCCTTAAGCTAGGATTTGGGAATGTTGCTTTTAGGTGGCTTAGCGTGTCTAAGCACAACCGCACAATCTTGCCTAACTTCTTCTGCAATGTCAATAGGAAGAGATTGCACCATATTTTCAATCTCTAAAATGAATTGCACATGCGGAATGGAGCGAGGGGAAAAAGCAAAGTTAAGACCTCCTTTTAGAAAATTAAACACAAGCGGATCCAAGACAACACTGGAGAGGTTGACCACAAGTTTGTTATCCCAATCTTGGATGGAGAGAGAGTGTTGGGAAACATTGTGGCGAGAATCCCACCTCAGGATATGGCCCGAAGATATGGGCTCAAGACTGAACGGGGGAGGGGCAGCGGGAGAAATGGGGAGAAAAGGGTCCTCGGAAAGCCAAGAGACGGGGTCAGTTTGAGGAGGAGGATCACCCCTCAAGTGAAAGGACCCACAAATTAATGCTGAAGAGGAGGGATAGGGCCTAGTCGCGTGGGGAGGTGAAGGAGAACGAAGATTGGACACAACGACAGCTCGAGGTCTGAAGCAATATTTAAAAATATCAACGCAATTACTATCAACAGAAGAATCTTTAACAATATCAGCGCAATTAATATTGTCAGAAGAAAAGGAGCGTTGGGGACTAAAATACGTACCAAGGAGGGAGACGTTGGGAGGTGACTGTTGGCCTTCTTGAGCATGGGCATCCAGTGTGTCTGGTAGCATTGCAGACCTCTGTGAGAACAGATCACCAGGCGAAAAACTACTGCGATCAGAAGACCGGGACATATTGGATGAACCAGTCGGATGTTGCTGCAATGGAAGGAAAGTTGAAGAGTCAGATCTATGTGTGTGACCTCCTTGGACGTAATCCAACAATGGTAGAAGGGAGGTAGGGGGGTTGGAAGATGAATGCGAGGCCAGATGAAAGAGAGAGCGGCATGAGGAGGAGAGGAAATGCGGTGAGAGGGAGGGAAAACCGTGGAGAGCTCGGAGGCCACATAATTGGAATGGGTGGCGGAAGGTGGACAGTGGTACCGAGTCTAACGCTGCAACCTCGGAAACTTGTTCTCTTTCCTCTTAATGCATACTTCCTGGCAACCAACGGCTCTGGCATATGAAGTGGTGTCGAGACGGAACCAAACATCAGGACGCAGAGAAGAAGCCAATTCTAAGTGCAAAGGGAACAATCTGGAAATCAAATGGTTGATCATCGATCTGGTCGATTTGATAACCGATCTGAGGAGAGATAAGCCTGCACGCCACAAAATGTGCCTGGTCTTGTAGTCCCAAAGGTAATGGGTAACTATGACGAAAGACAGGATCAATTTGGAATCATGACATCTTTTTAGGAAAGCCAAGTCTGCAACTTTTTTTTGTCAATTTTATCCTCAGCGACTCAAATTGTTTAGCTTTAAAGTTCAATTCCCTCCCATGAAGGGTATAAATCAGTTCTAAGAGATTTCCACAATCCATCATATAATTAAGAGAGTATTTCTGGATTCGATCGTGTGAAAGATTTTTGCATCAATGTTTCGGATCACACTTCGTGATCCATCATCAGGATGAAGAGAGTCAAATAAGATGGAAAGTTGCAGACTTGGAATAAATAGGAAGGATTGGAGAAGCCTGTACGAAGTACGAAAAAACCAAGAAGGTCAAACCTAAACAAGAGGAAATAAAATAAAAAAAAGAGAGAATAAAGAAAGAGAGAAATAAAAACCAAATTAAAACCAAAATATATATGTACATATACATACATATATATATGTATATATATGTATATACATATACATATACATATATATATATAAAGGCGAGGGAACAAATAAATAAGAAGATAAATTAAAAAAGGGGGACAACAATAAAAAGGAACAAGCACACAAAAAAAGGGGTTGATATATAAATAAATCTAAAGAAAACTCCCACACACACATATATATTAACATATATGCTTGGTTGTTTGCTTCTTGAGTTCCGGTTTTTAGTTCCCCGTCAATTTTTTACCTGAGGTCTTGTCTTTCCTTTGTTTGTGTGTGTGGGAGTTTTCTTTAGATTTATTTATATATCAACCCTTTTTTTGTGTGCTTGTTCATTTTTATTGTTGTCTCCCTTTTTTTATTTATCTTCTTATTTATTTGTTCCCTCGCCTTTATATATATATATATATATATATATATATATATATATGTATATGTATATGTATATGTATATGTATATGTATGTATGTATATGTACATATATATTTTGGTTTTAATTTGGTTTTAATTTCTCTCTTTCTTTTGTTTTGTTTTTATTTCCTCTTGTTTAGGTTTGACCTTCTTGGTTTTTCGTTCTTCGAGCAGCCTTCTTCAATCCTTCCTATTTATTCAAGTCTGCAACTTTCCATCTTATTTGACTCTCTTCATCCCGATGATGGATCACGGAGTGTGATCCGAAACGCTGATGCAAAAATCTTTCACACAATCGAATCCAGAAATACTCTCTTAATTATATGATGGATTGTGGAAATCTCTTAGAACTGATTTATACCCTTCATGGGAGGGAATTGAACTTTAAAGCTAAACAATTTGAGTGATTGAGGATAAAATTGGCAAAAAAAAGTTGCAGACTTGGCTTTCCTAAAAAGCTGTCGTGATTCCAAATTGATCCCATCTTTCGTCAGAGTTACCCACCACCTTTGGGACTACAAGACCAGGCACATTATCTGGCGTGCAGGCTTATCTCTCCTTAGATTGGTTATCAAATCGACCAGATCGATGATCAACCATTTGAATTCCAGATTGTTCCCTTTGCACTTAGAATTGGCTTCTTCTCTGTGTCTTGATGTTTGGTTCCGTCTCGACACCACTTCATATGCCAGAGCTGTTGGTCGCAAGGAAGTATGCATTAAGAGGCAGAAGAACAAGTTTCTGAGGTTGCAACGTAAGACTCGGTGCCACTCTCCACCTTCCGCCACCCATTCCAATCATGTGTCCTCCGAGCTCTCCATGGTTTTCCCTCCCTCTCACCGCATTTCCTCTCCTGCTCATGCCGCTTCTCTCCTCCACCTGGCCTCGCATTCATCTTCCAACCCCGTCTCCCTTCTGCCATTGTTGGATTACGTCCAAGGAGGTCGCAGACATAAATCTGACTCTTCAACTTTCCTTCCGTTGCAGCAACATCCGACTAGTTCGTCCAATATGTCCCGGTCTTCTGATCGCAGTAGTTTTTCACCTGGTGATCTGTTCTCATAGAGGTCTACAATGCTACCAGATGCACTGGACACCCATGCTTAGGAAGGCCAACGGTCACCTGCCAACGTCTCCCTCCTTGGTACGTATTTTAGTCCCCAACGTTCCTTTTCTTCTGACAATATTAATTGCGCTAATATTGTTAAAGATTCTTTTGGTAATAGTAATTGCGTTGATATTTTTAAAGATTGCTTCAGACCTCGAGCTTTCGTTGTGTCCAATCTTCGTTCTCCTTCACCTCCCCAGGTGACTAGGCCCTATCCCTCCTCTCCAGCATTAATTTGTGGGTCCTTTCACTTGACGGGTACATATGTTTATATATATATATATATATATATATATATTAACATATATGCTTGTTTGTTTGCTTCTTGAGTTCCGGTTTTTAGTTCCCCCTCTATTTTTTACCTGACGTCTTGTCTTTCCTTTGTTTGTGTGTGTGGGAGTTTTCTTTAGATTTATTTATATATCAACCCCTTTTTTGTGTGCTTCTTTGTTTTTATTGTTGTCCCCCTTTTTTTATTTATCCTTTTATTTATTTGTTCGCTCGCCTTTATATATATATATGTATATGTATATGTATATGTATATGTACATATATATTTTGGTTTTAATTTGGTTTTTATTTCTCTTTTTCTTTTGTTTTTATTTTATTTCCTCTTGTTTAGGTTTGACCTTCTTGGTTTTTTGTTCTTCATGCAGCCTTCTACAATCCTTCCTATTTATTCCAAGTCTGCAACTTTCCATCTTATTTGACTCTCTTCATCTTGATGATGGATCATGGAGTGTGATCCAAAACACTGATGCAAAAATCTTTCACACAATCGAATCCAGAAAGACTCTCTTAATTATATGATGGATTGTGGAAATCTCTTAGAACTGATTTATACCCTTCATGGGAGGGAATTGAACTTTAAAGCTAAACAATTTGAGTCGTTGAGGATAGAATTGGCAAAAAAAGTTGCAGACTTGGCTTTCCTAAAAAGATGTCTTGATTCCAAATTGATCTCGTCTTTCGATAGAGTTACCCACCACCTTTGGGACTACAAGACCAGGCACAATTTCTGGCATGCAGGCTTATCTCTCCTTAGATCGGTTATCAAATCGACTAGATCGATGATCAACCATTTGAATTCCAGATTGTTCCCTTTGCACTTAGAATTGGCTTCTTCTCTGTGTCCTGATGTTTGGTTCCGTCTCGACACCACTTCATATGCCAGAGGTATTGCTCGCCAAGAAGTATGCATTAAGAGGCAAAAGAACAAGTTTCTGACGTTGCAGCGTAAGACTCGGTGCCACACTCCACCTTCGGCCACCCATTCCAATCATGTGTCCTCCTAGCTCTCCACGGTTTTCCCTCCCTGTCTCCGCATTTCCTCTTCTACTCATGCCGCTTCTCTCCTCCACCTGGCCTCGCAGTCATCTTCCAACCCCCTATCTCCCTTCTGCCATTGTTGGATTACGTCCAAGGAGGTCACAGAAAGAAATCTGACTCTTCATCTTTCCTTCCATTGCAGCGACATCCGACTGGTTCGTCCAATATGTCCCGATCTTCTGATCGCAGTAGTTTTTCGCCTGGTGATCTGTTCTCATAGAGGTCTGCAATGCTACCAAATGCACTGGACACCCATGCTTAGGAAGGCCAATGGTCACCTCCCAACGTCTCCCTCCTTGGTACGTATTTTAGTCCCCAAAGTTCCTTTTCTTCTGACAATATTAATTGCGCTAATATTGTTAAAGATTCTTGTAGTAATAGTAATTGCATTGATATTTTTAAAGATTGCTTCAGACCTTGAGCTTTCGTTGTGTCCAATCTTCGTTCTCCTTCACCTCCCCAGGTGACTAGGCCCTATCCCTCCTCTTCAGCATTAATTTGTGGGTCCTTTCACTTGATGGGTGATCCTCCTTCGCTTATCATCGTAGCCAATCCTCCTCCTTAAGCCGACCCCATCTCTTGGCTTCCCGAGGACCCTATTCTCCCCATTTCTCCCGTTGCCCCTCCCCCGTTCAGTCTTGAGCCCATCTCTTCGGCCATATCCCGAGGTGGGATTCTCGCCACAATGTTTCCCAACACTCTCTCTCCATCCAAGATTGGCATAACAAACTTGTGGTCAACCTCTCCAAGTGTTGTCTTGGATCTGCTTGCGTTTAATTTTTTAAAAAGAGGTCTTAACTTTGCTTATTCCCCTCGCTCCATTCCGCATGTGCTATTCATTTTAGAGATTGAAAATATGGTGCAATCTCTTCCTGTTGACATTGCAGAAGAAGTTAGGCAAGATTGTGTGATTGCGCTTAGACACGCTAATCCACCTAAAAGCAACATTCCCAAATCCGAGCTTAAGGCCTTTAACAATCTCATGAGCAACAATGACCTCGTCATCACCAAAGCAGACAAGGGGAATGCCATAGTCATGATCGATAGAGTGGATTACACTTCCAAAATGTTGGCCCTCCTCTCTAACATGAGTAGCTACAAAATTCTTTCTCGCAATCCGTGCTCAAAAATTTTAAGGAAGGTCAAATCAGTTGTGGCTTCCTCCTCTTTTGACACCAAGAAGTGCTTGTGCCCTTCCAAGGAAATCACTCCTCGCATCTATGGTGTTCCCAAAATCCATAAGGATGGCATACCGCTTAGACCCATAGTGAACACCATAGGCTCCCCTACCTACAAGTTGGCTTCATTCCTCACCAAACTGATCTCTCCCCTAGTTGGGAAATATGATTCCTTCATCAAATCTTCTCCTCATTTCATTGATTTCATCAAGGACAATAGGTTAGAGAGTGGGGATCTTTTAGTTAGCTTTGACGTGGTCTCTCTCTTCACCAAAGTCCCCATTCCTGACTCAATTGAGATTGTCAAAAAAAAATCCAATGATGAAATTGCTTCTCTTGTTGAGCTTTGCCTTAGATCCACTTTTTTCTCCTTCCAAGAGGTCATCTATGAGCAAGTAGATGGTGTGGCCATGGGTTCCCCTCTTTCTCCTGTCATTGCTAATCTCTACATGGAGCACTTTGAAGAAGTGGCTCTTTTCTCCTTCCCTCTCAGACCAAAGTGGTGGAAATGATATGTGGATGACACCAATATTTGTTGGCCACATGGTCTTGAGAAGTTAGAAGAGTTCCATACCCACCTTAACAACATTTCTCCTTGTATCTCCTTCACCAAGGAGGTCGAATCTAGTAGCCAACTTTCATTCCTTGACATACTTCTCATAAAAAAGCTTGATGGGTCTCTAGGTCAATGAGTTTATCGCAAAGCGACCCACATAGATGGCTACCTTCATTCTTCCTCTCATCACCGCTCGAGCCAAAAAATTGGCATTCTTAAAACCCTTACCTTGAGAGCCTATCGTATTTGCGATGAGGATAACCTAAACCAAGAGTTGGTCCATCTCTATTGAGTTTTCAATTTGAATGGTTACTCTTCCAAGCAAATCACCAAGGCCTTCAACCAAGCCCATTATCGCTCGCACTCCTTGACCAAGCCCTCCCAATGCCTTACCCAATTCTTTGCCTCCATCCCTTACATTGAGGCCTTTCCCACAAAATTACCAAGATCCTCCTTAGGAAAGGCATCTGATGTTCTTTCAAACTAGTCTCTATGTTGAAGAAGCACATCCCACCTCTCAAAGACTATAGAGATCCTCACCTTGACTCTGGCATCTACAAGATTATATGTTCTTGTGGCTCTCCTTATATTGGGGAAACTGGTCGTTCATTCATCACTAGAATTAAAAAGCACAATGCTGACATCAAGCATGAGCATACTCTTAAGTCAACCCTTGCAGATCATTCTCTCTTAATGAAACACCACATCTGTTTAGAGAGCACCCAAATCCTATTCAAAGAAGACAATTTTTTCAAAAGAAAACTCATGGAAGCTATTCAAATCTACAATCATCACACTAACCTCGATCGGGATGATGGCTGGAATCTTAGCAGTTCTTGGCACCCCTTATTGTCTAAGCTCAGATAGTCTTCCTCCTTTCCCTTCTTCCTCTCTTAGCCCCTTAGCCAGTGGTGCTTTCCCTCTCTTTGTTTCCCCCTCTCATTCTCTTCTCTTCCTTCTTCTAGTTCCCCTCCCCACCCCTTTTTTGGCCTCCTTTCGCTTTGGTTTTTTTCTTCTTTTTATCCTTTGGGTCCCCTTCTCGCTATCCTTTTTTCTCCCCTCGTGTATTGTTGTCCATGCTTTGTTGTGCTATTAATTTATTTTTTTATTTATTCATTGTTTAATTGTTTGTTTTGCTTCATAGCTTAGATTTTCTATTCTTTGCTTGTCTTTCTTAGCTGAGGTCTTGTCTTTTCGTTGTTCATGTGTGTGGGGGTTTTTATGTGCCTTTTTTTTAGAACTATATGCATTCGCATATATATCCTTATATATATTCATACATATATATATACACACTTATATGTGTATATATATGGGTGTGTATTTTCTTATATATATATATATATATATATATATATAAACATATGTATTATATATATATATATAAACACACACACACACATATATATATATATATATGTTTATATATATATATATATATATATATATATATATATATGCTTGGTTGTTTGCTTCTTGAGTTCCGGTTTTTAGTTCCCCATCTATTTTTTACCTGAGGTCTTGTCTTTCCTTTGTTTGTGTGTGTGGGAGTTTTCTTTAGATTTATTTATATATCAACCCCTTTTTTGTGTGCTTGTTCTTTTTTATTGTTGTCCCCCTTTTTTTATTTATCTTCTTATTTATTTGTTCCCTCGCCTTTATATGTGTGTGTGTGTGTGTGTATATGTATGTATATGTACATATATATTTTGCTTTTAATTTCTCTCTTTCTTAATTCTCTCTTTCTTTTGTTTTTATTTTATTTCCTCTTGTTTAGGTTTA
This sequence comes from Cryptomeria japonica, assembly GCF_030272615.1. Lineage (NCBI taxonomy): Eukaryota > Viridiplantae > Streptophyta > Pinopsida > Cupressales > Cupressaceae > Cryptomeria > Cryptomeria japonica. The sequence continues at coordinate 206,210,658 of NC_081408.1, forward strand.
ACCTTCTTTGTTTTTTGTTCTTCATGCACCCTTCTCCAATCCTTCCTATTTATTCCAAGTCTGCAACTTTCCATCTTATTTGACTCTCTTCATCTTGATGATGGATCATGGAGTGTGATCTGAAACGTTGATGCAAAAATCTTTCACACAATCGAATCCAAAAATACTCTCTTAATTATATCATGGATTGTGGAAATCTCTTAGAACTGAAAAAATATATTCTTCTTATTATTGTTAATTTTATTATTACGGACTGAGAAATGTAATGAAAGAACAAGAGAATGTAATCAAAACAAAGCAATACAAAAAGATCAAAAAAGCTATAAGAGGAAGCATAAAGACACAAAAACATCAAGAAATACCCAAATGTTAAAGGGTGAAAAATAAATAATACAATAAAAGAAAGAAAGAAGTGGTAGAGAGACAAATAATAAACAATAACCACAAAAACATGAAAAATAAATGCTAATAACGAATTACAACTATAAAAAATATCTATAAAACTAAAGAATCTAAAAAAGCAAACACTAAACAAGAGAAAGATGGAGATAAAGAACAAAAACACAAATATATACATGTGTGTGTGTGTGTGTGTGTGTGTGTGTGTGTGTGTGTAAATGTGTGTATATGTATGTAAGTACATAAGTATATATACATATATAACAATACGAGCAACAATGTATGCATATAAACTAAATAATGCATACATTGTTGCTCGCATTGTTACATATGTATATATACGTATGTGCTTACGTACATATACACACATTTACACATGTATATATGTGTATATATATATATAGTTGTGTTTTTTTTCTCTTTTTCCATCTCTTTCTTGTTTATTGTTTTCTTTTTTAGATTCTTTAGTATTATAGGTTTAATTATCTTTCTTTTTTATAGTTTTTATCTGTTAGTAGTGTTTATTTTTCTTGCTTTTGTGTCTATTGTTTATTATTTGTCTCTCTGTCACTTCTTGCTTTATTTTATCATATTGTTTATTTTTTACCCCTTAAAATTTAGGAATTTCTTGGTGTTTTTGTTTCTTAATGCTTCCTCTTATAGCTTTTTTACTATTTTTGTATTGTTTTCTTTTGATTACTTTCTCTTGTTCTTTCATTAGCTTTCTCAGTTTTTGATAGTAAAACTAACAATAATAAGAAGAATAAATTTTTTGTCAATCTTTTTTGTCTACTTATGTCCCATGTCATTTTATTAATTATTTTCTAATGTCTATGTCGTAATGTATATCTTACTTGTCTCTTTGTTTGTTTAACATATATTTTTATTAATTTTCTTATGTGTCCAACCTCATTGGGCCATGTCTAACCTCCCCCTCTCCGCTCCCTCTCCTTCATCTATTTATTCACCTTGGGTCTACAACAATCTATCATTCTAATCCTTGAGCTTGCCATCATCCTAATGATGGTTCACCCAATCAAATGTCGATGCAAAAAATAAAAACCCAATCAAATCTAGAAAGATTAATAAAAAGATTTTATAGTTACACAAAATCTTCTATAAAATTTATAATATTGAATGGTTATATATTGAAATCATAAATTTTTATTATAGTAGTAAATCATCATATAGACAACTGAGGGATTACGTAATCATTGCATTTAAACCACATTTTGACTACTTATGTTCTATGCTTGGATATATTTAGATTAATGTTAATATGTGTTCTGATTAATATATTTTTATTAAATAGTAATAGCATTTTATTATTATTATAGACTAAACCTTGATGATCATCATTGTGCCAATTAGTGCTCATGTTAGTTCCATGATCAATTATCACGGGTGCAATTGCTACTATAAAGACTATTGCTATCCCAAGTGATTATTTGAAAAATTATGTTAAGGTAGGACAGTGCTATCATGGAATGCATGTAGGAGTAAAAATATCCTTAAAAATATTTGATATAGCCTTAACAACAACATCTAGCAGTGTGCTTGTCTTATACACTTAGCTTGGATTTTTTCCTTATTTCATCTAAGTGGGTGGTTGTTGACAAGGAGATTGTTTGGGGAACTAGACCTTGAAAATGGTTGCATAACAACTTCCATAAATTCATAATAGATGGTTTTAAAATGAAATGTTGAACTATGATTCCTTTGTAATTTACATAGGTAAGGCAACTAGTAATGAGCCCTCAAGGCATAGGTAGAGCCCTTAGGTCCTATCTTAATGAGAATTAAAATGAAAATAGCTAAATCATTCTTGACATATAAATATTATTCGTTCATGAAATCTAGTTATATTTTCCTATCTAGTTAATTTATCTAAACTAGAGATGGTATTTGGCTTAGTGATCAAATATTTGATCATAATTCTAAGTTTATGATATACATCTAGTGGTGTAGACATTTTGAAGGTATATGTAATGGAGCAAAGGCAATATATGTTGGGAAGAGAAGGTATGTCTTGTTCCCAAATGATTAAGTAATAAACTATAGTTATGAGATTGGTTTGAACGATATTATCATAACACATAGTCCAATAATATCATCACTTGAAATTTTAAGTAATGTATTATGTTATTATTAGTTTAAGTTATCATTTCATAAAAAAAAAAATTCACAAAATAGTTAAATTGTTGCAAACATGTCATGTTGTGTTGTGTCATTGGGGATGTACATTTTTGGCACTATACCTTCCTCTTTCTAAAGATCTTGCATTCATTACACATAAGTGTATCTTTATAAAAGGAACCCAAAGGGTTTGAATCAAAAGGAACCTGATCGCTAGGGGAGGGTGTAATATATTACTTTGAAAAGAAGGTGAAGAAGGAGATTTAAAGACATACATGGAATTGGGAATTGACATAGTGATATAATTAAGTAGACAAATTGTAGAGTAGGGAATGATAAACCAATTTTTTCTAGCTAGACAATCATAGATTAAGTGGTTTTCTTGTTGAATAAAGTAGTATTGATGTTTTTTCATGCACCTAAGAAAAAGATAAAATACCAATCTATCTTATCCTCTCTTGAACAAATCCTTCCCATATGCTAAAACATGTGATGAATTGGAAGACTCCAATATTTCTATTGTCAGGTCTCGACGTGTGGATAAGCTTAATGGTTTGATGTGATTTTGTTGGAATAACAAAGGGGAATTACATTGAATCTTGAATGCTTTGAATATTGATGGAACTTGGGACTAACTGATCTAACAAAAAAGAACAAAAGGAAAGGTTTAATGAAGAATAATTTACTCCCATGAATGTAGGATGTAGTGAATGACTTGGTGAGATTCTACTAAACTTTTCTTTGACATCAATGAACAACTCCATAAAGCTAGTGAAATCTTATAAGGTAAATATGATGTTCAAATTACCGCCATCAACATAGACACCATCAAGGCAATGCATATCAATGTGTGAATAGAAATTAAAGTTAAGCTTGAATAATGATTCTAGTTGACCATGCAAGGCATGTTTATAATCAATAAACCACTAGTAGTATGAATATGCAAATTCTACCATTATTACCCATAAAAATATTCATTCAATTAACCAACATTAAATCAAATTAGAATTAGAAACCATGCAACTTTTTGAAACAACACATTTCACCATATCTTTACTGATAAGAGTATATTCATTTAATAATATTTGCACCAATTTCTTCATCTCCTACTCTACTCTACACTAACTTTTAATTCCTAATTGCCTTAGAAACTATTCTTCTACTACCTTAACATTATCCACTATTAACGTTTACAAATGGGAGAACTGAGACTTATATAAAGGTCTCATTACACTGAATGGCTCAGATTGATTCAAGATCAATGGCCAAGATTACAAGATAAAACCCTAATTAGTGTTTTCTATAACCACCATTACATTAGCCAATGAGAGTTTAGGATAGTTAAGATAAATATTATTTGTTGTAGCACCACGTGTCACGTATTCCCTCCTTGAATGAATGCTAATTTGGTATCATTTTGATTGGACAAATGGTAACTAGGATGCCACCTCAGCCTGCCTTGTAGACTTAATCAATTTTTCTTGAACATTCTTTATGATGTTTGTAATTCCTTGTGATGATGTCTTGGTTTTGTCTTTCCCTCATTTGTTCACCATCATAGTGAATCTTTTTTCATGTTTGATCTAGTACTCATCTTTGCTTTTGAAATATTTGTTTTGAAATCCTCTTCCCATCCTTTAAATGTTGATCTTTCTCATTTTAATTATTTGATTTGTCCTGGTAATATGATTGTAAAATATTTGAATCTAAAAATTGTACCTCTATCTTTTCTTGATTCCTCCTCATAGCATTGTTTAAGTTTCTTCATTCTTGCATTTCATTTGCTTGTACTCTTGGAGTTGATCCTTCATCATTTGTTTCTTTGAGTTGTTGCACCCCTGGTATCCTTACAACTTGCATCCTCTTTCAGCTCAATCCTTGATCATCATGATTCACCTTCCTCATAGCAGACATACAAAACAAACAAATATTGAATCAAACACCTATGGGATGAACTTTATTTCAACCTTGTTGGGAAATTGATAATTGCAGGGCCTAATTCAGTCCTTGAAATTTATCATTATCTTCATGATAATTTTGTCATGATAGAAATTTGAAGGCCATAGGAACTCCTTGCTCTTAATGATTTCTATACTTATTAGCTTAAAATTAGAAAAATGAAACTATGAAACATAATTGTCAAAAAGTGCAACTAACTAGATCAAATCTTAAAAAATCACCTTAAATAAACCTAATTTTTGGACTTCAAAAGGTCCGAGTTCAATGTTTAAGTCTGAAAATACCCTTCAAAACTCAGAAAATGAATGGTATTTCAACCCAATTCACTATCTTAGGTCTGAATTTTTATTATTAAAGTTTAAAACATCTCTAAAACTCATGTTATATCAGTTGGAAATCATCCCCTTCATGGTACAATTCATATGGTTGATGCGACTTGCATTCAATTGATTGGAAATGATTTTATTTTAGTCTAAGATCATGGTTGGTAATGGTGGTCTCAACCAACAATTGTGCCCTTGATTATGCTGCAAATACCTCCAATGGTGACACTATCGATGCCTTAGGCAAAAATTGTATCCCTTCCTCTTTAGGTGATTCCAATCCTTCCTTCCTTCTGGATCACTTCGAGTCAAATATAGAACTTAATGTAATAATAATTCTTGTTTGCCTATATTATTATTCAACATTTCAGCTTTCACTATCACCACACAGTGAATGTGGGATAAAAAATGTGTTAACCCAGCAAGGTGGAAAATCGCAATTCATAGTGATATTTAAAATTAGCTTTATGTTTACCTTGTTTTGTCCACCAAATGTAATGTTGAAAAATCACACTTCATCTTGACTCATTTATCCTTATATATTCTCAAGCAATGTTGATTTCTAGGACTTGGTGAAAAATCGTTGGCCATTGGGACATTATTTGTTCACTATAAATTCAAATTTCCTTGCATAATTCCTCTGAAGTGAAAATCCTTTAGTCGTTAGGACTAAATGTCATTAAAATGTTCTATGCAATTTGATCTCCAACCTCTTGGTGGAATATTGATGGACATCTGGACACTTAAACTTGTTCAAATCCTTGCAAATTAGCTTTAAGTGGATATTTGATCTCCATAGGGACACTAAAATACTTATATTACCTTCACTCATTCACCCACTTGTAGCTTTATTCACTTTTCCTCCACTTCCTACAATATTGTGATGTATGTGGGACAAAATATTACTTGAAGAGAAAAATCAAAGTCCATCAGGACTATTTTCTATTAACATGGAAAATCCAAGGTCATTAGGACTCTCCACATTCCTCTCACTTTACCTCCTTGTAAGATAAGTCCCTAGAGTGGAAATTCAAACTTCATCAGGACTCCTTTTTATTTCACTTTTGTTTCCTAAGTCATTGGGACTTTCGACAAAATCACTTGCAAACTCAATCCTGGAGTTGAAAAATGACCTCCATTAGGACTTTCAAAAATCATTAACATTAAATGAACACTTTCATGCTCAAAATGGAGTGGAAAATCATGCTCTATCTAGACTTTGTCCATTTATGACTTAACTACTTGGTGCAAAAATGCCTTACATTCAAACTTTGTGATTTAAGCCTTAATTCCTTGGTGGAAAAATGTTTTCTATCAGGAATAAGTTGATTTTCACACTTTAAAAGTCCAAACTTACCTAATTTTGAACATCAATTTATGTAGTGGAATTTCTCTTTGCATCAGGACTTTATGAATTTTCCCAAATTTTCAAGGGTGGAAAATAAAACTCCATTGGGAATTTTATCATTTTATACTTATTTCACCTCGTAGGAAAGGAAAAGTGAGTCTTATATGGACTTATAACATTTTACAGAAAATTCACATCAATTTGCAAGATTTTATCATTTTTTCTCAAAATTTCTAAGGCAAACTAGAAAATTGACCCTAGAAGGAAAAATTTACACACCAAAGTGACTTGACACTTAGGATCATTTTAACATTTTCAACACCCTTTTGTATCTCGATATGACACCCTATCATAAGAAAAGGCTAAAACTAGGAGACTACTACAAAACTAAGTCAACGTAAGCAAAACAATTACCCTAAAAAGAGAAAAAAGTAGGGGTCCCATTTACAATGGGGTGATGTGTGAAAACATTACAACAAATAAAAATTGAGCTTATTCAAATAAACTATTTGTTGTTCTATTTCAAAATTATGATAGAAGTTTGTTCAAAATCACTTTCACAAAAGCTCTAAGATATAGTATTACATTGACAAATTTATTTCAACTTTTTTACACCAAATAAATTTACCAAGCTTGTTGATAATGTCTTTAAGATAAAATATAAAATCTAGCTTTTAAAATGGCAATTATAGTAGCATAGTATGGTAGTGTGTGCAAGAAGGTCCTTCAGGATGAAAGTCAAATGTCCAACCTTGAACATAACTAATGTGCTAACAACTGACCCATATTCCATGCTACAAAACTGCTTGAACATGTTTAGTGGATTTAAAAATGTAAGAAATATATCCTTTTCCTGTCCCCCTTATTGTTTCAATCTTCCATCCCTTATTTTCAAAGTTCAATTTTGTACATGTCTAAAAATCTAACTCTATAGGATTTCCTCTCAGATTTTGTGCATTTGTAAGAATCTGACTCTATAGAAATCTCTCTTAGAGAAAAGAATTTAACAATTTTTCTTTCATCTTTAGCAATGAGATCTACAACTTCATGAGCAAACGAAAACTCTAAATGTTTTCGATGGCTCTAGACACATTTCACATTTTTTGACACTCTAGGTAGAAGCCACATTCTCCATATCAGGCATTTACTTTGTTCCTACCACTTTACCCATCCATAGAAAACAAATCTGTGGTAGAGTTCACTGTATCATTACTCTGTGTTTCTCCCATTTGCTTGCTATAATTTTTTAGCCTCACTTGAGCTTGGTGTTTGCTTCCCCTTCCACTTATCGCAATTCTTGGTTAGGTATTGGGGTTGTAGCAGAAGTGAAAGATTTCACAAAGGGATTCATGCACTATGATAGAAAAACATATTCTGAAATCACTAGAAAAAGAGGGTTCAATCAACTAGGCAATTTCCTTTCACTTGTTTCTATTGGGATGTGAAGCCCAACAGTCACATGACTATCTACCTTCCCCAGACTCCTCATTTCATATCTGAATATGATTATATAATGGCTGTGTGTAGCCCATGTAGATTGAGCTGATTAATGAAGTGATTCCTTGCCTTGAGTGTGGATGTAGGCAAATTTGCTGAACCACGAAATCGTGTGTTGTCTCTTCTTATTGCTTTATTATATTTCTGTTATCATTTTTCTCTGCTCATTCTAATCCTTACAATTGGTATCAGAGCCATGTTGGCTTGAGCAAAGATGGAGGAAGAAGGAGAAGGTAAAAGTTATAACTTCTATGGTTGTTTTACGTTCCATGTAAAACTATGCTTCAAACACCGCGTGCATTGGTGGGATGGCTGGAAGAAAGAGGGGGACTCAGTTGGAGAGGAGAATCCAGCGAAAGGAAAGGATGTTGAGATTCTTATTTGCTCTCCCCTAGAGCCAGCCTTGGCACTTATTGGCCAAACTATTAATGGTCGGGAAGTTATTGGCATTCATGTGGTGAAGGTTGAACATCGTGATAGTCCCTATATAGATGCTGGAAAAGAGGTGGTTGTTGAAGAGGATGAACTCAAGAGCTTGCAGGAGAAAGAGTGTATGTCCTCGGAGACCCAAGTTGATTCTGTTGTGGACTCTCGGGATGAGGAGGGTGCAGATTGCAGTGAGGTAGCAGGGCAAGGAAGCCTGGAAGAAATGGTGGCTTCGGAGAGCTCTGCAGATGGCATGGCCTTGGCAAAAATAAAGAGGCACTCCCATGATGCCCAGGACAACTTTTGCACAGATAATTTCATAGAAGACCATGAACCTATGGATTTGGATGAAGAAGTGCATGATAAAGGAAGGGTTTTTGGATTGAAACAAAAGCGGCCATTGATAGGAGCGGAGGACAATGGACATCATTCCAAGCAGTTTCAAGCATCACATGGAGTGAAGATAGGCGTTAATGAATCTTTGAATGCTTGTTTTAATGGAGGAGAAGATTTTTTGTCCCGACCAGAATGCTTTGAGGTTCACCAAACTGATTGGATGGATGTGGATGATAGTGCCAACATGGATAATGAGCAGCCTGAGGTTGAGGGGAGCTACGTGAAGGAGGAAGAGCTGGAAAACAGTAGTCAGAGAGAAATTAGATTAGTGGAGCAGCTTGAGGCTGTATAGCCTACGAATCTATGCATGGAGTCAGATATGAAGAGGTTGAAGATGCAAACTTAACAATGGAAGAAGGCGGCTGATGCAGCTGCAACTGTTCTGGCTGCTGCCCACAATAGTGAACTTCATGGTAAAGTAGTGGAAAGATTTGCCCCTCTATCTGGTGCTCCGTATGATATCTTTGGCGGTGTATTGGGAGCAAAGAGCTCGAATATGATGTCTTATGATGTTGTTTTTGCCAGTGTTGGAGGATCTGCGTTGAATCCATTTGATGTTTTGCAGAAAGTTATAAAAGGCACGGCTTCTGTAAGAACGAAAGGGAGTCGAAACTGTGACATCGTGGATGTCGTTCGCAGTTCTTCTGCCATGCAGGGCGATGTAAATGCCTGTAATGTGCTACTTGATTCCGCCTTCAAGACTTGGTTAGGGGACTTCGGTCTCGCTCCTTGGCTGGAATATCCAGGTGTCGGGTTTGGTTCATTTAACGGACCCTTAGCAAAGGAGATAATTTTAACGGACCCTGTAACGGCAACAGAGTGGAAGACTATGGTGGAAGAATTGTTAAATGTGGCAAGTCATTTGCAGGACCTAGTATGGAGCCGAAGAGTCATGGCAGTTGAAGAGGTATTTACAGAGGAGTTTCCTACCGATTTCTTGCTGTTGTTTGCAACTGCTACGTCTGCGGTGTTAGAGATAACATAAACGCTGGCATTGTGGATCAATTATTCGGGACACAAATCATAACAAAAATTGTCGATCGTGTTGATTTTTCCATTAGGCCATTAACGGTTTATGTCGAAAAATTGGAGGTTCAAGCAAACACGGTTATTATCGCCACAGGGGTTGTAGCCAAGCGGCTTGATTTCCCTGGTGGGGGCGATGAGGGCTTCTAGAACACGGGCATCTTGGCCTGTGCGGTCTGCAATGAGGCTACACCCATTATCCGCAATGGGCCCCTGGCTGAGCGTTATGGTATCACTATTGGTATTACATTGTGCAACTTTGAGACCGCAAAGTACTACTGCACTATGATTGATGCTCTTGGACATCGTGATTTCATTAAGAACATGATTACCGTGACATCACAGACTGTTTGTGTACTGTTGATTATTGACTCAACAACTGGAGGTTTCGACGCTAGTATTTCTAATGATGGAGAGACCCGAGAACATGTTTTGTTGGCATTCACCCTAGAAGTGAAGCAAATGGTTTACTGATGTAATGAGATGGATGCTACTACTCCCAAATACTCGGTGTATATTAATACTAGGCGTGACGCATTCAGAGCCTCCCAGATCATGCAAAAGAGGGCGCTAGGGAATGAGAAGGGTTTACCTAGCCGACTAAATTTGAGGGATACGATCACGAGAGAGGTGACGTTCGTGGAAATTTCAAGGCGGAATTTTTCCATAGGGCATGAGACGACGACCATGTTTTTGGGTGAACAGCTGGATCTTGACTCGGATGGCTATATCATTACCGAGCCCGGGACGATGAAGACTAGTACTGCTGGGGTTTTTTCTGCTAGCTTTGTTCTGGATGAGTTATTTGTTGAAGCCCCGAGACAAAGTGGTGAGGGTGTTGGAGTTTCTATTTCTGCTCTTAAAGAGGATACATATGTATATTCAATAGATTGTTGTACAATCCTCATGTCAGATAAGGTTTTTTCTAGTCTTCTACAAGATGAAGTAGCTCTCATGGTGTTTGAGAAAGATGTCAGGCTTTTAGATTTTCCGTCACGGGGGAGCACAGGAGCATGCGACGTTGATAGAGTGTATTTTGCACCTGCAGATAGCAGTATTTCTGGCTATGAATTTATGGGTGCATTTGTCTTAGAAAGTTGTAAGCGAAGATGTTCGGCTGTTAGACTTTGAGGAGTCTGATTTTATTTGGAGAAGGCTTACCCACACTGTACGTGAACAAGAGTTCGCAAAGTTAAAGTCTTGTGCGCTGGTTGTAATGCGAGTCTCGCAATGGAATCAGAGTGTCACAGTGCATGGTTGTGCCAGCTGGTCTTCACAAGGGAGATTGTTGGGATGTGAAGCTCAATAGTCACATGACTGTCTACCTTCCCCAGAATCTTCATTTCATATCTGAATATGATTATATAATGATTGTGTGCAGCCCATGTAGATTGAGTTAATTAATGAAGTGATTCCTTGCCTTGAGTGTGGATGTAGGCAAATTTGCCGAACCACGATAAATTGTGTGTTGTCTCTTCTTATTGCTTTATTATATTTCTGTTATCATTTTTCTCTGCTCATTCTAATCCTTATAGTTTCTCGATTCTTCTTTGCATCACTTCCATTTCCACATTAATTAGGATGATATGTGAAAGCATAATGTGTCTAAGTGAAAGGAATTCAGCAAATATTAACACGAGTTCAATGTTATTCGATAACAACTTTTTAAATTAAGAAAGGGGTAAAAAATTATTCTATCAACAAAGAAATATAAACAAGCAAAGAGCCCAACAGAAAGAGCATTACAGGGCTTGTCACTATCAACTAATTGGTCAAGCATATAAGTCATATCCGGAGGTAATTGGCCCTTATCCAAAATATTGCAATCCTGTATTTAAACCAAAGCCCATTTTGCCAAACAATTAGCAACCCCATTCCACTCCCTAGGAATGTGAGTGAAGGTAACAGAATCCAAAACTGGATAATTTGTCGAATAACCAAAGCCAAATGCCAACTAACATCCCCAAGCTCTTGCTTGGTTAACAAAGTCACCACAACTTGAAAATCAGACTCACAAATAATCTTATGCCAACCAAGAGTACAAATTGATAATGGTTATGATTGTATTTTCATAGATAATTACAAAAATATATTGTTATGATTGATCCTCCATTTTGTATATATGAACAAATTTTGTTAGATTTAGTATTTAAATAAAAATATGTAAATTTTATCACTTGCTTTTTTATTAGTATATTTATAAAAACAAAGACACTTTCCAAATTTTGGTTTGAAGAGCTAATGGATTAGAGAAAATTGGAAGCTTGATATTTTCAGTAGGCTTTCTAGTGGGAGGGAGCATTCATATCCAGGTTCAAATCGTTCCCATGCCTTTATTATTGGATAATTCTTTTAAGTTTATTCTTACCATTTATTGATCTTAATAACAATTCTTTTTTACCTTTAGGGTTGCTTTCCATAATTCTTTCAAATATAATTAATAACTTATTTATGTATCTACCATCATTTAACTATTTATCTCGTGGACTTGATTATTAGCTTACTTTGGGATAAATTAAAAGTTATGAACTTGTCCCTTTCCAATTTATAATTCAAGATTCAAAATTATTTGATTGGCTCCCCCAACTTTCCACCTTTGTTTAATGACACACATGTTTGGTGACATTCAACAAATTCATTCAAATCATTTAGTACAATCAAATGGTTGTCTCAATAATGATTCTAGAGCATCGAAGTAATTAATAGTGATATATTTCTACTTAGTGTAATAAGAAGAGTAGAGAAGTTGCATACTTAAGCACTTACTAATATTTTTATGTTATTCAATTTATGAGGATTGATGGGCTTAGAAAAAGCTACGTGATATAACAACAATCGTTCAAATGAGAGACATTATTTCAAGTCCGATATCAAACAAATTCTAAAATCTCATTCATTTTATCTTTATTCTTCAAATTAAGTACTACTCTCTTTTACTTTTAATTTTATAACACATTATTTCAAGTTTGATATCAAACAAACTCTAAAATCTCATTCATTTTATCTTTATTCTTCAAGCTAAGTACCACTCTCTTTTACATTTAATTTTCTAACCTAACATTCATAGCATCTTTACAATACATATAATTTAATAGAAATTTATTTATACATGTATACACATTTGATTAATTAACTTCGATAATTATGAAAATAGAATTATTAACATGAAAAAATGATATTTTATACAGCAAAAATGAAACCACCATGACACTGAAAAGTCCTGTCATTGTGTTACATGTAAGTTGGTAAAAATATCATTAATAATTTTAAGAGCTTGCGATGGTTGTCAATTGAAAACAATACAACAATTTCTCCATGGCATCAATATAAGTTTGATCTGAATAAAAGGCATTGAATTCACAATATCTAATGAATAATCGAGAATCCCAATTTGAATTAGAAGTATTGTTTCGAATACTCACCATCAAATATTGAAAGCTATAATTTTGTCGTCAATTGCTTTGTCACCAGGAGTATCTTCCAATGGATCATACCATGATGCACTAATCACAAATCCAGTAGACCCCTTGAATATTTCGAAAATTATCACAGATGCACAAGAATGAATTAAGATTCAAGAATGTTTAACAAAGTAATATACATATGGCATATCTGAAATTAATAAAAACTACCTAATATTTTTATGGTCCTATATCTGTTGATTGTAGCTGCATGGGCGAGCAAAACATTGTGTGCAGCAACATTTGTCTCAGACAAGGAATTCCCATAAGCACGATTTCGAAAGGCATATCTAACATCTTGTAAGAGGAAATACTTCAATCGAACGACTTAAATTATACACACTTTGAAACAAAAAGATAAAACACCAGTAGTTTTCAAGCACCCTGCAACTATTAAGACCCTAGCTCTGGACCCGAAGGTAAAGGATGAAATATCACAAGATTGCAGAGAGTATTCTCAAGGGTAGAATTATTATAAGAATGTCAGTCGTGCTTGGAAAAGGGGGTATTTTGTTCTACGACACGCTCGACACTAGAAGATCGAGCAAATCCAATTTGAATTCAGTTGGTCGCTAAGAGCTCGTGTCAGTTCACAAATCCAGATTTTAAAAGAATTTGTATGAGCTGGTCTTCTACCAATCTCGCTCCAATCGATTCATTCAATTAATACGCTTCTTGTGCCATACCGAAACATTAGCAGTTCAGCGAACACCTGAGCAGAGAAGATTACACGACGATAGAAAGTTTTCCTGTGGAAATTGCCAGCATTTGATCTTATAAATCATTGTCAATTCAGCTAAAATAACAGCAGCATAAAAATCATACTTATAAATGAATACATCTCTCTTTATTGGTATTTAAAATCTTTGTACTTATGATTGGATTAATTAATTGAAAGGAGATGCAACACAAGCCTCCCCTGCTTCAAGGAATTGGCTTGTTCTCCTTTCAACATGCATAGTCTACATTTCCATCCAAAGGAAATAAACCTACATTACAGTAAACACGTGATTTCCAAAATCTACATTCTGAATGCTAATATGCCAAAGACCTAAATTTAAGACACATTTATTTCAAGTATTAAACTGCCTGAGAAATCAAAGCACCAACATTACTAATTGAAAACGCTGCAATCTTTTCTAATTTCTCACCTCAACACCAATCAAACCCATATTTGTGATTGCATTTATGAAGCCAAGATTAAATGCAGAGACATTTTTTGCATAGATTTGGACAATTCTTTTGGACCGTGCGTCAGTGAATAATACCTCATCAGAAGTGAAAATGTCCTTACCATTCAGGAGATTTTGGTAGTAGACATTGTCAAATATACGAGGATTTGCAGTAAGCTTTCTGTTGACTGTGTTAAACGTACACTCACTTGCAAATTCCACTCAATTGTGTCTGCGTCTTCCGCCAAAAACCGTTGCATGTTTATTAATTAATACATTGCATTCAAGTCTTCAACGGATCCTGGGAGATTAATCGAGAAGTAAAAAAAAGACGTGAGACCTGACAGGAAAAAACTACGGAAAAGGAAAAATGGCAATTATTTACCGGCGTGAGACAAATTTCCCGTGTAGCCTATCGGCTAATAAAATCTATTTCAATCTCGAGTCACAATTATTAGATGCCCCTACATTATTCACACCTTAATTGATCACATCAAAGAAAAAAGAGAAAGAAATGGAATCAAACAAAACGAACATACGGTATTCCGACCTTTCCGTAAAATATTGAACAAATAGTTTGGCATCATCGATAATGATGATATGCCCCATCTCATCAGTTATTTGAGATATTTGTAAACAGGCTATCATAAAGAAAGAGTAACTTTGCAACCCAAAAGCTTGTAAATAGTAAGTTTAGCTAAGTATCTCTCAAATTTCCACACCTTTCTCATACTGATAACCGTGCAATGGAATGATAGTTATGCCTAAACAGTTTTGAGTGACCCGCATTGCATCTCATCGGGCTTACGCCCTACGCATTATATGACCATCTCTCTCCATATCTTTTTGGATATCTTCCCTATTTGGCAATCGTACATTTGTGATGACAGGCGATAGAAGAGTGTATGTATTACATAATTTACAAGTGAATTCATCTGCCGTTTCACAACGTATAAAATAAATTGGAATCGAATAAAACAAACATAGGATATTCCATTCTTGTTTGATAAATGTTGAACATTACTTTAAAATATCATCACCATCACCTCACATTATATGCGCCATATCAATCAATCTCTTAGGACATTTTAAATGTTGTCTCTAAGTTTCTCTTGGAATTTCTGCGAACAAATTAAGAAAGTTGGGTGCTATGCACTCACAAATGAATTTTATTCATTATTCGTGATTCCACTACAAAGTACTAATTTAATGAATACTCATCATATTGGCTTCTGTTTAACCAGCGCACACTAAGCACAAACTAAGCTTTGACTGTTTAGATGGGTTCAACGACAGTCCGACCAAAAAAATTGCATACTTTTCTACATCCAGCGAGGAGAGCCATCTTGCAGCAACCGTTAAGGACAATATCTTTATACAGTCGAGGATCCCCTTCACTTCAATATGCGCAATAAATGCCACTTTCTCCAAATGCGGCAAACCATTCAACCTTGGGAGCTCCGGTAGAGATGGACAACGACATGGGATACGATCTCCCAGCGACTGTGTGATTCCAATGTCAACCTCACGATGTTGTAACTCTTCAAAGCTGCTTAGATAATGGGAAATGAAGACCACAAGCTTTATTACGAATGGCCTCAAACAGTTTATTCTACTACTCTTTCAAAATGCATTTGATGAAAGTTTCATCCAAATCTTTCTTATGTAAAGGATTACTCCAAATAACAACTTTTATTTCTTCTCTCCACCAATGGGGTGGGAATTTTAAAAAATAACAGAATATTGAGTACTAATTATAGAGTAGAGTACCACTCATCTGTAGATCCAATATTGAATGTCAATGGAAATTTTTCAAATTTCTTCCCTTCTTTTGATAACGATTTTTCTTAAAATAGGTTTCCAAATCCCTTATGGGTTTAGTATCGAAATAATATTCCTATACTTGGATATCCATTTCTCTATTTTATTAAACTCAATCATTTGATGAATGAGGATAGTCTTGACTCTTTTATCAAGGAGCTCAAAATGTAAACTTAAATCGTTTGACAGCTTAGACAACAACATAAGCATGTTTTTTCCATAACCAAATGAATTAACTCGTGACTTTTCAAAGGCATACTCTTGAAAGCAATCGGCAATTCAACATCCTCATCAATCTTGTAAAGAAAGATGGTAGACATGTTCTGATTAGATGCATAAGAGTAAATAATAAAAATCTTTTGGAAATTTGCACATGCCAAGACGGGAGCATGAGCTCTGGCTACTTTGATTCATTTAAATATTGTTTGTTTTGTTAGACTCACTTAAATATTATTTTTTCTATCATCATCTCTAATATAAATTATTCAATTTTAAAATTAGGAACAAACTTTCATAAGAAATTGAAAGGCCAAATGATTGGTTTACTTGTAATTTTAGAGAAGATTGTTGAAGAGAAAGGACTCTTTCAAGATCAATTCTAATCATTTCAAGATGATGTGACCCAAAAGCTACTAAAAAAATTAAGATAAAAGAACAAAATAATTTATTTTTTTATGAAATATATCTTTTACACCCTAGATATCTCTTACATCAATTAATAAGCTTCAAGCCTATGATTTCAATATATTTGTTAATGCTCTTTCTAAGATTCCTACTCATTACTTCACTTTCATACAAGTGTGAAGTTTTCATTATGGTGAGGAATGCTAAGAACTTATATTCTACTAACATCAATGATAGGATTATGGAAGATGACATATATAATAAAAAATGGTCCCATTCTATATAAAAATAGAATCTTCTTAGTTTCTTTTAAAACTACAATGAAAGTGAATATTTTAAGAGCTTTACATCTTGAATCACTAGCTAGATACGCAAGATGCCACAAGAATTGTAAGAAAATATAACATCGATTCTCACTAAAGGTTTTGAGGGGGATAATTCAACCACATTAGGGAGTTCCCACATGTAGATTCTTATTTTTTGTTTGTCCCACTTTTAATTTTGTATCTATGGCCTAATGAATTAGGTATTCTCCTCAATAGAGATTCTAGGTTCATTTTACATGCTCGAAGTCTTTTTCTTTAGTTAGAAATAGTTGTTGTCTCACCTTTGTGGTCTTCTTCATACAGATGAAGTTTTCACTGTCACATAATGTGATCCTATTTTTTTGTATAGTTCATTTCGTCAAGAAGTTATCTTTTTAAAAGTCTTTGAAGTGTCGTACTAACATGACTAAAATGTTTTATTGTGATTATTTTAGTTAAAAAGCAATCTAAAATTTCTTGGTTCTTATTTGGAAGAATGAAAAAATAACATTTAGAAGTCTTCAAGTGTTTTATGGAAATATGGAGATCCTTTGGTCCACCTGTGTAGGTTTATCCATGCTCGATCATTGGGCCTACAATCTATTAGGATACAAAATTAATTATTGAACTTAAGACTCTACGATGGAAGTGATGAAAAGCTAGCTTGATCTAATATTTTGATTATTTTTAAATTGTTATATACAAATCTTTCATGTGTGTGTACCCTTTGTGCACATACAAATTAGTTTTTGAAAGTACACTATTTCCTTACAACCCTATAATTTTTCAAAGTGCACAAATGATTAGAATTATTGAACTAAAGAACCCTCTTCCATACTTGTAAAACTACATCTAAGTATTACAAGCTTGTAATAAGACATAAAACTATGTGAAATTTATTAAATATATTCATATATTTGCATCCCAAATTTTTGGAATAAACCAAAAAGTAGAAACACAAACTCGACATTTAGGAATGCAAACTCATCATCCACTTCCATATAATGTTTCTACCCTCTCTAATATTACCACTCTATAAAGTTAGAATAAATTGGAATCCCAACACACATTTGTAAAAGGTTTAAATTGTTAAATTACCTCAAATGTATCTCACTTTCTTGATGCATGTGTAGTGATTTGAGAACTCCATGTAAATTTTTACAAAGATCACGTACATTATCCTAATTATTAATCATAAGCACAAATTTCTAAACCTCATTACATCACATCCTTTATTTTTTTGGATTTCATCCCCCATCTATAGGAGTTTTATCTATGATGCTTATGTCCATAAAAGAACATGAAGCATGGAAACCTAAAGAAATCTAATTCACACATCAATAAATCATTTATAAAAATTGTGAGCATTTCTCCACATTTCTAGCTACTCCAATATATTATTGTACTTCAATAGATCTCTGATATATGTCTCCTTTATAGATTCATATACACACATCTATAAACATTTTATCCAAAATTTATTCACTTATAAGTTAACTAGCAAATCATGTTATTTATTCAAATATTTCCTTCTATACTTTTAGGTACTCCCTTTTTTATCCTATCACTTACATTGTTTATGTATAGAGTAAATGCACCTCTATTTTGAATAGTTAAAATTCCACAATCCTTCAATACCCTCATCCTGTTTGTGCCTCTAAGGTTCAAGAAACTAAGAAGTTATGCATTGTTTATGTAATGGAAAGTAGGGTATCTTTCTTAAGTCAACCAAAAAAGGAGTAGTGGGTTTAGTAGTATGATAAAGTACATGTGTATGAGCTCTATTCTTACTCAAACTTATGGAAAGTCAAAGGGATTAAATAAGGGCATTAATGATGTCTTGTTGTTTTATTTGACTAGATGGATGGAAATGACTTGAACAAATTTTACTTTGTGCAAGCTACAACTTCCATTGTTGAGAGGGAACATTGGTTTTTCTAGTTTCCAATAATCAAATTTTTTGGGTCCATGAATTCTATACCATGAGGCGTAGAAAGAAAAATATTATGATGGGAACCTTTCTAGTAATTGTAAATGAGTATTCTATAATTGAATACATTTTGTAATGATAAAAAATAGGGTTTCACCATTTAAGGTAACCAAAACCACTAATTTTCTTTGGGAACCTAGACAAACCACTATGTTGAGGCTATGGCATCCTACATTGGTACAAAGTTGGCTATGAGGGAAAAATATAGAAAAATATGGCTAGAAAATAATTCACTCAATATTGTTAATTTCCTTTGTGGTCTACAAACCCCTACTTGGACTATAAAGGAATTATATGAGGACACTTTAGGAATGCTAAGATCTTTTGATAACTTCATCATTTCTCGTGTCTTTCAAGAAGGAAACAAAGTGGCCAATGGCTTGACCAATATTGGAGTGAAGAAAAACAATATTAAGTGGTGGGGGCACTATAATATTATCCCTAATGAAATTAAAAACCTCACTTATGATGATTATAGATCATCTTGATTTGGGGGCTATCCAATTTTTATCATGCTCTACATCTTAAATAACTTGATGGATGAGTTGAGATTTCTTAATCATTACGCTATTAGAAAAGGAAAGGCTTGTTCACTTGCTAAATCTAGAATCTTCACATTGATTTTGTGTTGTTTATTAGGGTTGAGTGGCTTTTTGCATGCTTTTTGTAGAAAAAATTATAGGCCCATCATTGGTGGTGACTCAAATAGACTACAGCTCACTTCATAAGAAAATTAGAGAAACAAGACTTCGGTTTGGGATGAAATTTCAAGTAGGGGAATTATGCCCTACATCAAAAAAATTCATGGCCATGATCCTAGGGCTACTCGACTCTTCATGAAAAGTTGGAATAATGACATCTAATAGGTTTTTGGGGGTGAGTTATGGGTGAATGGGAGACTCATTGTTGAGATTTTTGGAATGTTTATGGATAGGAGGAATTTTTTTTAGAGATTGGAAAGCTACACTAGAAGCTCTTCATTTTTTTCTAGAAGAACGAGAGGGCTAAAGTGTATCACACTAAAGATGGATGATATAATCGTGAGAACCTCAAATCCATATGGGAAGATGTTGTTGAAGTTATAATGAGGTAAATAACCCTTTGCGGTCACTACAAGGGCATTTCTACCTATCATTTCACCTTTCTAAACCATTTTAGGCATGATAGGTGTATTTCAATTCTTTTTTATTTCCTTTCATCCTTCTGCAATAGTGTTAATGCGCACCTAAAAAAATGGAACTCCCATGTTCGTCATCAAGAGTTAATTCTTTTTATTATAGAAAATGCTAAATCCCTTGAGATTAAGCCACCCCCCTCGACCTATAAAAATAACAATATCCACTATGCCTAGAATGTCCATTGGCACTATATTGATGAATTCATACTCTAAATCTTCTGATGAAGATGCTTTCCACCTTGGTACCTGCAAATTAAAGACATCTACTAAGGGAAAGGGGTATGATTCTAACAAGAAATCCTTTGACAAGGGATACTTTGATTATGTCCCTTTTGATAAGTTTATCATAGATTCCCTAAGCATTGGCTTTTCCAAAAGGGGTAAGGACCCTATGCTCCTGTGCTTTGTTGGTAATTACAAGAATTTTTAATTGGGCTCTACTTCCTATGTAAAAAGAAAATCCCCACAGGAGACCTCTCAAGAAAACAATGCTACCAAGAAAAATTAAAAGAAAATGTAGATAGTTGTACTCCTCTAAGTCTTGATGAAGATAAAAAAATTCAGACTTCCATGTTGAAATCCTAGTTGAAGTGGATAAGAGTGCCCTTATGGGTAACAAAATGGGTTCCTCAATGGTGGATACAGGGGCTGTTAGATAGTTCAGATAACCGGAAGACAACTGAGAGGGGGGGGGGGGTGAACCAATTGTCACAGATTACTGGAAGCATTAGCAATTCAAACTTTAATACTAGAACCCAAAACAATAATACTGGAATGGTACTTAATCCAATTAATAATAAACAATATTCACATAATAAAATCCATCCACACAACACCAATATTTGTACGTGGAAAACCCGGTAAAGGGAAAAACCAAGGTGGGAAGCCTAACCAGAGGCAGATAATACTTTTGCAGTAAGTATGTGAATTACAATGAAGGGGCATGCACTTGCAGGAAGGCCAATAGCCTAGAGCACACTGCTTATAATAAAAGGAGTCTCATTGACTACATATAAATCCAGACTACAATCCAAAGAAGTGTTGAACTACAAAAGATACCGGAGGACTAAATCCTCTTATACAAACCCAATTCGATCTCCAATGATCGACCAACTCTTCTGCTTGAGTGATTATACATTATTTTCATATTACATTCCTTGACCATGACCTCTTACAGTAACCATGATGATCTACAATGAGATGTTACATCTTATTTATACAAACCCTCGACCATAAACAAATAGGCTGGCTACAAAACAATAAACCAATTACATAATTACAAACCATGTCATCCTTAGACCAAAATAAATAATATCCAACACATAAGACATCCCAAAAATACAACAATAGGTCCTATCCACATGTTACATTAATGTCGGTCCATAACCTAGATCAATAGGGACCAAGTATAGGTCCACACGCTTCACTAATTATCTCCACAATGCCAAGTCTCAAACATGATCACCAACAACATCCTCAAACTCGATCAGAAGATGCACCAACACCAATTATGCAATGCATCAAAGATCTCTATCAAAAGCTCTGCAAGTGAAACCCTCACTAGAACTAGAAACCAATCTTCTAAGTAAGCAGGATAGCATCCAATCACTAGACCAAAACCAAATGACAAAATATAAGTATGAGTATCATGAACAAGCCAATTCCATCACTAGATTATACCGGAGTCTAACACATCATGCCAGATCCAAGTTAACCAGAAACCACTCAACCTACTAGGACCAGAAGGGTGTCGGTAAAGCATCTAAACGTCTAGTGTTGACATCAGTGACAAAACATCAATGCAACACATAATCAATTCCACCAAATGGCCAATAGTATCCTCCTTTGGCATTGATTTAAACATTAGATGTGAAAAACATCTAGGTACCATGAAATACCAAACAAGTCTCCCCCTATGGAAGACAATGAACAATCTCCCTCATATAGCTCTGAATATCAATGACTGTCCTCCATTGAATAATATCTCTGTAAAATCTCTAAATTTATTTTTTACATCACTGTCTCTCCCCCTTTGACATCAATTCCAGAAAGCTGACAAAAATATCAAAGCAAAAGCATAAGCCTCTAAATCTCAAAGATGACTACTCTCCCTGAGCAGTAGCATCCCACATCAGTGCTAGAATGAATAGTATCTCTAATAATACATGTCAAACTAATGCCAAAACGCATCAATCAAGTCTTTGTCAGAGGGGCAGAAACCCTCAATCTGTCTCTCAGGTACTCAAATGATTCCTTGGATAAAGGTTTAGTGAAAAAATCTGCAATCTGTTCTTTAGTGTTCACATAAACCAGTTTAAGTTCATTTGCTTCCACCTTCTCCTTCAAAAAGTTATACTTGATTGATATGTTCTTTGTCTTAGAATGAAATACCAGATTCTTTGATATATCAATAGCAGCAGAGTTATCATAGTGAATAACTACCAGTGCATCATAATCCACCTTTATATCTTTCCATTTGCTTCATCCATAAAACTTGTGCACAATTAGTAGCAACAACAACATACTTAGCTTCAGCAGTAGATAAAGAAGTACACGATTGTTTCTTGTTGATCCATGAAACCAACTTCTTTCCAAGAAAGAAACCTCTACCGAAAGTACTTTTCCAGTCATCAACATCTCTAGCCCAATCAACATCTGTATATGCACATAAAGTAAAGTTATCATTCTTAGTGTACCATTAGACACATTTTGATGTACCTTACAAGTATCTAAAAATCCTTTTCACCGCCATCTCATGATTTTCTCTAGGATCACTCTGAAATATTGAAACAATACAAACAACATCCATAATATTAGGCCTAGTCTAAGTCAAATAAAGTAGACCTCCAAGCATAGATTTGTATCTTGTAGGATTTACCAGTGCAGAAACATCTTTCCTTGTCAATTTCTCACTTGTAACCATAGGTGTACTTACCGGTTTAGAATGTCCCATTCCAAATTTTTTCAACAATTCCTTAGCATATTTAGTTTGATAGATAAAAAATATGTTTGTCAGTCAGAGTAATTTGCAAACCTAAAAAAAAATCATCTCACCAATCATAGACATCTCAAATTATTTCTCCATATTCTTAGAAAATTCTATGCATAGTTTATCTTAACCTCCAAATTAATGTCATCAACAAATACTTCAATAATTAGTATATCATCATCAGTGATTTTATAATATAAATTACTGTCAACACGGTCCTTAGTAAAACCAAGCTTCAAAATGTATTTATCCAACCTTACATACCAAGCTCTAGGTGTTTGTTTCAATCCATATAAAGCTTTCCTTAATCTGCAAACCATAACAGTATCATCTAATAGTGAAAAACCACCAGGTTGCTCAATATAAACTTCGTCATCAAGATCCCCATTCAAGAATGCACATTTAGCATCCATCTCATAAACCTTGTAGTTTTTATAAGCAGCATAAGCAAGAAATTATCTTACAGCTTCAATCCTAGCTACCAGTGCAAAAGTTTCTCCATAATCAATTCCTTCCTTCTGAGAATATCCTTTACAAACTAGTCTTGCCTTATTCCTTATAACTTGACCATCCTCATTCAATTTATTCCTATAAACCCATTTAGTTCCAATGACATTTTTGTTTTTAGGCGAGGAACCAAAGTCAATGTGTTATTTTTCTCAATCTGATCTAATTCTTCTTCCACATCTTTTGACCAAAATTCATCTTTACATGCCTCAATTACTGATATCTATTCAACTTGTGAAATTAAACATACCTCATTAGTTGCGAGTCTTCTTCTTTTCATTACTCCATTGCTCTTATCCCCAATTATTTGACCTTTAGAATGATTCAATCTCACATACCTAGGAGTCTCCTGACTCTCTGTTCCTCTTCCCTATTCCTCAGTTACTGTAGAATTCTCTAATGTTGCCGGAATAACTAGTTCAACTCTCTGTTCCAGTAAAGTTGCTACCGGTTCAGATATAATCATTTCCACTACTGATTACTTCTCATAAACTCTGATTTGACTTTTTCTCAGCTCATCTACTTTGGTACTAGCACTCTCTACAATTCTCTGTAATCTCTTGTTAAAACATCTATATTATTTGATTTCATTAGAATAACCAATAAATATGCCTTCATCACTTCTAGGATCAAATTTCCCAATAGAATCATCTCTCCTGATATAACATTTACTACCAAAAATTCTAAAATACTTAACTGTAAGTATATTGCCAAACCATAATTCATAAGGTGTTTTACCAGTTTCGCCTTTGATATGTACTATGTTGAATGTATAAACCACTGTACTAAATGCTTCTCTCCAGTAGATATGAGTTACATTTTCTTCCATTGTCGTTGTTCTAGCAACATCCAAGATAGTTATGTTTTTCCTTTGCATAGCTCCATTCTGTTGAGGTGTCCAGGGAGTAGAAAATTGTCTTCTTATACCATTCTTGTCACAAAAATCAGTATGAATAAGATCAAGAACATCATTTGATTTATCTTGTATACTCCTAAAGGAGGTTCTGACCTATTTACCCATTTGACATTCTTTACATAATGGATTATAGGGCTTTATAATCTTAGCTATATCTCTAAAAACCTTAGTTGAATTGATTTTCACAAAGCAAACAAAATTCACATGGCACAACCTTTTATGCCATAACCAACTCTCATCAATCTATGTAATCAAACATGTCTTCTCACTAGAGTTCAAATGAAATATATTACCTTTTATCTGTGTACCAGTTTCAATCTCCAAGCCAAATCTATTAATGATTTTGCATTTTCCATCCTTGAGCTGTTGTTGAAATCCCTTATCTACCAATTGTTCTACACTCAAAAGATTATGCCTCAAACCTTCAACATAATAAACATTGTAAGTATTGTTCTTACCATCCAATGATATATTTCCTTTTCCTTTAATAATACATTCCTTGTCATCTCCAAATATAACTAGTCCAGCATCAAATTCTTGCAAAGACAAAAAGTTACCTTTATCTCTAGTCATATGATGTGAACAACCACTATCAATTATCCATTCATCCTTGTCCTCAATTTTAGTAGTAAGTGCCTTTTCCTCAGGTATATTCTCTTTTAGTGCCGGATCATCTTCCTTGATAGCCAAGAATACTCATTCTTTCCCATTGTTGGATCCACTAGCAGAGTCTTTTGCCAGTTCATCATCTGAATCAGTAATGCCTTCCTCATCCCCTATGTAGCATGATTTGTCTCTATATTTCTTGAATCTATACTTGTTTTGATATCTAGGGTTAGGCTTAAATGATATTTTAACTCTTTCTTCAAATCTTAAATTCCTTTCAGGACATCTAGATGCAAAATGACCAATCTTATTACATGCAAAATTTTTAAAAGGTTCCTTTCCTTCATACTTACTTCCTACCAGCTTTTTTGGTATTCTTCTAGAAAATAGTGCTTCATGTTTCTCAAACTCATCATCTTCTCTCTTCATATCTTCTAGTTCATTTGCATATAAAGCTTTCTAGTCTTCCTTGTTGGTTGTAGATGTAGATGCATGAAAAAAAGGTTCACTCTTCATAGCTCCAGAAGATCCAAATTCCTCAAGCTCAAAAGTAGATTGTTTCCCAACCAAATTATCTTTGTTTATAAATGTATTAGCCATTGTTCTCAACTCATTAACAATAGTAGCCTTCATTTTGTATTTGGTGGTAGGGCTCTCAAGACTTTAGAAATAATTTCATCTTCACTCATAGTTTTGCCACAATATTGAATTCCCATAATAATCTTATTTACCCTTTCCATGAATGCAGTAATCCTTTCATCTTCTTCCATCTTCAGGTTTTCATATCTCATCCAGTAACCATCAAGTTTAGCAATCTTCACTATAGGGTCACCCTCATTAAGAGTCTACAACTTATCCCATATAGCCTTTCCATATGATTTGTCTATTAATCCCATTATTTGTTGATCAGAAAGTGCACACAAGAGGGATTCTCTTTCTCTACAATCATTCTCAAGCTCCTTGTCTAGGTTTGCTGGAGGAGGATTTCCAGATCCCGGATTAAAGGGTGTGACACCATTCTGTGTGATCTCCCAAATCTCCTTGCCAAGACATCTCGGATGAGTCTCCATCTGAATCTTCCATATTTATAAATTGATCCTTCAAGCCTCGATATATCCCTTCAAAAGATAGCTCCAGAAAAATTGGATGAACTTGAATTGTTAGTCTCCATAGGATCTTCCTCAAGTGGTTAAGCTTTATGTAGAGAGGACGAAAGCTTTGATACCAATTGTTAGACAGTTCAGATAACCAATCAATTGTCACAGATTATCGGAAGCATTAGCAATTTAAACTTTAATACTGGAACCCAAAACAATAATACCGAAATAGCAGTTAATCCAATTAAGCATAAACAATAATCACAGAATAAGTCATCCATACAACACAAAGATTTGTACGTGAAAAACCATGGTCGGAAGCCTACCTAGAGTCAGATAATACTTTTGCCGTAAGTATGTGAATTACAATGAAGGGTCCTGCAATTGCAAGAAGGCCAACAACCCAGAGCACACTGCTCATCACAAAAGGAGCCTCACTGACTACATATAAATCTAGACTACAATTCAGGGAAGTGTTGAACTACAAAAGATAGCATCTCCTATGCCAGAGTGCAGTTTCGATTAAGCTCAATACCGGAGGACTAAATCCTCTTATACAAACCCAATTCGATCTCCAATGATTGACAAACTCCTCTTCCTGAGTGATATTACATTATTTTCACATTACATTCCTTGACGAGGACCTCTTACAATAACCATGATGATCTACAATGAATTCTTACATATTATTTATACAAACCTTCAACCATAAACAATCATGTTGGCTACCAAACAATAAACCAATTACATAATTACAAACCATGTCGGCCTTAGACCAAAACAAATAATATCCAACACATAAGACATCCTAAAAATACAACAATAGGTCCTATCCACACGTTACATTAATGTCGATCTATAACCTAGATCAACCGGGACCAAGTATAGGTCCACACGCTTCATAAATGATCTCGAAAATGCCAAGTCTCAAGCTTGATAACCAACAACATCCTGAAACTCCATTAGAAGCCGCACCAACACCAATTATGCAATGCATTAAAGATCTCCATCAAAAGCTCTGTCGGTGAAACCCTCATCGGAACCAAAAACCAATCCTCTAAGTAAGCAGGATAGCATCCAATCACTAGACCAACCGACCAAATATGAGTATGGGAATCATGAACAAGCCAATTCCATCACCAGATTATACTGGAGTCTACCGGATCATTCTGTACCCAAGTTAACTAGAAACCATTCAACCTACCAGGACCAAAAGGGTGTTGGTAAAGCATCCAAACAACTAGTATTGACATCAATGATAAAACATTAATGCAACACATAATTAATTCTAGTAAATGGCCAAGAGGGGATAGGGATAAAGTGGTGACGGATGTCATGGATGGATAAACCAATTTCTTCAAATGGGTGATTGCGGAGATTTTAGGGTTGAAATGCAAGATCAATTATCTTATTGCTAGATAGAGAACTTTCAACACCCCATCCTTGGATAATATGAAAATCCTACTAGACCTCAACAAGAAGATGATAGCGAATTTTAAGGCCATGAAGATTGATCATGAAAATAATTATGAACCTAGAGGTGGCTTTGGATAAGTTTAATGAGAAGCTAAGTGTTGTTATTGCAGTTAGTAGAACAACCATGACTAATAGCACAAAGGGTCTTCAGAGATTTAATGAGAAAGCTCAATCCCTCAATGTCTCAAAAGCTACTCATGACTCCCCTTCCATCTTGGTATATGGAAAGGGAAAGGACAAGGTTTCTATTTAGGAAGGTGATACCTAGGCCAATCAGGGACTATCATCTTGCACATGCAGCAAGGATAAATGTAAGTAGGTGAATTCCAATGATATGGAGGATCTTACTAAGATTAATTTAGGATTTTTATTGATAAAAATGTTAAGACTTTTCAAGTGTTGAACAATATTGTATAATCTCTAGTGTTTTGGAGCCTTTTATTATTATTTTGTTTCTATTGGCCTGCCATGGCTTGGCATCTATTTTGTCCTTGGTGACCAATTTTTCTGTATGGGTTTTGGGTCCTAGTAATACTTGTTTTACTCTAATAAAAACAAAAACCACTAATTTTACATGTCATACCACCATATTTAAATAAGGATGTAACTAATAGATCTAGGCTTAATCCCAATGGAAAAGTCTAAAATTTTTATTAGGTTCACTTGGTTTGTTTGCACCTCTTTCTAAGTTGAACTGTTAAAATGTTGAAAATAAGGGTAAATTGGTGATTATTAAAGTGATTATACAGAAACAATGAGATACAGTCATCATACAAAGATACCAACTTAGATCTGAGTAAAATAAGATGTCACAAATTTTTCCCAGAAGTTAGCCTGATTTTTTAGACCAGGAAGTATCAATTTGCCATGATCCTCCAAATTTCTCATTGTTGAAAGGTGAACTTGTTTGTCTGTATAAAAATTGTTGGGAATAGGGATTTGCCTAAGCCAAAGCTGATTTATAAATTAATCTTGAATTAAATAATGCAAATGTTAAAATAAATGTTGAATAGATATACCTCACATCATCAACTCTTGATGATGATGCTTTTCTATTTGAATGCAATCACAAATGTTGTATGAAATGGCATGAGAAATTCAAAAACCTAATCACACACACATGCTTTCACAAAAATTGGCGTGACTTCGCTCCACAACAGTTGATGATGAGTATGAATCTTTGAATATCTTTGAAAACGCTTGATGAATGCTTCACGAATGCAAGAATACTTAGATTACGAAGATTTTTATATAGAGACTTAGATTGGTTAGATGAAATTAGGTTGATAAAATACTTTTATATAAGGGGTTCTAGGTAATTAGCAATTAGGTTGATGTCCAATGGTCATGTGGAGCAATGAGGATCAAATCTTATTGATGAGATATAGCCCCGAACCCATTTCAAATTGGGGCCTGATTAAGTGATACCATGGTGTTTTTAGGCAACATGGTCTAGACTAGGGCATTCAATTAGGACAAAAAAATACAAAAATAGAGTGGGTATCCCATGGTAGGACCCACAAAAGGTTCTTCATGGCCTCAAAGCTAGAGAATAGGAACAAACGAACCCAGAAAGTTGATGAGCATAGGACACACTAAAGTAGGGGCATGAACATGAGGTGTAAATTGGCCCACTGACAATTTACAATAGTACACATTTATTATCAACATGATCAAACAATTTTAAATTGAATGAAAATGAAGTAGGTTAATAAATGGTCTTGAAATTAACCTATAGTTACAAAAAAAATATTCTTTTATGCCATGAATTTTTATAGTTATTACAACAAATTTTGGCAATTATTACATCAAATTTTGGCACCTTTATCTCTTAGGACTCTTAAGAGACTTTGTTAAAATTGTGTATCTTGGATGGATTTGGAAACCTTAAGAATGATGAAATCCCTCCAAAATAATTTATCCACCTACCTAGATGGGTTGACACCACATATTCACTCCCACAAGGTGTAAAATAAAAAGTATGGTTATTGGCATCCTTATAATGAACCCAAATGAGGTATTTTTTAATAATGCAATCATTAGACCAAAATAGTCAAATGGTTTGGAGTTTTTTTAAATTGAGATAAGATATTTAGATAGAACACCATTCACCTATAGGTGTGAAAAAAATATTCATGTGTCACATATTCTAAACATTTTTGTATTAAAGTTTGATATGTTTTCTCTTAGGTTTGTTAAGGGAGTTTACATAAGCTACATATCCTAGAAAGATTAGAACACCTAGAAAGAAAAATAAGGACACTACTTTGTTCACTAATACACCAATTGTTTATGAATTAATTGGTTTGGTTGCATGATTTGTAGAATAAAAAATATGTTGACATTGTTGGATGAATTGATTATGTGTTGCATTGATGTTTCGTCACTGATGTCAACACTAGTTGTTATGGTTGGTTACCAGTAGATAGGTTTTGGTTACTAGTAGATGGTCTAGTTTTACCAACAAAAGAGACTATCTGTTGGACACTTCCGAAATGTTTGGATCTATGGAATGTGATTGGTTACATGTGGTATGTTCTTCTGGAGCATGTCTTGGTCAGATGGTATTGACTTGGTAATCAAATGCTATCATACACTCTGCTTCTACATGGATTTTAGGATGCTGGAGATGTTCTTTGATCGTGCTTCAACTGCTTGAAGACATTTCTTTGGTGTGGTGGACCCAGAATAGGTCCGGTACCTATCTAGATTATGGACCGGTACCATGTTAACATGTACTCTACATGTTACTGAGATGTTTTAGGATATTTTATGGATTGGTTGTTGTTGTTTTGGTCTTCAGCCTACATGGTATATCATTATAATATAAATTTATGTAATGATCTTATTGTAATATCTTTTAAGTGGCTAACCTAATTGGTTTAGGCCTTAGGGTTGGTATAAAATGATGTAAGATCTCATTGTAAAAAGAAAGTGTCATGGTCTTGGAATGCAATATCATATTGGAAGGAGATTTGGTCGATCATAGGTGATCGAATTAGGATTAAGGAAGAGGTCAAAGGCCTCTCATATTGAGATTAACCAGGATTGTAATCAGACATGTTAGATGTTATCTTTAGTAGTTCATTATTCTGGATTGGTTTCCATTTATCTTGAGATGGTTGTAGCCTCTCTATAGTCACTAAGACTCTTTTGTAATGAGTAGTATGCTATAGACAGTGCACCTTCCTACATGTGCAGGCCCCTCATTGTATCACATACTTTCTTCAAAAGTATCATCTGACTATGGGTAGGCTTCCCACCATGGTTTTTCTCTTTCTGGGTTTTCCATGTACAAATCATGGTGTTATGTGTTATGGTTGCTTTGCATTGATTATCTGTTTAATTGTTAAGTTGTATTGTTTATCAGAATCTGTTTCTACTTTACCGATACTTAATTTGGTTAAAGGTTAGTAAGTGGATTAAATGTTATAATCTGTTGACAACTAATTCACCCCAACCCCCCCCCTCTCAATTGTTCACCAGTTATCCTAACAAAATATGCCTATTCACACCTTTACACTAATAGTAAATGAAGAATTTTTAACAAGACATTCGCTATTAGCATGCCCAATAGTTTAGAGTTTATTAAAATTGAGATAGGTTTTTGTAGGTAGAGCTATCATCCACTTGTTGGTGTAAATAAAATATTTCTAGGTTTCACTATTATTGAGAATTTTTGTGGCAAAGTTTGACCCTTTTTTCTTTTTAGTTTTCTTAAGAGACTTAATAGAAACTATTTAGCATAAAAGGATTAAGATAGTTGGAAAATTTAATGATATCTCCAATAGGTTCATTCCATCACCCGTGACTCCAAAATATGAATTTTAGCACCCTTACATTAAATACAAATGAGGCATTTTACAATAGTGTTTGTTTCATCAATATAGTCAAATGTTTTGGCATTGTTAGAATATGAGATATAATATTGTAGATAGACTTGAAATTCATGTGTAGGTGTGAATTGAAATTTTATAGATGCCATGAATTTAAAGAATTGCTATGTCAAATTTTGGTACTTTTTTTCTCTTGGGTCTATTAAAATACATTTCTAGAACTATGTAGCCTAAAATTATTGGGATAGCTAGGGAGTAAAATGTTACCTCCAATAGCATTCACGTACCCACACTTATGATCTACCACTATTGGTTTGGTCCATGATGTACAAAATAAAAAATGACTATTGACATCCATAGAATAAACATAAATGATGCATTTTGTAAGAATGAATTCAATAATGACATGCTCAAATAGTTTGGAGTTAATATAAATTAAGATACATTCTTATAGATGGACACAAAATCCAGGTATAAGTATTAAAAAAATATTCTTAGGTGCTACAAATTCTCTGAATCACTACATTAATGTTTAGTACCTTCTTAGGGCTCTGAAGATACTTTGTCAAAATTGTGTAGCTTAGAAGGATCAAGACACCTGAGGAATAAATGAGGTGTCCAATATAATTTACCAGATTACTTATATACATGTTGACACCTTTATTTTAGTCTCATAAGGCGTAGAACAAAAAATATGTTAATTCCCACCCTTACATTTAATGCAAACAAGAATTTTTTAAGAAAGTATTCATCATTGGCACAAACAAATGGTTTGGACTTGATGAAAATTGGGATAGATTATTGTAGACATACCAAATATCAACTTGTAGGTTTTAATGAGACATTCTTGTTTTCCATTGATATTTAGAATTGTTGTATCAAAGTTTGGACTTTTCAAATGCTCTTAGGGCTCTTAAATAACTTTGCCATAACCATGTAACCTAGAAGAATCATTGAACCAAATGAATAAAATGAGGGCTTAAAATATTATTCAACCACCTATCCCAATATGTTGGAACCATCAATTTGGTCCTATAAGGTCTAGAATAAAATACTATTTGCATCTTGTAGTGACCCTTCACAATGCAATCCTAATTTTGCTGAATTGAAGACCCTTTTCTTTTAAGTCTTGTTGAGTCACATTACTAGAATCCTTCTTGTTTGTATGCCCATAGTTGTTAAATGGAACTCATGGTTCTAGTTGATGAAATGTAACTTCATCCCTTTTTATTTTGGTGTCACAATTATTGCTTTGGCACATGTTGTCTTTTGTTGCATATCACTTCTTTTCATACCATTCCCAATTTTTTTCAATTTATCCTTTGTCATATTTTTCCTATTATATTTTTCACTTGTTGCATGTGTCACTTCTCACTTTTGTTGTTTTCTTCAGTACATTACATTTACTTTTCTAGTCCCATTTGGTTGTGTCTATACCCTCCTCTTGTTGACTTAGCATTTTGTTACATTTATCTTGGGAATAATTTTTCATGTTTCCATTGCTCAATTCATGAATATTTATACTATAAGTCTAAGTTTAAGTTTGTTTTATTAAGACAACAAAAATTATATTCATAACTCCAAATTTCAACTATTACATGAAAATATGACTCCAACCTCATGTTACTTCAAATATGAAGGATTGAACTCATTATATTTTAATAATATGTATTTTCAAATTTATGACTTGAAGTCTAAATATGAAAAATATAACAATGATTTAAAGTTTAAATGCAAAAAGTATAACTAATAAATGTTGCACTGTACATTTTAAAATTTGTGATGCAAATCTTTTTAATGGATATATAGAATACATACAACATTCAAATATAACATATGCAATATCAATATTGCAAAGTAGATCATTAATTAAGGAAATGGCAATTCAAACTGCCAAAGAAAATAGAACTAGATTTACTACAGTCAAAAGACTAGTCAAGACACAACTACTTAGATCCATATTTAGGAATGAAATGATAGCTAGATCAATTAGGATTGGGTGGTGAAACAGTTTCGTAGGTGGAAATCCTCAGCTATGAATTAAGGAACCCCAAACTCTGATAGATAAATATTTAAAGATTTTAGTTGCACTCTCAATCTGTATTTAACACTCGGCATGATTTGAATTCTAAATAAATAAATAAACTCCACAAACCAATTTGTTAACCATAAGAAAACTAGTGGTAAAATAAATAGTATTTTCATCTATAGAATATTGGGGAACTAACGGAACTTCTGAGTTTCAATCGTTTATCAAATTTGACACTGCTGAAAATTGGCGAATGTACTGAAAATTCGCAATACATCCATCTTTTCTTCTTTCATTCTGAATTGCTTTCTTACATATAGTGTTGCTCAAGCATTTTGGCAGTAGAAAAGAAAGAGTTGTGTGGCTTTTTACCATATAGAAATCTTTTACTTTTGTTTCATGGAAAGCTCCAGAGGACAGGAGAATAAGACCTCAATGGCTGACGTACTTGACCAAAGCTCTTGTCCTGTTTGGCAGACTATCCTGAGAATGTCTCATGGTAGTTTATGTTTGAGCAGTTGTAGAATTCATCTTCCTCAGATCCAACAGGTACTCACTGATTATTTGGTTAGGTTTTTAACGTTTGTATTATCGTACTTAAACTTTTCTGCATTCCAACACACAAATACTTCGAAGTTTTACAATGAAAAAGGAATCGGATATGAAACTCACGTTTCCTTCTCCCTGTCGGGAATTCTGAAAACATGAGATTAATGGTTGACCTGTATAATCACTGTCTGCAAATGGTCAGCTGCCATCTCACGTTCTATCTTTTAAATATTTATTTTCTCTCGCTAAAAGTAGAGTATTTGACCGGCCTGCTCCTGCTTTTCAACAATTTTCATGTGCGTTTATTTTTCCTTTCCAATATTGTTTGCGATGGGGATTTTATATTGATTTAAACTCTCCTTTGTTCAGCGCTATGGATTATGTACTTTGTTGAGTGCTATTCGATTCTGTATTGTAAGAGGTTATTTTTCATTTTTCTAAGGAGGGTGTAGATGGGTCTAGGAGCTTTCTCATTTTCTTTTTTTAAAAAGGTTATTGGAGTAGGGATGGAACTATGATATAAGATTAGCACAAAGTTTGATAATTTATTTGGTTGATAATCAGAATAGATATCTTGAAAAAAGTTAGGTTCATTTTGTTGTCATTAATTCAAAAAGATCATTATGGATGATATGGTCCATTTTCTAGAGTATGCTTTGATAATGTCACCATTAATTTAGAGGTCATTAGGTATAATGTGAACCATTTTCTAGAGTATGTTTTGACATGCAAATTTATCTCTATATGAGCTACACTACCTTTCCTTAAGAATTGGGGAAATGGTTTTATCTATATGGTTTCCTCACATTACTGTTTGGAATTTATATTTTCAAGGGGAATTCTTACTTTCATAATCATGTTGGTTTGTTTGTCAAATTCCAACATGTGGGGTTTGATTCAACTAAGGAGCATTCATCTATGATTTGAGTATAAATGCACATTCTTCATCTAGTGGAATTTTAGAGATAAAATATTTTGCATCTTATTGTACTGATTCTTGGAAAACTATGAGCCAACATCATCAAAAGTTGGAGACAAAGGTACATTTATATGCTCATATTCATGTGAAAATTGATCTTATTAATCTTTCATCTAAGTCTATATAGATTAGATAAGGTAGGATGCATTGAATTCATCACTCTAATAATGAGGTTCTTCTTTGTACTACTTATAAAATTCCTTAGAGAAATTATCCAATGACCCCTTGAGATGTCCTTCATTTGTCACCTAAGATCTCTAAATATAAAAACTATTCTAAAAGGAAAAATTCTAAATCCTTATATAAGAAAGACTCTATTTGATTATACCTATGCAATATAATGAACAAAAGAATGGGATTGACTAGATGAAAAATTTGGCAAAGTAGTATTCTAATAATATATTTCATTTTTAAAAGAATTTTTGAGATATTGATTAAAATTTGATGGAGAGAACTTTAGATAATAAAGATTTTGCCCCTTTTATATTGACATACTCCCTACATATGAAGTTCAAATTACTTCAAAAGTGATAGCTCATTCTCAATCTATCTGTTCCATAGAAGTTGAAGTGGGAATCTTGGAGTTAGATTAAATGATGATATTCCAACTTGAATAATTGTTACATTTATAAAATCTACAAATTATGTGATGCTAGAAGTTCATATGGATGATGCTAAGGATAATTTTGAAAGAAAAAATTATGCAAGAGTATACTTTAAAATAATCTGAAATGAATGGTATTGATATGATCTCCAAGGTGGTTAATAAAAGTTATAAAGAGAAACTAAAAATGATATAGGAAACATTGGCTAGATCTAAGGTCATTTATACTTTAGATTCTCACTTCTATATTCCTCAAAAATGATATTTTTCTCATTGAATCATAAGGCTATTTTGGTAGTTGTCCTAATCAAAGTATCGTTTGAGAAATTATTTGTATTCCTACACCTGATATTGTCTTCCATCAAGAGGAAAGATTCCATTAAGAAGATGTTCGTTATTTTTTTTTTTTTGCTAGAATGGTATTTATTGTTCCTGTGTTAAGTCATAAGGTTTTACAAGAGGTTGAGCTCTCTTTGGGACATTTTTTACATCCTTCATATATTTTGTTAGCAAGTAATTTTTCAATATATTTAGTTGGTACTTGTTGTGAATAATCATTGTCTATTTTCTCTTATAATATTTCTTCTCATTTAAATCTTTAAGAAAATATCCTGTTGTGATTACATATTTGACTTTTTAAGTCTTTGTTTAGTATTTATTTCTAGGGAGCTTCACTTGGAATATTAATGTCGGCCAATCTATTGCAGAGAAACTTGGGTGATTGAATTGGCTAAAATAGTCTTGACACTTCTTCTAAGATAATATATATTTTCTTTAATCTCGTTGATTTCAAATCTAGTCATCAAATTCTATCTTCAAATAATAGATGTGATCTAGATGCTATTTATGAGTGGTTGAATTTTTTTTTACTATCTAATAATTTGATTGAGGATAATTGGATTACTTTATTTAAAATTATATACAAAGTTTATATCACTAGACCATTACCATCGCTCTTTATCGTTATTCCATCAAACAAAATTAGTCATTCAAGTTCTAGTTAATGTCACTATAAGATAAATCTTTATATGAAAATATTGTGGCACAGTGGATTTTAAGAAATGTTTCCTTTGATAACGCTATGATTTTTTTTTAATGTCTTTACTATATAATGTTTAGAATTTAAAAAGTTAAATAAATATAGTTTGGAAAACATCAGCTCAAAAAATCGTCTTTGTCTGAAAACCTCCATGAAAGAGAGCTTCACGAGAGGATTTGCTAGAAGTAGAAATCAATAATTATTTTTTCATTACTTATTCGTTCCATAACTGAATTAAATACAAGATAAATATAACTTATATAACCACTTGTGAGAGATGTGAGTTCTCTTTGCCTAATAATATTAATAGGTAAGTTGTCTATAACCTTTCTTCTTTATTTATTTAATGTGATCATGTTGTTGTTAGACTAAATTGTTATTTACTTTTGCTTATCTTTTACTTAAGTAGCCTTTGCATATTTCTTAAATGCATTGGTAGCTGGTTGGCTTGTTAGGATGTTGCACCGACCCTCTACCTACTCTTGCACCTCATTGGTGGTCTCATCTCACCTTTACCTTTATAAGCAAGGTTGTTGTACATTTGTACTCACTTCAATACATTTTCTTCTTTGATAGAATAGCATCATATAGGTTGCTTCTCTCTTGTGTGAAGGTGGTACGGAGATTGCATTCATAGGTTGGATCGAAACATCAACATGGTATGAAAGCCCCTCTCTGCTACTTCCTTCGAATTTTTGAGAGTTTTCACCATTTTTGTTTATTATGTCGGGGGTCACCCTTTCCACATATTACCTACTTTTAGCGGTTTCAATGTTCCAATGGGTGCAATTATGGGCATTTGAATTCCTTGACTGTGGTTGTTTAATAGAGCGGTCTGCACTACTCAATTTGGCCTCACTCCTGAACTGCAGATCTTTGGTGGACAGTTTGGTTGGCCCTTCAATTGTCATCATGGCATCCACCCTCCTTTGACCGTGAGGTACATAATCAAGCTGTGATAGGCCAAGTAGTTGCTTTATTGGAGAGAGCCCATTTCTTGTTTGGTCGACGTTTTCCTCGCGGTAAGATCTAGTTTTTCCCGACAATCAGGACTATTGTATTCACCAGCATTTTTGTGTATCTTGCACAGAAGATTAATTTCTTTGATTTGCACGGCATCGGCTCCTTGAGAGTGATTGGGACAATCACATCGGCCATTATCTCCTTTCATCAAACATTTTTTTGTCTAAACGCTTCTCTTATTCGGTGTGTGGGACAGCTTTATATATTAGTATTTGAACGTATCATCCTTGGCCATGTTTGGTGCATTAGTATTTGCTTGTCAGATTGTTGTGTGAGACCATTTTTTGGTGGAGCTAGAACGACAATTTTTGTGTAGATTCGTGCTTTGCTTTGGTTGGCTGCGTAAACTTTGTTAGCATCCATTTTTGTTTGAGTTTGGAGGCTCATATCGGCCAATCGATCCTCTCTCCATGGTCGTTTCATGGTTTGATCTAGAGTTTATTGGCAGATCGATCTCTATAGAGGAAGGATTCATTTATTTACATCGGTAGATCTGATCGATTGCTTGGAGTTCTTCAATCGTAGGCGGTTGCTCCTTAAATCGGCCTCTCATGATTGGATTCAACGTTTTCTGCTTTTCTTGGCTTTGGTGATTGAGCTCATCTGCTCTTTAGGGTTCCCTAATTGTGAAAACATTGTTGGGCCCAATTTATGTTGGGTGAAGTCTGAGGGACTTCCTCCCACATCATCCTACAGAGAGATGTTGCATTAGCTTGTTACTATTGTGATGTAGTTTAGTGTGTTGTCTCTTTGACCCTGCGACTGTCGAAATGGTGCAAACTTTATTTCCTGCACATGTACCCGGTGTGCCAGGTTCCTCAGATCGTGGCGTGGCGTTCAATATAGTGTGTGGCCGTTACAATGCTTGGCCTGTTGTTTTGTGGCATATGGTGTATCAGGAGGCCCTCGATTTTTACCATTGTTGGTATGTAGCGTGTGGACTTTCCTGGAGGGTTTTTCCATTTTGCCTTGAAGATGTCAGATTGTGTCTGTGTATGGGGTGTGGCGGAAGAAGCCGCCACCGAACCCTGCCACTGTATCACTTTCTATACTCGAAGGGGCGATTTTTTTCTCCATCACATGGTGACCACACCTTTGTCCTCGGGTGGTAAAGGAGGGGTGGGCCATTTTCTTAATCTTTGGGTTCTAATTGGTGGTTTTCCTTCGAATGGTCATAATTTGGGCATTCATCGTTCATTTTTTGAAAAAAATGTATCATCGAAAAAAGTGGTTTCGTTTTCTTTGTCTTCGTGTAGGTATTTTTCATTTTTATTTTATCCTTTCTATAATTTGAGTATCTTTTATAAGCACTTATTTTTGTAGCTATATTGAGATATAGTGTCATATTCATGTATTTTGGGATTTTTGTGCCAATATTGTACCATGATATTGTACTTGCACTACGTTATAAAGTGCCATTGGAGATTGTGTAGCACATTTGTTGTTTGCCAATTTTACAGCTTTGTCAAGTGAGTGTCCCTCCATGGCAATACTAGGATCTTCAAGATTTTGCCTCATGTGTGTCTAGTTTTGGTGCACCCTCTTTTTTTCAGATGTAGGTACTCTTTCAGCCGTCTTGGATGATGTATCTAAAATCCTTCATGTATTGCTTGGTGACACAGTTTTAGTGAATCTGTCATGGTTCTCCCTAGTCAACATTATGGGGTATCATACTATTCGTGCTAATTCTTCCTTGGTTTCACATGGAGTGCGTTGAGACACTCTTACATTAGTTTTTGGTGGAGGCTATCTTACTCGATTGATCATAGTTCTTTAGACCATTGCACCTGCATTTTCAACATGAATTGGTTGAATAGCAATGAGGAGATCACACATGCAACTTCATTGGTTAAGTAGTGCCATTGGGGTCACTCGTGCAAATTCATGTGTCATTTGTATTTTTGGTTAATAGATATTTTTTGTAATTATTTCTATTTGATCATTGTTTGAGTAATGTCATTTGGGCCACTCATTTAGATTGTTTTCTTCTTGATCCTGGTCATCACGTTCTTAGAAGAGGTTGTTTAGTTATAGCACCATATCAATCTTCTTTCAATAGTTGCCTACAACATCTTTGTGCTTCTCTAATGTTCTTCACGTTCTTGTTTTGTGTTTTGGAGTCTTCTTTTTCCTTTATGTTCTCTCTTTTGGAGAGAATCTTTCTCCCACAAGTTTTTTCTGCATTTCTCCATTTGTGAGAGATTTGATTATGTTGGATTGTAGTTGCACATGGGTACCTAATATGATGATGTGGATGGGACCCACAATTCATCTCATATTGCAAGTTGTACTCCCTACGATTCACTTAACCGATGTGTTGGAATAAATTTGTACTTACTCTTGCTTAAGTTTCACTTATGTAGGCTTTGCATATTTCCTAAGTGCATTGGTAGTTGTCACTGGGTTGTTGGGTTTTTGGACCTACCCTCTACCTAGCCTCATGCCTCATTGGTGCTCTCATCTCGCCTTTCCCTTGATAAGAAAGGTTATTATACATTTGTACTCAACTCAATACATTATTCTCTTTTGTGGAATAGAATCTCAAAGGTTGCTTCTCTCTTGCGTGTGAAGGTGATGTACAGATTGGGCTCCTAGGCTAGGCACCAACACCTACAACTGTATAGGAGGAACAAGCTATTTTGGATTGCATTCCTTTCATAGTTTCTATCTAAAAAAAAATTATATTCTCATGGAACTATTAGTCTTGTTTAATTGGACAAAGGATATTTACTAACGAAGAAAGGTCAGGCTCCTAGTAACAATGGTATCATTATTTATTATTTTCAATAATTTTGGCATATCCTAAGGGATGATTTCTTGCAATTTGTATGTTGTTCTTAAAATAATAAATAGATTAATAAAGCTATTAATTCTATTATTTTTATTTCACTTCTAAAAAGGTTGAGGTGGGTCATTATGTTTTATCACTCTAGTACTCTATGTAATGGCACTTGAAATATCACTACCAAACTCATTTCTAATCATCTAAAATAAATTCTAAATTGTTTCATATCACCTATGTAAGGGGCATTGTTATTGAGGTGTAAGGGGCATTGTTATTGGATGCTCATATTTTTTATGGTGTGATTATTTCATTATAAGCTATTCATTATTGTTGCAAGGTATGTTCCCTTGGTCTTCTTGTATTGTGCAGTGCAACGCTTGGGTTTGTGACATGGCTTAACCGCCTCCTATGGATTCTATAAGTCTAGTCATTGTATCAGGCATTAACAGGTCAATATTTTTGTGCAATGACAATCATACTTGTAACAAGTGGTATCAGAGTTGGGTCACGGGTTCAAACCCCTCACTTCCACTGGGAGGGGGATTGTTGCAAGGTGTCCACCCTTGGTCTCCTTGAGTTGTGTAGTGCAGCGCTTGGGTTTATGACATGGCTTAATCGCTTCCTATGGATTCTATAAGTCTATTGGTTGTATCGAGCATTGACAGGTCGACCTTTTGGTGCAACAACAACCGTAATTGTAATAATTATGTGTTGTTCTAAGGAATTTCTTTTCTAGAATTTTAAATGTGGTGACTATGCTATTTTTCAGACTGATTCATGGCAACTTGATTAACTATTTCTCTCTACCTTATTGCTACTTCATGCCCCTATCACTTCCACAAGAATATGCTTCTAAAGCATAAGGGGCGTGATCCAACTTAGCAAAAAAAGTTAAAGACATGAAAAACAAATCATCAAAAGATTATCATTGGAATTCAAAAGTTGGAGGAAAATGGAGGTCATAGAACTATCAAGCTCTGCACAACCAAATATATCTTTGGAGCACAACTTTCAGAGAATTAATATTATTTAGTAATTTTTTTTCGGTTTCTTTTTTATTTGTAAAAGTAAAAGATTGATTGTGGTTATGTTTGTACGTTAATAATTGATTAGAAACATTCAATTTTAAAATTCATAAAGAAACATTAAATAATGTGACAATTTATAAAGCATTTGATAATATATAAGTTGATATATATCTTTTGATCTAATTTTTTTGGTATTAGGCACCTCAATCAAATAATTGCTAACATGCCTGCATTATTAATACCCAATATGTAAAACATGAGAGAATAGATTTATGTTCTTAACTTACAAGAGCATACTAACATTTTTGGCAAAATGTTGACTATCTAAAATTTTGAAAGAAGATAGCGAATTAAAGAACATACCTATTACATTCTCTTTATTACATTCTCTTTAATACATAATTTACATGTAAATTGTGCATTAGGAAAGAAGACTCAAAAGATAGACATGAATCAATAATTATTATAACAATATGTAATAATTGGATTCTTTTATTTTACTTCTACCCATTATTTTGAAGCCTAGGACTAAAAATCACTATATTGGTTCTTAAAAATAGACTAAAAATATTGGTAAAGATTAATCTCTAAACAAAATGGCACTCTAAAAAAACCCCAGATCTACAAAACACAATATTTTTTAATCAGATTTCTTGTTGTTTAACAACAATGGAGATGTATAACATGAAGATTTAATTCCTACAAATTTTGTCAAAATCAATTGTGTTTTGCTATTTTTGGAAACTATACAAGTCATTTTGTGTGTAGTTTAGCTACGTCAATTTTTTTTTTATCTTTTGAGTTATAAGAAATAATTAATTATAAAATGATTATTTTAGATACCTATTATAATATAATCTATTTTTTTTATTTTAATATTAATATAGCTCAAAACATATACATCATATCCATTCCGAGGATGTAATCAAACTAGTGTCCTAGAGTTGCTATCTAAAGTATCAATTTTTACATATATTTCAAAAATGGCCATAGCCCTATGCCAGATCACTTAGCTTTACATCAAGTACAATATGTAAGAGGTTTTGTACAATAAAATTGCATCTTGTGTTAGTATACATATAGAAAAAATAACACTAGTCAATGAGCACCTAAAACAATCTCCCCAATCCTAGGAAAAGGATCATCTACATCTTCAATCTTGAGTCTTGGCATATACTATTCCATTGCATCAATCTCCTTTGGGTGTAACATATCCATGTGTTTCTTGAAGTATTGAATAGGTTGGATATTTGCCTTGCAAATCTGAAGAGTACCCTCCCGGACTAGAATCATGAACCTACCTTTTGAGATTTCCAAAACAGCAGAAACCTAAGACATAATGAAAAAATGTGTGAGTTTAATATTAAACCTAGTAAGCCTCCTCCTCTTGGTTTGAAATACCTCTCCATTTCTTTCTTTCCATAGAAACCACAGGTTTTCACAAGAAAATACATACCAAAACCGGTTCAACCTAAGATCAAAAGACACCACAAACCCAACAAGGATTTCACTCCAAGAAGGACCAGGGTGATGGTTCTAGACAATAGGAGAGCCAATAAAGATGGACCACACACCACGGGAAAAATCACATTCAAAAAATGAATGCTCAAAAGACTCTTGCACATTACACACTGCACACCTAATAGGTTTAGGACCTAGAGCAGATTAAAAAAAACCAACAACTAACTTTTTTAGAAGTAAAAGCCATCTAAAACAAGATTTCTTAGGATCAATGGGGGAGTGCCAAA
Organism: Cryptomeria japonica; assembly: GCF_030272615.1. Taxonomy (NCBI): domain Eukaryota; kingdom Viridiplantae; phylum Streptophyta; class Pinopsida; order Cupressales; family Cupressaceae; genus Cryptomeria; species Cryptomeria japonica. Next base: position 206,253,929 of record NC_081408.1, read on the forward strand.
AAAAATCAAAAACAAACTGCCACCTAGACTTAGGCCAATCAAGACCCCAACATTGATTGACTCGAGTGAAGATAGAGTAATCATCCTTCAACATCATGTAGATGTTCTTAGTAGAAATGTCAAAGAAAAAAGAGCCATCTAGCCATTTTAGTTGTTTAAAAAAAGAATCAGTATCCAAAATCTTGTCAGCAATAAAACAACCAATACCTTTAACAATAAGACAATATATTTTCTTTTGTGAGGGAGGAATCCCATATTTAGAGCTAATCTCAGTCCAAGACTCTAGCCGGTTGTCAAACAATAAATTTCTAATTAGAAAATTACCTTTTTCATTCCAAATTTTAGCAAAGCAACTTTGAGTCAGAGCAAGAGGTTTATTATTTAAGTTCACCCCCCACTAGATAGACCTATCCATAATAGAATATGAAGGAGAATTACCTATAGTATCCTTAGAAGGGAGTAAAATCCTTACCTATAACTATGACTTCTAGAGTGAAGAAAATACATTAGAACCAAACACCTTCATGTTATAATTCCCCAAAACAATATCACATAAAGGGATATTCTTCCATTTTTTTTTGCCTCTTTTAATAATAGACCTTTCAATATTGTTTCTGATAAGCGCCTTCCATGGTTCATTACCATTTAGAGATTTGACAATCCATTTAAAGGCTAGGGCAATGCCATGGGCCCCGATGTCTTTGATACCCAATCCACCCATAATCCTTGGTCTGCAACACCAATTCAAATTAACATATTGTCTCTTATTATGACCCATCCCATGAGACCATAGAAAGTCCCTCATGATCTTCTCAACCATGTAGAGGAACAATAAATATAATGAGAGGAAAGAACCTTTTGCACTATTTGCACTCTTCTAGCCAAGGAGATAAGGTGAGTTTGCCATTTTAAGTGCTTCCTTTCAATTTTAGAATATAACCAGAGCCACATATCTTTAATAGAAGGGTTAATAGCAAAAGGAATACCAAGATATCTAACAATAGAATTTGGTCCATCCCACTGCCAACCTTTGTAGGAGACCCAACTTGGAGGAACATAAGACAAACCAAGAACTATATATTTGTGGGGAGCTACCTTTGCTCCAGAAGCTAAGCAAAAAAATTTCAATCTATTCATACCATTATCAAAGTTTTCCTCATTCAAAAAAAAAAAAAAGTAGTATCATCAACAAATTGGGCATTGATCAGATCTTCAAAATTAGGTAAGGTTAGCCCTCTGATAGAAGGACCAAGTGCAGGAGCTCTCAAAATGTAGAAAAGTGCATCAACAACAATGACAAACAAAGTCAGGGCAATGGGGAAAACTTTCTTGATCGACCTCCTTAGGGGGATAGGTTCAGAGAATTCACCATTAACCTCAACAACTGTGGAAGAGTCCTTAAGAGAATATCAATCCATCTACAGAAATAGGAAGGAAATCCAAAAGCTTGCAACATTCCTCTAATGAAGGGACACTCAATTTTGTCGTATGCTTTCTCAAAGTCCACAAGAATCATTGCAACATTCTGCTTGTCAGCTTGAGCCCAATGCATTTCCTCCCAACTAGTAACCAAATTTTATAGGATATATCTACCTTTAATGAATCCAATCTCAGTGGCAGAGATGAAGTTGTTTAATAACCCAGCAATCCTCCTTGCTAATACTTTTGCAAAAATCTTGTAGGAGATATTAAGTAGGGTAATAGGTCTCCATTTTTTAACCAGAGCCTTATCCCCACCTTTAGGTAGCAATTTGATGACACCTCTATTGATTTTTTCTCCAAGAGAACCCTGATTAAATGCATCTTCATATAGGGCAAACAGTTCCAAGATTATCCATTACGAGTGCATCTTATAGAATTCTCCAGCTAACCCATCTAACCCTGGGGACTTAACATTGGCTAGTGAACTGATAGCAACTTTAATCTCCTCCAGTGAGATCTTTTGGCCTAGAGCCTTAGCCTCCTCATATGAAATTTTCTTAAGGATTAACATCAAGCACTTCTCAAGAGCCTCCTGATTCATAACACCATGTTCAAAAGAAAAAAAGGCCACTATAAGAATTGAAGAAAGCCTACTTAATGGACACCAGATCATTGGTGAGAGTGTTGCTGAATTGAATATCTTCAATAAATTCCCTTCTATTCTTGGCTCTAATATGATTGAAGAAGTAATTGGTTCCCTTGCCACCACCTTTAAGCCAATTCATTTTAGCTCTTACCTTCTGCCCTTGGATCTTGAAGTGTTGTAGTTTCCTTAAGCGATTTTTGACCAAAGATAGCTCTCCCTCTAGGGTCAGGTCAGGCCCCTTACTTTGAAGCTCCTCAATACCATTGAGCCTATTCTATATATAAGACTCCTCCCTAGACCCATCCATAGAAAATTTCTTACCAATGATCTAGAACATTTTCCTCCAAGTAACAATGAGAGCCTCCCATTGCTCCCTAGGTTAGAGATCAGGAATTCAAAACTTGGTCAAATGGGAGACCATCTTAATAAAATCGACAATGTCCTCATCCTTAAGAAAATAAACATTAAGTTTAAACCATTCTCCCTTTTAGGCTGGACCATAGAGGAGGGATCAAGGTCCACATTTACAATTACAGAGATAGGAGAATGATTTGAAATACTACTAGAAGAAACACAAATAGGATCTTGACCCCCCCATGAGGAAAAAGAGAAAAGTGAAGCATATGCATAGAATCTATCCAATCTACAATGCATTCTTTGCTTACCACTTTGATAATTACACCATGTGAAACAAATACTAGAAGAGGAGCCCTTTTTCCTCTTCAGAGGATCTACCAAATTAATTCTCCTCTTGAACTTAGCCCAGAAGAAGTGTTCATTACCCTTCCAACAATTCTTATTGCCACCACTTTTATCCTCACCATGCTCTATCATATTAAAATCACCCACAAAACTCCAGTGGGCATTTAGGAGACCGATTGTCAACCAATCACCAAAACTAGCTCTATCTCTATAATCATTAGCAACATATATATTGCAAATACCAAAGACACAACCCTTCTCTTTGAAAGTGACCCACAAAGTCCTTTGGCAAGGTAGAACATCATTAACAATGATCTTATCTGCCCAATTAGGACCAACCAAGATGGCAGTATCACCTTTACCCCTATCATGATTAGAATGGAACCCAATTGCCTGACCCCACAAAAATTTCAACATTGTATAGGCATGGAAACCTACCACTTTGATTTATTGGAGGCAGATAATGTCTTTCTCCTTTATATTGTTACACCATTTCCTAACCACATATTTTCTATCAAACATCTCGAAGCCCCTAACATTTCAGCTATGAATGTGCATCATCATAAATTTATTTAATGGAAGGTTTTTGGTTCTTGTACAACCTATTAAAACATTTTGGCACTTCATTAAATTTTTTACTATTATCATTAGAGAGAGATTGTATGTCTGATGTTTTCCTTTTCTTCGTAACCTTTTTACTAACAACCTCTATATGTTAGATAGTTCAAATAACTGGAAGACAACTAAGAGGGGGGGGGGTGAATCAATTGTCACAGATTATTGGAACCATTAGCAATTTAAACTTTAATACCAGAACCCAAAACATTATACCGAAATAGCAGTTAATCGAATTAATCATAAACAATAATCACTAAATAAATACCATCCACATGACACCAAGATTTATACATGGAAAACTCGGTAAAGGGAAAATCCATGGTGGGAAGCCTAATCACAATCAGATAATACTTTTGCAGTAAGTATGTGAATTAAAATTGAGGGGCATGTACTTGAAGGAACGACAACTCCCTAGAGAACACTGCTCATCACAAAAAGACCCTCACTGACTACATATAAATCCTGAATACAATCCAGAGAATTGTTGAACTGCAAAAGATAGCATCTCCTATGCCTGAGTACAATTTTGGTTAAGCTCAATACTGAAGGACTAAATTGTCTTACATAAACCCAATTCAATCTCCAATGATCAACCAACTCCTCTCCCTAAATGATATTACATTAATTGCACATTACATTCCTTAACCATGACCTCTAACAATAACCATGATGATCTACAATGAGATATTACATCTATATATACAAACCCTCGATCATAAACAATTAGGTCAGCCACCAGATAATAAATCAATTACATAATTACAAAACATGTCGGTCTTAGACCAAACAAATAATATCTAGCACATAAGACATCCCTAAAATACATCGATACGTCCAATCCACACGTTACATTAAGGTCGGTCTATAACCTAGATTAACTAGGACCTAGTATAGGTCCATATGCTACATCAATGATCTCCATCCACCAAGTCTTGAACATGATCACCAACACCATCTTGAAACTCCACTAGAAGATGCACCAACACCACTTATGTAATTCATAAAAAATCTTCACCAAAAGCTTTATCGTTGAAACCCTCACCGAAACCAGAAACTAAGCTTCTAAGCAAGCAGGATAGAATCCAATCATCAGACCAAAACTAACTGACCAAATATGAGCATGAGTATCATGAACAAGCCAATTCCATCACCAAACTATATCAGAGCCTACTCGATCATGCCGGATCCAAGTTAACTAGAAACCACTCAACCCACTGGAACCAGAAGGGTGTCGGTAAAGCACCCAAACAACTAGTGCTGGCATCAATGACAAAACATCAATGCAACACATAATAAATTCCACCAAATGTCCAACAATCTCCCCCTTTTGAATTTATGGCAACACTAGATGTGAAAAACATCTAAGTACCAAAAGAATGCCAAACAAGTCTCCTCCAATGGAAGATAACCAACAATCTCTCGCATACAACTCTAAAATAAAGACCAAATTCCCCCTATAAATAATATCTTTGTAAAGCTCTGAATTTCTCCCTTTCTTTCTCTTTATCTCTTTCTACTTCTTTTTCACATCAATATCTCTCCCCCTTTGACATCAATACAAGAAAACTGACAAAAATATCAAAGCAAAATCATAAATCATTGAATCACAAAGCTGACTAATCCCCCTGAGCAGTAGCATCCAAGATTAGTTTCAGAATGAATAGTATCTTTGATAATGCATGCTGGATTGATGCCAAAATCACATCAATGAGATCTCTACCAGAGGGGCAGAAATTCCCAATCCATCTTTTAGGTACTCAAATGATTCCTTGGGCAAAGATTTAGTGAAAATATTTACAATCTATTCTTTAGTGTTCACATAAACCAGTCTAACTTCATTTGCTTCCACCTTTTCCTTCAAAAAGTTATACTTTATAGATACGTGCTTTGTTTTAGAATGAAATACTAGATTCTTTGATATGTCAATAGCAGTAGAGTTGTTACAGTGAATAACTACCGATGCATCACAATAGACCTTTATATCCTTCAACATTTTTTTCATCCATAAAACTTGTGTACAATTAGTAGCAGCATCAACATAGTCAGCTTCAGCAGTAGATAAAGAAATAAAAGATTGTTTCTTGTTGATCCATGAAACCAACTTCTTTCCAAGAAAGAATTTTCCACCGAAAGTGTTTTTTCCGGTCATCAACATCTATATATGCACATAAAGTAAAGTTATCATCCTTAGGGTACCACAAGCCATATTCTGATGTACCTTGCAAGTATCTAAAAATCTTTTTCACTGCCATCTCATGATTTTCTCTAGGATCACTCTGAAATCTTGAAATAATACAAACATAATTCATAATATCAGGCCTAGTCTGAAGCAAATAAAGAAGACCTCCAATCAAAGATTTGTATTTTGCAGGATTTATCAGTGCAGAAATATCTTTTCTTGTTAATTTCTCACTTGTAACCATAGGAGTACTTACCGGTTTAGAATCTCCCATACCAAATTCTTTCAACAATTCCCTATCATATTTAGTTTGACAGATGAAAATACCTTTGTTGGTCTGAGTAATCTGTAAACCTAAGAAAAAGTTCATCTCACCAATCATAGACATTTCAAATTCTTTCTCCATATTCTTAAAAAATTCTATGCATAACTTATCTTCACCTCCAAAAATAATGTCATCAACAAATACTTCAATAATCAGTATATCAACATCAGTGATTTTATAATACTAATTATTGTTAGCACTGCCCTTAGTAAAACCAAGTTTCAAAAGATATTTATCCAACCTTGCATACCAAGCTCTAGGTGCTTGTTTCAATCCATATAAAGCTTTCCTTAACCTGCAAACCATATTTGTATCATTTGATAGTGAAAAATCATCAGGTTGTTCAATATAAATTTCCTCATCAAGATCCCCATTCAAACATTTAACATCCATCTGATAAACGTTGTAGTTTTTTATAAGCAGCATAGGCAAGAAATAATCTTACAACTTCAATCCTAGCTACATGTGCAAATGTCTCTCCATAGTGAAATCCTTCCTTCTAAGAATATCCTTTACAAACCAATCTAGCCTTATTCCTTATAACTTGACCATCCCCATTCAATTTATTCCTAAGAACCCATTTAGTTCCAATATCATTTTTATTTTTAGGCCGGTGAACTAAGGTCCATGTGTTATTTTTATCAATCTAATCTAATTCTTCTTCCATAACTTTTAACCAATATTCATCTTTGCATGCCTCAATTACTGATACCGGTTCAACTTGTGAAATTAAAGGTACCTCATTAGTTGCCATTCTTCTTCTTGTCATCACTCCATTGCTCTTATCTCCAATGATCTGATCTTCTGAATGGTTCAATCTAACATACCTAGATGTCATCTAGCTTTATGTTCGTCTTCCCTGTTCTTCAGTTACTGTATAATTGTCTAATATTGTCGGAGTAACCGGTACAACACTTTGTTCCAATAAAGGTGCTACCAATTTAGATCTAATAATTCCCACTATCGATTCCTTCTCATAAACTCTGATTTGATTTTTGTTCAACTCATCTACTTTAACATTAGCACTATCCACAATTCTCTGCAATCTCTTTTTATAACATCTATATGCTTTGCTTTCATTAGAATAACCAGGAAATATGCCTTCATCACATCTAGGATCAAATTTCCCAATTATATCATCTCTCTTGATATAATATTTACTACCAAAAATTCTGAAATACTTAACTGTAGGTGTATTGCCAAACCATAATTCATAAGGTGTCTTACCATTTTCTCCTTTGATATGTACTTTGTTGAATGTATAAACCATTGTGCTCACTGCTTCTCTCCAACAGATATGAGGTAGACTAACTTCCATCGTCATTGTTCTAGTAGCATCCAAGATAGTTCTATTCTTCCTTTCCACAACTCTATTTTGCTGAGGTGTTCGGAGAGCAGAAAATTGCCTTCTTATACCATGCTTGTCACAAAAGTTATTAAACTCACCGAATGTGAATTCTCCACCATGATTTGACCTCAAAAATTTAATCTTCAATCTTGTCTCAGTTTCTACTTTAGCCTTAAAGATCTTAAACTTCTCAAATGCTTCATATTTTTCTTTCAAAAAAGTAACCCACATCATTCTAGAATAATCATCAATGATTAGCATGAAATATCTATCACCTTGAAAACTTTTAACTCTAGCAGGGCCACACAAATCAGTATGAATAAGATCAAGAACATCATTTGATTTATCTTGTATACTTCTAAAATAGGTTTCAACTTGTTTACCCATTTGACATTCTTTACATACCAGATTATAAGGCTTCATAATCTTAGGTATATCCTTAACTGCCTTAGTTGAACTGATCTTCACAATGCAATCAAAATTCACATGACACAACCTTTTATACCATAGCCAACTCTCATCAATATGTGTAATCAAACATGCCTTCTCACCAAAGTTCAAATGAAATATATTACCTTTTGTCTGTGTACCGGTTGCAATCTCCAAACCAGATCTGTTAATGATTTTTCATTTTCCATCCTCGAACTGTAATTGAAATCCCTTATCTACCAATTGTCCTACACTCAAAATATTATGCCTTAAACCTTCAACATAATTAACATTCTCAGTATTGTTCCTACCATCCAATGATATAATTCCTTTTCCTTTGATCATACATGCTTTGTCATCTCCAAATATAACTAGACCACCATCAAATTCTTGCAAAGAAAGAAACTTCCCTTTATCTCTAGTCATATGATGTGAACAACCGCTATCAATTACCCATTCATCCTTGTCTTCAATTTTAGTAGCAAGTGCCTTCTCTTCAGGTAAATTCTCTTCCGGTGCTAGATCATCTTCCTTGATAGCTAGGAACACCCATTCCTTCCCATTGTCGGAACTACTAGAAGTGTCTTTTGTAGGTTCATCATCAAAATCAGTAATGCCTTCCTCATCTGTTATGTAGCATGGTTTGTCTCTGTTTATCTTGTATTTATAATTGTTCTGATATCGAGGGTTAGGTTTAAATGATCTTCTAACTCTTTCTTCAAATCTATAATTCCTTTCTAGACATCTAGATACAAAATGACCAATCTTATTACATGCAAAACATTTAAAAGGTGCTTTCCCTTCATACTTACTTCCTATCGGTCCTTTAGGTACTCGTCTAGCAAATAGTGCTTCAAGTTTCTCAAACTCATCATCTTCTGTCTTCTTATCTTCTAATTCCTTTGCATACAAGCTTTCCAGTCTTGCTTACTAGTTGTAGATGTAGATGCATGAAAAGGAGGTTCAGACTTCACAGCTCGAGAAGGTCCCAATTTTTCAAGCTAAAAAACAGATAGTTTCCCAACAAAACTATCTTTGTTGACAGATGTATTAGGCATTGTTCTCAACTCATTAATAGCAATAGCCTTCATTTTTTAAGCTAGTGATAGGGCTATCAGGACTTTAGAAACAATTTCATCTTCACTAAGAATTCCACCACAACATTGAATTCCCATAACAATCTCATTTACCCTTTCCATGAATGCAGTAATCCTTTGATCTTCTTCCATCTTCAGGTTTTCATATGTCACTTGGTAACCATCAAGTTTAGAAATCTTCACTGTAGGGTCACCTTCATTAAGAGTCTCCAACTTATTGCACATAGCCTTTCCAGATTATTTGTCAGTTAATCCCATTATTTGCTGATCAGAAAGTGAAGCTCCTTGTCTAGGTTTTCCTGAGGAGAATTGTCAGATCCCAGATTATAGGGTGTGACATCATTCTATGTGATCTCCCAAATCTCCTTGCCAAGACATCTCAGATGATATTTCCATTTGAATCTTCCATATTGTGTAATTTGTTCCATCAAGCCTCGAAATATCCCTTCGAAAGATAGCTCCAAAAGAAAAGGATGAACTTGAACTGTTAGATGCCATAGGGTTTTCCTCAAGTAGTTAAACTTTCTACAGAGAGGACGAAGGCTCTGATACTAATTATTAGACAGTTCAAATAACCTGAAAACAACTGAGAGGAGGGGGGGCTGAATCAGTTGCCGTAGATTACCGGAACCATTAGCAATTTAAACTTTAGTACCGAAACCCAAAACATTAATACCGGAATAACAGTTAATCCAATTAAGCATAAACAATAATCACAAAATAAATACCATCAACATGACACCAAGATTTATACATGGAAAACTTGGTAAAGGGAAAAACTACAGTGGGAAGCCTACCGAGAGTTAGACAATACTTCTTTAGTAAGTATGTGAGTTACAATTGAGGGGCCTGCACTTGCAGGAAGGCCAACAACCTAGAATGCGCTCCTCATCACAAAAGGATCCTCACTGACTACATATAAATCCAGTCTACAATCCAGAGAAGTGTTGAACTTCAACAGATAGCATCTCTTATTCCTGAGTATAGTTCTGGTTAAGCTCAATACCGGAGGACTAAATGCTCTTATATAAACCCAATTTGATCTCCAATGATCGACCAACTCCTCTGCATGAATGATAATACATTATTATCACATTACATTAGTTGACCATGACCTCTAACAATAACAATGATGATCTACAATGAGATCTTACATCTATATATATAAACCCTCGACCATAAACAATTAGGTCGGCCACCAGATAAAAAACCAATTACATAATTACAAACCATGTCGGCCTTAGACCAAAAAAATAATATCTAACACATAGGACATCCCTTAAATACATCGATAGGTCCAATTCACATGTTACATTAAAGTTGGTCCATAACCTAGATCAACCGGGATCCAGTATAGGTCTATATGCTACAATAATGATCTCCATCCACCAAGTCTCGAACGTGTTCACCAAAAGCATCCTAAAACTCCACTAGAAGTTGCACCAACAACACATACAATTCATCAAAGATCTTCACCCAAAGCTTTGTCGGTGAAACCCTCACCAGAACCAAAAAATAAGCTTCTAATAAAGCAAGATAGCATCCAATCATTAGACCAAAACCAATTGACCAAATGTGAGCATGAGTATCATGAACAACCCAATTCCATCACCAAACTATATTAGAGCCTACCAGATCATGCTAGATCCAAGTTAATCAGAAACCACTCAACCTTCTAGGACCGAAAAGCATCCAAATGGCTAGTGTTGACATCAATGCAACACATAATCAATTCTAGCAAATGGCCAACACTATAAACTACTCAGAATTGCTGATAGCCATGCCATCAACACCAAAGGGAACAGTCTTCTTATCCGAAGATGTATCCACCATAGAATTCATGATACCAGGTAAGGAGTTACTCATATTCAACTCAGAGGGGATTTGGAAAGCATTCCTTATTAAACCAACTTTCTCCTTAATACTTGCAAGAGCATGTTGTTGTGCATTTAGTCTGGGGGGAGAGATTATCAACCTTAACTTGATCACAATTAGAAAGATTAGCTTGTATTGAGTGACACCCAACAAGGATGTTGGAAGGTGAAACCATGTCAGTGGCTTGGACAACCTCGTACTCATCCTTAAACAAAGGATTATATAGGCTAACAAATTTGTTATCATTACTATCATTAGCCAGGCAATCAATACTCGAATTGACCTTCTCAATGCCAATATCAGATGTGATATCCACTGGTAAATTAATACCTTGATTAGTTTTATTAACAAAGTTATGCACTTTTCTAGGATCACTTCTCATATTGCCTTTAGAGGCAATGTTAAAATTAGTACTGTGAGAATTTTTTAGAGAAGGGCAATCTTTCCTCATATGCCCATTAATTTTGCAGAAAAAAGAGGCCCCGAAATTTCCCAACATGGACAATTCCCAAGAAAATCTCTTATCTTCAAAATCAAGAGAGATAATGTCGGGAACGACAACCTCAGGATCAAGTGCTACAAGAGCCCTAACATTCAGGTGAGGGAGAGTAGTTCTCAATTCCTCAACTTGCAGAACCGAGCCCAACGGTTTTAGAATCTGAGAAATGAATGGCCAAAATTCGGGTTGAAGGTTCTTAATTTCAACCCAATTAGGGGAGGAACAAGCAATAACCTACTCGACATTCCCTTTAGGGGACCAAGGAAATGTTGTAAACAAAGAGTGCCCCACATTCCAAAAAAATTTCTTCAAAACCCTATCTTGCATATTATGGGATTTAAAAAAAACCACAAATATTCCCTTATGAATCATTATGCAAAAATTAACATGAATACCTAACTTCTTACCCCAAACATTGGCAATCCAATCATAAAAAACTTCTATGAGGGCAAAGACTATCTATCCATACAGACAAAGAAAATTGCAATATTTCTTAAATGTGACTACTCAGATCTAATGGCTTTAATCATATCTTCTTTTGGAGACAAGGAAAGGGTCTTCAACCTAAGAGGACGAGACTTACGATTTCCTCCCCCTTCGGGGTCGTCGACTGTGCTGCCATCACTAGTTTCAAGTCTATCTCCATCGGTTGAGGGCCCTCTCGGACTGATCTCTGTATCCATGTGCTCCTTCCTACAAAATGTTCCATTGAAAATAGCAGAAGGAGGGCAAACCGCGGTCCATTTCTCCGAGACCACTACTTTGTATGAGAGCTTTTCATGCTTGCCCTTTTGCAAAGTAACAATCTCATTCTCCAAACTCCCACTATTATTCATGATATGCTCCTCCTCATTCTTGCAACTGGGCTCACCATCATTAACACCACCCATCCACCTTCACACAAGCGGTCTCAAGGAAGGATCACAACTGCCTAAGCGCAAGAGCACCTGCCGAAAATCATGCAGAGAAAAAAAGAACACAGAAGCAAAATGAATGAAGGGAAAGAAACACAAACAATGCAACCACCTAACAAAACAATCAAACACAAAGGAGGTGACATAGGCAAGACATCAATCACACACAAAGATGATGCAAGACACCAAAGGAAACACACGAGTGCCAGCAAGTGAAGTCCGAAAACCAAGGTGGGTGAATAGACAACCTTCCTGGAATCATACCAGTTGCCATATAATCTATTTTTCAGAAACTCCACATGAAATACTTTTCATAACTACATTATTAAGTAAACTCTTAAACAAAAATTTTAAACTTATAGTTAAGGAGTTATAGTATGGAGATGGAGAAAGAGATAGGATGACACAAGGAGGTATAAGGGTGTTAATGCCGAACATATCTTAAAATAAGACCCCTAAAAAATGTGGTCTCACTGAGTGAAAAGTGATTCGACACTTGAACCCTTATAAAAAAAGAATTAAAAAATAAAAAAAAATAAAACAATAAACAAATTTTAAACTTTCTATATAAAAAATGTATTTCAAATTCGAGCCATAATTAACAGATGCTCTCCACTACATTATTTACAGCGTAATTGATCACATCAGAGGAGAAAAAAAAAAAAAGAATTGGAATCAGAAAAAACAAGCATACGGTACTCCTACCTTTCGATAAAGTATTGATGAAATAATTTCGCATCATCGATAATGATGATATGCTCCATCTCTATCAATCATTTCGGATATTTGTAAACTAACAACGAGAAATATTTTATGCGAGAAAAGAGTGAGTTTGCATCCCCCGAGATTGTAAATAGTAAGTTTAGCTAAGTATCACTCAAATTTCAACACTTTTCTCACAGTGATAACCGTGCAATGGAATGATGGTTATCTCGGAACAGTTTTGAGTTTTCTCACAGTGATAACCGTGCAATGGAATGATGGTTATCTCTGAACAGTTTTGAGTGAACTGCATTGCATCTCATTGGGCTTACAACCTACGCATTATATGACCATCTGTTTCCTATTCTCTCGACATATCTTTTCTTATATCTTTGCTACTTTGCAATCGTACAGTTGTGACTACAGGCGACAGTAGAGTGTGTGTATTAAATAATTTACAAGTGAATTCATCTTCCCTTTCACAACTTATAAAATAAATTGGTATCGAATAAATCAAACAGACGATATTCCATTCTTGTTTGATAAATATTGAACAATCATTTAATATCGGCACCATCACCTCACATTATATGCGCCATATCAATCAATATCTTAGGACATTTTAATGTTGTCTCTAATTTTCTCTTGGAATATCTGTGAAAAACTTATGAAAGTTGGGCACTATGCATTCACGCACGAATTTTATCCTTTATTCGTAATTCCACTATAGAGTAATAATTTATTGAATACCCATCATATCGCAATGGTTTCATAGCTATCTTTTGTACTTTAAACTCTATTTTTCATGTTTTTCCAAATTGCTTTATTACATTAGTGTCGCTCAAGCATTCTGGCACTAGAAAACAAAGAGTTCTGTGGCTTTTTAACAGATAGAAATCTTTTAGTTTTGTTTCATGGAAAGCTCGAAAGGACCACAGAATAAGACCTCAATGGCTGACATACTTGATCAAAGCTCTTGTTCTGTTTGTCAGGCTATCCTGAGAATGTCTCATGAGGGTTTATATTTGAGCAGTTGTAGAATTCATTCTTCTTCTCAGATAAAACAGGTACTCGCTGATTATTTGCTTAGCTTTTCAAGGTTCTATATTATTGTACTTAAGCTTTGTTGTATTCTACCACACAAATACTTCGAATTTTCACAATTAAAAAGGAATCAGATATGAAAATCACCTTTCCTCCTCCCTGTCGGGAATTCTTAATTTATGAGATTAATGGTTGACCTCTACAATCACAGTCTGCAAATGGATCCAAACAAAACTACTCTTGAAGAAAACAGCTTTGTATCTGCACAACCTGGGTATAAATGGGGATGATGCTATTCTAGTTTCAAAATGGGCAAATCTATGATACTAACAGTGACATGTTATGCAATCTCAGCCATCCAATCGAAAATCTACAATTAAAAAAATGAGACTAACATCACATGTTAGTCGTGCCATACCCATTTTGAAGCCAGAAGAGCATCGTCCTATAAAAGGGTTGAGTCTTATTTGATCACTTCCTACTAATCTCACTTTTTATGTACTTCAATGCTATGAGAATGTAGAAAATTTGATTCCAGTGAGGCTTTTTATCTTGTTGAGCGTAGTTCAGGTATGGCTGATATATCAAACCGTATGATAAAAATGCTAATCCTATATTTGTTTGAAGGATTACAGGCAGGACGTAAATATTTTTAAAACATTTTGTACTAAAATGTTTCGTGGGCTTCTGAATTTATAACGATTTGCTTTGCTGTTTCAGAGTATCCTGTTTTCGACCGAGTGTAAAGCTTTGGAAAAACAAAATGTGTTGCCGCAAGTGCATGGTGAACATCGTCAAAATGAAAGCATTCTTGACCATGTAAAAGGTACTATTGGAACCTTTTTTTCAAATATTACGTTACCCTTGGGATTTCTGCAGTAAATTGTTGAGTTCAAAGCCTGTACTTTTTTTCCTTTGTGGAGACAAAGGATTTTCATTTGACAAACTTATTTTACCAGGTGTTTTTTCTGAGTCACTTTTCTTTTTTGTTTAGAATAATAAATAGTCAGCTGCCATCTGACGCTCTTTCTTTTAAATATTTATTTTCCATCACTGAAAGTAGAGAATTTGGCCGGCCTGCTCCTGCGTTCGAACAATTCTTATGCGACTCCTTTGCATGACAGCTAAAATCCCTTTTAAGCCCTGTTCCTTGTTTGGTATTTGGTATAACGGAAATCATGCATTTATTTTTCGTTTCCAATACTGTTTACGTTTAGAATTTTATATTGATATTAACTCACCTTTGTTCGGTGCTATTGATTATGTACTTTGTTAAGTGCTATTGATTGTGCATTTGAAGAGTATTTTTTTCCTATTTATAAGGCAGGGTGTAGATTGGTCTAGGAGTTTGTCATTTCCTTTTCTAAACTTTTTATTGAAGTAGAGAAGGAAGTATCACGTAAGATATCGATGAAGTTTGATTATTCAATAGTTTGATAATCATCATCAATTAAATAGATATCATCAAAAACAAAAATTAGGTTCATTTAGTTGTTATCATTAATTTAGAGGTCATTATAGATGATGTGATCCATTTTTAGAGTATGCTTCGATATACAAATTTATGTCTATAAGAGCTACTTTACCTTTTATTAAGAATTGGGCAAATGGTTTTTACTATAGGTTTTCTCATATGATTGTTTGGAATTTGGATTTTCAAGTGAGATTCTTACTTTCATAGTTTGTTGGTTTGTTTATTAAATTTTAACATGTGAGGTTTGATTCAACTAATGAGCATCCATCTATGATTTGAGTCTAGATTCACACTCTTCATCTTCCAATGGAATTCTAGAGATCAAATATCAAATACTTTGCATCTTATTGTAGTGATTCTTGAAAAACTGTGGGCCCATATCATCAGATGTTGGAGATAAAGGTACTTTCATATGTTCATATTTGTGGGAAAATTGAGCTTATTAATCTTTTTTCTAATTCTTTAGAGATTAGATAAGGTAGGGTGTATTGAATTCATCACTTAGATTGTGAGGTTATACTTTGTCATGCTTATAGAATTCCTTAGAGAAAATATTTAATAAAGCCATGAGATTATGAGTCCAATTCTTTATACCTATGCAATATGATAATAAAGAAAAGAATGGGATTCATTAAATGAAAAATTTGCAACGGAGCATTCTAATATTAAATTTCATATTTAAAAGAACTTTTAAGATATTGAATAAAATTTGTTGAAGAGAACTGCAAATAATAAAGATTCTATCCATATTATATTGACATGCTCCCTCCATATGATGTTCAAATTCCTCCAAAATTGATAGTAATACCAAGATAAGAGGCTCATAATTCTCAATCTATTTTTTCCATAGAAGTTCAAGTGCAAATCTCAGAGCTAGATTAAATCATGAGATTCCAATTTGAATAGTTGTTCCATTTATTAACTCTATAGATTATGTGATGCTAGAAGTTCATATGGATGATCCTGAGGATAATTTTGAGAGACAAAATCGTTGACCATTGAATGTACTATAAAAAAATCTTAAATAGAATGGTATGGATATGGTCTCCAAAGTGGTCAAGAAAAGTGGTAAAGAGAAACTATAAATAATATAGGAAACATTAGCTAGATCTAAAGTCATTTATACTTTGTATTCTCACCTTTATAATCCCCCAAAAAGATATTTTTCTCATTGAATCATAGCAGTATTTTGGTAGCAGCCCAAATCAAAACATTTTTACAAAATTTATTTGTATTCGTTTGGCTAGTATTATCTTCCTTCAGGAGATAAAACATTCCATTAAGAAGATGTTAGTTATTTCTTTTGTTCACTAGAATGGTAGTTAGTGTTTGTGTGTTAAAGCTTAAGGTTCTACAAGAGGTTGAGCTCTCTTTGGGACATTTATTGACTTACTCCATATATTTCGTTAGCAAGTAATAATTCAATATCTTTAGTTGGTACTAGTTTTGAATAATCAAGGTCCATTTTCTCTTTTATTATTTCTTCTCATTTAGATCTATAAGGAAATATCCTATTATGGTCACCTATTTGATTTTTTTAGTCTTTGTTTACTATTTATTCCTAGAGAACCTCACTTAGAATATTAATGTCAATCATTATACTGAGGATAAACCTAGGCAATTGAGTTGGTTTAAACAATCTTGAACCTTCTTTATGATAATACATTTTTTTTTTACTCTTGTCGATTTGAAATCTTGTTATGAACTTTTCTCTTCAAATAAAAGATTTGATTTGGATTCTATTTATGTCTAGTTGGTATCATTTTTACTATCTCATAAGTTGATTCAAGATAATTCGATAAAGTTATTTAAAATTATAGGTTTAGATCAGTAGAACATTAACTTCACTATTTCTCTTCATTCTATCAAACAAAATTCCTTATTCAGGTTCTAGTTAATGTTGTAAAGGATAAATATTTATATGAGAACATTATGGCATGGTAGATTGTAAGAAATACATCCTTTGATAATTATATTTATTTTTCAATGTCTTTAATGTATAATGTTTAGACTTAAAAATTCAAGTAAATATAGTTTTGGACATATTTTATAGGAGAATAAACAATTGTAACAAAGATTGAATGAAATAATTTTTCAAATGGGAGACTTGTTAAGAAAGAAATATGCTCTCCAAAAATATTCTTTGTCTAAAGAGCTCCAAGAATTTGAGACCTTCATGAGGAGACTTAGTGAGAGTTAAACATGAAAACTCAATCCCATAAATTATACTAAAAAATAATCAAATCAGTCCTCAAATTTAGACCATTTAGTGAGAGTTGGGCACTTAATTGATTGATTCTCTTATAGGTTCAATAAAATTAATTACTTTGAAATTGAATATAAAGAACTATGCTAGAAGGTGCAAAATTGATAATAAATAATATCAAAAAGCAATTGTAGGTCTGATAATCAAATAATAAACCCAAATATTGAAGTTGATGTAAAGAGGAACCTATCATAGAATCTAAGTTATCATTAGGTGGATATTGACACTAGGAATCCATGTCCAAAATGGTGAAATCATAAGTACTAAAGTAGATTTCAAACCCAAAGACGTTGTACCTTCTTCTTGACAAATTTGAGCTTAAACTAGGAGGAAACAGATGCTAGGCTTCCATGTCCTAGGAGATGGAGGCACTAGGTGCCCTTGTCTAGATGATTTTTGATGAAATTTGAAGAGGTTATTTGTATCTAATTCATGGGAAAATTTTTCATTATTTTTCTCCATTAGAAATCTATAGTTGAACCTTTAAAATGAAAAGAAGTTGAGGTTGTGACTATATAGGGATTTTCTTTAGTCATCTCCCTATTTGGGTGGTTTTCACATCCACAAATAACTGATATTGAATCTAGAATAATCTGTGTTCTCTAGAATCTTAAAAGTAAACAAGAGTTTAACTCAAGTGTGTTAGAGAAAGCCCTAAATGAAATAACTAAATGTAGAATTTAAACTAATTTAAGAATTTATGAATGACATATCATGAATGATAAAGCTCAAATCTAAACTTAATTGCAAAAATATAATAATAACATGAAGTTCTATCCAACAACTTAGTAAGAGATACAAGCCATTCATCAGTCAATGATTCCCTATCATCCTCTAACATCTCTTGAAGCTACCATCATGATGAATAAATTTTAATGAAAAATTGATACTTGCTGATTTGTCTTTGAATTTGGAGATCTGGATCTTCATATAAGATAGAGATTTCACATTATAAGGATATCTCTGATTTTCATAATATTTAATACCACAAGTGAAGAAACTAACTTGCACATATATAAAATCATAACTATAAATTCATAAAAAATCAACTGAGAATTATTTATTTTTCGCACTAAAGATAGTTTTAGAAAAAGAAATATCAACATATTATCCTCCCAAAATCTTGACCAAATAGGATTAGACATTGTTTATTAATTGCTAGTGTCCATACGAAATAGACCTTAATTTTTAGGGTCACAAGATAATAGGATCTTGATTCTAGAACTATAATTTATATGAAAATTCATCGTATTTAAGAAGGAGAAGATTTGTTTTGAAGTTTAAAATATGATAGGACATATAATGAAATGAAAAGATAAAATTTAAAGGGAAAACCAATAATTAAAGGTCCAAATAAGAGTGTGGGGACATTTGAATTAAGAAAGGACCCATTTTATTGAAGTAATCCTTAATTAAATGCGAGATGAGGTCCTATAATGAATAGAAGAATGAGAGACGCTAAAATGAGTGCTAGGAGAGTGTGAAATTCGACACCCTAATTAAAGGAATAAAATTTAAGTTGCTATAATTGGTAATCCTTATCTCTTGATCAATCTTAACAATTTCTTCAACTTCATCACAATTATGTGAGTTCTTTATTTAGATATTTATTTATTACCTTTTTTTTTTCAATATTTTCATTTTCCCTATAGGTTTTGCTAGATGTTACTTGAAAGACTCTTTAAATTTTCCTTCACTCAATTTTAGTAAGAACTTTTGTTTGATTTTTGTTTATTTTTAAATGGTTCTTATTTATTCATTAATATATTTTTACTTTTAATTTTAATAAGAAAAAAAAATAGACTACTAAATTATAGCTTATATTGAGAAGACAATTAATTAAAAAATCGATAAATTATAGCTTATATTGAGAAGACAACTAATTATGTAGTATTAGTTAACTTTTCATTTTTAATAGTTACAAAGTTCTCGATTCCTCTCCACAACTATAACATAGTATCTCACATTTTTTTGTTGTTCCATAGTAAATTCCTAGATAGAATTCAATAATTCTTGCATATGCCAACTTTCATAATCATGTGAAAACATTTTATCCTTTAGAGTTACATTCATATTGTTTCATTTTACATCAAAGTCTGTTATATTTGTACCATTCATATTGTTTCATTTTACATCAAAGTCTGTTATATTTGTACCATTCATATTGTTTCATTTTACATCAAAGTCTGTTGTATTTTGTTTGTGTGGGCAAAACAGGAAAGGAAGAAAGCCATGTGAGGATGAATGACACGATAGAGAGTGAAAGAGAGTACGGTCCAGAGCAATGCTTTTTAGCCTCTTCTCTATACTATGGAGGACCTGATGTGCTCTCACACATTCCCAATAACATGAAGGGTGGACAAAGTGAGGTATATTAACATTATCTTCTAGTTATATAATGGTGCTACTAAATAATTGTACCCTATGTATTAATTTATTACATCCACGTATACAGGTGACAGTAAAGGAACTGGAAGAGGCCATGAATCCATTTCATCTAGAATACACAACTAGAGGAAATTGGTGGGGAGGTCAGTAAGTTTTGTCTAAATTATTTCAAATAACGAACAAGCTAAATTGTATCTAGTTAGCGAAAATTCTCTATATTTTTTTATATTATTATAATTTTTACAATTCGATTTGCTTTCTGCAGGTTCCTTTGACTATTAAAAACAAAGGAGCTCCAATGTTCAACAGAGTAAGTTTACGAGACAGCAGCTTAACTACAATGACTTACTACGCAGATTTTAGAGTAATTCCACCTAAATATTTCAATTTTTTATTTTTAATTTTTAAATTGCATTACAGTCCTTTGAAGAACTATTTCAGAAAGCTAACCAAAGAAGAACAGGCATCATTTTGAAGAAAAAGGAAAATTCTGGGGTTGAACGTGTAAAGGGCTATATTTAATCATCAATATAACGCCCCAATGAATATTTTTCTGGTTGCGGTGGTTAGTGGTTAGTTTAAATGTGAAATTGATTTCTTTTTTATTAGAGGTTGAATTATATTCAAATGTTTACATTTTTGAAAGAGCGTAGAATGTTAACTAAATTTTACGTATAATAGAATTTAAAACATTTAAATTATATTTCAACTGTTTCATTATAATTTTAATAAAAATCTATTTCAAAATTATATTTAAATGTAAAGATTTTAACCAATCAAGTCTTAGATTCTTTTCTAGATTTATAGATTAGAATAACAAATATCTAGTTTATTGATGCTATTTTATGTCTTGTTTGTTGTTGTTGGGTTACTGTTTTTCTTTGTAAACGTGTTAGCAATGTTTTATAATTGGATTTCAGATCCTCACAAAATCTGTCTGTAAAGGATTTTAGGTCCATTCAAAATCTATTTTCCTCCTAATAAAAAACAAATATCTATGCAAATTGAGGTGAACATAATATAAACATGAATTAGATTATTTCTGAGTCTTAGAATTATATCATGCTGACAACACATTCTTTGGTTACATTGTCCCTTCATGTTTTTCTTCTAATTTTAACTTGAAGACCCCTAAGACATACTATCTTATGTTTGTGATACCCACATCTAGCAAATAGGTTATGCTAGAAAGCACATCTCGAAGCATAAACTAGACAAAGATAATATTATTTAGATAATTGATAATAGTAAAGCCTCCAAATAAAGAATGGATGAATGTTTATCCAAATTGAGATGAATCTTTAACTATGAATACAAATAAATTTTTGGATATGTGTGTGTGTGTGTGTGTGTGTGTGTGTGTGTGTAAAATATTAAAGATATAAATGTATCGATAAATCTTCATAATTAATATGCTCTAGGATGAAATCCTTTAATGCATGTTGTAGAAAGAAAAAATAGACATTTGGCATGCAAGACAAGATGTAGTAGACATATTTGCATAATGTCATCCTATGAATGTGAGATATTTGAAATTTGAAATAATATGATGTGGGTTCAAGGAACATAACCATGCAAATGGAATCGTCTATGAAAGAAGAATCTTTGGTAAATGTATTTGTGTAATTCTCAAGTAGCACAAATTTGGCATAGAAAATTGTTGAATTCAGGAATAGAGACATCTACTATGCCAACAAAGTCAAATTAGATACTAAAAGAAGACATTAATTGCATCCCTATAAAGTAGGATATAATAAAGGCTTAATTGTTAATGGCATGGGGCCTTTATACCTTGTGTTTTACCAGCGCTTTGGTATGCACAAAAGTTTATATTAGAAAGAATGACAAAGTAGAAATTAAAGAAATAAATAGTCACAATATAGTACATATTTATAATATATAGTAGGAATTCATCAAGCATGTTACAAAATCAAAAGAAAAGCATCAAGAACTCATCGAACATGTCTCAACTAAACATATACATGTAGCCTCAATAGAGGTAGATCAAGAAATAGAAAAATATACATCACTAAACATATAAAATATTAATCAACCATGAATTTGAAGTTGTAGACAGAACTATGGTGAAGTAACACTGTCAACAAAGGAAAAATGACTTGCAGTAGACTACAAAAAAATGCCTAGTGTTCTACATAATTACTAGAATATCACAAACATGATTCACTAAAGTACTCCCCTCATAAGAGATATAAAAGAAGGAGGTCTATGTGAACCCCTTATAAAGTCGTCATGTCCATTTTTCTCCAATTTGGTTATTCCATTTCTCCACTAAAATAGGGATTTATTAGCATATTCATGTCATAATTTCACCCTTCATTGTGATGAGAAAGTGGTATTTATACACATTTATAAATTGGGCACAAATATGTGCGCAAGAATGTAGATCTAGAATTAGGTCAATATATGTACATGAAACTTAAACGAGTGTGTGCATCATGGCTCACATGCATGAGGAGATAATCACAAGTATCCATTGTTGCAATGTAGAATTTAAGGCACTACACAACCCCTTATTTTAATATAATTTAGTGTAAGTACAATATTCCCTCTCTAAGGAACACACATGTAGCTTTGTGATACTTTATATGAGTACATTTATATAATTATTTATTGTGGACAAAAAATATATATCGTATATGCCTTTTAAACCTCAACAAAATGCAAAAAATAAGAAATTTAACCCTTCATTATTGTGAAAATGAACCCACCTAAAAATATGCAGTGATATGGAACTTTTTTTTTGTGTGCTACAAATTAGAATTGATGTATACATCTTCATAAAATACATATTCAAAAATTGAAATATAAAAAATTTAGTCATAAAAAATAAACACTACTCCATAGATTTTAAAAAATTATGCAAGGTTAAAAAATGAGATGTAAAAAGGAGTTTGTATGATCTCACAAATGAACCTTGTGAAGTTTCAAAAAAGAACTATGCAAGGTGTCTTGTGAGAAACTACAATTTGAAAAAAAGAAGTAAAATTTCTATAAAACCATTCATGCCACTAGATAGAGGAAGAAAAAACACATAGAATAAAATAAAATTCACTCAAAATAGAGTGCCTTGGAATGAGCGTCCTAAAGGTGAGGAAAACAATAAAATAGGTCAACAATAAAGAAGCCAAACTTGGGGGAGGGAGTCCTAGCATGATATCACTACAAAGTAGGTGCAGATATTAGAATATTGTGTTTAGTGATAAAATATATTTTTTGTCACTTGGTAAAATATTCTATCAAATATTCTATTGGTGTGATAGCTAATGTAGCTAGTCAAAAAATTTCACAAGGAATAGAATATTCGTTACTCCACTAATCCATCAAGATATTTGTGATGGTTAAAATTACAACTTAAATATCCACAAGGAATATTTCCTAATGCTTGCCTATAAAGGTTGATGACTATTGTCGCACTTGTGTAGAGAATGTAATATACTATGAAAAATTTCAAGAAAATTTATTCTAGTTCATACCCCAACATAATTTTTTCATGTGAACTAAAGCAACCGATGGATGTAGCATGTGATATAAGTTGAATGGTGAGCACACGACTATATAGATGCATATGAGTTATATTGAATTTTATGTGTATGCCATTTATATCCCTCATAACCTCACAAATTTTATTCCCATTGAAATATCAAGTCATATATATCAAAATCCATTACTTGGGAACTCTAAGTGCAATTGTGATATTCATTTAAAGTTGGATGCCCATGACCACCAAAAATTTGAGAAAGGGAAAGGGGTTGCAATCATGCTCTAATACAATGTTGGAGTAGCCTAGATATTCTTGCAAGATAGAAAATATCCATAATAGGAAATATTGTCATGCTCAACAAATTCAACATTCGGACATGGATACAACAACAATTTATTTAAACAACACCAATTTATATGATGTGATAAAATGAGGTGGATTCCAAGATGAGTAAATTAAGTTAGAGCAAGAACATAATTGTCTAGAAATAATAATTAAATATAATAAATACAATAAGTTAAATGATAGTATAAAATGTTTTATACAATAATGAAATAAATTTTTAACATGTTCTGGATCAATATAGTAATTTATTTAGTAATGATGGTCATCAATATTCTATTTCATATTAGAATGAAGACATAAATGATATAGTCTTCTCGCATAATTTGCATAATTTTCAAGACCCAATCTTAGAAGATATATTGTGATATGGTGATTTATATAACAATCTAAAAAATAAATAAACATCTTTAAAAAGTACAAAAAGCAGATGGTTGTGGGTGGGGGACTAGGGGGAGAGGGGGGCTTGAGAGATGATTATGGTAGGATCGTTTTAGTGGTGGAATACTCTTTCAGAATCAAGTCCAAAAACCTAGTCAAAGCCTCTACTTCTTTTCATGGCGTCAATCTGGCTCATGATATTGGTTTCTAGAAGGTTTGGATTGAGGGTGATTCACTCAACATAATCAATTATTTAGAGGGATCACTTTCTCTGAGTTGGTCCATTGAATATTTGATCAGGCAGGGCTTACCTTATCAAGTGCTTTGATAATGTGTACATATCACTCATTTTTTTAGGGAAGGCAGTTCCCTTGCAGATTGTTTTGTGAATAGTAGTTTGTCATAGAGAGAGACATTTTATTAGAATGGGAATGAACCTCTTCCCCCTATTGTTGAGGAAATTACCTAACTTGATATTTTACATGGTGGTTAACTTGTCTTTGTCTACATGGGTGATTATGTTTTTCTCCCTCTCATTTCTTATTTATCAAAGATGTTTTAATTATGAAAAATGGGTGGTTTTCATCCATATTGCTTACTGTTAATTATTTCCATACAAATTGTGGGTGATATTAGTACCTAGTTTCCTCATTTCTAAAATGTATTTTTTTACATAGTGGTTTTGAGGAGTTTGATTGCGAGTATGTTGTTGGGTAGTCAGTTGTGGGATGGGCATTTATCTACTATTTTGTGTGTGCACTCCATCATGGGAGGGGAGAGACATCAACGAAAAACCATTTCTTGTAATGAGATCCATAAAAATAAGGAAATTTGGTATAATTTTACTTAAGGTGAGGTTACACCCTATCTAGAGTTTCTTCATGGATATGGCCCTAAGGTGACAGAAGACATTTTACAAATTATGGAAGAACAAAAATATTTGCATTGGTGAAAAAATATTAGAGATCACAAAGGATTTGATTGTAGAGGTCATTGGGTTGCCTATGGAAGGAAAAAAATTAGGGAAAAAAAATCTTTTGAGTTTGCGGTGAACAATTTTCTAAAACTTAAGGAGGGTTTGAAGCTTGTCAAGGATTGAAATGGTAAATACTAGGTAGGCTATCTTTCAAAACCCTTTTGGAAAGTGTGGTTAAGATCCTTATGTAGTATTTTACCTTGAATAGATCACTATTTATGGTTATCATTTTTATCAACTTAACCACATTAAACACAAGCCCTTGTTTTAAGTTTTGCTCTATCACTTGTCATCCTTGGAAGTTATTATTAAGGAACATAATATGAAGTAGAGGAACCATGCTCTTCATGAGGCCTTGATTCTTCTATTTATGGAACATTTCAAAGCCCTCACCTCTTCCCCTAGGAGAAAATATCATGGTCCTCCCTCTTCATATTTAGTAAACATAGGGTCTAAGGAGTATATTGGAGATGAATATAGGAGAGGGGGATGATGATTAAAAAATAAAGGATGGTGCTTCCTTACAAAAAAATAAGAATTATGTGCTGAAGGAGGAAAAATAGGAGAATCCCCCTATTAGTGATGAGAAAGAAATATTTGTTAAAAGGAATAAAATTGTCCATGCTTCTCCTAGTTAGGTTGATGAGGAGTTAGATATTGAGGAGGTTGATGATAACCAAAAACTAGAAGGGGAGAAAATTATGGATGAAGGGGAAATTTGATGGGTGGAGGGGAAGGCTTCTTGGGAGTAGCCTCTACCCCTCCATGGTATAATATTGTTGAAGAAGAGAGAAATAACCATCCACCCTTTCCCATGGACCTACAAAAGGACTCCATTTTCTTTAGGAGTGATCCTAAGAATCCCCCCGATCTTATGCATATTGCTAGGGATGTTGTAATGAACCATTTCAAGATTTCCAAATGGCTTCTCTTGGAAATAAATCAAGTAAATGTCAGTATTCAATCCATCAAAATAAAAGTTGTTTCTTTGGAGTAGGGTGATAGTTGGGTTGCCTTTGGGGCTTGTGTTGACAATGTGATCTCTAATGAGGAAAAAGCTAGAATTCTCTCAATTTTAGAAAACATGGTCAAAGATGTTTCTCTCCTCAAGATGGACTATGAAGGTAGCTTGGGTGTTATTGAATCTAGTATGAATTTAATTGATGATAACCTCAATAATCCAATTAACATAAGTTATAGAACCATTCACACTAGAACAAAAGGGATTTAAACCCTTGTAAATCACTAGAAAAAAAGTGCATCTTTGAAGTCTGGGGGCAACATTGTTAATGAACTTGACCTAAACGAGAAGGGTAAGTAGACTAAGGATGGTAGTAGAGAAAGAAAAAGCTAAATTTAGCTTAAATTGAAGGGACATGCTAAAATCAAAACTTCTTATTTCAACAAAAAAATAAGTTCCCATTATTAAAATTCACATTGTAATTATAGTGAATGAGACGATGGTATTTTGTTAATGTTTCATGGTTATGAATGAACTTTCTATTGATCAAGTCGTACCATTTACAAACCCTTAATAACATATTTTCTAATGAATTAAACTTAATGGATACCTATCAATCCTTTACTCTTAGTCAGAGAGGTTCCATACTAAGATTCATATTGTTATATTAGATCGCTAAAAGATTATGTAAATTAAATATAAAACATTTAAAAATATTGTAATAGAAAATTTTATACAAATTGATTTTGTAAGAAATGAGCAGTTCATTTTTAACTCATACTATGTTAAAAAAAATATAATATATATATTCACAAAGTGTATCATTTAAAAAAAAATTCAGCATAGAATTTAGGTTCGATATAATGGTAGGTGAGGTGGGACAATGTCTATCTATTAGTGTATCAATAGATCAAATGCACTGTTGACTATAATTTTCCTATACTTAATAATTAAATTGAAGAGATCGTTTGTTTGAAATTTGTGTTCATTACAAAAACTATGATTATTCATTGCAAAAACCAATTTGAAATGATAGCTTTATAGAGTTTTCAGGGCAACCCACCATTCATAGAGCATTTTCATCATGAAGTTTGATTAAGTTACTTCTCTAGTAGCAACAAAAGCTTTATTTGTAAAGGTGAACAATTATATTTTGGTTCTTTTATCTGTTTGTTTTTTTGTGTTGTCCACAATTTTAATCAATCAAATTATTATGGAAAAGTAGTTATTGTACATTTCCTTGGGAAATGATTATATAGCTTCAAGAATACACTTATATATAAATAATCTATATATAACTAATCTAATTTATGTATTGGTACATTGTAAGAATTGGATAGTCATTTCTATTTCTTTGCAAGAAATACGAATTTTTTTTTTTGAAAAGTGGGGTGTCTATGAAAGAGTGTTTTAATCAATATTATTAATGATTAATTTTTGGATATTGAGATAACTAAAAAATAAAACAAATATAAATATTGAGCTATGTAGTAGAATAAATGATAACAAGGACACACTTCTACATTAGTTATAGTTGTACATGAGATTAAAATGTGTATCGCTAAAGAAATTCAATAAATATTGGTGTCTTAATAGTTGTAATATTTTTCTTTTAAATCATATTTTATTTCTAAAAGTAAAAGCTTGAGTGTGGTTAATAATATATCGCTTTATATATCTCTTTTGATCTAATTTTGTATGTATTAGACAACTCAATAAAATAATTGGCAATCTGGGTGCATTATCAATACTCAATATGTAAGACATGAGAGAATAGATTTAAGCTCTTAACTTAGAGAAACATAGTAACATTGATGCAAAATGTTGACTCACTATCAAAATTTTTGAAACAAAGCAACAAATTAAAGAACATAGCTATTACATCCTCTTCACTACATAATTTACATCTGAATTGTGTGTTAAGAAAGAAGACTCAATAGACACATGAATCAATAATTATTATGACAATATGTAACAATTGACTTCTATTGTTTTGCTTCCACTTGTTATTCTGAAGCCTAGGACTAATAATCACAAAATTTGTACTTTAAAATATACAAAAAATATTGGTACAAGTTGATCTCTACACAAAATAGCACTCCAAAGAAACCATAGATCTGCAAAGCACGACATTTTTTCATAAGATTTTTGTGGTTTAACAACAATGAAAATGCAGAACATGAAGTTGTGTTTTGATATTTTTAAAATCTACGCCACATATCATTTATCTTACAAATTAGAAGAATCAATTAATTATCAAATGAATATTTTAAATACCCATTATAAAATAATCTATTTTTAAAAATATTGACACGAAATAATATTTATAATCACATTATTAAGTAAAGTCTGAAACAACAATTTTGAACTTTCTATATATAAAATCTTTCAAATTTAAGTCATAATTATCAGATGCTCTCCCCCAAATTATTTACATCTTAATTGATCACATCAGAGAAAAAATTAATAAATAGAATTGGAATCAAGAAAAAACAAGCATACGGTATTCCTACCTTTCGGTAAAATATTGAACAAATAATTTCGCATCATCGATAATGATGATATACCCCATCTCTATCAATCACTTCCGGATATTTTATGCGAGAACGAGAGTAACTTTGCAACCCACGAGCTTTTAAAGAGCAAGTTCAGCTAATTGTAACTCAAATTTCAACACCTTTCTCAGCAAGTTGAGCTTTTGGAATGATGGTTATCTCTTCTCATTTAAATATTGAAGGAAATATCCAATTGTGGTCACATATTGATTTTTTTTAAGTGCTTGTTTACTATTTATTTCTAGGGAATTTCACTTAGAATATTAATGTCAATCACAGTTATGTTAGTTTTTCTTCGAGTAAAAGATGTGATCTAAATTCTATTTTTGAGTAGTTGGTTAAGGTTCTATTATCTAATAATTTGATTGATGACAATTTAATTATTTTATTTAAAATTATTTTGTGTAAGGTTTAGATCACTAGATCATTAACTTTACTATTTTTCTTTATTCCATCAAACAAAATTCTTTATGCAAGTTCTTGTTTATGTTTCTACAAGGTAAATCTTTTTATGGAAACTTTGTGGTGGTAGATTGTCATAAATGCTTCTCTGGGTAATGCTATGTATTTTTTTTAATTCTTTAATATATAATGTTTAGACTTAATAAGTTAAATAAATATAATTTCAAACATATTTAATAGGATAATAAACATGTGTAACAAAGATTAAATGAAACAATTTTTCAAATGGAAGTCTTGTTAATCAGGAAACATCTTCCCAAAAAAATATTTTTTCTCTAAGAGCTTCATGAATGAAACCTTCACGAGGAGATTTTCTAGAAGTAGAAAATAAGAATTACTTCCTTGTTACTTATTCATTCCATAATTGAGTTAACTATAAGAGAAATATAACTTATATAACCTTTTGTGACAGACGTTAGTTATCCTTGTCTGATAATATTAATATGGAAGTTGCTTGCCAAATTTCTTCTTTATTTATATAACACACATGATCATGTTGTTATTGTTGGAGTAAATTGTTATCTACTCTTGCTTAAGTTCCACTTAGGTAGCCTTTGCATATTTCATAAGTTCCTTGGTAGTTGTAGCTGGGTTGTTGCACCTACCCTCTGTTGAATACATTGGAATACTAAGAGGGGGGTGAATCAATATTCCCCAAATAAAATGCACTCAAATTTTGCAACTTAATTTGATATCAATTAACCTTAGCATAAAATGATATATGTAATAAAAATCAAATCCAAAACATACACACCCATAAGAGAGACGATATATTTTCCTACGTGAAAAACCCAAATGGGAAAAACCACAAAGAGGGTTAACTCTAAAGACGATATAACTAACTACATGGGATTACAAAGGCTTAATGTCAAAGGGCTCACTGCCCAGATTGCAATGGCTTACTACTGGAAGGCTCGCTAACAAGAAAACAAGAGAAAAATGAATTGAGAAAGTTGCATCTACATATGCATGGGATCAATTCCCATTAATCTTAGATATCACAATAACTACTTGTAATAGATCCGGTCAAGAACCTCTACAATTCTATGTCACTCTTTCCTCTCCAAACACTGTCACATTAATTATTTCTTTCTTCTTCAACACTTGAACTCATCAACATTCACACTTCAACACACTCATTCACTTCACTCATTCTTCTTCAATGCTGATATTATACACTCAGATGAGAATGGTGGATGTTGTCATTGATGGCAACCAACTGATAACATGGTTCACAAGTTACATCGGCAACAAACATCATCTACCAGCATTGATAGGAACTACAAGTCTATTCTCACTACCATCCAACCTACACTACTAGAAGATCTTATCGACACTCCTAGCCGACATGGAGATTATATATTTTTTTATTGTAATTATATTGTATAGGTGACATGATGTATTGTAAAGACTCATATATGTATGAGATCTTGTTGGTCATTTTTTAAGCAAATAAAATGTAATTAGGTAATGAATGCAAGTGGTATATGAGAGAAAATAACTATATATGCATTATGATGTAATAATTTTATGAGTGAATAAGAGCAGAGCAGAACGAAGCAAGGTTTATGGCATAGGTATTTGATAGAGCTTAAACCAGTACTGAATCCAACATTGGAGATGTTGTTTTGATCAATACATTATCATTGGATTTAACCATCCAATTGTAGTTAGTGGGACTCCATTTTTGTATTGAGTAATGAGCTCTAGGTTATTGGCCTTCCTGCATGTGCAGGCCCCTATTATATAAGTAATATTTATTCATATTGGCCAATGAGTAATTATTGTGGGTCACAAATCTCACCGAGGTTTTTCCCTTATTGGGTTTCGTCACCAAAAAAATCTGTGTTATGGTGTGCATTGATGGTTATACTTTTGTTTCTCTTTATTGCATTATTACTCATTTACCGGTATAATAATTTGGGTTATAAAGTTGCGAATAAGTTTAAATATTTTTGGTTACCAGTTAGACACTGATTCACCCCTGCTCTCAGTCTCTTCAAGACTGATCAAGTATCTAACAATTGGTATCAGATCCTAGTCCTCTATTTGTAGAAGCCTAACAACTTGAGGAAGATTCTGAAATGGGTACTGATGAAAAGTTTGAGATAACACTTGGAAGGAGCTCTAGAAGATTTTGATGCAAAAAAATTGAAGAATATCAAACTGGAAGATGAACTCAAAACTGCTTGGGAATTCATCAAAGCACTTCAAGATAACTCGGTCATAGCAAAGAATAAGAGAAAATAATTACATGTGCAATTGCAAAATGAAGATGATGAAGAAAAGGAAACTCTCAAAGATATTGCAAAGAAATTGAGACAAGAGAACAGTAACATGAAGAATGAGATGCAAGATTTAACCATGAGACAATGCAAGGATATTGAAGATAGAAAGAGGAATGAGGAAGATTTGGCCAGAAGACTTAATGAAAGTTCATATGAATCTCAAAGGCTTAGTTATGAAAATGTTATGCTTAAAATAGATTTGATTCACATGCAACATGACAAAGAGGAAGTTATGAGATAAGTTAGAACTTTGGAAAGTGAGTTGGTCACTACAAATGAATACAAAGACAAATTCAAGAAAAGTTCAGATAATCCTGATGATATGTTGAAAAGTTAGAAACCTGATGGAGAAACAGTTGGACTTGGATTTGAACATGGAGAAAGTTTTGGGACTGTAAATAGTCATGATCACATCAAATTAGTAAGGCAACCTAATGCTTATAAATTCAATGGAAAATGTTTTAATTGCAACAAATTTGGTCATAGTGAAAATCAGTGCAGATTTAAGAATAATCAGAATACAAACTTACCCACTAGTCAATGTTCCAAATGCAATAAAAATGGTCATAACTTAGACAATTGTAGAATGAATGTGAAATGCTATGTTTGTGGTAGATTTGGAAAATTTATCTAATCAATGTAGAATCAAATCGGTCAAGGTTATGGAAAGGCTATTCAGAGAAACAATGTAACTTATTATGAATGTAACAAGGTTGGGCATATTGCAAAATTTTGTAGAAGTAAGACTGTACCGACAAACAATAAGTATCCAATAAAAAAGGCAAAGAAAAGGTGGCTGAAATCAAGCAAGAATTTTCTAAACAATGGATTAGGAAGAGAGACCAGAGAAGTGATGAATCTGCACCGACAGAATAGGGTAATCCTGCATCGATAGGAGATTCTTCATCTAACTAAGGAATAATCCTTAGGGGTAATGCAAAGAATTGAAAATAATGTATTTACCCTTGGTTGGTGGTAAGATGTTATATTTCTTCTTTATCGGTAGATATGTGGAGTTTTCACTTCACCGACGAAGCATTTATTGTAGTTGTAATTTAGTTTTTGGTTATAAAGGATCGACAATTTCTCATTTCAATTCACCAAGCATCCAAGCATTTAAAGAGAGCAAAATTGAGCAAAGGAATTGTAAAGGCGAATTAGCAAAGGTCTTTTCAGAGTATTCAAGGATTTCTCAGTTAAAAGGTATTTATCTTTAACAATGCCATCTTCATCTTCTATTCCCAAATTCGTAGCAAACCCTACCATTGTGGAGAACATAAAATGACCTAGACCCATTTTCAAGATCATTCCTAAGATAGAAAAATTGGATGACTCTATTGGTGCATTTTCTAGAATTCTGAAGGGATTCGCGTTTGCTGAAGACCCTAGGGCATAAATACATTGTTACATAGAAATTTAAGGGTCTAAAGATTTGATGAGCATGTACATGAATGTAATCACTAACAAGAATGGGGTAGTGAAAGTGGAACACAAGGTAGTTGATGATTTAGGTTTCTTAGATATCCTCCATATGTCAGAATTCTCAGATGAAGTCATCTGCTATATGCTTAGCAGGGTTCACGATGAATTTATGTGGTTAGACTCAGTTTTTAAGATCACTAAGGAGGCTACTAGGGTTGTTACTAGTTTACCCTCCACCAGTTCTAGACCTGACAAGAAGAAGAAAATCCCAAACAAGGAAGTTCTGAGCTTAACCGAAGCTACATTTGACAACAAGTCACTTAGGGTAAATGATATAAAGGATAAAAATGTTAAATTTGCTAGCATGGTCATTGGCTATAAAGTTGGTCATACTAACAAGTTGAATTCTATATCTAGTTCCTGTATTCATAGTGCACATGAGATGATATTAAACAATGCTAAAATTGATATTTGTGAATGGTTAAAGGATGAACTATTAGATAATTTGCACAAAATCAAAGGAGATAAGAAAGGAACCTTCAAATTTGGAAGTCTGATTGTGTGGTTTGCTTTACTTTTCAAAAGAGATCCCCGGTATAGGACATAGGGATTTTGCCTATGATACTTCTATTGGAAAATAGATAAAGGAGGTGATTGTCGGTATGGGATCTAATGGTGATAAGTTGGTAAAAAACTATTTCAATAATTTCCAAACTAAAATGAGACAAACAAAAAGGATTCCCCAAAGCATTGTGGATATATATGATACACAAATATGCTTTGTAGTGAAAAGAGGTGAAATTTTGATGGAGGCAGTTAGACCTAGAACTATCTGGATTATTGAAATGGTATATGAGGTGGATTCACACATCTTGGATTCATATGCTAAAATACTCCTAGATGCTCGACCAGAACCAATAGAGGAAATATTTGGTAATGCTGAAACTATTGAAAGTGGTGTAGTGATGATGAAGTAGAGGAAGAAAAGAGATAAATTTATGAAAGATGCTTCTAAGATGGTAAAGATGTTACAGAAAGATTGATGAATCTTGGTGGTATTGTTGCTAGTGTGAATGTA
Organism: Cryptomeria japonica; assembly: GCF_030272615.1. Classification (NCBI taxonomy): domain Eukaryota; kingdom Viridiplantae; phylum Streptophyta; class Pinopsida; order Cupressales; family Cupressaceae; genus Cryptomeria; species Cryptomeria japonica. The sequence goes on from NC_081408.1 coordinate 206,287,824, forward strand.
AGTCAATCAGACCAGAAACCGGTAGCTCACATTTCCCCTGTGGCTACTTCATCTGATTCTAACAGTGACAGGGCAGCTGAATTCAAGAGAGTGGACAGGAAGAAAAGAAAACCCTCACCAACACTTGTTCCATCTCCAAAGATGTCAAGGAAACGTAGAAAGAAACAACAGGTTGTAAGAGAGTCTAGTGGTTCGAAGAAGAAAGTGACTTCAAAGAAGAAACCAGAACCTAAGGCACCAGATACTCTTACACCAGAAGAGTTGATCAATGAAATCACCCAAGATGGTAACCTTGGTAATGTGGATAAATTTTATCATTCTTTTAAGGATTCAGATAAGGAAACCATAGAAGAAAGTATTATTTTATACCTAGATATATACAAGAAAGTTCTTATTGAAGTTGTAGATGTTCTGCCAAATGATTTGTACTTAAGGTTAGAGGCTAAGAGAATGTCTGTAATGGAGCTAGACAAGAAATTAAAGGTAGAAGCTCTAATTGTTGTGCATCCTATTAATTCCAAGCAAGAAATTGATGATTTAATAGCAGAGGCAAATAGAACAATTTTTGTGAGTGGTCACTGATAGGTTAGTCTTATGGCCGCCAAAGTTAACGAAATTGAAGATGAGATAGAGGATAAGTGGGATATATTTTTTGTTGAAAGAGAGAAGAAAGAAGAGAAGGATAGACAGAAAATGGATAAGTCTTTTGCTAAGGTATATCAAAAAGATAAAGGTACAGGGAAAATTGGAAGTGTACCTGATATCATGGTCAAGAAACTTCCTCCACCGACACAAGACACCCCACCAATAACTGCAGAGGCACCGACACAAACTGATAGTCAATCTGAAAAGAAGGCAGAGGAAATGACAAGAGATGACACTAATGCAGAGTCTGACATTGTTTTTACTATGAATGTGGACACTCGGGACTTTAATATTGTGTTGGATAAGGAAACTGCAGAGGTAAAGAAAGATGAAACTACAGATATTGAGATCTCCAAGTCACCGGTCAACACTGTTGACTCTCAGTAGAATATTGAGATACCAGCTGAAGTTAAGAAATCAAAACCCATTTCTGATAATACTCAGCTTAACACTGAAATACTGACAGAAGCAGAAGCAGAAAAGGGACAAGAACATAGTATATCTGAACCGACAATCAGGAAGGCATACATTAAGGTAGATAGTAAGGATGAAATAGTGAATAAAGAAGAGGTCAATGATGGAAACAAGATAGCAGAAGTGGTTAAGGAATGCGAAGATGAGAAGAAACCAATTGCAGAACCTCACACTCTGCCTAGCACTTCCACCATGGATTACATACCTACTAATGTGACATATGTACTTTTAGATTCCATAAAGAAGATCATTGAATGCAACGCCTTAGCATTTAACGCCATTGATGATATTTTACCTATTTTGAAATTGATTGCACTGGATTGTAAGATAGATCATATTTCTAGATCTTTAGGTAAATTGGAAACATTGTCCAAAATCATTTCTTCAAATATTCAAACTGTGTATAAAATAAATAAAGAAACCATTAAGGAAAGGGTGAATAAGGAGAAAGATGAATTATTTGATAAGACTATGAAGGGCTGTACAGAGCATATTGATTCTTTATTACCGGTACTTAATTCCACTATTTTGGAATATAAAGAATTGTATAAGGAAGCATGCAAGCCTCACCACCTAATAGAGGATATTGATGAGGAGATAAGGAAAACACAAAAGGATATTGATGATATAGAAGATAACATGATAGGTTCCTCAGAACTTACTTTAGTTTTGGATCAAGAAATGACAGTTTATGAAGAAAAGATTGAAAAATTAGAAAAGGAAAAAGCAAGGATAAGAATGAAGGCCCAGGAGGTGAAAAATAAACTTGGTCTGAGATTGGACAACCTTCTAACACAATAGATTGAGCTATCTAAAGAAACCATTCAAGGAGAAAGATCACCAGAGCAACAGGTGCATTATTTGACCGGGATTATCAGACAAACTGAAACCATTATTTCTGATAGCACTAAATTTATGGAGAGTCTTAACCTATTTTTAGTAGATATCTTTGAGATTATACATAACCGGTTACAGGCTTTGAGGTAGAATTTTGAATTCTTTGATTCTTTTTGACATCCTTTGTCATTGATGTCAAAGGGGGAGTAGTGTGGGAGAAAAATGTACAAAAGGGATCATTTTGTCATGAGTGTTGCCATCAATGCCAAACGGGGAGATTGTTGCCATTATACACTCAAATGAGAGTAGTTGATGTTGTCATTGATGGAAACCAACTAGTAACATGGTTCATAGGTGACACTGGTAACATACTTTATCTAACGGCACTGACAGGAACTACAAGTGCATTCTCACCGGCATCCAATCTACACCGCTAAAAGGTCTTACCGGCACTCCTAGATGACATGGAAATTATATTGTTTTGTATTGTAATTATATTGTATAGCCGACATGATGTATTGTAAATACTCGTATATGTATGAGATCTTGTAGGTCATTTTGTAAGAAAAAAAATATAATTAGGTAATGAATGCAAGTGGTGTATGAGAGCGAATAACTGTATATGCATTATGATGTAATTATTTTATGAGAGAATAAGAGAAGAGCATAGTGAAGCAAGGTTTATGGTAGAGGTATCTTATAGAGCTTAAATCGACACTGAATCCAGTATTGGAGATGCTATTTTGAGCAGTTGATTATCATTGGATTTAACCATCCAATTGTAGTCAGTGGGACTCCATTTTTGTATTGAGCAGTGAGATCTAAGCTGTTGGCCTTCCTACATGTGTAGGCCCCTATTGTATAAGTAATATTTATTCATATTGGCCAGTGAGTAAATATTGTGGGTCATAAATCCCACCAAGGTTTTCCCCCTACCGAGTTTCCTCGCCAAAAATTTCAGCGTTATGGTGTGCATTGATGGTTATACTTTTGTTTCTCTTTATTACATTGTTAATTATTTACCAGGATATTAATTTGGGTTATAAATTTGCAAAAAAGTTTATACCTTTTGGTTACTGGTTAGACACTGATTCACCCCCCCTCTCAGTGTCTTTGGGACTGATCAAGTATCTAACATTTAACTCATACCTCATCCCACTACCAGACTAGATTATAACATATATATACACTTCTGGCAGTTGCACTAAGTAAACCTCAAGAACACTTTCCCCAAGAATACAAGTCTTCATTGGTCTTCTACATGGTTTCCTTCAAGAGTATTCCAATGGCCATATTACACATTATAAGCACTAGAGAGAAAAATAAATAAAGAATTCAAGGTAGGCCTGACTCAGAATGAATATAATCTCAAACTTCCACAACAACATGCCTCCAAAGCATAAGGAGAATTATTAAACTAAACAAAAAAAGTTAAAGACGTGAACAATAGATCATCAAAATATTTTCTTTAGATATCTAAAGCTAGAGTAAAATGGAGCTCATAAAACTATTAGATATTGCACAACCAAATATATCTCTAGAGAAGAACTTTTGGAGCATCAAAACTAGACTACAACAATCTCTTAAGAAATGAATATTAGCATATAAAAACCATACCATCATATCTGCAATGAAACAATTGCAATCCTAGAGTCCGTCAACTGAATACTACCAGACTGTATTATTACTATAGCATGTACATTTGGAGCACAAAACTAATTTCCACAACAAATACAAAAAAAATTAGATATAAAGAGAAACATATCAATATACTAACAATCTGACTCATTTCCAGAGCAATCAACCTACCAAAAAACATATCTGCAACATACATATTTAACTCCCACTACTCTACATACTACCTTACAACATAAACACCAACTCAAATCACCAGGTTTGATATCAATGACAACCAATCAAGTATTTCTAATAATCTCTCCCTTTGTCGTTGATGGAGAAACTGTAGACGTCTAAAAATGGTCAACGCTTACGAAGTCATACATTAACATTGACGCAATGCCTTATTTTAGGGTTTTTGCGTCGCATTAACATTTCTCCTATGTCACACACTTGGTCTTTATCATTTGCGAACATCGAGTCCTTCTTTTGCATTCTTCATTTATCTCACTTTCAAATTTGGTCTTGTCAATAACAATCTTTAGTCATGATTTTGGTCGATCTTATCTTGTCGCATCAATGTGCATGCTCATTTGTCATCATTTTGGACATCGTCAATCCTAATCGATGATAGAATTAGGGTTTTGTCCTCTTATCAATCTTGTCATCTTGCGATCGATTTGTCTTTTCAATCTTGTCATTTTGCAATCTATTTTGTCATCAATCATTGTCCTCTTGTCAATTTTGTCATTTTGCGATCGATTTGTCATCGATCGTCGTCTTTCTCAATCATGTCAATTTGGATCAATTAGTCATTGTTCCTCGTCAATTGGCACATTTATCAATCAAATCATTTGTCAGCATTGGTCCTTTGTCAGTCAGAATCATGATCAAATCGAATCGATATCAATTATCTTTTGTTATGACCTAGTTGTCGTCCTTGCATTTTCTAATTCATCTTCTAGGGTTTCATGGTTTATTCATTTAACCTTGTTTGTCATTTCTCCCTCTAGGTTAAATAATTTATTTTATTTATCCTAAGTCTTCTTGTCACAATTAAATGTTTATTTAATTGGCTAACTAATTCCTCCCTTTTTGTGAATTAATTAATAAATGAAAAATTGTTAACTAATTCACTTAATTCCTAATTTCCTCATTTTCTAATTTTCCTAATTCCTAATTTCCTCATTTTCTAATTTCCTAATTTCTAATTCATCTAATTTCAATTCTCTCCTATTTTTCTCCTAATTTCATGGGAATGACATAGCAAATTTGTCATAATTTGACATAATTGATAATCAATCAATTTTGGCATAGCAATTTGTCATAATTATCAATCAATCAATTTTGCATAGAAAGTGTAAATTTGTCATAATTTGTCATATTTTTCATTCTTGATTTTGCAATTTCCATTCGAATCTCTTCATGCTAATTTGATCTTTTTCCAATTTGTCTATAAATTGGATGAATTTCTTCAATCAAGGTCCTTGCCTGGTTGAATCAATCACGCTTCTAGTACCCTTATGGTATTGTCTCGTCTTGCTTTCACATTAGGCTTATGCACTTGAAGGTGAGATCCACAAAACAAAGCTATTTGAAGGAGAAAGAAGGACAATGGAGCCACATGAAGGAGACATTCAAGTTTGCAATGGTTTGCGTTTGAATTGATGTCTTGTTTTCATGTCTTTATTGAGTGTTTTTAGGATTGTTATCACTTCATTTTAGTTTTCGTGGTTGAACTAGACTAATTTCTTATTGCTTTGATGATTTCCACATTTCCTATCTACATTAATTGGTGAACCCGACGTGAATTAACCCCCTAACCATGCTTTTGAGTGCTTTTGAGATGATTTGCAAGTGAAAAACCCAAGAAACAGGGTAATGCAGGGCTTTCTGAGAACTTCTGCGCCTGTGTCAAGAATTTTGCGCCTGTGTCAAAAGGATTTGTGCCTATGTTACATCATTCTGTGCCTGTGTTACTGCATTCTGCGCCTGTGTAAGGCCAGAAATAGAGGTAAAAAGCAGTGTTTTTACTTGCAAATTGATTTGCTTTGCATTCTGTTTCTGCTTTTTGGTTTTGCTTTGGTACTAATGTCTATGCAGCACCTTGGCATTACGCATGACAAAGACAACAAATGAAACTACTAACACATTTTATGCAAGTTCGATAGTCAAAGACTAAACAAATTAAACTTTTGACTTGGTGATTTTGCAGGTTGCCTTATACTCCAACTAAACCTTGTGTTTGTAATTCATAATTAGGCACCTAGTTTTGATTTCTAAGTAGGATGGAATGAATGTATGTTTTCTTTGATTTTTGAGTTTGACATTGGAGTAGGAGAGTATGCTCTCATCCTTCTTAGGGTGATCAGAAATCCAAATCTTCGATACCATTCTTATGTTTTGATTGTGTGTTACCTTTAGAGGGCCTACCTTCCTGACCATTTGCTTTTGCAAGCAAGTGACAATCGTGAGAAGGGAATGACCCAAAGTGAGTATGGCTAGAATGCCTTGGCATTCTAACTCACTATAAATAAATACCTGATGGGTGAAAGCTTTGAAGGAAGGGTTATGTGGGAATTTTAGTTACTTGGGAAGTGATGACCCTTGAACTCTTTCTCATATCAACATCTAAGTAGGACCTAGCGGTCTAAATCGTGCTTGCGTGACTACATTTGTTTGGTATCTTGGTGGGCTTATGTCTCAATCACGCTTGCGTGATACCAAGGAGTAATGCTTAACATAAATCCTTACTAAACACCTTGTATTTAGAGGCAAAAAATCCTTCTAGTTGCTTGAGAAGGACAAGTTCAGATACTTGGAAGAGATACTAAGTTCGCCATGGGGAGATTTCCATGGGGACTGATGCTTGGCTGCCCTAAGAAGTGAGCGCTATGGAGGGGAGCCCATGGGGTCAAGCATCTATGTATTCTCCTTGAATCTCATAACGAGTCTACCTCTCAAGTACCTACAACCCTTGCCATCCATAAGAAATGTGTGAATGAGCATGATTGTCTTGAGTCTAAGTTGAAATATCTTGTCTTCTTTGCTTGTCAAAATTTGAGTTGTGTCTCATTTCAAAAACAAGACAAATTGATTCAAAACAAGGTTAAACACAAGAAAATTTCATGCAACAAAGTTCAAAACACCTTCAAACATGGTTGTCAAACATTTTTCAAAATCTTGTCTCAACATTCATGTCACTTAGATTTAGGTTCATCCTAGGTTTGCATTTTGCAAAGTCATTGTCAATTACAACGGTTAGGTTTCACCTAGATCATACTCCTTTGCATATCAATAAGGGTCATCCATTTGCATGTGTCCTCTTGCATTAGAGTAATACCCTTTCATAATTCAAACTTAGGTTGACATTGTCATACATTTGCATTTGCATCCTTGTCCTCACAACATTAGGTCACATTTGCATATCCTAGTTCTCTTCATTAAGCTTAGGTCATTATCATATCATATCATATTAGGGTCATTTGCATAGTAATTGTCCCTTTGCATATAGTGTCAAAACTAGGTTTTGTCATACTTGAGTAATCCAAATCTTTGATAAACCCTAAGTCATTGTTAGGAAGTCTAGACCTTATCAAACCTTTTCTCTTTTTGTCATTATTGTCATTTGGTCAAACCTAGCTTAGTATCCAAGCATATAGGTGAGACATTGTCATTTTGTCCTTTTGTCACTTGGTCCTTTTGTCCTTTGAGGTCTAGACATCATTTCAATTTCCTTAGGGTCTCTTTTTATATTTGCATTCCAAAATTTTTGTCAAAATCTTGAAAACAACCAAAAACATAGATTGCATTCTTGCCATAGATTGCATTTTCATCTATTTAGTTTGCATTTAGTTGCATATCATATATTATCCTTGAAAAATTCCAAAAATATTGCATTCGCATAGTGACATGCCTATTGATACAAGGTCAAAATCTAAACAGATGGGCGAACCAACTTATCAACCCATTGACAACATATCAAATTCACAGTTTCAAACTAGTCAAACAGTACAAATTGAAGGCTCATCAAACACATCATTACCACCATATGGAATGGTTCAACTTGGACCACCTCCATTATATGAACCAGTATTTGTACCCATGAAACCGGGACATGGGAGTGTTCCACCAACACCAAGAGGAAATGCACCTTTCGATTGGAATCAACCAAACCTGCAACATGAAATTCAAACATTACATGAGGAACAAACTCTTTCACAAGGATTTGGTTCAGATCAAGGCATTCAATAAGAAACAAATCAAAACATTTTACAAGATTCTTCATCAGATTCTGATGCTTCTGATGATGTTGACATGTTCCTTCAAGATCCAAAGTTAACAAAAAAGATGGATAAATTCTTGAACAAGGTCTTTAAGATGTTCCCACAAAAATATCTTGACAGGATGAGTAATGTGACCTCCTCAAGTGAGCAAATCAATGTGCAAAAACAACAAGGTGGTGAGCTATTAAGTTTCTCTCCGCATCCAAATGAAGAAAATGTGCAACAAGAAACTCAACCTACCTTGATGAGTAAACGTGCTTCAAAGGCATTGATAGTGACTATTCCTCAAAAGTCACCATTTGAGACAATAAATAATCCATTATTTAACAGAACACCTATAACACAAGATCAAATGAAGACCACGCAAATATTGACAGCTGTCCCTCAACAAGAAGTGGTTCCTCACATGCATAAAATTGGATCAATATCTAAGATGCAAGAAAGCTTCACGACTGGAATGCCTGATATCACCAATGTCTAAAACAATTCCACAATGCAACAAAGTTCTTATGTCCCATTAAGCTCAATATATTTGCCAAACACTATTGTGACAGATCCCTCGATAATGGTGACACAAAGAGCTACAGATAGTGGTTTGCACCAACAACAAATGTTGCAACAATTGAGTAATACATAAAAGGTACAATCGAATGTGCAAACAAACAATGTACAACAACAACAATACCACATTCGACAACAAGTTGCAGCGCCTCCTGCCCCATTAAAAGTTAATGCAAACTTGCAACCACCACAATAGATTGGACAAACAACAGAACAAGTCAATGCAAGTGCCATACCCCATCTTAAGGAGAAACAACAAAAACCACCCAAACAAAGTTTTTTGCAAATGATGGGATTTACACCGTGACAACAACAATTGGCACAAAGTCAAAAAATTCCAATTCGTCAGCACCAACAACAACATGTGCCTCAATATGTGCCAAGACAAGTAAGCTATCATACTTCACAACCACAATTGACGCTTGTGCAATATCAACAACACCCTCAATTGCAATATCAACCTAGGCTACAAACGATGATGCCACCACAAGAAGCACAACAACAAAGTCAATATCAAGGCATGGCACAACCACAACAACAAGAGGTGTACCAAGAACATTATATGCCAGAGACACCAAAGACGACAATTTCAGAGCATCAACAACCGATCGGAAACATGATGTATCGACAAAGAGTACCCACCAGGATTAATGATGGACCTCCAAAATCTGATACAATTGCGCAACAGCTTGAGAAGTTGCAATGACAAGTTGATGCATTAGAAACCAAAGGAACAAAGAAGTTGTACACAGATCAAGATTTATGTCCTAATCCATTTGACAAGAGCTTATACATGCCTCCATTCCCTAAACATTTTGAGGCACCTAATTTTGAGAAATATAAATGGAATGGCAATCCAAAAGATCACATTTGAGCATTTTTTGCGGCATGTACTGAAGTGAGTTATGAAGAAACATATTTAATGCACTTATTTGCACGAAGTCTCACAGGACAAGCCATGGATTGGTATTCGCATTTGCCAAGAAATATAAAGACTTGGTCAGAACTAGCTCAAAAGTTTATATCTCACTTCACGTTCAACATCGACAGTGACGTGACCATGTCAGATTTATGCAACACCAAGCAAAAGCAAGGTGAACCATTAGTGACTTTCTTGCAACGATGGTGAAGCTTGTATAGTCATTCTTCCTTAGATATACTTGAAGAACAACAAGTGAATTTGTTTATCCAAAATTTGGTCCCATAAATGATGTATGAACTAAAATTGAAAAGTCCCAGTACTATTGAGATACTCATTAAAAAAGGGATGAACATTGAAACTGCTCATGTAGCCAAGGGAATCATTAAGCTTAACAAAGACAGTACAACACAAACAATTCAGGAGACAGAAATAGATTTTGGTACAAAAACAAGAATGTCACTAATGATGGAGTTGTTGATGCAAGAACGGTGAATGCAAATAAACCCTCGTTCACAATCAAGAAATTGAGTGTTCCTAATATGTCAACTATGGAACAAAATCAAACACCAATGAGCAATGTTACTCAACAGCCGCAATACCAACAACATACTCAACAATACACTCAACAATATAATCAACAACAAGGCTAGCAACAAAACCAGCAATGTAAACCTTTCTGATCAAGGGATGGACCTCCTCGACAATTTACGCCATTGGGAGAGCCTATTAAGTCAGTAATGAAACAATTAATACAAGAAAAATTTATCAAGTTACCAGATATCAAGGCAGAACCAATGGTAAAGCCGCATTGGTGGAATGATAATGCATATTGTGTGTACCATCGGTCAAAAGGACATAAAACCGCATCATGTTTTCAATTGAAACATATGATTCAAGACTTGTTAGAGCAAGGAGTAATTGAGGTGGATCTGCCCAACGCGACCTCTAACACTGATCATACAATTTTCAAAACTCCTTTGCTTGATCATGACAAGGGTAAAGCATCTTCTTCAAACTCTACCCAAACAACAAATTATGCAAGTACTGGTTATAACAATGTCATCAATTGTTTTTGAGCGTCAAATGAGTATGTTTCTACCCTAAGAATAAAGGGACAAGATCCTTCTTGCACAGTCACCACTCGTCGATCCAAAATAGTCCTGAAAGGAGCTCCTGCAAGTTAGTATAATCTCCTAGATCATCTAGGAAGCACACCTGCATAAATATTAATCCTTGAGTTGTTGAAAATGTCCCCCATGCATCGTGCAGTCCTAGATAAAGCTTTAATTGAGTCCACTGTCCCAACAGACATTGATGTTGACCAGTTTCAAGCCCAAATTGGACATCTAGCTGTTTCCCAGAATGTTGCATTTTTTGATAATGATATTTCACCTAATAAGCTCCCTCATAATGATCCTTTACATCTTGAAGTCTTTGTCCATAACTGCAAAATCCGACGAGTCTTGATAGATGGTGGAGCGGGTCTTAATATTTGTACCTTAAGAGTGGTCATTGGCCTTGGTTATACAGAAAATGACATTGATGCTTCCAGAAGAATAACAATCAAAGCATATGATGATGCTAAGCGCCCATCTAAACGGATAATTACATTACCTATCAGAGTCAGTCCAGTGATAGAAAACACTTTCTTGTAGGTCTTAGACCTTCATCTCCCTTACAATATGATTCTTGGTCATCCATGGATCCATGCAATGAAAGTAGTTCCATCCACCTATCATCAATGTTTAAAATATCCTTACAATGGAACTGAGATAACAATTCCAGGAGATCCTAATCCATTTCAATTTTTTGCTACTCTAAAGGATTCCCCTCAGCAGCAGGTCCTAGTCAATAGAGAGGCCCACTCACATAGTTATGTGGATCCTAATGAATTGTTAGATGTTGTCAAAGGAAAATTGAAGATACAAGACCAAGGATGCAGAGAATATTCAATGGATCAAACATTTCTCATTGGGAATTTACCAGTATCTCCAAAATCGTATGGCAAACCACATTTGTTGCAAAAGGAACCTAAGGTGGTTATTCAATATCAGCCTCCCTCTACATTTACAAGATGGGGTGAACTTGACAAAGAAACTTTAGATGATGATGTCATAGATTGGCTTTATAAGGATCCAACTGGACCTCACCTATCAGGTTGCCGATGGAATAGTACGGCAAAGGATTTATTATGTTGCAGAAGAAAGGATATGATGGTTGCAGTGGCTTAGGCCCAGACAAGAAGGGAAGGCTAGAACTTGTTATACCCAAGATGCGACCTCCAACTTTAGGGTTAGGTTTTGTACCATTGTGAATTGGATCCTCATCTACCAAAGTAACCACAGGTGGAAAGGGGCGTGACTCTGATGATGAAATAACACTTGAGGATACCCGACCCGAAACTGATTCTAATGAATGGGAGTGGAGTTATTTTTCTTCTAGCTCCTATGCCCTTGACAATGTTTTCCTTGACCCTGATAATTTGCCTATGGAAGACAAACATGAAATAACTCTCCCTCCTAAAACATGTCCTAATTCTTGGATAGAGTCATTCTAGGACCCAAGCTCCAAATCAGATACAAGCAGTTCAGACAGTGATACCACAGATGTTTACATCTTTACCATCTCAGTCCTCTCTCTCCTTAAAACTGATGATGACATGCCCCTCGTCTATCCCCAACTTATCCAACATGACCAACAAGAACCACTCACATTGGATTGTTTTCAAAATGACAAAGCAATTGCAGAATTCCTTGGACTACAGGAAGGCATACCACAAGGTGATCATAAGGTAGGATTTGCTATTGATCTAGATTCCACAACATATTTTGGGGAGTCAACTCCATCTTCCAGTCATCAAAATGTAAAAAGAAAAGAAAAAGTAAAAAATCAAAAGAATAGGTCTTTGAGTGAAAACCGTAAGGCACTCTCTGATCATGAAAAAGTAAAAATAAAAGATGTACCTGCAGGTGAAAACCTCTTTGAGGCACCCAAAGGTGGAAGAGTGGACATACCCCTATCAAGTCAGGATAAATCAACATTGCTTGTGGAAATGACCAAAGAGATAAATTTGGGTACACCTGACAACCCTAAGATCATTCATTTTGCTGCTTCTCTATCGAAATAGGAAAAGATAGATTTTGTCAATTTCTTTCTTGAGAAGAAGATCAGCTTTGCATGGTCCTATGCAGATATGCCTAACCTTGATCCAGAATTAGTCCTTCATCACTTGCCATTAAAAGCAGATGCCAAGCTTGTCAAACAAAAACTTAGAGAGATGCATCCCCAGGTGCCTCTTTTGGTCAAGGTGGAACTGAAAAAATTACTAGATGTGGGCTTTATCAGACCCATTGATTATATAGACTGGATTTCAAATTTGGTACCAGTTAGCAGAGTAACTGGGGGCATCAGAATCTGTATAGATTTTAGGGATCTCAATAAAGCATGCCCTAAAGATGACTTTCCACTACCAAATATAGACATCATAGTTGACATGACTACTGGATATGCAATGCTCTCATTGATGGATGGTTTCTTCGGCTATAACCAAATTTGCATTGTTCCTGAAGATCAACATAAGACTGCATTCACCTATGCTTGGGGTACCTACTATTGGAATGTGATGCCCTTTGGTCTTAAAAATGCAAGCGCAACATATCAAAGAGCGATGATGACAATTTTCCATCAATCATGCTCATTCACACATTTCTTATGGTAGGTAAGGATAGTAGGTACTTGAGAGGTAGACTCGTTATGAGATTCAAGGAGAATACATAGATGCTTAACCCCATGGGATCCCCTTCACGACACTCACTTCTCAGGGCAGCCAAGCATCAGTCCCCATGGAAATCTCCCCATGGCGAACTTAGCATCTCTTCCAAGTATCCAAACTTGTCCTTCTCAAGCAACTAGAAGGATTTTTGGCCTCTAAATACAAGGTGTTTAGTAAGGATTTTTGTTAAGTGTTACTCCTTGGTGTCATGCAAGCGTGATTGAGACATTAAGCCCACTAATATACCAAACAAATGTAGTCGCGCAAGCACGATTTAGACCTTGAGGCCCTACTTAGATGTTGATATGAGAAAGAGTCCAAGGGTCATCACTTCCCAAGTAACTACAATTCCCACGTAACCCTTCCTTCAAAGCTTTCACCCATCAGGTATTTGTTTATAGTGAGTTAGAATGCCAAGGTTAAAGCAATAATGGATATGCCGCCTCTTTCTAATCTCTGTGAACTATGAAGTCTGTAAGGAAAGCTCCAGTCAATCCGTCGGTTTATAGCTCAGTTGGCCAACAAATGTCATCCATTCCAGCATCTATTGCATAAAGGAGTCACTTTTAAATGGACTGAGCAATGTCAATCAACATTTCAAGCTCTTAAGGACTATTTGCTGTCGCCACCTATTCTAATGCCTCCTGTCGAAGGAAAGCCATTTATATTGTATATTTCTGCAACTGAAATGGTACTAGGAGTTCTCTTGGCCCAACAGGATGAGAATGACAAAGAGTGAGCTATTTATTATATCAGCTAGACACTAGTAGGCTATGAGCTGAATTATTCAACTATTGAATGGGCATGGTTAGCAGTGGTCTTTGCAACACAAAAACTCTGACATTATATGTTAAATCACCAAACATTGCTGATTGCAAAAATTGATCCCTTGAAATACTTGCTTAACAGAGCAGCTTTGACAGGTCGCCTAGCAAAGTGGGTTATGATCCTCAGTGAATTCTATATTGAGTACATGGAGCGAAAGGCAATAAAATGACAAGTCATAGCGGATCAACTTGCAGAGGCTCCTATTTATGATGATCATCCCATGTTGACAAATTTTCTGGATGAATCAGTCTTTGCGCTTACATCTTCTAATGAATGGAAGCTATACTTTGATGGGTCCCATACCAAGTTCGGATCTGGAGCAGGCATATTGTTTGTCACCCCTCAAGGTGATGCTATTCCCAAGTCCTATAGGATAAATTTTCATTATACCAATAACATTGCAGAGTATGAAGCACTGGTCACAGGACTCCGAGTAGCGGTCCATTGGAACATCACACATTTACAAGTCTATGGAGATTCTCAATTAGTCATCCGACAAGTGAATGATGACTACGAAACAAAAGATGAAAAGCTTATTCCCTACAAGCATATGGTAGATTTCTTCAAGACAAAGTTCACAGCTATCCATTTCAGTCAAGTTCCAAGAATGCAAAACAAGTCGGCAGATGCGATGGCTACGATTGCTTCCGTGTTAAATATACCCCACAATATGGACAAATGTGAATTTTTGGTCGAACAGTTGCTTGTCCCTTCTTTTGAAATTCCGACAGCAGATGTGATGTGTGTTCCTGTTGGTCCTAACTCCCCGTGGTACAATGATGTATATCAATATTTAAAATCCCAAACCTTACCACCTAAGCTTTCCGCTAACCAACGTCTAGCCTTCATTCGACAGACGGCCAAATATGTCATCATTGCTGACACCCTTTACCATCATTCCTTTGACCATACCCTCCTCAAGTGTTTGGATTGTGATGAAGCACAAATGACTTTACACGAGGTTCACGATGGTATATGTGGGGGCCATTTCAATGGTCTGAGCTTAGCCAAGAAGTTGATTCGTACTGGGTATTATTAGCCCACTCTGGAAAAAGATGTTCATGATTTTGTTAACAAGTGCTACAAATGCCAGATCCATGGAAATTACATTCATGCACCAGCCCAAGAGCTTCATTCTGTCATATCTCCGTGGCCTTTTTCTCAATGGGGATTGGATCTTATTGGCAAGATTCACCCGACATCTACAAATGGACACAAGTTTATCATTATAGCCACTGAGTATTTTACAAAATGGATTGAGGCTATCCCCATGACCTATATCACTGGTGTCCAAATTTCAAAATTCCTATTGAACTATATCATATGCAGATATGGGGTTCCCCTTGCCATAGTCATAGATAATGGCCGTCCCTTCAAGAATAAAGATGTCAAGGAACTCTATGAAAAGTTTCATATCCAACACCATTTCTCCAGTCCATACTATCCGCAGGGTAATAGTCAAGCCGAAGCATCAAATAAAACCATTATCAAGATCCTGAAAAAGGTTGTCAATGACGTTGGTCGAGATTGGCATGTACAATTGAATCTAGCATTATGGGCTTATTACACTTCTATCCACACACCTATTGGCGCAACACCTTATTCCTTGGTGTATGGTGCGGAAGCCATTTTACCCTTGGAGGTGGAGATTCCTTCTTTGCGTGTTTCCTTACAACTTCTGATTGATGATGAGATGCACAGAGTCTCTCGATTGCATCAGCTTGAGATGTTAGATGAGAAACGTCAGATAGCCCTAACACATTTGCAAGCATATCAAAACCGTCTCCGTCGCTCTTATAATAAGAAAGTCAAAGGGTGACACTTCAAAGTGGGAGATCTAGTTTTAAAGGCAAACCCCAAGAATGCACAATCTACTGACATCATCAAAGGCAAGTTTGAACCTAATTGGGTTGGGCCTTTCATAGTGACTGCAGCCTATGGCTTGGGGGCATACCAGCATGCCACCCCAGAAGGTGAACCTTTGTCCGATCCTGTAAATAGCATACACCTTCACAAGTACTAGGCATAATTTTCTATCAGCACTTCTTCAAGTATGATCCTTAAAAAATACAAAAAAAGCAAAAAAAAATACAAAAAAAAGTGAAAAACAAAGAAAAAGAACAAAAAAAAAAGTAAAGAAAAATGATTCGCCCTCTAGTGAAAACCTGGCAAACAGGCGCTTTGGGCAAGTACCTTGGTGAAAACCTAGCAAATAGGTGCCATGTGTAAAAATGATCATTGATTTGTTATCTATCATGACCTCTAGTTATGCTTTCTCTCTAAAGATGTATCATGTCTACCCTTGTCCTGACCCAATGTTCTGTTTCAGGCTTGTGATTGGTCAACATCATTGTCTTGCATACTCCATTTCTTGTGCATACATTTCAGTCTTGGCCTCTATATATGTCTTTCAGATGTACATTGGGTGCGTTCCCCTTGTCATGATCAATCACTGGAGCTTTTGAATTTTAAAATGTTCTGAAAAAATCCAAAAAAAATCAAATAATGTCCTGAAAAAATCCAAAAAAATCAAATAATGTCCTGAAAAAATCCAAAAAAATCAAATAATGTCCTAAAAAATCCAAAAAAATCAAATAATGTGCTGAAAAAATCCAAAAACATCGAATAATGTCCTGAAAAAATCCCAAAAAATCAAATAATGTCCTCAAATAATCCAAAAAAATCAAATAAAGTCCAGAAATAATCCAAAAAAATCAAATAAAGTCCTGAAATAATCCAAAAAAAAATCAAAAAAATGTCCTGAAAAAATCCCTAAACATCAAATAAAGTCCTAAAAAAATGAACAAAAAAATTAAAAAAGTTGTAAAAAATCAAAAAACAAAACACCAATATCCCCTTTGTTCATAAGACAGATCACTGAGCATCCCTCCAATGACACGCAATCACACATTGTGCTTTAATGGAATCATGCGTTAGCAGATGAACTTTTTCAATCAAACTAGACATTCAAGCTGATCACAATTGTCATATCAATCGAACATTACCACCAATATCGTTTGTCCTTGGCACATTATCATGGGTCTTATACAGGGTGTGGTATACTCGAAACCAGACTATGTCCTGTCTTAGACGGGGTACCGCATTCTCTGAAACTAGACAACATGATCGTCCTATCAGCACTTTCAACCTTTGACAATGAAGATCAAGATGTTTGTTTGACTTGTTGGAATTAGCGAGTCTTATCATTTACTGATTTCTCTTTGATCATGTTCCTATGTTGCTCGATGATGTCACTGAGTGATTTAGAGTGATCGGGATGGTTCATGGTCCCTTTCTTTTTTTTGTTGTGATTGTTGTTTGTCTGCGATGTGTCTGTCTTTGGCAAAAAGGGTTGCATTTCAGCTCTGGCCTTCAATGCCATGATGCTACGCATCCATTTTGCTACATTAAAATAAAGGTTCTCACCTACAAAGTGCATTTGTGAAAGCAAGTTTTTCTTCATCTCTAACTGTCCTCTATCTAATTTCTACTTACTAACATTTCTTCCATCAGTCTTGACAGTCCGTTTGATCCGTTCGAACCTATCATTTTCTATCATTCTTATCGATCAATTGGCCTATTTTCTAGATTTTTTCGGCCAATTCCTCGAGGGGGCATGCATATGTCATTGTCAGTGTCTGGGGCATTTTCATTATTGTTCTTTGAAACAACGCTTAAAATCGCATTGTCTCAAAGAGGGGCAAAATGTAGACGTCTAAAAATGGTCAATGCTTGCGGAGTCATACATTAACATTGACGCATTGCCTTATTTTAGGGTTTTTGCGTCGCATTAACATTTCTCCTATGTCACACACTTGGTCTTTATCATTTGCGAACATCGAGTCCTTCTTTTGCATTCTTCATTTATCTCGCTTTCAAATTTGGTCTTGTCAATAACAATCTTGAGTCATGATTTTGGTCGATCTTATCCTGTCACATCAATGTGCGTGCTCATTTGTCATCATTTTGGACATTGTCAATCCTAATCAATGATAGAATTAGGGTTTTGTCCTCTTATCAATCTTGTCATCTTGCAATCGATTTGTCTTTTCAATCTTGTCATTTTGCAATCTATTTTGTCATCGATCCTTGTCCTCTTGTCAATTTTGTCATTTTGCGATTGATTTGTCATCGATCATCGTCTTTCTCCATCATGTCAATTTGGATCAATCAGTCACTGTTCCTCATCAATTGGCGCATTTATCAATCAAATCGTTTATCAGCATTGGTCCTTTGTCAGTCAGAATCATGATCAAATCGAATCGATATCAATTATCTTTTGTCAAGACCTAATTGTCATCCTTGCATTTTCTAATTCATCTTCTAGGGTTTCATGATTTATTCATTTAACCTTGTTTGTCATTTCTCCCTCTAGGTTAAATAATTTATTTTATTTATCGTAAGTCTTCTTGTCACAATTAAATGTTTATTTAATTGGCTAACTAATTCCTCCCTTTTTGTGAATTAATTAATAAATGAAAAATTGTTAATTAATTCACTTAATTCCTAATTTCCTCATTTTCTAATTTTCCTAATTCCTAATTTCCTCATTTTCTAATTTCCTAATTTCTAATTCATCTAATTTCAATTCTCTCCTATTTTTCTCCTAATTTCATGGGAATGACATAGCAAATTTGTCATAATTTGTCATAATTGACAATCAATCAATTTTGGCATAGCAATTTGTCATAATTATCAATCAATCAATTTTGCATAGAAAGTGCAAATTTGTCATAATTTGTCATATTTTTCATTCTTGATTTTACAATTTCCATTCAAATCTCTTCATGCTAATTTGATCTTTTCTCCTATTTGTCTATAAATTGGATGAATTTCTTCAATCAAGGTCCCTGCCTGGTCGAATCAATCACGCTTCTAGTACCCTTATGCTATCATCTCGTCTTGCTTTCACATTAGGCTTATGCACTTGAAGGTGAGATCCACAAAACAAAGCTATTTGAAGGAGAAAGAAGGACAATGGAGCCACATGAAGGAGACATTCAAGTTTGCAATGGTTTGTGTTTGAATTGATGTCTTGTTTTCATGTCTTTATTGAGTGTTTTTAGGATTGTTATCACTGCATTTTAGTTTTCTTGATTGAACTAGACTAATTTCTTATTGCTTTGATGATTTCCACATTTCCTATCTATAGAAACATTTAAACTTAGCATAAAAAACTTTCCATTTTTCCTGCTTAGATAATGTTTCCTTAATTCTCCATATTTCTCAATATTTCTCCCCCATTCTGAAAATTTTACCCCCTTTGACATCAAGGACAAAGGGTGACAAAAAGGTTACCACAAAAAATTATAGTAAAAAGGATATTTAAATTATACTTCACCTGGAAAATTCTATTATACTTCTCTTTTAGTTCTAGAAGAAATATCTTCTAAGAATTCAGAGCCAAACTAAGATTTACATCTAAACTGTCATTTACTATCAACAACATCAGATAAGGAACTCAAGACGAAAGGGTTCCACACACACTTTTTAGCTTCAAAAGGAGAATATAAAGATGTTCTAATCTTTCCTCAACTATCTCTTTCACTTTCTAGAATGTATTCACAATATTTTATTTGCTGTGTTAGGTAAAATATAATGTTAGATAGCAACAAATTCATTTTCTTTCTCTGAGCACCATCTTTATCACTCAAAATGTCAAGTGATTTACCAATGAAATTCAATTCGAACTCAATGGAATCAATATTATCTTTGAAATGTTCAATAGCCGTAGGCCAGTGGAGACAATAGTCATATACTAAAGCTGCTTCTCCAACATAATTTTGTTTTCCTTGATGCACTCAAAATTTCTCTTTTGAGAATGCACAACTTTCTCCATATCTTCTTAAACTTCATCTTTTCCAATAGATTCTTTAGGGGACTGCTTCATACAATCTTCAAGTAATTCAAGAAGAACATCTGGAAAGATATTTGTGAGATTATTCAAAGTAGTACTATTTTGGAGCAAATAATCAAGTATAACTTCTTCAATATTATCATGATCATACCAATGACACACAAGCCACAAATGTCCAATCTTCTTCAAACCATCTTCTTCCTCAAGAATACTTAAAATGTTTTTAGATTTATAAGGGTCATCTTCATCCATGCTACTTTCATGCTTCACAATAAAATTCATATTTCCCTTAGCTTCTATTAACGTTTCTAGATGATGAAGGGAAATTATATCTTTCAACTCGTCATGCTTCTTTAGCTTCATCGGTTCCAGAGAAGACACGTCAATTCTTCCTTTCAAGCCTTTTCTACCAAAGATGGAAATCTCCTCAAGAGTATTGGTAATACAGGGAGCTACACAAGAGCACCACAAATTTTGAAGGTTCATGAAATGATTCTTACATACCTGATGTTTCTCTACCAAACAACCTAGATACATGTTAATTTTCATCCTAATAGAGACATTCGATTTCCACACAACATTCTCTTTTAATTGTAAGAATCTTGTGAAGTAAAACAGTAAGCATGTTGGTGTAATTATTTATTCATGTTGGATATATTTACACTTTACTTAAGTTTACTTTGGTACATGCATATCATAGTAGTTTGCATATGAGAAACTTAGGGAGATGTGCATTCATTGGGAGTGTGTATGTAGGAGAATTTCTACCTTTTATGGTGTGATCTTATTGTTACTTTATCATATCCACTTATTATGGAGTTATAATTCTACCTTAAGTGGGTGATCCACCTCATGTGGAGTACTTTAATATTTCTCCTACCAACCCCTACCTATCCTTGCATCTCATTGAGCCACATGTCATCATTGTGTGCTCTCTTGTCTCTTATACTTGCCTTTATAAGCAAGCTCATCTACATTGTATGTAACTTGATGATTGAGTTGATCAATATTTTATCTTGATAGAATATAGTTTATTCCTATCAATATATTATCTTTATTTTTTACTTATCATTGAGATTTTGATCTTGGCAAAATATCAAATGGTATCAGAGATAAATTGCTTCATTGATTAGTTTTTTGGAGATATTTTGGAGGCTTCAATTTTTAGATTTGGAGATCCACATTTTTTGGGGGCATCGTACAACAATTTGGACATCATAGTTGAGTCTAGAACATCGTTTGCATAAATTTTGAGTATAAACTCAGCCATATTTGGTGAAGGAAAAAAATTCGCCTATTTTAGTATATGGTATGGATTTATCAAAAAATAAAAATTTATTTCTGCAAATTTGTTTATTCATTTTTTAATTATTCAATTTGCAGATTTTTTTTAAACTCTGGGTGTTCATAAAGTTCTTTTAAAAAAAAGTATTATATTTTTGGTGGGGTCCCCAGACTCCCCCTCTGACTTCGTACGTACACAACAGTTTAAATTTTTGCAAGGTATATTTTATATTTTACTGGGCCCCCGATCTCGTAACCCCTGGTTCTCTATCACTGGGCACACTATACCTATCACTGGTCTAACTTTTAGCTTACTCCGTCTCTACCGGTCAACTTCACAACTTTTTGGTGACCCATGTCGGCTCCTGCTATCTTGATCATGCTCCTTCCAGTTACAGCGGTCCCAACTCCATTCTGGCAGTCGGATCTCCAACCATCTGTGCTAATTGCACTATCTTCTGGTTCCACTTGTGACCCTTGTTTGCAGTGTCTTCTCAAGCATCTTTCCTCACTAGTCGCTTCTCCCCTGACCCTAGCCATATTCTTTTGACGACCACTACACCCTTTTGCCGTCATCATCTCCTTCACCCTCTGTCGTGCCAATCACCTCCAGTCTCCATAGGACGGTTTCAGATTCCCCCATGCCTCTCCAGACAGGCCGCCATGTCACAACATTTCATTCCCCCATGCTAACAGCACTCTGCCTCTCGTATAGGCCACATGAATTGCCATGCGACATCCATCGTACATCAGATCATCCTATAGTACCATGTCACTATGACATAGTCACCCACCACATGTGCATCCACATTGTCAGCTAAGTCATCATTTGTACCTACCACATAAGCTAACCATATACCGAGTTGACACCATGTCATAGACACCTCATCATATCTGTACAGGCATGTCAAATTTTTTGTACTGACCGTACAACACACCATCAATTTCAGCTAATTGAATTTCGACATATGTCACAGTCTATATGGTACAGATAGGTTGTCTAGGGGGTGTGACGATCTGATGATAGTCAAACAACCATCAAATTGAGCTCTATGATTTGCTGACATCGGCACTGTGTCACCAGTATTTTTAAATTTTTTTACCCCCCTCTCATTGGGCTTTTTGATTTTACAGCCAAACTTCAAGAGGTCATATCTTACTCATTTTTCCTCCATTTTGGGTGCAATTTTTTTTATTTGGGCTAATTTTTTGTTCTCTTCTCAGTGGTGGAGGAATTTTTTGATTTTGATGAAAAGAGTTTTCACAATTTGTAGTTTTTGATGATTGTACCTATCTAATCCTCAACTTCGTAACTGTTTTCATGGAGGATTGCACCTGTGATATTAAATGCAAAACCAAGCAATCTTGTGAAACATACAAACACGTTCGAGCCCGTGGGTTGCTCAAAGTGAATGTGAATCTTTGGAGATCAAATTGAATTCCTGTCTGGTGAATCTTCTACAAATTCTTTTGATATAAAAAGGGATACAATGATTCCATATAACTTAAAATCTATCCTAATGGGGTGATGCACCAAATAATATTCTATCTGAAATTTGTAACCATGAAACTCACAAAAACCTTCCAACAAATAACTCTGAATCTCACAACTCAATTGAACATGTAGATGCATAAATATTTCCTAGAAAGGGATGAATTTAATGCATGCATGAAGGAAAACAACAGGTTTTCACAACTTCAAGCTTTTAAAATCAACTAACACAAACTAGAACCTGCAACTAACATGTATCTCCTTGCACCACAAATTGACTAATTGAGACAAATTAGACAATAAAAATCACAGGAAATCATCTAATCATTCATTCAGCAGATAATACAAGAAGTACCAAGAAGGAAATTTGTTGCTATATTACGGAAAAATAAAGAATTTGTTTTTACAAAACTGAAATACTACCGAGCTACAATGCCATCCTTTAGCATGAAAGGGACTAAAATCAGTCCACAATCATGTCGAGGAAAAGAACAGAACTAGAGGGAATAAAGAGGGAGAGAGAGAATATATAAACCCATCATGTACATCTCCTTCAAAAACCCTAATAGAAAAATCTGCATGAAAAAAAGCCTTGGGCGAATTTTCCCAAAATAGCCTAAAAAACTCATGTATAATCCTTCCAAAAATAGACTCCGATGCTCAAAATAGGCCTCTAACTGATGTTGCATGGAAAAGTAACTCCTCTGCTAAAAAAATAACTACCACACTACCCAGAATAGCTCTAAAAAAGAAAACCCTGTTCGAAGAACCTGCATGCCCTATTGTGCCAAATATAGAACTGAAACAACAAATACTCCCATCTGAAAGTTGCATGATATATACTGCCAAATATAGCTCTCTGGAAAGAAAAACACCTCTCCCTTTGTTAAATTTGCATGATCTGAAAACCTGATGGCCAATTTTAGCACTGAGAAAGAAACTCCCTCTTTTTAATTTGCATGCCTCTCACAATATATTTATATTATCACTTAAATTGAAACAATTCGTTTTATCTAAGTGTTAAGATAAATTATAATTTCCTTTTTCAATTCTTTATAATAATTTTACTAAGAGTTTTTAATAAAAAGAAAATCTTAAAAAAAATTATATTAATTATAATATATTTTAATTAAAGGAAATAAAAAATCTTTTAGCTTTTAGCCCTATTACATGAGGGGCTTTACTACATAAGCATGGAGTGGAAAGACTTAACAAGTCTTTACCCCGAGGTAATAAAAATGCATGATTTTAACAAAAGCCCATTAACATTCATATTAGGGCATGCAAAACAAAAAAGGAAGCCTGAACCCTAAAAGCACCTTTTTTTTTGCATCTCTTCCTGGAGAAGACCTCAATTGCAGGTGCCATGCATCTTGTTACTTGCTCAAACTAGGGTTTCAATAGGGCTTTTGAAGCTTTAACTCAGAATTTGCAGTCTTAATAACACGATATGTGTTATCTTTTCTTCTTTTATGTAGAGCTATCTTTTGTTTTGATATCAAGATTATTCGAAAGATCAACTCTTTGCATGTATCTTCTTTATCTTTCTTTTGTTCTCTATATGCTTCGAATAATAATGGTGTGGCCATGTCTACCTTGATTTTATCAAATAAGTGAATGTTTACTTTGGTGAAGGTTTCTTTGTGCTCTATCTGTATGTTCACCTTCTCATTGTTGAAAACTCCTTTATTCCTCTTTGACCGCAGTTGCTACTAAAACATTAAAATATTATGGTTCAAACCTACAACATTGTAATAATTTTATCATTGATGGGTATCTATTCATGTGCATGATTACTACATCATTGGAATCTTCTGCAATGATTGATCTTTCAAAAGATGCCTCTATGTTCATATGCTTTGGACTACATATTGATAGTGATATTATATATTAAGCCCTTCAAATTGGTGAAGATATCTCATAGAATGCATACTAGGTTTTTTCATCTCAAAGTTCTCTATTTTTTGTGAAAAATTCAGCCAATGCGACATCTGGGAGTTTTAAAAATGATGGAATCATTGCGACTATATCATGCATTTGATACAACTATAATAGTGATATAATTGTTAAAGACCTTTGATAGCTTTTGGGTGTTCTTTGACTGTTATATGCAAAACTCAATAAATATAATTGTAACATTGAATCAACCTTCTAATGCATGTGTGGCTAGCCTCATAATATCTCTGTGCACTTTGTCAAAAAGGGGTCTACATTGCTTGGATAATCTCTTTTCACTTTATCAATCCATTGTTTGCTTTTTTATGGGAAATCTCATCTTGTATGGTGGCTACTTCATTTGATATCTCTCCAAAGGATATAATGACAGTTCTAATTGTCCTAAGGGTTGTGCTTTATATTGTCAAGCTATGAATACACTTTTTACTACCCACACCTGTCATATTCTCATTATTTGCAAGTTTATGGCTCTGTCAAAACAATATTCCTTCTGCAAACAATGGTATATAATCATTCTTCCTTGAGACACTTGTCAATGCATTCCCAGATCTTATCTTCATTTTCATTATATCATTGTACCTCTGAATTGAGATTGAATTTGATTTATCTTATCTACCCGTCACAGTCATATAGTGTTTTACAATACTGTGATTGATAAACTCTTGTTTCTCATAGATATTTTCTTTCTTGAATCTGCCCTATGATCATACCCTCTATCTTTTCACACTTAGGCAGTTGTCTTCATGTTGACTATGTATCTCATTATCATCATAATTGATCTATTGACTGCATACAACTATTTTGGTAATTTGGTGCTTATGATTGTTTGCAACAATGATATTTGCTGCCCTTATCTTTGTATTTGTTACAAGGCTATTGATTGTTCTTGGGCAGCTCTGAGATATTCTTGCCCATTGTCAATTTCTCCATTGGATATCACCGTGATCATAATGCTATGACTATCACCCTTGATGGCTGTGATATAAAGATTTCTCTATGCTTGGGATCACTTGAATGTCTTCTTTGTTTCTAACCATTATTATATTGATTAATCATCTTCTATAGATGGCCACTATATCTTCTCTTACTGTCATAGTTGTTCTTTAGCTGATATATGCTTTTGATCTAGGATTGTATTTTTGTTTATTGACTATGTGGAATGTTCTTGACTATAAATATAGGACTATCAATTAGTCCTTAAGGACTATAGACTTACTTGTATTGTCCTTTTTTCATCATCACTTTCCTAAGAACATTGAATGGTTCTATCTGTGCTTTGTATGGATGCCTATGTCCTACATTATCTAATAGTCTTTAATAGTGAGAAGATCGTTATTCTTTTCTATCTCAATGCTACTCCCTTTATGGCAGTCATCTGATATCATTATTACTACTACAACATCATAACAAAACCATTATAACGCTGTCATTTTCAATGTTTTTAAACCCATATTTCTCTATATTTTGTATATTGAGTCCCTTAATGTACTTCCATTCATGAGTTTGTCTTGTCTTCGTGCTCTACCAAAAACTTCAAACATTATTGATTGTGGCAAATGTTCTTCCTTTTACTGAGACAACTCTTTACTCATATGCTACTACTTGAAACTTTATTGTCTCATGCCACTATATTCTCTATTAAAAAAAAAAGATGCTTTAGGATAGTATTTTGACAATTTTCTCTTTTCTCTTTGACTATTCATAGCATGATGATATTCATAATCCTTGGAGGTCACTGTTACTTGGTAAACAAATGGTTCTATACCTCTTGATGCTCATGGCACCTTACTTAATGCATTCATACCCTTTCCAAGTCCATGATTGCTATGGTGTTTATGCATCATGATTGTGTCCTTCTACTATTCATTGTTTCAAGGTATTTCTTTCACTCCCCTTTGTATATGTCATTAAGCATCATTGTGCCTTGGCTCACTATCTTTTCAATGCTTCTATATCTCTTCATAGGATTGTTTATCACTATGCCTAAAATAAAAATACCTCCATTTTGACTGTTATTCCTCTTTGATGGCTATGAGAGCTTTCCTTTTCTACTGAAACTCCTTGACATTAAATGGACTCATTACTTTATTCTATAGTTTTGACTCAGATTCTTTGCATTTTGACCTTACCGTATTTGTACTCGGAGACACCACTAGGATTTTGTAGGTGTTTAATGTGCCAATATAGCTCCATTGGTCTCAAGCACGTCATCTATAGCAGTGATCCTGAAAGTTTCACTTTTGTGCATGATGGGTCCCTTCTCATTGAAATTGTATCGACATGTTAGCATGCTGGGCTCAACCCTTGTGGGAGACTCATTTTACACCACATACTAAAACAAACCTATACCTACACACTCAACAAACATGTTAAATAAAATGTGATACTTGTTGTTTTCTCATGGCGCCTACTTTCTATAGTGATTCTCTTCTCTCATGAATTTGATATCTTGATAGTTGTAGATATATGTTTTGGTATCTCTATGCAGATACACTATATATTCTATTTAGTTTAACATGACAGTATGGTTATCCTCATTTCTCTAATAATCATTTCTTTTTTAAAATCTCTTATAGGTACTGATGGACTATGAGCAGAAGGAGCTAAAAATGGATGACTGGATGAAGATCAACCACTTCAAGCTCGGGCTCGTCATTCTAGGCAATGATGACTCATCCTTCTGTCATCTCATTCTTTCTTATATTTATATAGTTTATATAAATGGTTGTATGAGAATGTATGCCTATAGCTTAGTTGGCTATTTGCACAGATTGTGTGGGAAACTTTACACATTCTTGTATATAAAAGAGATATTTCTATGTAATCTTTTTGTTGGCATTTCTTGAAAATTACATGTATAATTAAATAACTTCAGCTTTGAAATCATAATGTGCAAAATTAGAGAATTTATAAAAAAAAATTGTGTACCTTTCTTCAATTGCAATGTGTAAGGCCTATTTAGGCAATGAAAAATTTAGCTGGTGTGAAATTTTGGTATCAGTAACTTTAGAGGCTTTGTTTCGAGTCATACAACATCCTTTTCTAGTGCCATTTTTTTCAAAGTGCATAATGTTTCATCTACTTTCATAATCTGTCATTAGTTTGCAGTGATTTTGAGTAGAAATTGTACTTTTAGTATTTGGTCATTTTTGGCCTATTTGGTACTTGTGTTTTTCTTGGATCTCATTTTAGATCACTTGCAGTACTTGTTGGAGTCTCTTATAGCCTATTTGAGGTAGTTGTAAAGTTGAAATCAAAAGTCCACCTTGCCTTCTTTTGCAAGTGGCCCATTGTACATGCACTAAGTATAAACTACCAAATCATCATTTTTTTTGGGGGGGGGGGTTCTCGATTGAGTAATTTAGGGGGTTGTCTTATGTGATTGTGCCTCTCTCTATCTTGTGTCTTTTTTATTTTTGTGCTATGGGTTCTCCTAAATTTCTAGTTTTAACTCATAATTATGCATCATGGAAGATAATGACGTGGAGTAAACTAATGAAAAAATGGCTCATTCATGATGTAAATGGAACAATTATAGTACCACTCGATCCTAAGGTTGATCCTAATGATCAAATTGAATGGCTCACAAAAAATGCTATGGAACTTGGAAAATTAAGAAATTATGTATTAGATGACCTAATTTTTCACATTGAGAAGTGTACAACAATCAAAGAGGGTTGGGATATTTATTAAAAAATCTAT
The DNA here is from genome assembly GCF_030272615.1 of Cryptomeria japonica. Lineage (NCBI taxonomy): Eukaryota > Viridiplantae > Streptophyta > Pinopsida > Cupressales > Cupressaceae > Cryptomeria > Cryptomeria japonica. The sequence goes on from NC_081408.1 coordinate 206,316,057, forward strand.
GGTCAAGTTGATGAGATTAAGGGATAAAAGCTTGATAGTGAACTCACAAAATTAGATCCCAAGGATTTTGATACAATCCAAGATTATGTCACAAAAGCAAATGAGATAAGAGAAAAGCTAAAGGATTGCGGAATTGATAAAAAGGATGCTCAATTGGTTTACAACTTGTTGAACAAGCTTCCATTAGATTATGTAGCCTGTATCTAGATTTCACACCCATAGGTTAGCTCAAGGTGCCTCATACACTTCTCCATCATTTGATGCATTCACGGAGATGTTGATTCTTGAGAAATCTAAGTTGACCAAGATGGGTATTCTCAAAGATTCAAAGTCACAAGATTTGGTGGCTAACAAATGGAATCAAAGAAATCAAGGAAAAGGAAAGAACCAAAATCAACCTAAGGAAAAGATGGAGCATAATCCTCCTTTCCACAACAAGGTGATTGTACATCCTCACCTAAGAGGAAATGAAATAAGGACAATCTTTTTTGTGCATATTGCAAGAAGTCAGGACATGATGAACATCATAGTTACAAGAAGGATATTGATGAATTGAAACATCTTCTTGAGAAGAACAAAATTAGTTTGCCTTCTACAATGTCTAATTTGGCTTCATCTTCCAAGGAAAAGGTTAAAGGAAAGGATCACACTTTTGGCACAGATAAAGGAAAGGGACAAGCTCTTTTTGCTACTACAAGTCATGATTCAGGGAGATGACTTCTAGATTTAGGGGCTTCTCATTATATGGCATTTTCATAATCTATGTTATCTCCATTTGAGCCTTGCCACATGCCTTAGATTTTGATGGGCAATTATACATACATGGATGTGATTGGGAAAGGATCTATTACCATTGGAGATAACTCCTTCAATGATGTGTTGTGTGTACCCCACTTGACAAACAATCTTCTTTCCATCTATCAAATCACACATGGGGCAACAAGGAAAACTATGGAGTTCATACCTAATTCAGTTATCATTAGAGACTTGGAGACTAGAGCTAACATTGGGACTAGGGTGGTTCATCATGCATCTCGATTGTGCTCTTTTTCACATTTTGGTCCTATTAATGAGGTTGATTCTTCCTATGTTGATGATTCAGATTTTGAGGAGAAATTTGGGTACTTGAACTTGGGGATTCTCACATGTTACCCTGTTGTTGAGCCTTGCATTTCATCTCCTCCTATTGATATCACATCACATATTGCACCTCTTGATGTAGCTAGTGCAACAATTTTTCCTTCTTGCGATTAAGTGCAATAAGATATTCCTTGTCTTCTAGCTTCAGTTGGTTGGTATGACTACTTGATAGACATTGTAGGTTTGTTTGTATATTCCTACATTGCCAATTTGGATGACATCATTGATGACATTCTTCTTCTCTTTTATGAAGATTCTTCTTCTTCGATTGTTGCGAGGGAACACTTTGACCCTCTTGTGCATTCTCTACATGATCATCCTTTCGAGATTGACATGATTGTGGATCCTTTTGTACAACAGCTGGAGGAGGTCTCTTTATCCTTAGAGGAGACATGTGAGTCTTTGGATATTTCTCTACATTCATCTCCACTAGATCTTGGAGTGCCTTTTTCAATAGTGTGGAGTAGTTCACCACCTTTGGAGGGGACCACTTTTAGCATTGACATGGGGACATTTGAGTATTTTTTAGAGACTTCATTCATCATGAGGTTTTTTCCCACATCTTCCTTTCATGATTGGGGAGACTTTATGGATACACCTTTGGTTTTGTTTCTTCCTAAGGGGAGGAATGTTGTTTGATGTTTGTGGAGTAGTTTCTTCATTCAGCTTTGAGCTTCTACCATTGGTGTAGATTCTACATTAAGGGAGGGCTACTTAGTCTCTCTTCTTCTTCTTTTGTCATATGGGGGGGCTTTATCCTCAAATGGGGTTTTGTCCTTCATGTACTTCTTTGAGAGTTCCTTTGTATATAGTATTCGTCTCTCTTTCGAGGGATGGTTTTTTCCCATTGATTTTTTCTCTCTTTCCCCTCTTTATGAGAGATTGAATTGGTTTCCATGCATTTGCATTTGTACATGGGTAGCTAACATAGCCTTCTAATCAGGACCCATCTTGCATTGCTTAGTTGTATTTTAGACTTAAGTGCATTCCCCTAAGTTGCACTTAAGGGGGGCTGTTGGTGTAATTATTTATTCATGTTGGATATAAATAAACTTTACTTGTTTACATAGGTACATGCATATCAGAGTAGTTTGCATATGAGACACTTAGAGAGATGTGCATTCATTGAGAGTGTGTATGTAGGAGAATTTTGACCTTTTATGGTGTGATCTTGTTGTTACTTTATCATATCCACTTATTGTGGAGTTATAATTCCACCTTTAGTGGGTGATCCACCTCATGTGGAATATTTTACTATTTCTCCAACCTACCCTTACATCTCATTGAGCCACATGTCATCATTATGTTCTCTCTTCTCTCTTACCATTTCCTTTATAAGAAGGCTCATCTATATTGTATGTAACTTGATGATCCAATTGATCAGTATTTCATCTTGATAGAATAAAGTTTATTCCTATCAATATTTTGTCTCTCTATTTTGTACTTATCATTGAGCTCTTCCTCTTAGCAAAATCTCACAAACCACATGACTCAAGAGCCAAATCAGAAAGGATATCCCTCATTTTTAATCGAACTAGTTTTTTCTACTACTTGTGTTCGCAATAATTTAAACAAATCAAAATCTTTTCTTTCTTTTACCATTTGATGTGCAATATATACTACTATCATTTAAGTTGATCCTTCTTTGTTTCTGAAGTAAATTTTGTAAGAAATTCAAAAAGAAACATACCTCACCATAGGGTCAGTGATCGTATCAATTATAAATGTTCATTGATCACTCATGATGCTAGTTAGGATTTTGAATTCTTTTTTATGTATAGATCTGTTCACCAGAATGGGTCCAACATCACAAAGACCAGAATCATTGATATTGCTTCCTTTAAAATCAGATAGGGTTTGTCCAACATCATATAACCATCCTTAATATGATTCAAAAGGAATTTGATTGAATCCCAATTTACAAACCAACAAAACTTAGTCCAAATATCTAGGCCTTTGTGTCCTATTTCTCTGATTTTTTGCAAATCTTCATTTGACAAGGAACTTTTCAAACTCCTAACTTTCTCATGATCATATTCTTCAAAAAGAACATTCTCCAATTTCACAACTGACTTCTTAGGATCCATATAAAATGATGTAAAAAGAAATACCTTTTTGTGCTAACCCTGCTCTGACTTTCCTTTTTCTCTTCAATAGTTCTATTCTTCAAACTCTTCAACAGATAATGCAAAACTAATCTTAAGAAGTAGATGTTTAATATGTTACATATGCCTAGGGTTTTGCTGCCAAAAAATATCTTGTCATAATGATGTAAACTGAATCTTGTACTTCCACATACACAATCTATCAGACCATGAACAACACCAACATCCCAATATCAACAACATGTCAAGATCTACAATGAAACTCCTTTGCAAGATGGGGAAACAGATCAAATTTTTTTTGAGACTCACCCTAAGCTAAAGCTACAAAATTAATTTTTGGAGGAAGAATCACCTATACCAAACTCAGGTGAAGTAGACTCAGTCACTTCCTTATTTATCCATACCATAATGTTCTTATTCTTAGGTTCATTTGATTTTTTTAGAGCATTAGCATTCACGTTCCTACAATTATTATCAAAATGTCCATACTTGCTATAATTGTAACACTTGATATTCCTTTGTCCTAAATTCACTGAAGCTATTCTAGATCTACAATTGTTATCTCTATAAACAAAATCATAGCATATATGACAATAACAATGAAAGCCCTATTTATCATGTTTATATTAACTCCATTAAAAAATATTCTATAGTTTCTATTCATGAGTTGATTACTACATTTATTAGGCTTGTGTCCAAAACTCTTACAATAAAAACAATAACCATTAAATGATGGGTAGCTTTGATAATTTGGTTGATAGAGCGATGGTATATTTGCAGCATGTCTTGGATTATGGGCCTTGGTTGAATCTTTAGGTTTCTTCTCAAAATCCACTCATAGACTTATAAAGCACTGAGAGGGGGGATGAATCAGTGATAGCAAAAAAATAACACTTTAAACCCATACCGGTAAAAACAAATAACTAGTTTACTTAAGACTTTGCATGCAATCTGAAGTTTTATAAAATCATTCACAACAAGTAAAACATTCACCATAACACAAGTGTTTATACATGGAAAACACAACTGGGAAAAACCACGGTGAGATGGGACTCACAAGTTAACTATCTGCAGAAATAGGTGATTGATTAGTTAAGGTCTACAAACTTCTCTGTTAGGAGTAAATCATGTTAGAGATCCCAAAGCCCCATTAGGAGCTATACCTGGTTAAAGGTAACCTTGGTGGAGGGTTTAGATCCAAGTTAGTGAATTACCTTATTAGAGGATTAGTACAATGAAGCTTGTTATAGCTTACCCGGTTAGGGGATTTAGCTATTGTAGTGTTTAAAAAACAATAGGTGGTATGATCTAGAAATAGCACATCTTGCTTGTATAGATCCTTTTCTACTCACTCAATACTGCAACACCAACATACTCTACAACTCCTTCAATAAATCACATCAACTCTAACTCATAACATCACTTGTATCTTGCTTCTTAAAATAGCTCATCACCATGTCTTTTTATAGACATAAGATTTCATGTCGGCTTAGGAACCTCAACACAATTTCCTAGGTTCACTGTATCTAGACAATTTTCCATAACACATCACAAATCATCACCAAAAATGTCGATTAGAGATAACTCATCAGGACTGGTGATAACTCATCACATAATCAGTGAAACTGATTGGAACACTGATACCAGTTTAGTGTTGACCGCTTCCAACTCTCATACCCATTGTCTCCATTTTCCTCCTTGCCTCTCTTTGTTGTATCTCAAAACTCTTGATGATGTAATTTTGCAGAACTAATTGTCTTACATACATATATCAGTTGTCTACATATGCCAGTTAGAATTCTCTATACATATGATACCGGTTTGCAATACAAAGACTTAGGAGGAGTACCTATTAGACTTAACTAAGATGACTATGACAATATGAACATATGTGTGTGTGTGTGTATGTGCCATCAATGACAACACATAAATTTATCCATTGTAAAAATCATCATCAAGCCAACAATCTTCCCCTTTGGCATTGATGGCAACACTTAGAAAATTTAAGACAACTAAGTGTGCTTACAAAAATGTACAGATTCCCCCTTAACAGTACATACCAAAATTTTAGATCACATACATATTTCTACTCCCCCTTTGACAAAAATGCCAAATTGAAAAGTAAAATACATATATTCAATCAAAATTTGTCATCAAAAACTGCATATATATAAATATAAGAGTTTTTAAGGTGCGTACAATGCAATTCTTAAGAAAATGTCACTGAAATGAATCTTCATCTGTTTAAGATCATTATCCCATGTTTCTAGTAGTGTCTCAGTGATCTTAACATTTGTCATAATTTGTGCAGCAAATTATTCCATTGCATCCCCTGTGCTCATCTCCGGGGTAACCAAAGCTGGTTCTAAATCCTTGTATGCCCTTTGTAGAATTTCAAGTTTTGGAATGAATTGGTTCTTCAGTTCTTTCAAGGATCTGATTCACTTAACTTGTTCAAAATTATAAACATCTAATAGATGTTGCAAAGCATCAACCGATTTCTTAAAATCTAAAGCCGAATCGTGTATTGGAATATATGCATCACTTATCCTCTCTAGTTACTTTTTTGTATCTTCTCTCTTTTTCTTAAAATCAAAATAGAAAAATGAAACTTTAGATATATTAGAAAAAATTTTACCTCCAATTTCAATAGCAGTTCTCAAAAGATTTTTATCCATAGATAAAGCAATCTTGCCTTTATCAATGTCTGACATTAGTTGCTCTCCCCTTTTCTTCCCATAATCTTTTTGACCTAAGGCATGTGGTGCCTCTTCAAGTGATTTTAGTTGGTTGGTAGGATCAACAACCAACTATCCAAGCTTCGCATTAGGGGTAGAATGATTACCAGTTTCAGTCTCTAGTAGGAGACTGGACAAAATGTCAACAACAATTTGTATAGTCTCAACTTCTTTTTTCTGCTCTTTCAACCTTTTCTTTTAAGCCCGGGATTGCATAATAGTATAAATCTCCATCAGTTCAGATGCACTCAAATTGTCTACATCTATAGGGCCTTTTATGCTAATTGAGTCATCATCATCATCATCATCATCAGTTTTCTTCTTCTCCTTTTCTTTCTTCTCTATTGGCAATTAAAACTCATTGGATTCATATGTTGTCATTGATGGAAATAAGATTCTATAGAAGGCATATACGAACAAATATCAACATTGGAGGCATACACCAACATATACCATCATTGGTGTAATTAGGGTCATAATCAGCACCGACACCGGCACAGGCACCAACACTGACATCCAACACTTCAGTGAAGTCAACATCAGTTTGGGATCCTAAGAGTTTTATTTCTAAAATCATTTTGTAATTATTGTATAGGGCCAACATTGAATATCTTTTGTAATGTATTGTAAGTCGACATAAAGCATATTATTTGTAAAGGGTATATAATTCAGTTTATTAGGTCATTTTGTAATGCGACAAGGAAGAAGAACAGTGTGATGGGAAGGATATGTATGTATATAATTTGTATGCGAAAGTAATATCATGCAATGATCAGTAGATGGTTTATAAAGCATTCTTAGAGGAAAGGAGATACTGGTAAAAGGGTTTAGGGTTTATGAATCGGTATAGAACAGAGCTATAACCAAAACTCTTTTTGGCATTGTAGATGCATTTTATGAGTTCACCATTATTGTTTTATCTCAACAGAGGCTTGTAGTCAGTGAGACTCTTTTGTGTTGAGCAGCATGCTCTAGGCAGTGTGCATTCCTACATGTGCAGGCCCCCATACTATGTAATATCTTTCATATGGCCAGTGAATGGATATTGTGGGTCACAAATCCCACTGTGGTTTTTCCTCTTTGAGGTTTTCCATGTATAAAATTCAGTGTGTTATGGTGTTCATTCATGTGGCTGGTTTATTTAGTTCATGTTATATGTTTCTTTATTTACTGGTTTATATGTGTATGTTATAATAAGTTAAAATCCTATATTATCGGCATAACACTAATTCACCCCACCCCCCCCCTCTCAGTGTTCTTAGATTCCTTCAATTTTAACAACTGGTATCAGAGCCTGGTGCCTCAGAGGAATTTTAACAGCTTGAGGAAGATCCTAAAACCGGAATCATTGAGCATGGCTATGGAGAAGCAAGTTGAGATGGCACTTGAGGATTATGATGCTGAAAGGTTGAAGAACTTAAAGCTGCAAGATGAATTGAATTTTTCTAATGAGTTCATTCTTGTTCTACAAGAAAGGTTATCATCGGGTCAAGCTAGGAGGAAGGAACTTTTGCAAAACTAGGATGATGAAGAGAAAAATGCACTTAAGGAACAATGTCAGAAGCTGAGTCAACAAAACATGCTCATAAAGAATGAAATGCAAGACCTGACTATGAGGATGTCAAAAGATATTAAGGATAGAAAGAAGAAGGAAGAAAATCTTGTTGTATCTTTGAAGAACAAATCTGAAGAATGTGGTAGATTGTCTCATGAGAATGATATGTTAAGAACTGATTTGGTATAATCCTAAAATAATGAAGAAGAGATGGAGAGACAAATAATAACTCTGAGAAATGATCTGACTACTATAAGTGAGTATAAAGAAAAATTCAGGATTAGTGTTGCATAGTTGGATGATTTATTGAAAAGACAAAGGCAGAATGAAGATTCTAGAGGACTTGGATTTGAACAATGTGAAAGCTCTGGTACTGCAAATAAAGATCAAACAACCGATATGTAGAACTCATCAGACCAGAGGAAACCGGTAAGGCAATCTAATACTTACAAATTCAATGGTAGATGTTTTGTTTGTAATAAATTTGGGCATATGGCTAAACAATGTAGAAATAGAGCAAATCAAAATTGCAATTCACTTCCCGGTCAATGCACAAATTACAAGAAATATGGTCATAAGTCAGAAGATTGCAGAATGAATGTTAAGTGTCATGCATTTGGAAAGTTTGGACATTTGGCTAACCAATGTAGATCAAGGAATGACACTGGATATGGCAAATTAATTCAAAAGAACAATGTTACATGTTATGAACACAACAAAATAGGTCATATTGCTAAGTACTATAGAAGCAAGACTAAACTAGTTAGAAATGACAAAGAAAATGAGAAAGGAAAGCAGAATGTAGATGAATTAAAACAAGAACACACCAAGTGATGAGTTAGAAAGTCTGAAGAACCAAGTGGAGAGGCTACTACACCAGTAGAACAATGCATTCTTGCACCGATAGGAAATTCAACTAGTAACTAAGGCAGACGCCTTAGGGGTTGGAAAATTCATTGCAAATCTTTCATATTCCCTAGAAGAGATCTCGAAAGAGATCTGGAGAGTGGTATTGATCATTGATGGAGGTTTATCTAGCATAAAAATTTGAAACTGACATCCGATAGGGCGCACCGCTAGGCATTTATGATAGTGAAGGATTAGGGTTTGCTCGCTGATAAAAAGGGAAAATCAACTCATTTTCACTCATCCAGCACTCGAGCAAACTAGAGTGAAGGAAAGGTGAATGATAGGACATCAAGAGTGAGCAAAGGCATTATAAATATTTCCAGCAGTTATTTGAGAAGTGATCAAGATCTTTCAAATCGACAATCGTTATCCAGGTATTTCTTTGAAATGGCATCTAGATCATCATCTGCTCCTACTTTCATTATGAATCCCACTATAGTTGAGGTTAAGGATTGGCTCCGACCTATTTTCAAGGAAGTTCCTCAAATAGAAATGAAGGAAGACTCTTCTGGCACATTCTCAAGGGTTCTCGATGGCATAGTTTATGTGGAAGATGTTAGACCCTATATTCACTGCACTTTGGAGGATTTAGGCACTAATGAAATTAAGGGAATGTATCAATCTATGATACTAGGCAGCTCCGGAACAATCAAGCCAGAATATCAAATCATTGAAGACCTACGGTTAACCAGAATCCTGTATATATTGAAATTCAAGGATGAAATGATTAGATATGTTCTGAGTAGAATTTGTAATGAATTCATCTAGTTGGACAGGCCTCACATAATCACCAAAGAATAATTTTAGGCGGTCATCAGCTTACCCAAAGTTGGGCAGGAACAAGGGACGAAAATATCCAACACTAAGATTGAAAAGCTCACCAGTGCAAACCATGATGGAAGGTCAATGAGGATCAACAATATTAAAGATACTGATGTAAAATTTTCTAGGATGATCATCAACTACAAGGTAACACAATCAATTTGATTGAACTCTGTTGCTAGTTTGTGTATCCATGCTGCATATCAAATGATAAAGAATGATGGAAAGTATGATTTGTATGAATGGTTAAGAAATTAATTAATGATAAATATTGGAAAAATAAAACGTATTAAGAAAGGAACATTTCAGTTTGGCAATCTTAATGTCTGCTCGATGTTGTATTTCAAGAATGAGCTAAGGGGTTTGGGAAAGAAATGATGAGATCATGACATACCGGTAGGCATGCACATTAAAGATATAATCACCAGTCTTGGCAACAACAAGGATAAGAAGTTATGGGGCTTATTCAAAACTTTTCAAGAGAACATGAGACCAAGGGAGAGAATCTCCAAACACATTGTGGAGAAATACTCCACTTAAATCTGCTTCATGGTGAAAACATATGAGACTCTCATGGAAGCAGTGGAACCTAGAACAATATGGGTCACTGAATTGGGCTATGAAGTTGATGACATCATCTTGGAACTGTTGGTATTTTGGATATGTTGATATGGTTTTGTCATTGATGTCAACAGTTGGCAACACTTGTCACACTTGTCAACACTTATCAGCACTTGGAGATCTTGGCTTATGTTCACCGGTAGGTTAGTGACATGCACAGTCACCGTTATTTGGTTCATCGGTAGGTTATATTGTTCACCGGCACTTAGAATGACTTGGAGACTACCTGGTTATGTCAAAGATATTATTTGATCACTTGGTTTTGGCAATTTGGTTATTGGTCTATTCGGGTTTGCATATTTGTTGTTACTGGCAAATAGGTCCAGGTTATGCACTGACAAGCGTATCTTTTCTATATCAGCATGACACGTTATGGAGATGATTTGTTATTATTATAAATTCATTGAGTCGACATGATGCATCGCATATTGATTTATTTGTAATAGTCTTTGTGAGCCGACCTATTCAATTGAACTTAGGTTAAGGTATAAATGTAAGATCTCATTTGTGAGATTGATATAGGATAGGAAAAGGGTTTGTTATAAGGTATATGCGAAAATAAGCAGAGCTATACACATAGACATCATTTGAAGATTGAAGGAAGGTTTTTGAGAAGATAATCAGAGCTTAACCGATACTAAATCCAGCATATGAATATGTTATTTTGAGTAGTACATTATCATTCGATTTAACCATCCAATTGTAGTCAATGTGACTCCCAATTTGTGATTGAGTAGTGAGCTCTAGGTAGCTGGGCTTTCTGCATGTGCAAACTCCATATTGTACACACATACTATCTATAGTAGTATCATTTGATTGTGGGTAAGGTTTACCACCATGGTTTTTCCCCTTACAGGGTTTCCACGAACAAATATTTGTGTTATGTGTTGTGGATGTTATTGTCTTTCTGTTTCATGCATTAATCTTAATGGGTACTGCAATTAATTGATAAAACTGTCTACCAGCATAAAGTTTGGTTTACCAACATTAAGCTTTAAGTTTTGGTTAAGTTAAATTTTAGTTTGAATTTATTGGACAAATGATTCACCCCCCCCTCTTAGTTGTTTCTGGGACCTAGCAATTGGTATCGGAGCCTAGTCCTCTTTTTGCAAAAGTTTAACAGCTTGAGGAGATCCAATGTCTTCTAACTATTTCAGGAAGGACAGTCTGAAACTTGATGGAACTATTGCATATGGAAGATCAGGATGGAGACACACTTGAAGTGCATTGGAGAGGACATATGGGATGTTACAAATAATGGTTATACTGCTCCTACTCAAGGTCAACCTAATCCACCAAAATTGGCTAAAGATGAGGAAAATGATTGCGAAGCAAGAGAAGCACTTTTGAGCATATTGTTAGATCAGCAAATCATGGGATTATCAGACAAATCTACTGCTAAATCTATTTGGGACAAATTGGAAACATTGAATGAAGGAGATTCCATAGTCAAAATTGCAAAAATTGAATGCTTCCGGGTCAGGTATGAAAATTTGAAAAATGGAAGAAGATGAAAGAATTTCTGCTTTTATGGAAAGAGTAAATGAAATTATTTTGGGTATACAATATTGTGCAAGAACCTTAAGTGAAGATAAGATTGTTTCTAAAGTTTTAAGAGATTTTCCGCTGGCATATAAAATGAAAGTTACTGCTATAGATAAATTGAGAACAATGCCCAATGCATCAATATCTAGAGACACTCTGGTTGGAAAACTTTCTACTTTTGAACTTGAGGAATTTGGTCTTGTTGCTACTATTAAGACAGGTCTAGCTTTCAAGGCATAATCATCATTTGAGAAATCTGATTGGAAAGCCTTTTATGGAAGAGAACTTGGAGAAATCAGAAAGGAGAATGAAGAAATGGAAGAGATTGAAGCACTATTTGCAAGGAAAATGCCTAAAGGTCCAGTTGGAAGTAAGTATGAAGGTAAAGCACCCTTTAAATGTTTCAACTGCAATAAAATTGGTCATATGGCTTCTAGGTGTCCTGATAGACATGCACGATTAAAAGAAGAAGCAAAAATAACAAATAAGCCTAACCCTGATTATCAGAGATACAAATTTAAGAAGAACAAAGACAAATATTGTTATTATGTTGATGAAGGAGTCACTGATGATTTTGATGAGGATCGGGTAGACAGTGGATGGGCTTTTGTTGCTATAACAGAAGATCAACTGGCACCTACAATTCAACCGGTAGAGCAGGCCCTGGCAACTAAAATTGAAGATAAGGATGAATGGATCATTGATTCTGGATGTTCACATCACATGACTGATGATAAGAGTAAATTCTTAACCTTTCCAGAATACAATGGAAGTCTAGTGAGATTTGGAGATGACAAAGCTTGTATGATCAAAGGAAAAGGAAGTATATCTTTTGATGGTAAGCACAATACTGATAATGTTTACTATGTTGAAGGTTTGAAGCATAATATTTTGAGTGTTGGTCAATTAGTTGAGAAAGGATTTTAGTTACAATTCAAGAATGGTAAATGCAAAATCTTAAATAGAACTAGTTTAGAAATTCCAAACGGTAATCAGACTAGAGGTAATATCTTTCATTTGAATAACAATGAGAAAGCATGTTTGATTGCACATATTGAAGAAAGTTGGTTATGGCATTAGAGACTTTGTCATGTAAATTTTGATTGCATTGTGAAAATCAGTACAACTAAGGCAGTAAGAGATTTACCTAAGATTGTTAAACCTCAGAATCCGGTATGTAAGGAATGTCAATTTGGAAAGAAAGTTAGAGAAAATTTCAAGAGTATTCCAGAGAAATCTAACAACATTCTTGATTTAATTCATACTAATTTATGTGGTCCAACAAGAACTAGAAGTATACAAGGAGATAGGTATTTTATGCTAATCATTATGACTATTCTAGAATGTGTTGGGTTACATATCTCAGGGAGAATTCAGAAGCATCTGGGAGATTCAAACTATTCAAGGTGATGGTAGAGAATTAAACCAACAAGAAAATCAAATGTTTGAGATTAGATCAAGGAGGTGAATTCACATCTAAGGAATTTAATACATTATGTGAAGTGAATAGGATCAGAAGACAGTTATCAGCACCCCAGACACCCCAGCAGAATGGATTTGTGGAAAGGAAAAACAAAACTATCTTAGATGCAGCTAGAAGTATGATATCAAAAGCAAATTTACCTCATATATATTGGAGAGAAGCGATCAATGCAACAATTTATACATTCAACAAAGTTCACATCAAAGGTGAAACCAATAAGACCCCTCATGAACTATGGTTTGGTAATACTCCTACTCTTAAATATTTCTGAATATTTGGATGTAAATGCTATATTAGAAGAGATGGGTATATTGGAAAATTTGATCCTAGAAGTGATGAAGGAATATTTCTTGGTTATTCATCTAAGACCAAGGCATATAGATTTTTTTAACAAGAGATTGCAGAAAATTGTTGGAAGTACAAATGTGAAGATTGATGAATAGTTTAGAGGAAATTCAAGGTACATGGACTCTGAACTAGCAATAGAGATAATCACAAATGAGCCTACTATGAGTACACCAATACAGAATGTTGATCTAGTTACACCGACATCATCTGAGGATTCAACAGTCACTGAAGAATAGCAACAAGTAAAAACACCCCGGTATGTAAGATTGAACCACTCTGAAGATCAGATAATTGGAAATAAATTTCAAGGAGTTATGACTAGATAAAGATTGGCAAATGAAGAGGTATGTCTTATTTCTCAAATTGAACCTACCACTATTAATGAGGCATGTGAAGATAAATATTGGACTAAAGCTATGGAAGATGAATTGGAACAAATTGAAAGGAATAACACTTTGTCATTAGTTCCCCGACCTAAAGACAAAAATGTAATTAAAACTAAATGGGTTTTTAGAAATAAACTTTATGAAGATGGCAAGGTAATCAGAAACAAAAAAACAAGCTCCTACAGCTTGGTATGCTAGATTGGACAAATATCTTTTGAAGCTTGGATACACTAAAGGTAATGCAGACAACAATCTATACTACAAAGTGATTAATGATGACATCTTGGTTATTGAAGTTTTTGTTGATGATATAATCTTTGGATGAGAAGATGGATTGTGCAAAGACTTTTCTAATAAAATGCAACAAGAATTTGAAATGTCTATGATTGGGGAGATAAAATTCTTCTTAGGATTATAGATTTCACAGACTGATAAAGGGATATTCTTATGTCAATCTAAGTACTTAAAGGAATTACTAAAGAAATTTGGCATGGAAAACTCTAAACTGATAAGCACACCTATGACTACAACTGATAAACTATCTTTGAAGGATGAATCAACACCTATTAATCCAATTATATACAAGTCTATGAGAGGAGGTCTACTGTATTTGACACAAACAAGACCTGATATTATGAATGGAGTATGCATTGTCTCAAGATTTCAGAGTAATCCTAAATAAAATCATGAATCAACAGTAAAAATGATTTTCCGGTACCTACAAGGCACTATAAATCTTGGTCTATGGTATCCTATAGATGAAAATTTTAATTTAAGTGCATACACAGATGCTAATTGGGCAAGAGATGTGGATAACAGGAAAATCATCACCGGTGGAATATTTTTTCTTGGTAGCAGACTAATTTCATGGTTGAGCAAGAAACAAAGTTGGACATCACTATCAGCAGCAGAATCAGAATATGTTGCAGCAACCACTAATTGTATAGAGGTATTATGGATTAAATAAATGTTGAAGGACATAAAGGCAAAATGCAAGGAACCTATAACTATTTACTGTGATAATATGGCAGCAATTGATATATCTAAGAACCCAATATTCCACTCAAAAACTAAACATGTATCTATCAAATTCATTTTTCCGAAAGAAAATGTTGAAGAAAAAGAAGTGAAAGTGGTTTATTTGAATACTAAAGAGCATATTGCAGATATTTTTACTAAGCCTTTTCCTAAGGAGACTTTTGAATATCTCAGAGAGTAGCTTGGAGTTCTACCCCCACTGGTAGAGACTTAGACAATTGGTGTTAGTCATCAACCAACATAAATAACAAAAAAATCTTTTATTCCAACTTTGATGAGGAGAGATACTTCTCAGGGGGAGTAGTTGGTATTTTGTATTTGTATCTAGTTTTTGTATTTATTTGGTATTTGATGTCAAAGAGGGAGAGATATTATGGAAAAACACATTATCTTTTTTGGGAGAAATTATTCCTAGGGGACAGATATTATGTATTTTGATTCCTGGTTAATGATCTCTTTGGGAGATTGTTGGTTTTTGGTTTTTGGCATTTCTGTTTTGGCACTTTGATGGTTTTTCCATCTTCTGTTGCCATCAATGCCAAAGGGGGAGATCATTGGTATTTTGGATATGTTAATATGGTTTTGTCATTGATGTCAACACTTGTCAATACTTGTCACACTTGTCAACACTTATTAGCACTTGGAGATATTTGGTTATGTTCACCGGCAGGTCAGTGACTTATGCACAGTCACTGGTATTTGGTTCACCAGCACGTTATATTGTTCACCGACACTTGGAATGACTTGGAGACTACCTGGTTATGTCGAAGACATTATTTGATCACTTGGTTTTAGCAATTTGGTTATTGGTCTATTCGGGTTTGCATATTTGTTGTTACCGGCAAATAGGTCCAAGTTATGCACTGGCAAGCATATCTATTCCAGATCAACACGTCACGCTATGGAGATGATTTGTTATTATTGTAAATGCATTGAGTCGACATGATGTATCGCATATTAATTTATTTGTAATTGATTTTATTGTAATATTCTTTGTGAGCTGAACTATTCAATTGATCTTAGGTAATGGTATAAATGTAAGATCTCATTTGTGAGATTGATATAGGATAGGAAAAGGGATTGTTATAAGGTATATGCCAAAATAAGCAGAGCTATAAACACAGACATCATTTGAAGATTGAAGGAAGGTTTTTGAGAAGATAGTTAGAGCTTAACCGGTATTGAATCCAGCATATGAAGATGCTATTTTGAGCAGTAAATTATCATTGGATTTAACCATCCAATTGTACTCAGTGTGACTCCTATTTTGTGATTGAGCAGTGAGCTCTAGGCAGCTGGCCTTTTTGCATGTGCAGACTCCATATTATACACACATACTATCTGCAGTAGTATCATTTGATTGTGGGTAAGGTTTCCCACCGTGGTTTTTCCCCTTACAGGGTTTCCATGTACAAATATTTGTGTTATGTGTTGTGGATGTTATTTTCTTTCTGTTTCATGCATTAATCTTTACCGGTACTGCAATTAACTGATAAAACTGTTTACTGGCATAAAGTTTGGTTTACCGACATTAAGCTTTAAGTTCTGGTAAAGTTAAATTTTGGTTTGAATTTATTAGACAACTGATTCAACCCACCCCTCTCAATTGTCTCTAAGACTTAACAAGAACTATATGCTAAAATGTTGATTGATGCTCATTTGTATGATAAGGCTAAACACTTTGGTACTCCAGAGGAGAAGGCTTTTGAAGTTAAAATTGGTTTGAATAAGAAAAGGAGGGAAAATAAAATAGACAAAATGTTTGCCTTCATTCAAAATGTAATTCAGAGGATAGATACAGAACTAGGTTTTGGATCTAAACTGGTAGATAAACCTAAAATTGATGAGAGTGTACAGGCTAAATAGATAGAGAAAACATTTCTACAGTCTAAGAAAGGGAATATAAATAATGTATAAGATATAGACAATATTATGGATAATGATCCACCCACAGTAATAGATACTACACCAAGTGGTGAAGCCACCAGTGCAAAAGAGGATGAGAAAAGGGATACACTGGGAGAGGATAAGGAAAAGAAAGAAAAGGAAAAGGAGACTGATAAAACACCAAGTACTAAACCGGCAGTTTATTCCTCATCAAAAAATTTGGCAATTGACACTTCTCAAGTTGAGAAGAAATCCATCATAGAGATGAGTCCCACAGAGCGAATGATGATGGCTACTGAAAAACTAATGAAGGAGGGATCTATAGACAAAGGAATAATAGATCAGTTAATAACAGTTTTGCATGGATTGATTCTTGAATGTATGATTGAAAATGAAGCAAGCCCATTCGGGAAGCTTAAGGTATTAATAGAGCACATATCTAAAAATATCAATCATTACAATAGATTTCCGATCAGCAAGCACTTGAAAGATCTACTTTGGCTAAGAAAGCCACTTTTGACCATATTATTGAGATAGAAAAGAGGAAGATTGAAGAGAAACTTATACTTACTGAAAATTATTTGAAATAGTGTGCTAACATCTACAGGGTCTGTTGTAATATAGAAATTTTTACAGCAAATGTAGATAAGAGAATAAAGGAGTTAGAAGAAAAGATTGCTAATATTGCTAATTCTTTTTATGGACTAACTTCACTTACAACATCTATTGATGGAAAAATTTTGACTTTGGAAAACCAATTTTTTTCTTTTGAAAAGGAAAGAGACAAGATCATTCGGAGAGCAAGAAGTCTCAGAGGTTTGGTGAGTCGACGATTGGATTCACTTGGTGTACATAAGAGGGAATGCATGTATATGCTTGTGAAGCCCACATTGACAAAAGTCACTAAGAAAGAATCACTTACACATTTACTGAGTGGACTTGTATCCATATCTCAAACATTCAAAACCGGTTGGGATACCTATATACAGTTACTGGAGAAAGCTTATCTAGAAATCTTGAAATTGGTCAAGCTCCAATAAGTAATCTATAATTATTCTTTCTTTTGCACAGATTCCTAACAATTCTTTCAATTCTTTCACTGGTCTTTGGCATTGATGCCAAAGGGGGAGTATACGTATGTGAAAAATGAAATGAAAAGAAAAATATGTATATAATCCTAGGGGGAAAATATCAGATATAAACTATATTATAGTCATAGTCAATCAGCTCAGGGAGAGCATTTTCCAGTTCATGTTTCAGTTTCAGTTGAATTGGCAGAGAATCTAATTTTTACATGAGTGTTGCCATCAATGCCAAATGGGGAGATTGTTGGAAATTGACACTCATTGGATTCATATGTTGTCATTGATGGCAACAAGATTCTATAGAAGGTATATACCAACAAATACCGACATTGGAGGCATACATTGATAGATACTGGTATTGGAGTAATTAGGGTCATAACTAACACCGACACCGACACCGACATCCAACACTTCATGGAAGCTCACATCAGTTTGGGATCTGAAAAGTTTTATTTGTACAATCATCTTGGAATTATTATATAGGGCCAACATTGAATATCTTTTGTAATGCATTTTAAGCCGACATAAGGCATATTGTTTGTAAAGGGTATATAAGTCAGTTTATTAGGTCATTTTGTAATACAAGGAAGAAGAACAATGTGATGTGAATGATATGTATGTAGATCATTTGTATGTGAAAGTAATATAATGCAATGATCAGTAGATGGTTTGTAAAGCATTCTTAGAGGAAAGGATATACCGTTAAAAGGGTTAGGGTTTATGAACCAATAAAGAAAAAAGTTATAACCGAAACTCTTTTTGTCATTGCAAATGCATTTTGTGAGTTCACCATTATTGTTTTATCTCAGCAAAAGCTTGTAGTCAGTGAGACTCTTTTGTGTTGAGAAGTGTGCTCTAGGCAGTGTGCCTTCCTGCATGTGGAGGCCCCCATACTATGTAATATATTTCATATAGCTAGTGAATTGATATTGTGGGTCACAAATCCCACCATGGTTTTTCCTCTTTGAGGTTTTCCACCTATAAAATTCAATGTGTTATGGTGTTCATTCATGTGGCTGGTTTATTTAATTCATGTTATATGTTTCTTCAATTATCATTTTATATGTGTATGTTATAATAAGTTAAAATCTTATATTACTGGCATAATACTGATTCACACCTCCCTCTCAGTGTTCTTGAATTCCTTCAATTTCAACATGCTCTTCATCCCTTTTCTCTTCTACCATCTTCTCTTCTATCTTCTTCTTTGTTTTCGTTGATTGTTCGTCTTGTGTTGTTGTAGAGACCGGTGGTAGTTGAGTTTCAACTTTGTGTTCTTTTTCCAGTGGAGGTTAAATATATCCACACTTGGTTCAGTAACCGGTGCTTCCTTTGTTATTTGTTTCTCAATAATATCCAATAGTTGTTTAGTTTCTTTAACCGGTTCAATGATATTACCGGTTGTATCAATAGTATCCTAAATTTCTGCAATTTCATTCACACAGAATATGACCAGTGGAGAACTTGTGTCATCCTTATTCTTGATAGGATAGACTACATGCAGTGTAATAAACTCTTTGACATCTAGCTCTAGTGGAGCTCCACTCTCAGTCTAATCAGTTTTATCATCATAACCTTTCAATAGTGCATTCATCCTCTCAATATCTTGTTCAATTCAATGAGTATCATCTGCAACATGTAGAGTCTTTCCATTCAATAGTTTTAGTCTCCTTGTTTTAGAATGAAATTGTCCTTTATACTTAGCAAGCAATGCTAATAACTCTTCTCGAGACAACTCAGGAAAATATTGAAGGAAAATTCTATTAATAATCTATTGTTCCCATTCTAAAATAAACTTCCATTTATTTTCAAGAATTGAATATAAAGAATCCAAAATGTTCTTTTGAATATCTTGTGGTAACCTATTATTTTGACAGAGGTGATTGATTACCTCTTGAACAATTTCTTGTTTCTAACCTTCATCAAAAGAATCAAAATATTCTTTTACATTATCAAACCGCTTTTTCCTTAGTGTTTTCAGAATCCTTTCGAAATTGCTCATTGGTTTGAAAGATGTAACATTAATAGGAGTACTTTGCTTGGAAATTTCTCCTACTAGTTTAGACTTCTTACCAGTTACCTTCATCTTCTTGATTCTTCTTCAGTTGCAGTTTCCTTAGATTCCTCTTGAAGAATGAGATGTCTACCACTTTTCCTCATGGCCATCTTCTTATTTGCATATACCTTAGGTACCTGTTCCTTCTTGATTTGAATACTTCTAGTTACCCACGTACCAGTGGTCATAGAAGTTGCTTGCTCATCTTTCTTCTTTTTCCCTTTCACACTAATGGGTTGTGCCGATGCAATCCTTCCCTGATAGGTTCCTAGTCTTTTCTTCTTTGTATCCTTAGGAGATGCCAAAAGGTTGTTGGCATAACCGATTAGTAAGTCATAACTGACTTCATAGATCATTTCCTGCATTTCATCTTCTCTTGGTTCAACGGCCTCCATAAGACAATAGTCAGTGGTCATAGTGAAACAGATGTCTTTTTCAAAGTGTTCCACGACTTTATCAGATAACCTTACTCTCATGCTCATTTTCTTTTGAAACTCATTGAAATACATATTCATTGCAACTGGAAATGTGCTCTTTACAACCTTTATGCTATTTTTTATTTCGGTTGTAATCAGTATATCCTTAGACCATTGAATATCACCAATTCCTAGAATGAAATTCAGAAAGTAGAAGAATAGACCAATCAAAAGTTGACCATATTTAAATTTCTTACTATTGTCTTTCTTTATTGATTCTAGATTTAACATTAGTTGACTTCTCATCACCTCGCACAGATCATAATCTGCATCTTCTTTCATCATCCTGTAGGAAACATGCATAGAAGTAGATGGTACACTATTCATTCTGCTAGAATGGGATATCTGGTAGCCAATAACCGTTGTTGCAAACTTAACTCCATGATCTATAGTGTTATTGACAGATATAGCACAACCATTAGCAGTGGTCTTTATCAACTCATAACAATCTCCTTTGAGATTTTCTTTAACTTTGGTACTTCACCGCTTTGGCAAAAACCAGTTACTATATGAATAGCCTCCTTTGTGATGGTATGAGACCTATCAAGATACATATTCCCTCCATGTACATGACTAGGGATAATCCTAACATATTCTTCCTCAAAATCTTCAAGAAAGTAGACTACATTATGAAAAGCTTTTCATAAACCCTAATATATTCGAGTTTGATTTTTCCACTCTTATGATACAAAGATTTAAGTTGAGGATATTTTGCCAATGACCCTAGATCCTCAATTTTACAATCTATATAACTAGACAAGTCACCTTTGATGAAAACACCTTGGATAACTTGAGACAATGCATTATAAGACTCCATCTTATCTGTTCCCATTGACTCCATAGCTTCAACAGTAATAAAAATACTCTCTGCTAGTGTAGATGATAATGCTATTTTAGATAATCTTTATTTGAGAGAGAGATTAAAAAAATTAGCTTATTCCCTTCATGCTGGTAGGGTTTTCGGTTGCCCTCTCACATGCACACCCGATTCGTCTTTCCTTAGCTTCAAATCCGATTCAACTTTTTAATTCATAGCACAAATCCATTCTCAATTTTCTATCAATGCTTTGTTTCGCTTTGCAAGTGCTAAAATTTTTTTCTTCGAATGCAATTAGGGTAAAAAAAATAACTTAGTAAAACTTCCTTTTATTAACTTACCCATTGCATTTATTACACTACTGATAGGGTAACAAACCCTAATTACCACTTAACAAACTCACCTATACCGATAGGTATATAATCGGTTGGTAATCCTTAGAAAACTTATAGATAGAAAAATCAAAATTTCTCATATTACAACTCAAAATGCAAAGTATTCTTACCATACTCTCTTAAAGGGGTCTGGAAGTAGATTTACCAATATGCTCCCCTTAGGTTTGTTGAAAATCTCAGTTCAATAGCGTAGGATTCTCCACACTAGGTGAAGGATTAGATTCTTCCAATGGCTTGTCCTCACTTTTCTTCTTCCAAATCCTATTCATCGCTGCCCTAGTTTCTTCAACATCAACCTTCTGCTTTCCTTTCTGATCCTTAGAGTGATTTACCAGTTGGTTCTTCTTAATTCCACAAAACTTGGAAATGTGTGTCAGTTTGTGACAATGATAGTAGGCCACCCCTGATGCTCTCTAAGGTCCCGCATTACCTCTTCCAATTCTTCTTCTATTGTTCATAGCCACATGTCCATAATTATTGCAAATTTTGCAAATCACATTTGTTATCTTCTCCATCTCATATGCACTGAACCAGTTGACATAGGGTTTTTGCTAGTTCATGTTTCTCTGGTTGTCAAAAGTCCTTCTCTAGTCATCGATAGGTCTTAGATTCATGTGAGTTTCTGAATTGCTTGCTCCATATCTGCATTCAATTTATCTATGTCCATACATATTGCATGTGTAACAATTACCTCCAAATATTCTAGACACATATCTAGTACTAGCATTATAGCCTATGTTCTCAATAGATCTGCTTCTACACACATTAGCAGTATGTCCAGGTTTGTGACAAATAAAGCAAACAGGTTTCTAAGCGTTCTTACCAGTAGGCTTCTTAACCTTTGGAGCAATTTTACCTTCATGCATATTTATTTTGGTACCGCAAGATTGTCCTTTCTCAGATGTAATGAATCCTAGTCCAGATGTGTCACCTTTCATCCTCTGAGATTGGATCTATTCATCCAACATAGAGGAGCTCTTATTAAATTTGTAAAGTTTCCCTTTAGCCTCAGTAATATCTTTGGTAAGATATTCATTATGCTTCATAAGGGTCTCTCTAAGAGACATTGATATTTCAAGATCTACCAATAATGCTTCCTTTTCTCTTTCTCCTCATGCCAGTATTCATACAAATCTGCATTCTCTTTCTTGATCTTAGAAATCCCATGATCTTTCTCTTTGATCAGGTCTTCAACTTCCCTCCTTTCTTCAAGTTCTTGACTCATACAGATTGTAAGGGCTTCACATTCTCTCATTAGGTTATGTTTTTCACCATTCAGTTTTTCCACTTCTTCAGCTAGTTCATCAATGTTGGCCTCGTGTGAAGAGCTATTGTCAGAGATCTCCAATAATTGCTCAGTAAGTTCTCTCCTCTTTACTTGTGAAGCCTTGAATCTGCCTCTTATGGTTTCAAGCTCATCCCTAGTTGCATGAAGTACTCTATCCATCTCTCTATAACTCATATCCCCCATAATGGCTTTAGGGTTTCCTTCCAAGTGATTAAGCCTTAAGGAATTTAGGCTTTGATACCAATTGCTAGACTTATAAAGCACTGAGAGTGGGCGTGAATTAGTGATAGCAAAAATAATAAAACTTTAAACCTAGACCAGTAAAAACAATTAACCAATTTACTTAAGACTTTGTATGCAATCCAAAGTGTTATAAAACCATTCACAACAAGAAAAAAATTAACCAGAACTCAAGTGTTTATATGTGGAAAACCTAAGGGAAAAACCATGGTAAGATGGGACTCACAAGTTAACTATCTACAGAAATAGGTTACTGTCCGATTAAGATATATAAAGTGGAGTGAATATTGTTAAAGATCCCAAAGCCATGTTATGAGCTATACCTAGTTAAAGGTAACCTCAGTGGAGGATTTAGATCCAAGTTAATGAATCACCTTTTTAAAGGATTTGTACAATGAAGCTTCTTAGAGCTTAGTCGGTTAGGGGATTTAACTGTTGTAGTGATTAAAAAACAATAGGTGGTATGATGTTGGTATTTTGGTATGGTTTTGTCATTGATGTCAACACCTACTAACACTTATCAACTCTGGCACTTTGGAGGATTGGCAATGTTCACTGGCAAACAAGTGACTTATGCACAGTCACCGGTATGTGGTACACCAATAGAATGTAATGTTCACCAGCACTTGGAATGATATGGAAAACACTTGGTTATGTTGAAGACATTGTTTCGACACTTTTTCTTGGAGATTTGTTCATTGGCATTTTCGTATTTGCATATTTGTTGTTACCGACAAATAGATCCAGGTTATGCACCAATAGGCTTATCTATTCCAGATCAGCATGACACGCTCTGGAGATGATTTTGTTGTTATTGTAAATGCATTAAGCCAACATGTTGAATTGGATATTGCATCGGTTATTGATTTACTTGTAATTATTTTATTGTAATATCTTTTAGAGTCGACCTACTAAAATTGGTCTTAGGTTATGGTATATATGTAAGATCTTATTTGTAAGATCGATATGCAATAAGGATAAGGAATTGTAAGAAGGTATATGCGAGAATAAGAAGAGCTATACACGCAGACATCATTTGAAGGTAAAGCAAGGTTTTGTGAAGACAATCAGAACTACATTGGCACTGAATCAAGCATAGAAAGATGCTAATTTTAGTTGTACATTCTTATTGGATTTAACCATCCAATTGTAGTCAGTGTGACTCCTATTTGTGTTTGAGCAGTGAGCTCTAGGCACTTGGCCTTTCTGCATGTGCAGACCCCATTTGTATACACATACTATCTGTAGTAGTATCATCTGATTGTGGGTAAGGTTACCTACTGTGGTTTTTCCCTTTACAGGGTTTCCACGTACAAATATTGGTGTTATATGTTGTGGATGTTATTGTCTTTCTGTTTCATGCATTAATACTTACCGGTACTACAATTAACTAATAAACTGTCTACTGACAAAGTTTTGTTTACTGGTATTAAGCATTAAGGTTGGTTAAATTGTTTTGGTTTTAATTTACTTGACAATTGATTCAGCCCCCTCTCTTAGTTGTCTCCAGAACCTAACATATGATCTATAAATACCACATCTTGCTTGTATATATCCTTTTCTGCTCACTCAATACTGCAACACGAACATACTCTACAACTCCTTCAATAAATCATATTAACTCTAACTCATAACATCACTTGTATCTTGCTTCTGAAAATAACTCATCACAATGTCTTTTTATATACATTAGATTTCATGTCGGCTCATGAACCTCAACACAATTTCCTGTTCAGTGTATCTAGAAAATCTTCCATAACACATCACAAATCATCACCAAAAATGTTGGTTAGAGATAACATGATAACTCATCACGCAATCAGTGAAACCGGTTGGAATACTAGTGTTGACCTCTTCCAACTCTCATATTGATTGTCTCCATTCGCCTCCTTGCCTCTCTTTGTTGTATCTCGAAACTCGTGACAGTGGAATTGTCCAAAATCGATTGTCTTACCTACATATACATGTTGTCTACATATACCTCTTAGACTTCTCTATACATATGATACCAATTTGCAATACAAAGTCTTAGGAGTAGTACCATTTTGACTTAACTAAGATGACTATGGAAATATGAACATATGTGTGTGTATATGCGCCATCAATGACAACACATAAATTTATCCAATGCAAAAATCTTCATCAAGCCAACATCCACCTTCTCCTTGCCTTTTCTTAAATTGTTATTTTGATATGAGAACTCACCAAAAAGGCCTTATCCTTCTTTGTACTTATGAGATTTCTACATTTCAATGTTCAGTTTATTCAATAACGCTATGCTTTCAATAATTTTTTCTTCTAACTTCAACTTCATGATTTCTTGTTCTAGCTTCCCACATTCTTGTGTCTTTCGATTAATTGTATCCTTTAGACAATCTTCCACTTTTTCCTTTTCTTCAACCTGTTGCTTCAGACTTACAATAGTCTCATTTTCTTGTTTCAACTCTTTATTAACTTCCTGATGCCTTGCTTTGAACTTCTAGTTTTGACCTCTCAGCTTCTTGACACATTATTTTCTACCTTAATATTCTATTCCAAATTTTCATTCTCAAATTCCACACTCTCTAGAGATCTTCAAGGACTATCTTCAATTTTTCATCCAATAATATTATCTCATCATATCCAATGGAGCCATCTATTCAAATAAGATCTCTCTCAAGTGATTAAGCTAGGAGAAATGGATCGAGCTTTGATACCAATTGTTGAACAAACCGGAATACAGAGAGGGGGTGAATTAGTATTTTCAAAACAAAACACACTCAAATTATTCAACTTAATTAGGTCTTAATTAACCTTAGCATAAAGTGATATGTGCAATAGAAATGAAAAACAAAACATACACACCCATAAGAGATACACCATATTTTTATACGTGGAAAACCCAAATGGAAAAAACAATGGAGAGGGTTAACTCTCAAGATGATATAACTAGTTACATGGGATCACAAAGGCTCATTGTAGGAGGGCTCGCTACTTGGAGGGCTCATTGCCCATATTGCAATGGATTTTTGCTGAAAAGCTCACTGATAAGAATAATAGATAAAAATCAACCGAGAAATTTGCATCTACAATTGCATGGGATTAGTTCCCGTTAAGCTCACACAATAACTACTTGTAGTATACCCAGTCAAGAATCTCTGCAATTCTATCTCAATCGACCTTCTCCAAACATTGTTGCATTAATTCTTCCTTTCTCCCTCAACACTTGAACTCATGAATGATCGCACTTCCACACACTCATTCACTTCATTCACTCTTCTTCAACTCATACCTCATACCTCATACCACTACCAGATCAGATCATCACATATATATACAATTTTGATATATGTACTAATTCGGCCTCAAGAACACTATCCCCAAGAATAATTCTTCATCCGTCTTCTACATGATTTTTTTCAAGAGTATTCCAATGGTTATATTACATGTCACAATCATTGGAGCAAAACAATAATTAAAGCATTTTAAGGTAGTTAGACCTAGAATGAACATAATCTCGAACTTCTACAAGAATATGCTTCCTAAGCATAAGGAGCATTATCCAACTCGGCAAAAAAATTTAAAGACATGAACAATAAATCATCAGAATATTATCACTGGAACTCAAAAGCTGGAGGAAATTGAATATCATAGAACTATCAAACATTGCACAACCGGATATATTTTTGGAGCACAACTTTGGAGGATGAATTTTGAAACATCAAATTTGAATACAACAATCTTCAATAATGAATATTAGCATATAAAAACCATTCTATCATATCTACAATGAAACAAGGATGCAGAGCATTGTAATCCTAGAATCAGTCAACTAAATACCACCAGACTACATTATCACTACATGTACATCTAAAACACGAAACCAGTTGCCACAACCAACGCCAAAAACTCAAATATCAAGAGAAACATATCCACATACTAACAATACTCATTTCTAGACCAATCAATCTATTGGAAAACATATTGACAACATATATATTTAACTCCCATTGTTGTACACATTACATACTACCTTACAAAATTTGGACCAATCTAGATCACCGGGTTTGACATCAATGACAACCAATCAAATATTTCTAACACCCTCTAACAAGTCTCACATCTCATTGTTGCTCTCATCTTACCTTTACCTTTATAAATAAGGTTTTTTATATATTTTTACTCACCTCAATACGTTTTCTCCTTCAATGAAATAACATATAATAAGTTGCTTCTCTCTAGTATGAAAGGTGGTATGTACATTTGATTCTTGAGTTGGATGGAAACCAACATAATATCAGAGCCCCTTTGTCCAACTTCCAATTTTTGAGAGTTTTCACCATCCTTTGTTTAAGGTTTGGGGTCACTCTTAATCCACGTATTACTTTCTTTAGCGGTTCCAATGTTTCATTGGGTGCAATCGTGGGCATTATAATTTACTTGACCATGGTTTTTTAATAGCTCGGCCTGCACTATTGTTTTTGGCTTCACTTCCTAATATGCAGATCTTTGGTGGATAGTGTGGTCGTCCACCCTCCTTTCACCGTGAGGTAAATCATCAAGCTCTGAGAGGCCAAGTCGAGGCTTTTTTGTAGAGAGCCCATTTGTTGTTTGGTCCATGTTTAGCGTGCGCTAAGATCTAGATTTTCCCAACAACTAGGATTGTTGTATTTACCGACATTTTTGTGTATCATGCATAGAAGTTCAATTTTTTGATTTCCAAGGCATCGGCCCCTTGAGAATGTGATTGGATGACAATCACATCAACACTTATCTCCCTTCTTCTTACATTTGTTTGGTCTAAATGCATCTCTTGTTCGGTGGGCGGGACGACCAGCTTTGAATTCCACAGACTAAGCAACATATTATGTCTAGAGAACCTTAGTCAATTCCGAGTGTTTAACTCTTTAAAATTTAGAAATGTATTTTTAGTGTGGTCACACACTTTAAGCAGCATATTAATCCTAAAAAAATGGTAGTCAGTTCAAAATGTTTAACACTTTTAAGTCTAAAAGAGTAATCTTAATATGTGTAATTTAAGAGGTTCCATATGAAACAGCTTTATATACTAATATTTGCTAGTATCATCCTTGTTGGCTCGACTATAATGGCATTGACGATCTCGCCGAACACGGTGCTTACACGGCTGAACACAGTGCTTACACGGCCGAACACAGTGCTTACATGGAATATGAGCATCTCGAAGTTGGGATGGGAGTTGGGCCATGGATCAGACTGGTTGGGTGGGATTGAAAGTTGGCATTGGCACTAGAATCACCATATTCATATTTCCGTCCGCACCGTATCTATCTATATTACGTATATAATCATGCTGGATCGACCTATTATCCATCATATCATGAACGGGCCCCACCCCCATATAGAGATAGGGTGGCTTGATCTATGGATCTCCAACCAGGGAACCCTTATTCCTCCATCCCGGTTATTTAAGCTGAGCTCTAACTATCTATATATAGGGTTTACCCGCTTAGTTCAGTCCCATCCGTATATAGGGTAAGTCGAGGGAAGGGAGCTACTCATCTCATATCACGTCTCCGAGAAAGCACACCTTTGCTAGTCAGATTGTTGTGTGAGACCATTATTTGGTGGAGCTAGAACGACAATTTTTGTTTAGATTCGTGTTTTTGCTTTGGATGGCTGCGTAGACTTTTTAAGCATCCATTTTTGCTTGAGTTCGGAGGCTCGATTCTTTCTGTGTATGCTCATTTCATGGTTTGATCTAGAGTTTATTGGTAGATGGATCTCTATAGACGAAGGATTCATTTATATACATCGATAGATCTGTTCGATTTCTTAGAGTTTTTCCACCGTAGGCGATTGCTCCTTAAATCAGCCTCTCATAATTTGATTCAACGTTTTCTACTTTTGTTGGCTTTGGTGATTGCTCATCTGCTCTTTGTTAGTGCACTTAACATTTTGTCCCGCATCATAATTTATGGAGAAGTGATGATGCATGTGTGTTTGTGCATTTAAGTCCAACCAAGGAGTTTTCTCTCTGTCTCTTCAGTCTCAGACATTATATGTATGATTTTCATAATCTATGTTCCTCTGATCTATATATTATTTTGTAATTCATAAATATTTATCAATGAAGATTATTGAATTGCATTAATTCTGTTTTGCTTATTTCTTTTTTGTTAGATCTATTTTTATTTTGTAGGGATAGTTGCAAAATTCTACATGGTATCCGAGCAAGGTTGTGTTGTGACCATTTCACACATCACCCCATCGCAAATGGGGACCCCCTCTTTTTGCTCACTTTTTGCTTCGTTCTTTAGGATTTTGTTAGTCAGTTAGTTGTCTGGATTTAGGGTCAAGCCTTAGGGTTTTTATTTTTGTCTTTTCAGGCCAAAATCCAGTCGTTTTTGAGAGCTTTTGAGCTTCCTTTTCTAGGATGCAAATTTTTGAATGCAATGAATTCGCCAGAATGGTTTAATGTTCAATAGGAATGTTGATGCAGAGCTTAAATTTGTCTAAGTGTTGAGAGTGAAGTGTGAATTTTTGTCCGATTGAATATTTTGACTAAATTTTGACTTTTTTGATTTTTGGTCCTGGGCATTGGAAATGATTTGTTTTTGCCTTGTGAAGTGTTAAAATGTGAAAAATCATGTTATTTTGGCCTGTAGGAGCAAAATCGCTCCTATCCCTCAGTGAAGGACGGGAGCTCATTTTCAAATATCTCACTATTCCTGCAGAGTCAAGACGAACTTCAAATTGGAAGTGATGGAGAACGGCGAGATCTTTCCATTGAATATAAATTGAAGATTTTCATGAGCACCAAAACGCCTCTAGGAGAAAAATCGCTCCTGTCCCTCAGTGAAGGACCGGAGCTACAAATCAAATTTTGCCTTGTCCTTGCAAGATTTCGTTGACTTGATGATTTGAAGAGGTCCAAAGGAAGATGCTTTACCAAATGAATATAATTTGAAGTGCTATCACAAAGGAGAATGGTCCAGAATGCAAATTTCGCTCCTATCCCTCTCCAAGGGACCAGGGCGAAGTACCTTATAGCTCCTGTCCCTCTCCCAAGGACCAGAGCGATGTCCTTCATTGGGCAAAATCCAGGCAAAAATCAAGATAAGTTTACGTCCAAAGGCAAGGAAGAGCGTGAGATGAACTCATTGAATACAAATTGAAGATTTTTAAACATCCACAAGGGTCCCAAAATGCCTAGTTCACTCCTGTCCCTCTAGAAGGGACCAGAGCGATTTTTGTTATCATTAATTTTCTTGCCAAGTTGCAAACGATATCAAGGCATGGATGAATGGGGTAGAGCATGACGAGTCCGTTGAATATAAATTTGGGACCTGACAAAATGAAATGAAGGCCACAAGAGATGGATTGCTCCTGTCCCTCTCCAAGGGACCAGGGTGATACAATGGTTATATTGCCTGTTACTTAAGTTTGAAATCGATCTAAGTCAAGACGAAGGGTGGTAAGAACATTTCAAGGCATCTTCATCAAGCACAAGCATTTAAAGGTCATCACAATGAAGAAATTTGCACCCTAAGACCTATATCGCTCCTGTCCCTCAGGAAGGGACCAGGGCGATGTTGGATATATTGGCCATTTCATGCAAGATTTACGTAAGATCAAGGGTTTGCAAGGTCTTAGAAGCTCCATGGCATGATTAGAGGGTGATACACAAAGATTTTGAACATAAAATGATCACCAAGATGTACATAGGGACCATATCGCTCCTGTCCCTCTCCAAGGGACCAGGGCGATTTGCCTTGGACTCTTCATTTTGTTTCGAGTTCATGCCAAGTCAAATACTCCACAAGATCATACAAGGTTCGAGACATCATTTGAAGATCATGTGCAAGAGTCTTGAACGTCCAAACATCGTCAAACATGCTAAAGAGCTCATATCGCTCCTGTCCTTTGGACAAGGACCAAGGCGATCCCATCAAAAACACTCATATTCCTTCAAAGTTGAGGCAAGGCGAAGATGAACAAGGTAAAAGACGGCGTTTGGAAGACATCACAACAAAGATCGAAGTTTAAAGTTGCTAAGATTAAAGAGAAAGACATGGATCGCTCCTGTTCCTCTCCAAGGGACAAGGGTGATGATCCTCTCAAATGTCCGAACACTTCATGAAAACAAATGGAACAAGCATAGAAGAAACAAGCAATGAAGTTATTCGCCCTACAATGAAAGTTCGAGGATCAAAGATGCATATTGAACGTGAAAACATGGAGATCGCTCCTGTTCTTTGGACAAGGACCAGGGCGATGAACACCCAAAGGCACTTATGCGCACATGCAAGGCAATCAAATTCGAAGGACCCATCAAAATGATCGATATTGAACATGGAAAGGAAGGAGATGAACGTTGAAGTTGCAAGAATCAAGACAAAAATCATGACTCTCTCCTGTCCCTCTCCAAGGGACCAGGGCGATGAGGTACGTCCCTTTCATTTTCATAATTTTGGTGCCAAATAAACATTTCAAACTTTCCTTAAATGCTAAGTTCGATAAAATTGAAAATCCTATTTAAATTAGCATTTAATATGGCGTTGATCATTTATTAATTATTTTGCCTTTATTTAAAAATTGAAATTTATAAATTAAAACGAAAGGCATTTAATTAATCATCAATTAATTAATAAAAAATCGAATTTGAGCGCTCATATATGGAGGTCAGCCTTGCTATTTAATTAAAAAATCATTTTAAAAAATTGTTTTATCTCCAAGTCGGCCTAAGGGCATGGAGAGGTGCAAGCGCTATATATGGAGGGTGAAAACTATTGTTTTCACATCATTATTTTTATCCCTCTACATGCGAATTAAGGAGAAGGAAGGAAGTGCGAAGTGTGGGGTGCGAATTCCATTCAAATCCAAGGTGGCGCTATTACATCAAAGGTGGTGCGATACTTCATTTGAGCGAACTTGAAGATCACGTTCAATCCAAAGGTGACGAAGTTGATCTTTTGAGGAAATAACTTTGAAGATCATTTATACATCAATTTTGCCTAGGCGATCTTTTGTCTTTTTGCATTCTAGAGCTAGCTCTATATTGAGGTATGGCGATTTGATTTTATTGCTTTTACTCATTCATCGTCATATTTTAAGTTTTGAAGTTTTGAATTTCGAATTTCATTGCTCAATCCTTTGTTTTTAGGAAATGATAACTCTAGAGTCTTATCATGAGGTTTCCTAAAAACTTTATCTCTCTAATCTATGTTATTTATTGCGAAATATGGTTCTCATAATGAAATGTTGTGTAGGTATGGCGACTCCGAAGACGGGAGCATCCACCAGCCGTTCAGCTCTCATGAAAGAAGATCAGAAGACCGAAGAAATGGAGACCAAGATCGTGTCGAAGTGGAGCAACATTCGAGATACAAACTTGGGGAACTTTAGCACGAAGAAGTTTCGAGAGGTCCCTTACATTGGCAAGCCATCACCTGTCGCCCGGAGAATAATAGAGAGTGGCATCATCAAGGCGGCCAGTTTTCCTCCAGCTATTCAGTGCCACGAGTTGATGATCGAGTGTGCTCGCCAGTACAATCCACAGTCCAGGACAATTGTGTCCAATGAGGGAAACACTTTGGCGTACCTTTCAGAGGAAGCTATAAGTGAAGCTTTCCATCTTCCAGAGCACAGGGACATGATATACAAGAGCATTGAAGGAGCCAGATCAGTGTACGATGATGATCCAGATGCTTGCTTAAGCATAATCAATAAGAACTGGCTACTTAAGAGTCGTCCCCGTCTAAGCAAGGTACCGAACACACCGCACAGGATTGATTTCCAGGAGGAGTACAAAGATTTGATTACTATGCTCAACAGAGTTACAGGAGCACCTCATGCCTTCTATTTTGAGAAGTGGATGTTTTACTTCATCCAGGTGATTGTTCAAGGAAAGGGTACAATACATTGGGCTAGGATAATTAGCCATTGCTTAGACGTATAGTTGAGGAGACTCAGGGCTACTAAGTCCTTCCACATGAGTTCATACGTCATCTATGCTTTGATCAGGAGTGTTGAGTACGCAGGACTACCTCACAGAGGAGTGATTGGAAGAGGACCCGGCGAGGTCAGAGCTTGTGAATCCTATACCTACTTGCATCATCCGCCAGGGAAAAACTACAAGTTAGTCAATGATACCTTCACGATGAACATCACGAGGAGGTTGCAAGGAGGGATTCACAATAGATTATCTCAGGACGCCCAGGAATTCATCAAGAGGTACGGTGCTTGGTTCATTCAGTTTCCCAAGTTTACTTACATTAGAGTGCATGGATGTCCTTTACCACCATACATGTTGCCGAGATATCCGACATACAGAATTGTGTTACTTGAAGTAACGAGGCAGTTGGCAGCATATGTGAAGGCATTCAGACACAGACATCAGAATGGAGTCCAAGTACCTATTATTTTGGGTAATTCAGTTGAGGTATGTCCTAATGTCTTAGCCATGGATGACGCAGAGAAGGAGTTAGCCTTGTATTCTTTTTCATCTTTTGCTTGGAGAGAGAGTTTTGATCCACATGGACATTTAGAGGAGACGGTCGGTAGAAGATTTAGACATGAGCATCAAATTGAAGATTTTATGATGAACCTCCTAGATGATCTTGAAGTGAAACGAAAGATACATTCTAGATTGCCTTTGGATTTCATCAGGAAATGCAGGATTTACAGAGTGGCCGACCAAGCTCAGGACAATGGCAGGCATATCCAGTCTTGCTATGATAGAGAAAGCAAAACAATAAGGTTGGATTGGAATGAGCCTGAGGTCATGGATTTAGATGCTTTGATGGCACCAGTTTTGTCTTGTACTCGCAGATGGGTAGACGTTCAGCATCAGAAGTTGAGAGAACAAGGCACAGCTATGTCTTTTACTTTGGAAGAGAAACCAGCCGAAGGTGGATCAAGTGTGAGTGAAGGCAATCCTAATCCTAGAAATTCAGGTGAAGGTAACCTTCGATGTGCCAGTGAGGGTAATCTCCATCCAAGAGGTTCGAAGAGAAAAGAAAGGTCAGAAAAGAAAGAGTCTTCCAAGAAAAAGCAAGGTGCCAACAAAGATCAAACACCAGGTACTTCTTCTAGACCAGAGGATAGAACAATTTGAGTGGAAGAGTCCATGGAGTCGATGGTACAGAATGACAGGCAGGAGGAAGGACAGGCATAGCATGTTTCATCAGATGGATCTCTCCAAGACTATGATTTAGAAGAAGATAATGAAATAACATCTCCTCCCAGACAAGAAGAAATAGTACATAAAGAAATTCAAGTTCAAGAGACAAGATCGATGAACCTTTGGGACGTCAGGATCCAGTTAGATCACCAGTGCAGGCATTGCCCCTTCAATCGATCAATGAAGCAGAAAGATTCAGGAACCTGGTCCAGCGTACATGTAGTTGGATGGATAGATCTCATACAGTGGCCATAGAGTTTGTTACAAGGATGACGAAGATCATTCATCAGGCTATCCAAGTTCTTGAGATAATCCACAGATTAATGGTAATAGTAGCTGCATTTGCCCATACCAAGGACGTTATCATCCCTGTCTTGAAAGTAATAAGACATACATCCAGAAGAATTTTAGCGCAGGAGAGGATCTTGGAAGGTGATTCTCACAGTTTATTTCAGTGGTCAACCTTACTCCATATAAAGAGTGTTCTCTTCGAGGACATCAGTGTTAGATATAGTCAAGTTGAGGAGGTGATCAATCCGATCCAGGACAGAGTATTTGAGGTACTTTGTATCATTCTTGGCAGAGGGATCAAGGTCGAGACAGATGTGGATATGCAGGAATTTGAGGATAGAATCAAGATCATCTTTCGCAAGGACGTAGATGTTACAGATGAGTAGTATGATCAGATGTTTGCCACCATGCTCCTGATTGATAGAACGAAGGAACTTGAACCTACTTGGGACGCAGCTCTTCTAGATGCATTCGATCAGGTCATCCACTTGGAAGAGAGTATCAAGAATCTTCCCGAGATTCCAATCACAGAAATCGAAGGAATCGTGACAAAATTCATTGCATATGCTAAGAAAGAAAATTGGAAAGGGAATAAGATTCTAGATGAAAGGTTGTTACAGATGACATGACATCTTATTTCTCATTGGTTGATACCTCCTAGGTTTTTGTGCCGAATTTAATATTTGGCTATGTATTTAATATTGTTCAGTAAAAAGGAGGTCATTTGTAACAAACCCTAATTAGGGTTTAGGTGTCATGATCTTGTCCGTTGATTTACTTTCAATCTGGACATTTCATTGTAACTGGGGATGCTATTTATACCCCCATTTTTCATTTCATTGGGTAATAGATAATAGAGTAATAGTCAGATAATAGTCAATAGTTGATGTAAGAGAGATTAGAGTTAGAAGCAATTTTATTTTGTAGCAAGATTGAGTCTTGAAGAGAGAAATTCAAGCAATTGTTGTACATGATGACTTGGAAATCAATAAAATATTGAAGTTATGGTGTTTTGTTGCAAATTTCTTGAGTTATCTTCATGGTTGTTTGATACACTTGAATCGTGCTCAATCGAAGTAGTTTGTTAATTTGAAAGACTAAGTGTGAGATTTGATATTTGGTAGGATTCGTAATCCAAACCACTAGCTTCTTGCTGATTGTAGGAACGCCTTGAGTGGTCGACTGGAGAACACTTTGAGTCCTTAATCTTCAATTATCATTGTGTCTTGGATATGTACCTTCGTAGTAGTGTCCTTGATCTTTGATGCATTGAATACCATTATATTACCTTAGAAGATCGCACTAATTTCAATTGAGTTGTTATCTTATGGCAAAATTGAAGTTGGTTGAGTCTTGCCAAATCTCGTCCATACTAAGTCATTCATAGGGTTAGGCTAGATTAGACCTCTTTAAACCCTATCTTTTTGCTATTTTTTGAAAGTTCCTTTTAGTTTAGTAAAATCTTCGAGCTTTAGAATGTGTAAGACCCCTTGGAGGAAACAACAAATCACATCATACCACTAAAAAATCTTGTCCACACGTAGAGACCCTACTAAAAGAACCTTGGAGTTTACCTAACTGATCCTTTTTGCAGATCTTCTGCAGTTAGAGACTATTTTCTCAAGAGAGGATAAGATGCCTATTGGTATTTTATTCTGTGTATGATTGTGTATAAAATACACGTCAATAGAATTGGCGCTAGAAGGAGGGCTCTTAGTTTCCGAAAGTTCGAAGTCCGAAGATTTTGAAAAGAGAAATACATTGCAAACATGATCATGAAGTACGATGGTGTTGCCGAATGAAGGATTGAATCAAGTAGTGCAACCGAATTTACAGATAGGTAACACTCAAGAGGACATCATTTCCGAATTGAATCAAGTAGCTTGGAACGTAAGGAGAAGTGGAGTTGAGTATAACAGAGTTAGAGTTATTTTGGAACAAGAGGAAGATAGAGCCGAAGAACATCGAAGGGTCATAGCTAGAGATCTTCGCAATCAAAGGAACCCACAATAATCCTTGCAAAACTTCACGCTGGATCACATTGGTTCTTTCTCGCCCGAGAAACATCAAAGGTTGTTGAGGTCGACAGCAGGCATCAAGAATCTAAGTGAACTTCAATTTACTTCTAAGGCGAAGCGAGCTAAAAAAGAGGACACTCCCAAAGAGTTCGAACTAAGGTTGGAAGGATCTCTTGAGTCATCACAAGTTCTTCAAGAATAAGTACAAGCGGCGATCTAATCTAGTATCTAGGCAATTTCACAAACAAAGAGCCAAGCTAGTTTATCAAGTTTAGCTTCAAAGAGTACAATGGCTCAACGCACTCCACCTCCTCCTCCTCCTCCTCATATACTTAATGGTGCGACTTGGCTAGTCAACAATCCATCACCGTTGGAATTTGCAGTTTACCATGATATGCCGAAGAATCCAGAACACTTTTGTTCCAAGTTCAATGTCAGTGATTTCCATCGCACGGCAGAAGATCACATCAAGATGTTCGAAGACCTTCTTCGTAACAGACAAATTGAATATGGGGATGTGGCATGTAGGCTTTTTCCTTACTCATTGGGAGAAGAGGCATACTTTTGGTTCATTCACTTGCCTACAGGGTCCATCAGGACTTGGGACGCGATGAAAGATGCATTCATTGCTAAATTTGGCATCCCAACTACACCAGCAGAGTTATATAGACAATTCGTTGAGGTTCGAAGGAGAGAGCATGAACCTATTACTTCCTTCAACAACAGATTTCATCGCGCATACACAATGCTACGTCCTCCTTATCTTATTGCAGATCCAAGGGAAATTTACTATGGTGCTTTAGACCATCTCACAGCTATGTTCGTAAGGATGCATCCAACTCTGAATGTTCTAAATGCGGCCTATGCAAAGGCCATTGAAGTGAGTAAGCACATGGGTCAAAACATCACTGGACCACTACTACATATGGGACCTGTCGCAGCACCGAACCAGATGCAGGCAGTTGGTATGGCCTTGGCCAACCAAACTCCAGTCATGAACCCAATCCCGCAAGCGACATATCCAAGCGTACAACCGGCGAATCAGTTGGTCCTTCACCCAGGAGCTCCAATTTCTCAAGCTCCACCTGCGCAACCTGTGTACCTACAAAATGCCACAAATTCGTGAAGGACACAAGAAGAAAAGGATGAAATGAAAGAGTTGATCGAACAAGTCAAGAAATTATCAACTGAGGTCACTCACTTGAGGAATCAGAATAATCAACTCCAAAGTATGCAAAGAATCAATCACAATCAAAATTTCCAAGGAAACAATAATCAAGGATTTAGAAATAATTATCAAGGGAATAACAATCCAGGCTTCCAGAGAAGACCATGGAATACGGCTCCCAACAATGGAAATGTGGTGACGCCTTTGGACAATCCACCAAATGCGCAAAGTCAAGAGAATCCTTCTACAAGCAAAGTATTTTTAGCCGAAGCAGCCTTGTCCAGTTGGTGCAGACTCCACAACACGAACCAACATTCCGAGTTGCAGTGTCCTGAATTCAAAATTGCAGTCGACATTTTCCAACAAGAGATGCGTACCACTAATCCACCTGAAAATCCTCCCACCACAGGGTACGAAATTGTTCCAACCACGCAGTATGGTCAAGCCATGATCGTTGAAACCTGCAGATATTCACAAGAAGAAATTAGTCAAGTGCAAAATGAGAGATTTCCTCCAGAGTCAGCCAATGGACCGATGGTACCACCAGGATCTCAGTTTCCGTCAGCGTCTGCAAATGGACCTGTAGAAGATTCAGAATACTATTTTCCACCATTAAACGACAGTGTCCTAGTAGAAGGGATAAAAGAAGTGTTTCATCAATCATCAGGAGGAGTGAACCAAAGAGTATATCACAGGAATCAGAGGAATCTTGAACCGTTAACAACGTCGATTCCTCCAAATAATTTCTCAACTCCGCCGGATCCCCAAGCTAGCAATGTTCCAGAATATCCACAGAACACCCAAGAATATAGACAAAGGAATATTTCACCTCCCGCGGGAAATGAAATGAAAAGATTGGCCGCCTTGGTGTTAGATGAACTCAAGAAAGTTAACGTAAGTCTACCACTCTATGAGTTGCTCAAAGTGTTAGAAATTAAAGAGGCAGTGATCAATAGTTTGAGTGAACCTAGTACAACAAGGTCAAATGTTCAAGCCACTATTAATGTGACCCAAGAGGAAGGCGATTCCCAAGGACAATCCGAACAAAATGAATGCATGGTTCAAACTATAACCTTCCCAGCTAAAAAGGAAGATATGTTGGAAGGAAAAGTATTACTCAAAAGGGGCAAGACTAAGAAAGCTCAGCCTACAGTCAAAGAGAACCTCACCACTAACTTGGTTCTTCCCGAAAAGGAAGTCGCAATCAAGAAAGATGTAGTTAAGAAAGGAAAATCTACAAGCAAAGCCAGTTACTCAAAAGAAGAGAGTCCAGCAAAAGATGATCATTCAAAGATTAATCAAGTCAAACATCAAGAATCAAGTGAGGAAACCTCAGTGCCTTCTCAAGGAAAGGATGAACCAGCACCGTTCTTGCTATCAGTCAGGATATTTGGAAAGCTATTACACAATTGCCTTTATGATTCCGGAGCCTCAAGCAATGTGATGCCCCTGATCGTTTGTCAAAGACTTGGAATAACTCCTGCACCTACCAAGAGGAAGGTCACTCAGCTTGACAAGACAGAAGTTCCAGTCATGGGTGAATTAAACAACATACATATGCAATTGGCCGCAGATCCAAGAGTCCAAAATTTCATAGATATATCAGTAGTGGATATTCCAGATTCATATGGAATGCTCCTGAGTCGAGATTGGTCCCGAAAATTGAATGGATATGTATCGACCGATTTCGCACACATGTGGCTACCATGGAGAGGAGTCCCGAACCAGATCAAGATTGATAGCACCCCAAGGTTGAGGTTGATGATAACTGAATATGGGGAAGACAATGAAGTCCTATTTTTAGAGTCCGACCTAGGAACGTACAAGCCCAAAGTGGAGGAGATCTTGATGATACAAGGTGTGCAAGATGAAGATACCCAGCAAGAAGTCATGTAGTCAACTGAGATCGTCATTGAAAGCGATCAAGGATCCGATCAAGAGGATGAAGGCATGTTTGAAAACTTCAGAAGGTTCGTACAAAGAAATATCAAGCAAAGTGTGCAACTTGGCAACCTAACATCCGTCCGAGATTTGCTTCTTCCGAATTGGTGTAGAATTCACAATGCTGTCCACTCAGAGTTATCTTGTACTTTATGCCAGACCGCATTGGAGCAAGTATATAAAAGAGTTCCACAGACACTGATTGTGGAAGAAATTCAAGATTCAGAGAATGAGAGCTCTACAGAGACCGAGAGTTCTATGGAAGATGAAGTTTTATCCGACACATCAAATGAAAGTCATGAAAGTCCAGAGATAGAAAATCAAGAAAATCAAATATGGACACTAAGGTTCGACGGATCTAAGTCCAAACAAGGATCTGGAGCTGGATATGAATTGATTAGTCGAAAAGGAGAAACATACCTTGCCGCTCATAGGTTGCAGTTCCCTTGCACCAACAACGTAGCAGAATATGAATCTTTGGTTCATGGATTACTATTAGCCATCCAAAAGGGGGCGAAGATACTGCAAGTATATGGAGACTCAGAAATTGCAATAAGGCAAATCAGAAAGCAATATGTTTGCCATGATAAAAGATTAACCAAGTACAGGAATCAAGTCTGGGATCTAATTGAAAGTTTTGATGCTTTCAATATCAATTCAATTTATAGACATCAGAATCAAGTGGCCAATTCACTTGCACAGGCCACTAGTTCGTTAATACCATTGGCAATGGAAGGATTAAAGAAGTTTACAATCGAGTTAATATCAGTTCCTTCAGTCCCAGACAACATTACCAATTTCCAAGTTTTCGAAGACGACAAGCGCATTCTAGACTTCCTAACCAACACAGACGTCTTCTTAACACAGATCATAGATGAAGATGAAGTGGGTGAAGCTGAGTTCGATGCTGAAGGAGTCCTGAACTTAAAGACAAACACTATTCCAAAAGGAATGGTGGAATTAGAAAGGATTTTTGATCCTGACAAGCTGAAAGAAAAGAAAAATCACAATGTAGAAGGAAATATGTGTGATGCAATCAATCTAGGTGATGAGACACAAGTTAAAAATGTTTTCATTGGAAAGTCCTGCACAGCGACTGAAAGAGATGGAATCCTGAAGAACATGAGGGACTTCCCAGATGTCATCGCATGGAGCTACGAAGATCTTAAGACCTACGACACTGCAATTATCACTCACACAATCCCGTTGAAGCGAGGAAGCAAGCCATTTAGGCAAAGGCAAAGACCCGTCAACCCTTTGTTGGAACCACTGATATACCAAGAAGTGAAGAAGTTACTCACAGCTAAAATCATCTTCCCAGTAAGACACTCGACGTGGGTCGCCAACCTGGTACCTGTTAGAAAGAAAAATGGAGAGATCAGATTGTGTGTTGATTTTAGAAATCTCAACAGAGCATCAGAGAAAGATAACTATCCGCTCCCATCATTAGATGAAGTATTGCAGATCGTCAACGGATCGCAGATGATGTCCTTTTTAGATGGATATTCAGGATACAATCAAGTCCTAGTCGAACCTGAAGATCGACTGAAGACTGCTTTCACTACCAAATGGGGAACGTTTGCCTATAAAAGAATGCCTTTTGGACTCATAAACACCGGGGCCACATTCCAGAGAGCTATGGATATCGCTTTCAGAGATTTAATTGGTAAATGCATTATTATATATATGGATGATATCACAATTTTCTCCAGGTAGAGAGAAGATCATGTGGACGACTTGAGAACAGTCTTCCAAAGATGCAGAAGATACGGTGTCTCCCTCAATCCAAAGAAATGCATATTTGGAGTTACAGAAGGAAAGCTTTTAGGACATGTCATTTCAGAAAAAGGAATATCTATCGATCCTGAAAGAGTGAAGGCCATATCTACTATCAATTTGCCAGCAAGCAAGAAAGAGCTCAAGTCATTTTTCGGCAAGATCAACTTCATCCGAAAGTTCATTACCGGATTTGCCGAGATTGTCAGACCATTGAATGAAATGTTAAAGAAAGATGCAAAGGTTGAATGGACTCCACAAGCCAGAAGGGCATTTGAAGAAATAAAGACTGCAATTTCAGAAGCACCAGTGTTGATCAGTCCAGATTATCTCAAACCTTTTTATTTATATTTTTTCGCCTCTGATTACACTTGTGCCGCCATTCTCACCCAAAGAAGTGAAGAGAGGGACGAGAATCCAATTGCCTTCATGAGCACTCCGTTGAAAGATGCAAAACTGAGATATCCAAATGTTGAAAAGCAAGCCTACGCATTAGTAAAGGCAGTGAAGAAATTCAGACATTACCTCCTGAGAGCCAAAATTTATGCGATAGTGCCTGACGCAGCCGTCAAGACTCTTCTCATGCAAAATGAATTAGGAGAGAGAAGAGGGAAGTGGGTCGCCATTATCCAAGAATTTGATATTGAAATACAGCCCATGAAACTTGTTCGAGGACAAGCGTTGGCTCAGACATTGGCAATCGATGGACTAGGATTAGTCCAGCAAGTTTATGAATTAGAAGATGTCACGCATGATGAATGGTACAAAGATATTGTGACATATTTTCTTAATCACAGATGTCCTGCTCATATGACACCTACACAAAAGAGAGCATTAAGATTAAAGTGCCAACATTACATGCTTCAAGGATCTATTTTATACCGCAAAAACTATGAAGGAGTATACCTGAGATGTGTTGGCAAAGATGAAGCAAAGCAGATAATTGAACATTTCCATTCCAAGTTTGGAACCGGACATGGAGCCAACCTCGCCACAGCTCACCAGATCCTAAGAGCAGGATATTATTGGCCTACGCTTTTCAAAGATACATTCAATCACATTAAGACCTGCCACACATGTCAAGTTGCAGCTTTTAGAGAAAGAAATCCTGCCATGCCACTGAATCCAGTGATTGAAGCCAGACCATTTGCTAAATGGGGAATGGACTTTATTGGTGTCATCAACCCCGCATCCTCAGCACAACACAAGTACATCATTACAGCTACAGATTATTGTACCAGATGGTCAGAGGCACAAGCACTTAAGGTTTGTTCTACTGAAGTTGTAATCAAGTTTTTAGAGGAGAACATAATCACAAGGTTTGGATGCCCTTATGCATTGGTTTGCGACAATGGATCGGCGTTCACATCATTGAGATTCTCAAATTAGGCTTTTGAGTACGGAGTAACCCTCAAGTTTTCA
This sequence comes from Cryptomeria japonica, assembly GCF_030272615.1. Lineage (NCBI taxonomy): Eukaryota > Viridiplantae > Streptophyta > Pinopsida > Cupressales > Cupressaceae > Cryptomeria > Cryptomeria japonica. Next base: position 206,358,750 of record NC_081408.1, read on the forward strand.
TCAAATTACTATCCTCAGGGTAATGGGTTAGCAGAATCCACAAACAAAAATTTGCTCAGCGTCATCAAGAAATTATTAGAGAGAAGTCCAAGAGAATGGCACACCCAATTGAGATTTGCTTTATGGGCAGACAGAATTAGAACAAAGAACGCATTAGGCATTTCGCCTTATTTTCTGGTTTATGGCCAAGACCCAGTCTTCTCCATGCAACTCAGGATTCCAACTTTGAGATTCATTCAGGAGTACATGGAAGACACTGATGCAGTGCAGGCCAGATTGACACAGTTGATGAACCTGGAAGAAAAGAGAGATCAAGCATTAGAGAACTTTGCTAAACACCAAGGAGTGGTGAAGAGGTGGTTTGATCGACAAGCAAGAGTCAAGGCGTTTCGAATTTCAGATCTCGTCCTGTATTGGGACAAAGCACATGAGAAAAGAGGAGAACATGATAAGTTTGATAAGCTCTGGAAGGGCCCTTATCAAATTTCAGAGATATTGGGAGAAAATGCATTTAGGTTGCAGACTTTAACAGGAGAGGACATCCCGTTGCCTGTCAATGGGAGATATCTCAAACATTATTTCCAATCCTAAAATGCCAAGGCCTTCCCTTGTACATAGTTAGTTTAGTTTGCTTTCGTTGTTTTCATTTGTTTGTTTTGTTTTTTCGTTTTCTTTGCTTTTGCTTTTTGTTTTCATTCTTAGTTTAGGTGTTTTTGTTTTAGGTTAGTTGTTTTGTCCTGAGGGGTATCCATTTGATATTGGGTGATTTTGTTATGTAACGCTCTGACTTCCCGCTAGACTGTTGGTTGCATTTGGAAAATCATGAGGTCTTTTGGAATTGCAAAGGGAGTTTCTTTTGATGAAGCTTTGAGTCAGGATGTATTTGCATTGAAGTAGATTAGCTTATTGAACTCATGTATTTTTGTCCTCCAGTTATTATATTTTCACACACTTATAATCTCCGAGTCATTATGGTTTACAGGCGAAGCTGTGATTAGTGAAAAATCTAAAGTCTAGCTTCAGCGCCACCGCAATCCTCAAACCCTAGTGAGTTTCACTACTCACAAGCCAAAGAATCGACGGAACTGAAAAGCAGTATCAAAAGAAAAGATGAAAAAATGAGAAAAATCAAAAGAAAAGAGATGAGCTAAAAGGAAATATCAAAATTGGCTAAAGGGAATTTATGAGTAACTCCATCGGGGCTATAGACGCCTGACTGGCAATGGAGCAATGTTCATGAGCTTGCGGCGATAACGTCGTCGGGACTATGGACGTCTGACCAGCAGCGAGGCTCTATCCAGGATTCTTTTGGAGTTTAGACGAACTACGTAGCTTATCACAGGGGAACTTGAAGATCATGATTGTCTTGTTGAGGGGAATTAACGCATTTGCACACACATAGGTAACTGTGGACTTGATACTTTGTCTCAATATGATGGCCTCTTCTTGTAAGTGTTTCTTAACTCCTGGTTTTGTTGAGGGAGGTTTTCTGAGTTTTCCTTTAGAAAGATTGATTCCCAAATGTTTTGCAACATTTCTCAGTGGTGTCGCCAGATGTTGTGACCATTTCACACATCGCCCCATCGCAAATGGGGACCCCCTCTTTTTTCTCACCTTTTGCTTCGTTCTTTAGGATTTTGTTAGTCAGTTAGTTGTCTGGATTTAGGGTCAAGCCTTAGGGTTTTTATTTTTGTCTTTTCAGGCCAAAATCCAGTCATTTTTGAGAGCTTTTGAGCTTCCTTTTCTAGGATGCAAATTTTTGAATGCAATGAATTCGCCAGAATGGTTTAATGTTCAATAGGAATGTTGATGCAGAGCTTAAATTTGTCTAAGTGTTGAGAGTGAAGTGTGAATTTTTGTCCGATTGAATATTTTGACTAAATTTTGACTTTTTTTATTTTTGGTCCTGGGCATTGGAAATGATTTGTTTTTGCCTTGTGAAGTGTTAAAATGTGAAAAATCATGTTATTTTGGCCTATAGGAGCAAAATCGCTCCTGTCCCTTAGTGAAGGACGGGAGCTCATTTTCAAATATCTCACTATTCCTGCAGAGTCAAGACGAACTTCAAATTGGAAGTGATGGAGAACGGCGAGATCTTTCCATTGAATATAAATTGAAGATTTTCATGAGCACCGAAACGCCTCGAGGAGAAAAATCGCTCCTATCCCTCAGTGAAGGACCGGAGCTACAAATCAAATTTTGCCTTGTCCTTGCAAGATTTCGTTGACTTGATGATTTGAAGAGGTCCAAAGGAAGATGCTTTACCAAATGAATATAATTTGAAGTGCTATCACAAAGGAGAATGGTCCAGAATGAAAAGTTCACTCCTGTCCCTCTCCAAGGGACCAGGGCGAAGTACCTTATAGCTCCTGTCCCTCTCCCAAGGACCAGAGCGATGTCCTTCATTGGGCAAAATCTAGGCAAAAATCAAGACAAGTTTACGTCCAAAGGCAAGGAAGAGCGTGAGATGAACTCATTGAATACAAATTGAATATTTTTAAACGTCCACAAGGGTCCCAAAATGCCCAGTTCGCTCCTGTCCCTCAGGAAGGGACCAGAGCGATTTTTGTTATCATTAATTTTCTTGCCAAGTTGCAAATGATATCAAGGCATGGATGAATGGGGTAGAGCATGACGAGTCCGTTGAATATAAATTTGGGACCTGACAAAATGAAATGAAGGCCACAAGAGATGGATCGCTCCTGTCCCTCTCCAAGGGACCAGGGCGATACAATGGTTATATTGCCTTTTACTTAAGTTTGAAATCGATCTAAGTCAAGACAAAGGGTGGTAAGAACATTTCAAGGCATCTTCATTGAGCACAAGCACTTAAAGGTCATCACAATGAAGAAATTTGCACCCTAAGACCTATATCACTCCTGTCCCTCAGGAAGGGACCAGGGCGATGTTGGATATATTGGCCATTTCATGCAAGATTTACGTAAGATCAATGGTTTGCAAGGTCTTAGAAGGTCCATGGCATGATTAGAGGGTGATACACAAAGATTTTGAACGTAAAATGATCACCAAGATGTACATAGGGACCATATCGCTCCTGTCCCTCTCCAAGGGACCAGGGCGATTTGCCTTGGACTCTTCGTTTTGTTTCGAGTTCATGCCAAGTCAAATACTCCACAAGATCATACAAGGTTCGAGACATCGTTTGAAGATCATGTGCAAGAGTCTTGAACGTCCAAACATCATCAAACATGCTAAAGAGCTCATATCACTCCTGTCCTTTGGACAAGGACCAAGGCAATCCCATCAAAAACACTCATATTCCTTCAAAGTTGAGGTAAGGCGAAGATGAACAAGGTAAAAGACGGCGTTTGGAAGACATCACAACAAAGATCGAAGTTTAAAGTTGCTAAGATTAAAGAGAAAGACATGGATCGCTCCTGTCCCTCTCCAAGGGACAAGGGCGATGATCCTCTCAAATGTCCGAACACTTCATGAAAACAAATGGAACAAGCATAGAAGAAACAAGCAATGAAGTTATTCGCCCTACAATGAAAGTTCGAGGATCAAAGATGCATATTGAACGTGAAAACATGGAGATCGCTCCTGTCCTTTGGACAAGGACCAGGGCGATGAACACCCAAAGGCACTTATGCACACATGCAAGGCAATCAAATTCGAAGGACCCATCAAAATGATCGATATTGAACATGGAAAGGAAGGAGATGAACGTTGAAGCTGCACGAATCAAGACAAAAATCATGAATCGCTCCTGTCCCTCTCCAAGGGACCAGGGCGATGAGGTACATCCCTTTCATTTTCATAATTTTGGCGCCAAATAAACATTTCAAATTTTCCTTAAATGCTAAGTTCGATAAAATTGAAAATCCTATTTAAATTAGCATTTAATATGGCGTTGATCATTTATTAATTATTTTGCCTTTATTTAAAAATTGAAATTTATAAATTAAAACGAAAGGCATTTAATTAATCATTAATTAATTAATAAAAAATCGAATTTGAGCACTCATATATGGAGGTCGGCCTTGCTATTTAATTAAAAAATCATTTTAAAAAATTGTTTTATCTCCAAGTCGGCCTAAGGGCATGGAGAGGTGCAAGCGCTATATATGGAGGGTGAAAACTATTGTTTTCACATCAATATTTTTATCCCTCTACATGCGAATTAAGGAGAAGGAAGGAAGTGCGAAGTGTGGGGTGCGAATTCCATTCAAATCCAAGGTGGCACTATTACATCAAAGGTGGTGCGATACTTCATTTGAGCGAACTTGAAGATCACGTTCAATCCAAAGGTGGCGAAGTTGATCTTTTGAGGAAATAACTTTGAAGATCATTTATACATCAATTTTGCCTAGGCAATCTTTTGTCTTTTTGCATTCTAGAGCTAGCTCTCTATTGAGGTATGGCGATTTGATTTTATTGCTTTTATTCATTCATCGTCATATTTTAAGTTTTGAAGTTTTGAATTTCGAATTTCATTGCTCAATCCTTTGTTTTTAGGAAATGATAACTCTAGAGTCTTATCATGAGGTTTCCTAAAAACTTTATCTCTCTAATCTATGTTATTTATTGCGAAATATGGTTCTCATAATGAAATGTTGTGCAGGTATGGCAACTCCGAAGACGGGAGCATCCACCAGCCGTTCAGCTCTCATGAAAGAAGATCAGAAGACCGAAGAAATGGAGACCAAGATCGTGTCGAAGTGGAGCAACATTGGAGATAAAAACTTGGGGAACTTTAGCACGAAGAAGTTTCGAGAGGTCCCTTACATTGGCAAGCCATCACCTGTCGCCCGGAGAATAATAGAGAGTGGCATCATCAAGGCGGCCGGTTTTCCTCCAGCTATTCAGTGCCATGAGTTGATGATCGAGTGTGCCTGCCACTACAATCCACAGTCCAGGACAATTGTGTCCAATGAGGGAAACACTTTGGCGTACCTTTCAGAGGAAGCTATAAGTGAAGCTTTCCATCTTCCAGAGCATAGGGACATGATATACAAGAGCATTGAAGGAGCCAGATCAGTGTACGATGATGATCCAGATGCTTTCTTAAGCATAATCAATAAGAACTGGCTACTTAAGAGTCGTCCCCATCTAAGCAAGGTACGAAACACACTGCACAGGATTGATTTCCGGGAGGAGTACAGAGATTTGATTACTATGCTCAACAGAGTTACAGGAGCACCTCATGCCTTCTATTTTGAGAAGTGGATGTTTTACTTCATCCAGGTGATTGTTCAAGGAAAGGGTACAATACATTGGGCTAGGATAATTAGCCATTGCTTAGACGTACAGTTGAGGAGACTCAGGGCTACTAAGTCCTTCCACATGAGTTCATACGTCATCTATGCTTTGATCAGGAGTGTTGAGTATGTAGGACTACCTCACAGAGGAGTGATTGAAAGAGGACCCGGCGAGGTCAGAGCTTGTGAATCCTATACCTACTTGCATCATCTGCCAGGGAAAAACTACAAGTTAGTCAATGATACCTTCACGATGAACATCACGAGGACGTTGCAAGGAGGGATTCACAATAGATTATCTCAGGACGCCCAGGAATTCATCAAGAGGTACGGTGCTTGGTTCATTCAGTTTACCAAGTTTACTTACATTAGAGTGCATGGATGTCCTTTACCACCATACATGTTGCCGAGATATCCGACATACAAAATTGTGTTACTTGAAGTAACGAGGCAGTTGGCAGCATATGTAAAGGCATTCAGACACAGACATCAGAATGGAGTCCAAGTACCTATTATTTTGGGTAATTCAGTTGAGGTATGTCCTAATGTCTTAGCCATGGATGACGCAGAGAAGGAGTTAGCCTTGTATTCTTTTTCATCTTTTGCTTGGAGAGAGAGTTTTGATCCACATGGACATTTAGAGGAGACGGTCGGTAGAAGATTTAGACATGAGCATCAAATTGAAGATTTTATGATGAACCTCCTAGATGATCTTGAAGTGAAACAAAAGATACATTCTAGATTGCCTTTGGATTTCATCAGGAAATGCTGGATTTACAGAGTGGCCGACCAAGCTCAAGACAATGGTAGGCATATCCAGTCTTCCTATGATAGAGAAAGCAAAACAATAAGGTTGGATTGGAATGAGCCCAAGGTCGCGGATTTAGATGCTTTGATGGCACCAATTTTGTCTTGTACTCGCAGATGGGTAGACGTTCAGCATCAGAAGTTGAGAGAACAAGGCATAGCTATGTCTTTTACTTTGGAAGAGAAACCAGCTGAAGGTGGAGCAAGTGTGAGTGAAGGCAATCCTAATCCTAGAAATTCAGGTGAAGGTAACCTTCGATGTGCCAGTGAGGGTAATCTCCATCCAAGAGGTTCGAAGAGAAAAGAAAGGTCAGAAAAGAAAGAGTCTTCCAAGAAAAAGCAAGGTGCCAACAAAGATCAAACACCAGGTACTTCTTCTAGACCAGAGGATAGAACAATTCGAGTGGAAGAGTCCATGGAGTCGATGGTACAGAATGACAGGCAGGAGGAAGGACAGGCATAGCATGTTTCATCAGATGGATCTCTCCAAGACTATGATTTAGAAGAAGATAATGAAATAACATCTCCTCCCAGACAAGAAGAAATAGTACATAAAGAAATTCAATTTCAAGAGACAAGATCGATGAACCTTTGGGACGTCAGGATCCAGTTAGATCACCAGTGCAGGCATTGCCCCTTCAATCGATCAATGAAGCAGAAAGATTCAGGAACCTGGTCCAGCGTACATGTAGTTGGATGGATAGATCTCATACAGTGGCCATAGAGTTTGTTACAAGGATGACGAAGATCATTCATCAGGCTATCCAAGTTCTTGAGATAATCCATAGATTAATGGTAACAGTAGCTGCATTTGCCCATACCAAGGACGTTATCATCCCTGTCTTGGAAGTAATAAGACATACATCCAGAAGAATTTTAGTGCAGGAGAGGATCTTGGAAGGTGATTCTCACAGTTTATTTCAGTGGTCAACCTTACTCCATATAAAGAGTGTTCTCTTCGAGGACATCAGTGTTAGATGTAGTCAAGTTGAGGAGGTGATCAATCCGATCCAGGACAGAGTATTTGAGGTACTTCGTATCATTCTTGGCAGAGGGATCGAGGTCGAGACAGATGTGGATATGCAGGAATTTGAGGATAGAATCAAGATCATCTTTCGCAAGGACGCAGATGTTACAGATGAGCAGTATGATCAGATGTTTGCCACCATGCTCCTGATTGATAGAATGAAGGAACTTGAACCTACTTGGGACGCAGCTCTTCTAGATGCATTCGATCAGGTCATCCACTTGGAAGAGAGTATCAAGAATCTTCCCGAGATTCCAATCACAGAAATCAAAGGAATCATGACAAAATTCATTGCATATGCTAAGAAAGAAAATTGGAAAGGGAATAAGATTCTAGATGAAAGGTTGTTACAGATGACATGACATCTTATTTCTCATTGGTTGATACCTCCTAGGTTTTTGTGCCGAATTTAATATTTGGCTATGTATTTAATATTGTTCAGTAAAAAGGAGGTCATTTGTAACAAACCCTAATTAGGGTTTAGGTGTCATGATCTTGTCCGTTGATTTACTTTCAATCTGGACCTTTCATTGTAACTGGGGATGCTATTTATACCCCCATTTTTCATTTCATTGGGTAATAGATAATAGAGTAATAGTCAGATAATAGTCAATAGTTGATGTAAGAGAGATTAGAGTTAGAAGCAATTTTATTTTGTAGCAAGATTGAGTCTTGAAGAGAGAAATTCAAGCAATTGTTGTACATGATGACTTGGAAATCAATAAAATATTGAAGTTATGGTGTTTTGTTGCAAATTTCTTGAGTTATCTTCATGGTTGTTTGATACACTTGAATCGTGCTCAATCGAAGTAGTTTGTTAATTTGAAAGACTAAGTGTGAGATTTGATATTTGGTAGGATTCGTAATCCAAACCACTAGCTTCTTGCTGATTGTAGGAACGCCTTGAGTGGTCGACTGGAGAACACTTTGAGTCCTTAATCTTCAATTATCATTGTGTCTTGGATATGTACCTTTGTAGTAGTGTCCTTGATCTTTGATGCATTGAATACCATTATATTACCTTAGAAGATCGCACTAATTTCAATTGAGTTGTTATCTTATGGCAAAATTGAAGCTGGTTGAGTCTTGCCAAATCTCGTCCATACTAAGTCATTCATAGGGTTAGGCTAGATTAGACCTCTTTAAACCCTATCTTTTTGCTATTTTTTGAAAGTTCCTTTTAGTTTAGTAAAATCTTCGAGCTTTAGAATGCGTAAGACCCCTTGGAGGAAACAGCAAATCACATCATACCACTAAAAAAGCTTGTCCACACGTAAAGACCCTACTAAAAGAACCTCGGAGTCTTTCTAATTGATCCTTTTTGCAGATCTTCCGCAGTTAGAGACTATTTTCTCAAGAGAGGATAAGATGCCTATTGGTATTTTATTCTGTGTATGATTGTGTATAAAATACACGTCAACAGGTTGTTAGGAAGAAGAAGCATTAATGATTATTTGAAGGCATATTTTTTAAGATTACCATCACCATGGAAGATGACGTAGACCTCTGTTCCTAGATGCATGCATATTCTTCCCCTAATTTTTTCATGCTTCTTGCTTTTTTCTATGTTGAATCTTTAAAAATTGTATGTGCTTTGCAACCACGATATGATAAAGATCTGGAAAATTTTGCGCTTTGTAAAAATTGAACTTTTAGAAAGTTTATAATGGGTTTCTTCTTAAAGCATCTAGCATAGGTTTCTTTTAGTAAGTTTCCTGAATACAATGGATGATTAAAGTTGATATCAACTACTAAGCTCTACACTCTTCCTCCAATTGATAGCCAAAAGTATTATTTTGTTCTAAATTCCTATCTACATGAAATTGCAATGTTGTAACTTTGTTTTCTCCTAGAGTTTCTTTCTAGCAGGTTCCTGACTACATGAGATCCCAGAGTTGCATCCTCGAATCCAGAGTTTCTTTCTAGTGGGACATTATTGAACATTAGATAAACAATGGCATCATCTCAATCGGAGGTCATCTTTGCAATTCTTCAGTTTGTAGCACATTTTTGTGGATTCATATATTCCCGTCTTTAGATGATGAGTTTCTATATTCAGAGACTGTGTATGTATTTTCTCATCCATTTGAGCAATGTGGAATATGTAAAACTAATTTTTCAAAGTATCTCAGAGGTACTCATGCAGTGGTTTATATGACTGATATAATCCTATTGCAGTGTGGATTCATTTGTACTTCATCAGTAATTGGAGCTTTCTTCATTAGTTTGAATAATAGTTGTGAGTTTTTCTCAATTGGGTTCTCTCCTTTCTTCTTTTTAATTGGGTTTTTGATCAGCATTTGTTTTCAAAACCCATATCTCTCATATCTCTTCTTAGTTAGACTTAAGGGGGGGTGTTAGCGCACTTAACATTTTTTCCTGCACCGTAATTTATGGACAAGTGATGGTGCATGTGTGTTTACATGCATGTAAGCCTAACCAAGGAGTTTTCTCTCCACCTCTTTAGTCTCATCTTTAGAGATTACATGCATGATTTGCATAATTTCTACTCCTATGATCTATATATTATTTTGTAATTCATAAAGATTTATCAATGAACATGATTGAATTGTATTGATTCAGTTTTTGCTTCTTTCTTTTCTAGTAGATCTATTTTATTTTGCAAGGATAGCTACAAAATTCTACTCTCTTTAGGGTTCCTTATTTGTGAAACCATTGTTGGACCCAATTTATGTTGATTGAAGTCTAAGGAACTTTCTCCCATACTCATCCTACAAAGAGATGTGGAATTGGTTTGTTTCTAATTGGTGGTTTTCTTTCAAAAGGCCATAATTTGGGCATGCATCATCCATTTTTGGAAAACAATGTATCATCGAAAAGGTGGTTCCATGCACTTTCCATTGGGGCATGTATTTTTTTCATTTTTACTTTGTCCTTATGGAGAAATTTGAACACCATTTCATTTTTGTTTTGTAGATGCATTGAGATGTAATGTCACATTCATGTAGTTTGGGGCTTTTGTGCAAATTTTGTGTCATAATATTTTACTTCTAGTATATTATAAAGTGCCACAGGGGGTTGTATAGTGTATTTTTTGTTTGTCAATCACAAATTTTTCAATTCAGTATCCCTCCATGAAAATACTAGAATTTTTAGGATTCTACCTCATAAACGTTTGTAGTTCTGGTGCATACCCTTTTTTCAGTTAGAGGTATTGTTTTGGCCACTTTAGATGATGCATCTTCTCCTTCATGCATTGCTTGGTGACATAATTTTTAGTGAATTTGTCATGCTTCTCCCTAATCATCATTATGGGGGGTATCATAATATTCATGCTAATGCTTCCTTGGTTCCACTAGGAGTGAGTTGATTACATTCTTTTTTTGTCAAGGCTATTTTCCATGGTTGATCATTCCTTAGATTGGTGCACTTGCATTTTCAAAATGAATTGATTATGAAACCACTCATGCAAATTCATTTATTGAGTAATGTAATTGAGGTCACTTATGTAGATTCATCTATCATTTGTATTTTCAATTGACAAATGTTTTTTGTCATTGTTGCCATTCGAGCGTTGTTCAAGTAGTGTCCTTATGACTACTCATGCAAATTATTATCCTCTTGATTTTGGTCATCATATTTTTCAAATGAATTTATTCAATTATAGTACCATATCAATCTTCTTTTGATAATTATGTGCACCATATTTGTGATTCGCTGAAATTCTTCATGTTTTTGTTTTGAGACATTGTTTTGGAGGATTATTAGTCCTTCATGTTCTCACTTTTGGAGAGGAGATTTCTCCCACAAGGTTTTTTTTCATTTTTATTTATTTGTGAGAGATTTGATTGAATTGCATTGTAATTGTTCATGGGTATGTAATATGGAAATGAGGCTAAGACACATAATGCATCTTGTATTACATGTTGTACTCCCTATATGTTTCATTTAACAAGGGGGTATTAGATTAAATTGTTATTTACTCTTTCTTACATTCCACTTAGGTAGTATTTGCATATTTCCTAAGTGTATTGGTAATTCTAGTTGGGTCATTGGGTTGTTGCACCTACCCTCTGGGTATGTGCACAAAGATGGTGGTCAGAAAAATGGACACCACCCAAAAAATACTTGGAAAAACAAGCAGTGCGTATGTGGTTCTAAAATTTGAATTCATTGCATATGCGCTTAGGTTTGTTGTTTTCGAGGCTAGAGAAGGTAGCACGTACGCACTACCTCTAGGAAAAAGAGCGCATACGTGCTACTTATAGGAAAATGAGTACGTACGCGCTAGTAATCATAAAAAACCCGCGTACATGGTGCTTGTCAAAAAAAGTTTTTTTTTTAAACCTGGGTCTTATTTTCCCATGAATAGCGCATTTTTAGTTTGATTTTTCTTCATTTTCTCTCCTAAACCACGAACGGGGTGCTACATTTCTCCTCGAGACTATGGATCAGGGTTAGTTTTTGTTTATTTTTGTTTTTCTTTCTCGGTTGTTCAATTTGTTTTATATTTTGAATTTAATTTCATTAATTTTGATTAGGTTTTTTCATTTTTTGTTTCAAAAACCAGATTCTTCTAATCCACAACAAGAACAACCAAATGCACCTCTTGAAAACCCACAAGATACACCCCCAATTCCTCCTTTTGACCACACACCCGAAACACAGGAGCAATTAATTAATTAGTTAGGACAAAATACATCTAAAATCAATACACTGGTTGATAAATTGAAAACATCCAAATTTGAGCATCATCAATCGCTCGCCACTAGCCTAGAAATATTAGCTAGTGGTGCCATAGTTGTTTCCACACAAATTACCAAATGGGGAAGCTTTAGGGATAGGTGTTGTCAATTCTATGCTAATGGGCTATGATACGAGGAAGTAAAAAACAAAAATATTAGTAAACAACAAATATGTGCCCTTTTTGTTGATCCCAAAATTGGTTAGTCATTACCTCTTAATGCAAATAGGTTTCCAATACATTGGTGTACCAATGTGTAGATGAAGAATCTTTTTTGGCTGAGGTGATGGATGGCCTTTGATGATCCACCTTGTAATAATTATGAGGTGCCATTATATCTTTTGAGAAAAGTATATTGTGAGTTTGTGCTCAATGTGTGCCCAAACTATTTTGACATGAGAGAGTTCCATGGTAGAGGTGGTGGCTCTGCCCAAGATAGACCTGGAGCCCATAGGTGATTACTCGTAGAAAGTCGCCGTCCCCTAGCACCCAAACCCAAGGTGCATCAGGCTATCCCAATAGAGCTGAAAGAGTCGATGGACCTACAGACTCTTCGGGTGGCCACAACATTGACTGGTGCCATCATCCAGTATGGAACATTGTTAGCACACCCTATTGTATTGGATGATGAGCCATTAGTTGCTCCAGGTGGCGACAAAGAGCCGATCCAGCATATGTGTGTCACTTGCTCGGGGATAGATGATACAGTAGGTGCAGATGGATCCTCATCTCACCTGTGTAGGATTTGCGAGAATAGATGTGAGGCCCGCATGAATGAGGATTTCATGCTGACAGATGAGTTCATGGACATGGTATTTGTCCATGAGCGATAGACACAGGTGTGTTGATTTGAATTCATATCATTTTATTTATCAGTCACTTTAAATATGTAATTACATAAATGAATTTTCATTTATACATCGATTTAAATTGACACAAATAATATGCATTTCAAGATGCAGGAGCGGTATCCCATGCTCCTCTCCCAGTTACTATAGCTGCAACTTAGATGCCTGAGCTATAAATTTTGTAACATGTTAAAATAGAATACTACACTTTGAATTCAAAAAAATACAAGATATACTAACTATCTTTAATGCTTGGTCCAATTTTTGGTTTGTAGGTGTTGACAGGGAACCAAATGTCCCAGATTGATGGCATCACACTTTCAGCGATTGATTTTGGCCTACAAGGCTATACAGTATCATATTTTGTACAACCCTTTTTATGTACTGTTTTGATGAAATATGCAAGTAATTTCATTTTAGATTTTTAAAATTATGTCTAATTTATTATCTGTACTAATATCTCATGTTAATTTTGTTTTTTTATGCTACCCCCTCCGCATCTAGGGCTCGTCCTAAGAAAAAGAATTCCTTGAAGATGCCAAAACGTGGGAAGAAGGTGATTGAACACATTTTTAGTTGTGCAATTGTTTGAAAATATTGAAATCAAGTATTATTTGGGGTTTGTAGATTGATTTCTATTTTTTGTCTATTTTACATATACAATGACCATTGAGCTATGTGGATTTGTTGAATGCACCTGATTCGCCCGTGGATCAAGAGAGGGCGGAGGTATGTATCTCTACTTTATTTTTTTGATTTCATGATTATATGCGCGCATACATGTGAACTTGTGATATATTATAATATTATAATTTTGCATACAGGAAATATCCATACCTATTTCATCAATGGCGAAGCCTCCTCCGTGCACTGGAGAAGCATCTGAGGATCCGGTACACTTTTGTTTGATATGTAAAATTATTTGTTTTTAACCTGTAATACTTATCATTATATTAATTGTATTTAATCTTTAAACATTTTCTGTATAGGCAATAGCGATAGTTTTTCCATCGATGCTAAGCCATCCTCAATCCATTGGAGAAGTATCTCAGGCACAGGTACGTCATTGTTCTCTATATTATAGCTTTTAAGTGTTTTTGATATATTTATGTTAGTACATTGTATTAATTGTACATTTAATCTACAATAGACCCCTTTGCAGTACGACCATAACATGGATCCATTTAAGTATGTCTTCAAGAAAACTCCTAAGAGTGACAAGGAGAGGAGAGAAAAGACATTAGCTCCTAGATCAGACGATGAGGTAATCTACATTTCAATTGCAAAGGAATTATAGTTAAAAGCATAGTTATGTTGTTAATTGTGAACTATTTTCTACAAAAGAATTCTGGCTTGGCTTTTGAATTGTGATTTTCCAACCATCTACAGAGCCGCGTACTGCATCGAAGAGGATTGATTTTGATGATTCACCACAAGTTTAGGGTCATATAGTGTTATTTTTGGTCATAGAATGATCAATACATGTAGATATATTCTACATTTTTATTGTATATCTATTTGGACATGGCATATGCCACATTTTTGTAATACTTGTATTGACTTGGCAGACATGCCTTTTATATATATATATATAAATGTCGATATTTGATCCAATAAATGTGTACTAAGTTCATTATTTTGTATTCTTTGTATTTTGTGGTTATCATTTTCCTATCTAATCAACAATATGAATATAAACAACAAAATTATATGATATAAAACATTGCAATCATGGAATATGATTTGATAAAATTTGTAAAATGTTGAATTAACCCTACAAAACTCCTTGTATCCAGTTCATTATTGTTTATTTGTTGTATTGGTGGCTGCCCTTTTATAAATTTAAAATAATATTTGCATATGTAATCAATAATATGAATATAAACAACAAAAATTGACAATATGAATATAAACAACAATACATGTTTGGTGCGAGAGCACCCTCATGCTCACAATGGTCAAATTTTATTCATCATGTGCACAAACCGACATCACAAGCATGTCCAGGTGGGCAGGTCTATGCTAGGCATTCCCCTATCATGCATCCCAAAGCACCAGAACGTTGATAGTCATGCCATACCAGTGTAATCTCTCAAGTGCCCCGAGTCCAAAAAATTGTCAAAATTTGATGGACTATTTATTCAAATCTAGGACACATATGGTCAGCTCATTTGAACCCATGGGGTTGCGTGAGGCTCCTCTACAATGGCCTATCTCAATTTTTGATGACTTGGAGCCATTTTCAATTGGTAGCATTTTTTCACTTGCTGCAAAAATCGTCAGTTGAATGCAATGCAAAGTTGCAAGATTGGATAGAATTGATTTGGTTCGTCATGTGCACAAACTAATGTCATGAGCATGTATGAGTGGAAAATTTTATAGTAGGAATACCCCTCTCATGTATCCCAAAGCATTGGAATGTTGAGAGTCATACCATACCGATGCGATCTCTCAAGTGCCCTGAGTCCAAAAAATTGTCAAAATTTGATAGACTATTTCTTCATATCTAGGAGACATATGATTGATTTTTTTGAACCCATGGGGTTGTGCAAGGCTCCTCTACAATGGCCTATCTCATTTTTTCATGACTCGGACCCATTTTCAAGTGGTAGCATTTTTTTGCCTCCTGCAAAAACCGTTAGTTGCATGCAATGCAAAGTTACAAGATCGGATGGAATTGATTCAATTCATTGTGCGCACAATCCAATGTCACGAGCGTGTCTGGGTGGGCAGGTTTATACTAGACATGCCCATGTCATCCCAACACAAAGCGTCGAAACATCGAGAGTCATATCGTGTCAGGGCTATCTCTTAAGTGCCATGAGTCCTAATAATTATCAAAATTTGACGGACTATTTCTTCCAATCCAAGACACATATGGTCGATCCATTTGAACCCATGGGGTTGTGTGAGGCTCTTCTACAATGGACTATTTCAGCTTTTGAGGACTCAGAGCCATTTTCTATTGGTAGCATTTTTTTGCTAGCTGCAAAAACCATCAGTTGCATGCAATGCAAAGTTGCAAGATTGGATAGAATTGATTCGGTTTGTCATGTGCACAAACCAATGTCATGAACACATTTAGGTGGGAAGGTGTATGCTAGGAATTCCCCTCTCATACATCCCAAAGCGTTGGAATGTTGAGAGTCATACTGTACTGGGGCAATCACTCAAGTGCCATGAGTCCAAAAAATTATCAAAATTTGATGGGTTGTTTCTTCAAATCCATGACACATATGGTCAATCCATTTGAACCTATGGGGTCATATGAGGCTTCTCTACAATGGTCTATCTCTGGTTTTGAGGACTCAGAGCCATTTTGAATTGGTAGCATTTTTTTGGCTGCTGCAAAAACCGTCACTTGCATGCAATTCAAAGTTGCAGGATTGGATACAATTGATTTGGTTCATCGTGTGCACAATCCGACATCACCAGCACATCTGGGTGGGAATTTTTATGCTATGCATTCTCCTCTCATGCATCCCAAAGCACCAAAATGTCAAGAGTCATACCGTACTGGGGCTATCTCTCAAGTGCCCTAAGTCCAAAAAATTATCAAATTTTGATAGACTATTTCTTCAAATTTAGGATACATATAATCAATATGTTTGAACCTATGGGGTCACATGAGTCTGGTCTACAATGTCCTATCTTGGGTTTTGACGACTCAGAGCCATTTTCAATTGGTAGTATTTTTTCGCCTACTGCAAAAGTCATCAATTGTATGCAATGCAAAGTTGTAGGATTGGATAGAATTGATTCGGTTCATCGTGTGCACAATCCGACATCACAAGCATGTCCGGGTGGGAATTTTACACTAGGCATGCCCCTATCATGCATCCCACAGTGCCAAAATGTCGAGAGTCATACCCTATCGACGCAATGTAGAAGTTGCCTGATAACTTTTTTGACAATTTTTTTGACAATAATGACAATTTTTGCTCAAATTGTATCTAGTCTCAATCTATGACCCCTATGACCTGATAATAACTCAAATAATTCTCCATGATTATACAAGAATCAAGAATGCTCATGGTTGATCAGAGACACATTACATATACTCAAAACATAGTCACAAAACATTGATACACAAAATAGTCAGAAAACATTGTCACATATTATTCAAAAATTTGCCTCTAAATATGGTCAAATAAGCTCTTGGCTATTTGATTATACAAAAGAAAATTTCTTACAAATCATCTCATAGTCTTTTATACAAAATTTGGCATTACAATACGTGTGATTCAACTCATCACCATTTTAATATACAAATCATCTCTTGGGCTTTTATATAAAATTTGGCATTACAATATGTGCGATTCAGCTCATCGCCATTTTAATATACAAAATTTGGCATGTACAAATGTACAAATCAGCTCATTTCCATTTCAATATACAAAATTATGCTCCTAAACATGTAAAAATCAGCTCATGGGCATTTACATATACAAAAAATGAATATAGAACAATTTGTTGACGATTTATACAAAATGTTCAAAATCATTCTACTCTGAACTATAGAATCAATCAAGTGATCCTTTAGGATCATCTCTAACCCATATTGTGTCAAGTATTGCCTCGTGGTCAAACTCACAAACTTTCCCTAAAATCTTGTTATGAGGTCTACCACGATACTTCATCAAATGAATATATGTTGCAACAACAAGGTTAGATAAATGAAGAATATGTCTATGTGTTTCAAAGTCCTCGAACAACCAAACATCACAATTTTTGATAGGGAATCTCTGAAGCCATTTTCCTGTCATGACAACAGACCCTATTGGGTACTCAATACCCTCTCTGTCAATGATTGTGGTTGTCAATTTTCTTTTTGGCTCAACACAATGACACAAATAGTAATGTGTTCCTTCTTCATTGTTCTCTTCTGCAACAACTGCATACACATGACCTACATTATATAAAGTGTTAATTAATACCAAAAATAAAGTATGATGTACAACAAAATGAACCAAAAAGAATACTTGCAAAAAAATTAACTCAAAAAATCACTTGAATCCACTAGGTCCGATACATGGTCAAAATCCACTGAATTCTCCATTTGGCTCAATTGTAGTGCTTTGGGAATTTGATATAAATCAATGGGAACCAATAGTATACAAGACCATTTGTCAACCCACTCTTGTGATTCACATTCTTCCCACAAACAATACATTCATTAAGAGAAAAACATTCCATCTGTCTCGTATAAATTACCAGTGAACTTGAATTTGAACTCATAAATGAGTGCATGCGACTCAATCCTGCAATTGTACAACAATCTAGATAGTTTTCAATGTTAGATTGAGTGATCAACAAAAAATATCTATGAACCATTAACGTACCTGGATTACCTGGACCCATTGTAGACTTAAACCATCGCACAATTGTTTCTGCATCTATCAACTCAGCACCACCTTCGTACTTCAATTCTTCTCTAGCTAGGGCTCTTTTCACACATGCTCTTGCACCATTGTGCTCTCCCTTACCATGTCCAGCCTCAGTGAAATTCCAAAAATGTTGTACACTACTTGTCATATGCATCCTCGTCAACCAATAAAACATCATTACATTCTTTAATTATGTGGTGCAATTATCTGACCATATTAAGTATCGGTTGTATCATATGTTCCTTTCCCTTAACCTATCATAGAAAAATTTAAAGCATCCTTGTACAAACTCTGATGAATGAGTACGATCATCACTTATGTAGAAGTGATACTCTTACAACCTTTCTATCCTCCTCTGTGCTATCATCTGCATTCATGAATGCTATGTGTACAAAAATAGAAACTTGTGTAGAGTTATAATACATAGATTTCATTTCATTTTGAGGTTGTATAGTGTATAATTTTCGGTGAAATCAATGATAGAGACAATGGTGCCAAGAGGAAATGTGTCCATAACTTGAATTGCTCATCTAACCATCGAGCTCTATGTGTATGCATTTTGTACTCATAAACTAGTTTCTCTTGAAATATTTTCATAAACTCAGCTACACATATATCATTTTTCACTAGCTCACATCTCTTCAAAATTTTTCCGTCTTTAACTCCATATGTGACTTTCTTGTATTTTCCAAAAGAAACTAGTTTCATACCAATTTCATGTGTGCTCTCCAAATGTACGCATCTTGGTAAATGTTGCAAACCACCACATATAGTACAAGAACCTTCCAAACATGGCATCTTATAATAAATGCAACCATCATGTCTATTACATAGCATACGTGAAATAAATTCTCTTACCGACTTAGGAGGTGCTTGAATATTGCATTCTTGCAAAACATTATTGGTCTACAAAGTAGAACAAATATAACGAAAAATATCATAGTGCATGGAAAATTCAATATGCATCCTAAAACAACACATGGTGCATACATGATTAATCTTAATATAAAAGGTTTTGTTATTTCAAAAAATCTTTGAGAAATTCTTATTTGAGGAAAATTTTGAAGGAATCTTTCATAAAATTTAGTTTGAGTCATATCCAAATAGTGTTTGGCATGTGGCTCATGATTTTTAGACCCAATTCCCCTTCTAACAACATCTCTTTGGTTGGGCAAAACTCTTTTGTTGTCATGCCAAAAAATTTCAATTAATGTTCTTAGTACATCAACAACAACCTTGTCTTTGCGTGGTAGTCTACCCTAGAATGCCCAAAGATAATTATTGTTAGGTTCCTCTATTTTTTTCTACCTCTTTAATGCTTTACTTAATGTTGTTCTACTAACGTTTAATGACTTACTTGTTTTACTTATCAAACGATATTTTTTTATTTTCTTGCTCATTATGGTTGATGTAATGACACATCGAGTAGCATTAGAATATTTAGTACATTATTTTGAACCAATAGCTTGATATGCATCAAATAAATTTCTCACAATAGTTCTTTCACTATTACTTTCAGATGATCTTAGGCCTAGAATTTTCATTCTCTCTAAAATTCAGATTTTTAATCATTTGAACAATTAATTGACATCTTGCGGTTTGATTTAAGTTTTCAAAATAGTTTTGCCATATTCTTTTAACCATTCTCCTACAATTTTGTTCATTCATTTTATTGGGCATTGGCTTCAATATATTCTCATCAATGTCAATTAGATATTTTGGTTTCCTACGAATGATTCTAGGAGGTGTTAACATCGGTACATTATGTACATTCAATTCATCAAATAGAGAAGGTGTGTGTTCATCATTTAATTGATTATTCAATGTGGTATCTTCTTCAATTACATTAGGTGCATATGGTAAATCAAATGTCTCCTCTTCAATTGCATTAGGTGCATTATGTTCATTTGGTAAATCAAATTGAGATGTTGAGGATGACATACCTTCTTCTCCCATTGTTCTTATGTAACATAATTTCTTCATATGTTGCCTTTGTCTTTCCTTTTCAACCTCTCGTTGTTCCATTGTTTGTCTCTTGTTCTTTCCTATGGTTGATATCGGTTGTCCTAAATAGAATCATATTACATATATATGTAAACAAAAGTTCATAAACAAACAAATAACTATAAATATGCATCTTATCACTATATTTTGGAATAAAAATATTAAACAATCACAATACTATTGAAAAAACTAATAAGAACAACAATTCAATTATTTGAAATCATGCAAAAACAAAAAAATCACTTACTTCTATGTATAAAATAGTGATAGAAGTGCAGACACAGTTCTAGTGGGGCCTTCAATGACCTCAAAAACTTCTTTTGAGATCATTGA
Source organism: Cryptomeria japonica (assembly GCF_030272615.1). Classification (NCBI taxonomy): domain Eukaryota; kingdom Viridiplantae; phylum Streptophyta; class Pinopsida; order Cupressales; family Cupressaceae; genus Cryptomeria; species Cryptomeria japonica. The sequence goes on from NC_081408.1 coordinate 206,379,083, forward strand.
GGCTCTTGGGAAACTAAAACTATGTCTATGTACCACATACACTCTACATTAATAACCGCGTATGTGCTATTAGTCCATAAAATGTTGGCAATCCCAATGATATTTTTTTCCCATTCTGTACTAATAAGTAGCACATACGTGCTCCTAAGCCTAAAAATGTTATCGCAGGGTAGTGAATAATGGGCTCAATACCCCATATGTGCTTACAAGTAATAAGTACGACGTATGCACTCCTACGCCTTAAAAAAGTTATTGCAAGGTAGTGAACTAATAGGTTCAGTACCCCGTACGCGCTATTGGTAGTAGAAAAAATATGAATGAAAATGGAGAGAGGGAGAGAGAGAGAGAGAGAGAGAGAGAGAGAGAGAGAGAGAGAGAGAGAGAGAGAGAGAGAGAGGGAAAGGGGGGAGAGTAGGGTTGAGGGAGAGAGGAGGGGGGCAAAAGGGAAGGAGGGAGAGAGGGAGAGAAGAAGGAGGGGGGGAGGGAGAGGAGAGGGGGCAGGTAGGGAGAGGGAGAGAGAGAAAGAGAGAGGGAAGGAGGGAGAGGGAGAGAGAAAGGAGGGGAGGAGGGAGAGGAGAAGAGGGAGAGAGAAAGGAGGGGAGGAGGGAGAGGAAGAGAGAGAGGGAGAGAGAGGGAGAGAAAGAGAGAGGGGTAGGGAAGGTAGAGAGAGGTAGAAGGAGGGAGAGGGGGAGAGAAGAGGGGGGAGGATGGGAGATAAGAAGGGATAAGGAGGAAGAGAGGGAGAGAGGGAAGGAGGGAGAGGGAGAGAGAGGGAGAGAGAGATGGGGGGAGGGAAGGTAGAGAGAGGGAGAGAGGTAGAGGGAGGAAGAGGGGGAGAGAAGAGGGGGGAGGGTGGGAGATAAGAAGGGGTATGGAGGAAGGGAGGGAGAGAGGAGGGAAGGAGGGAGAGGGAGAGAGAGAGAGAGAGAGAGAGAGAGAGAGAGAGAGAGAGAGAGAGAGAGAGAGATAGGGGGGGAGGGAGTGAGGGAGAGGTAGAGGGAGGGAGGGAGAGAGAGAGAGAGAGAGAGAGAGAGAGAGAGAGAGAGAGAGAGAGAGGGGGGGGGAAGGAGGGAGAGGGAGAGAGAAAGGAGGGAGAGGGAGAGAGAGGAAGAGAGAGAGATAAGGGAAGGAGAGAGATGGAGAGAGAGGGAGAGAGAGATCGAGGGGGGAGGGAAGGTAGAGAGAGGGAGAGAGGTAAAGGGAGGGAGAGAGGGAGAGAAGAGGGGAGAGGGAGGGAGGGAGAGAAGAAGGGAGGGACCTATAACAACACCAAATAGTACACCATAGGAACTATAATGACACCAAATAGTATGACCCCTTAGGACACCATATGGTATTATTATGGGTCGTACGGTGTCTTAAGGGGTCATATGGTGTCCTAAGGGGTCACAGGACACCATATGACCTCTTAGGAAATAATATGACCTCTAATGACACCTAAGGGGTCATATGGTGGGCTAATAAAATGATATATTAAATTTAAAGTTATGAATAGAACATCATACAATAGAACATCATAAAATAGAACATGAGTAGTTTAGTTTTGATATAGCTAAGTTAGACCATTGTCAACATAAGAGAGACTCCAAGCAAACAAACAATGAGGCTTTGCTAAAAAGAAAGTGTAAGAGCTTGACCTAACCCTAACAGTACTCCCTAAGTTCTAAAACATATGATGCTATTAAATTTGCAAGGTTATAGTATTGATCTCAATTATGACTATAGGAATTACACACTTGATTTCTTTCATGAATATGTATCGTTCCAAGTCGTTTGACAAGTGAAGATCATCATATACTACCACTGCCATGCATAGAACAAACTTTAATTTCTTTAGGTGATAGGCATTATGTAACAACATGGGAACTCTTGCATACCCACCACTATCATTCTCCAAGACATCATCTGTGTTACTCTCTCTCTTTCTCTTCCTACCATTTATTTTCTTCTGAAAACATATTGCAGGTACTCTGACTCATCCTGTTACTTTTCTGACACTATTTTCCACATCTACTCTGCTCATTAAAAACACATTCGGGAAGAATATTGCTGCAGGTTTCCTTGTTTGTCACGGTAATACACTTGTGGTTCAATTTCAAACCCTATTCCTCCTATTCAATATACACACACAAATCCATCAGTCAAATTTCTTAGGAGAGCATACATGATAAAAATCAAAGAGGAAGTTGCAAACAAGAAATAAATTCACTTGCTTCTATAGAAGTGCAGACACAGTTGCAGTGGGGTATGGAGGGAGGGAGGGAGAGAAGAAGAAAAAGAGGGATGGGGTATGGAGGAAGGGAGAAGGGGAGAGAGAAAGAGAGAGAGGGATGGGGTATGGAGGAAGGGAGAGAGAGAGAGAGAGAGAGAGAGAGAGAGAGAGAGAGAGAGAGAGAGAGCTTGTATGCGTTTGAGAGGGGGAGACAATACACTTATATGTTTTTATATATACTTAATATATTATATATATTTATATACATATATATATATATGTATAAATATTATATATTATATGTATATACACATATTATATATACAATATCATATTATACAATACTGCGTACACGCTTTTGACTATTTAGGCTTGGAAATAGGCCTGGATGACAAAGCTATGGTCTAAAAGTTTGATTTCCCTCCATTTCTCTCATTTTTGACATGTTTTATTTTATCAAATTGGTTTATTGACTTTATCATCATCAGGTTTACACTTCATCAACTGGGTATTTCTAAAATTTCCACCATATTTTCACCCATCTTTTGAGCTTTCTAACCATATAAGGTTTTTTTAAATTTGAACAACAATAACATATTATTATTGAATTTATTTTACCAGTGTCTCCATAGTTCTAAGAGACATAGGTGCACCATTTTTTTAATTTTTGATATACTTATCCAAATTTAAAAAACTTTATACTATTGTAGTGCACTAGATTCTTTACAATTTACAAAAAAATAAAATTTAATTTTTGATTTGTTTAGTGCAACTTATGCTTTGCGCACGTGTGCACAAATAGGTACCTAATTTTTAGGATGTGCTCAATTGGAAAAATCATAAAAAAAAACTCAACAAAAAATTTCAAAAAAATACACATCTTCTAATTCTCACATTTAACTATCTTTTTGCCAAAGGATTTGTCAAAATACTAAATCTAACTATTAATTTTTTGATGCGCATGTCAGACACTATGTTATGCTTTTCAGAAAAAATTAGGGTTTGTTTTTCATGCACGAAGGATTTGACCCCCTTAATCTTATCCAATTTTGAAAAAGTTTAGTAGTTTGGAAACTAGATTCAGAGTACTACAATATTTGTTGTTGTATTATCTTCATTTCTTGAGTGGATGACTTTCAAATTTTGCCTCCAAGTTCAGGTTCACCTGATTTCAGAAAAAAAACATGTCCACTTATACCCCTCTTTTTGACCACTTTCTTTGTGCACTTACCCCTCTACCTACTCTCAAACCTTATTAGTTCTCTCATCTCATCTTTTCCTATATAAGAAAGTATGTTGTTCATGTTGGCCATTTGGAATTGATTATGTGTTGCATTGATGTTTTGTCATTGATGCCAACACTAGTTGTTTGTGTTTGGATGCTTTACCGACACCCTTCTAGTCCTGGTAGGTTGAGTGGTTTCTAGTTGATTTGGATCCAGCATGATCTGGTAGGCTTAGGTATAGTTTGGTGATGGAATTGGCTTGTTCATGATACTCATGCTCATATTTGGTCAGTTGTTTTTGGTATGTGATCAGATTCTATTTTGTTTCCTTGGAAGCTTGGTTTCTAGTTTCGGCGAGGGTTTCACTGGCAAAGCTTTTGATGAAGATCTTTGATGAATTGCGTAAGTGGTGTCGGTGCAACTTCTGGTGGAGTTTCAGGATGCTATTGGTCATTATGTTGGATACTTGGCTGATGGAGATCATTGTTGTAGCGTGTGGACCTATACTAGGTCCCGATTGATCTAGGTTATGGATTAGCTTTAATGAAACGTGTGGATTGGACCTCTTGATGCATTTTCAAGATGTCTTATGTGTTGGATATTATTTGTTTGGTCTAAGGCCGATATGGTTTGTAATTATGTAATTGGTTTATTATCTGGTGGCCAACCTAATTGTTTATGGTCAAAGGTTTGTATATATAGATGTAAGATCCCATTGTAGATCATCATCGTTATGTCAGAGGTCATGGTAAAGGAATGTAGTGTCCGAATAATGTAATATCAGTTAGGAAGAGGAGTTGGTTGATCATTGGAGATCAAATTTGGTGTATGTAAGAGGATTTATTCCTCCGGTATTAAGCTTAACTTGAACTATACTCAAGCATAGGAGATGCTATCTTTTGCAGTTCAACACTTCTCTGGATTGTAGTCTGGATTTATAAGTAGTCACTGAGGCTCCTTTTGTGATGAGCAGTGCACTCTAGGCTGTTGGCCTTCTTGCAAGTGCAGGCCCCTCAATTTTAATTCACAGACTTACTACAAAAGTATTATCTGACTGTGGGTAGGCTTCCCACCGTGGTTTTTCCCTTTACAGTGTTTTCCACATAAAAATCTTGGTTTCAGGTGTATGGTATTTGTTCTGTGATTATTGTTTATGCTTAATTGGTTTAACTACTATTCTGGTATTAAAGTTTATATTGCTAATGGTTCAGGTAATCTATGACAACTGATTCACCCCCCCTCTCAGTTGTCTTCTAGGTATTTGAACTTTCTAATAATTGTTATCAAAGCTTTGTTCCTCTCTGTAGAAAGCTTAACTACTTGAGGAAGATCCTATGGTGACTAACAATTCAAGTTCATCAAGTTATTCTAGAGCTATCTTTTGAAGGGATATTTCGAGGCTTGATGGAAAAAATTACACAGTATGGAAGATTCAAATGGAAACTCATATGAGATTTCTTGACAAAGATATTTGGGAGATCACATAGAATGGTGTCACACCTTATAATCCAAGATTTGGCAATCCTGAACAAAGAGCTTGAGAATGATTGTAGAGAAAGAGAAGCCCTCTTGTGTGGATTTTCTGATCAACAAATAATGGGATTAACTGACAAATCATTTGGAAAGGATATATGGGATAAATTGGAAACTCTTAATGAAGGTGCCCCTATAGTGAAGATTGCTAAACGTGATGGTTATTGGGTGAGATATGAAAACCTAAAGATGGAAGAAGATGAAAGGATTACTGCATTCATGGAAAGGGTAAATGAGATTTTTATGGGCATTCAATGTTGTGGTGTAACTTTGAGCGAGGATGAAATTATTTCTATGATGGACTTGTAAAGCACAGAGAGAGAGGGGGGGGGGTGAATCAGTGACACCAAAAACAAAACTACTTTAAACACTTATCGGTAGAAATACTTAACAATTTTGTTAAATAATCTACATGCAATCCAAAATGATATAACAACATCCATAATAAGTATAGAATCCACCATAACACAAGTGTTTATATGTGGAAAACCCAAATAGGTAAAAACCATGGTGAGATGGGACTCACAAGTTAACTATCTGTAGTAATATATAACTGACCGGTTAAGGTCTACAAAGTACTCAGCTAGGAGCGAATCCTGTTAAAGATCCCAAAGATTAGTTAAAAGCTATACCCTGTAAAAGATAATACCCTGTAAGGAGTAACCTCGGTAGAGGATTTCTGAATCCAAACTAATGGATCACCTGGTTAGAGGATTTGTACAATGAATCTTGTTTGAGTTTACCTGCTTAGGGGATTTGACTATTGCAATGATTAGAAAACAATAGGTAGTGTGATCTAGTAGTATCACAACTTGCTTGTATCGATCCTCTTCTGCGCACTTAACATTTCTTTACCATCATACTCTGCAACTTAATACTTCTACCTTCGCACATAACATATCTCCTTCTCTCATACAAAATAATTCATTGTGATGTCAATATATAGACATTTAGATTTAATGTCGGCCTCTAGAAATCATATCACAATTATCTAGGTGCAGTGTATCTGGTCAAACAATAATAATGCATCACAAAAATATCACCAAAAATTGATGGTAAGGATAACTCATCACGACTAGTGATAATTCATCACATAATCAGTGAATCCTGGTCGGAACAACAATATAAGTTGGAGTTAAACATATTAAACGTTTATCCTTTGATGCTCCTTTGATATTCTCCATTGGATCTTCATGTTGATGTCGAGTTATGTATAATCACTAGACCATTCAAGATCACCTATTCCTGGTAGGAAATTCTAGAAATAAAAGAATAGACTGATCAACAACTCTCCAAATTTATACTTTTGACTACTATCCTTCTTAATAGAATGATTATATTCAACAATAAATGGCTCCTTATGGGCTCACATAGGTCACAATTAGCATTTCGAGCTATCATCTTGTAAGTAGTATGCACCACTATAGATGGAACTCTGTTCAATCTGCTAGAATAGAATACACGATAGCCTATAACCATAACTTCAAATTTTACCATTGCGTCCTTGATATTATTGATAGAAAAGCACACCCATCAGAGGTTGATCTGGTTAGAGTGTTTACTGTCTCTTTTGAAATACGCCTCAACTTAGGAACTTCACCGGTTGAGTAAAAGCCAGTTATAGCTTGAACAGCTTCCTTGGTTATCATATGAATCCTTTCTAAATACATGTTTTCCCCATGAACATGACTTAGAATAATTTAGATATGTTCCTTTTCAAAATATTCAAGAAAATATGCTGCATTATGAAAACATTTCTCATAAACCCTAATATATTCTGGTTGAATCTTTCCATTTTCGTTGCAAAGGGATTTCAACTGATAATATATCTTCAATGATCCTAAATCCTTAATCTTGCAATCATTGTAGCTAGACAAAACTCCTTTCACTATGATACCACTAGGATTTCGTGATAAGGCATTATAAGACATAATTCATTTCACTTTTATAGCTTCCATAGGTTTAGATGTAATCATCAATTTCTCTACTGGTTTAGAAGATGATGCCATTTCAGATAAACTAAATTCGAAGAAGGATTTTTCAAAAAATACCTTATTTCATGTGCGTTGTCTCATTTACTAGTTGAATACTCAAGTGCACACTTGTTCTGTCTTCACCAACCTTCAAATCATCTTGATCACTCAAATCACAATGCAAATTCAACTAAAATCAGCTAACAATCCTTTCTAAGCTCTACAAGCGCTCAAAGATTCTTTCTCATATGCATTAGGGTAAAAATAACAAAGTGAAACTCACTTTTATCCTTTTTACCTACAACATTAAATTCTTGCCCGTTAGGGTTATAAACCCTAATTACACCGCTTAATAATAAATACAATTTTGATAGATGTAAAATCGGTTGATAACCGATTGATAGAAAGTTATCAAAATTTCATGCATTCAAATTCTCTTACCAATCATTCATCTCAAGGGGTTTGGAAGTGGATTTACTATTAAGCTCCCCTTCGCCATATTTGAAAAGGCTTAGTTCACCAGTGCAGGATTCCCCACACTGGGTGAAGGAATAGTTTTTTCTCCAGGTGAATCATCACTTTTCTTCTTCCATACTCGATTCATTTCTTTTCCGATTTCTTCAATATTGACCTTGTGCTTGCCTTTCTGATCTTTAGAGGGATTGACCGGTTTGCTCTTTTGGATATACAAAATTTTGCCATGTGTCTCGATTTATGACAATGATAGCAGGCCATTCCAGATGATCTCCAAGGTCCTGCATTACATCTCCCAGTTCTTCTTCTACAATTCATAGCCACATGACCAAAGTTGTTATAGATGGTGCAAATGATATTTGTTACCTTTTCCAACTCAAATGGACTAAACTGGTTGTCATAGGGTCTTTGTTTGTACATGTTACCCCGATTATCATAGTTTATCATTCTGTTGCCATTTGGTCTTCGATGCATATGCGGTACAGGATTATTTTCTTCATATTTGAATTCAACTTATCTATGTCGTTCTAGCTCTCTCCTCAGATTTAGGTTTTCGCTATTTTGTTTTACAACTTCTTTAGCTAAAGCATCACTATTGGCCTCATTTGAAGAACTATTATTAGATATTTCTAATAGTTCTCTCTTCTTTTGACTTGAGAAGATTTGAGTTTGACCCTTAGGGTTTCAAACTCATTCCTACTAGCCTCAAGCTCTCTAGCCATCTCAAACTTGCCCATATCCTCCATAAAATCTTTAGGGTTTCCTTCTAAGTGATTAGGCTTTAAAGAAGTTAGGCTTCGATACCAACTGATGGACTTGTAAAGCACTGAGAGGGGGGGTGAATTAGTGACACCAAAAACAAAACTACTTTAAACACTAACTGATAGAAATACATAACAAGTTTGTTAAACAATATGAATGCAATCCAAAATGATATAAAAGCATCCAAAATAAGTATAACATCCACCATAACACAAGTGTTTATACATGGAAAACCCAAATAGGTAAAAACCATGGTGAGATGGGACTCACAATTTAACTATCTGCAGTAATAGATAACTGACCAGTTAACATCTACAAAGTGCTCTACTAGGAGCAAATCTTGTTAAAGATCCCAAATCTTAGTTAAAAGATATACCCTCTAAAAGATAGTACCTCGTAAGGAGTAACCTCAATGGAGGATTTCTTAATTCAAAATAATGGATCACTTGGTTAGAGGATTTATACAATGAAGCTTATTAGAGCTTACCCGGTTAGGGGATTTGACTATTGCAATGATTAGAAAACAACATGTAGTGTGATCTAGTAGTAGCACAACTTGCTTGTATAGATCCTCTTTTGTGCACTCAACACTTCTTTACCATCATACTCTGCAACTTAATACTTCTTCCTTCACACATAACATATCTCCTTCGCTCATACAAAAAAATTCATTGTTATGTCAATATATAGACATTTAGATTTCATGTCAACCTCAGAAATCATATCACAATTACCTAGGTGTAGTGTATCTAGTCAAATAATCATAATTCATCTTAAAAATACTGCCAAAAATTATCAGTAAGGATAACTCATAATGACTAGTGATAACTCATCACATAATCAATGAATACCAGTCGGAACAACAATACCGGTTGGAGTTAAACATATAAACCATTTATCCTTTGAGGCTCCTCTGATAATCTCTGTCGGATCTTCATGTTTATGTCAAGTTATGTATGATCACTGGTTGTTTCCATGCATATACTGGTTCTCACCATGTACCCAATAGATATAAACCTCTAGTATACCGGTTGTAGAATAAACAACTTTGAAGTCACACCGATAGAAAATATGAACACATGTGTGTATGTGTTTCATCAATGACAACATATGATGAAGTTATTCATTACAATCATCATCAAGCCAACATTCTAAAGTCCCAAGAGCCCTACCACTAGCTTACATAATGAAGGCTACTACTATTAGTGAGTTGAGAATAATGGCTAATACATCTGTCAATAGAGATACTTTAGTTGGGAAACTATCTGCTTTTGAGCTTGAGGAATTTGGACCTTCTGAAGTATTGAAGTCTAAACCTGCTTTTCATGCATCTACATCTACAACCAATAAGCAAGACTGGAAAGCTTTGTATGCAAAGGAATTGGAAGATATGAAGAGACAAGATGATGATTAGTTCTACCATCTCTCTTTTCCTTTATAAGAAAGGATGTTGTTCATGTTGGCCATTTGGAATTGATTATGTGTTGCATTGATGTTTTCTCATTGATTCCGACACTAGATGTTTGGATGCTTTACTAACACCCTTTTGGTCCTAGTAGGTTGAGTGTTTACTAGTTGATTTAGATCCGACATGATCCAATAGGCTCTAGTATAGTTTGGTGATGGAATTGGCTTGTTCATGATACCAATGCTCATATTTGGTCAGTTGGTTTTGGTCTGTGATTGGATGCTCTCCTGTTTGCTTGGAAGCTTGGCTTGTGGTTCTGGCGAGAGTTTCACTAGTAGATATTTTGATGAAGATATTTGATGAATTACATAAGTGGTGTTGGTTCATCTTCTGGTAGATTTTTAGGATGCTATTGGTCATTATGTTTGAGACTTGTCAGATGGAGATCATTGTTGTAGCATGTGGACCTATAAAGTGTCTGGGTTGATCTAGGTTATGGACCGACTTTAATGAAACATGTGGATTGGACCTCTCAATTTATTTTTGGGGTGTCTTATGTATTGGATATTATTTGTTTGGTCTAAGACTGACATGGTTTGTAATTATGTAATTGGTTTATTATCTGGTGGCTGACCTAATTGTTTATGGTCGAAGGTTTGTATATATAGATGTAAGATCTCATTGTAGATCATCATGGTTATGCTAGCAGTCATGATAAAGGAATGTAATGTCCAAATAATGTAATATCATTCAGGAAGAGGAGTTGGTTGAACATTGGAGATCGAATTGGGTGTATGTAAGAGGATTTATTCCTTCGGTATTGAGCTTAACCAAAACTGTATTCAGGCATAGGAGATGCTATCTTTTGTAGTTCAACACTTCTTCGGATTGTAGTTTGGATTTATATGTAGTCAGTGAGGCTCCTTTTGTGATGAGTAATGCACTCTAGGTTGGTGGCCTTCCTGCAAGTGTAGGCCCCTCAATTGTAATTCACATACTTACTGCAAAAGTATTATCTGACTATGGGTAAGTTTTCCATTGTGGTTTTTCTGTTTACTGGGTTTTCCACGTACAAATCTTGGTGTCATGTGGATGGTATTTATTCTATGATTATTGTTTATGCTTAATTGGTTTAACTATTATTCTGGTATTAGTGATTTGGGTTCCGGTATTGAAGTTTAAATTGCTAATGGTTCTTGTAATCTGTGACAACTGATTCATCCCCCCCCCTCTCAGTTGTCTTCTAGTTATTTGAACTATCTAACAGTTCATTTGTAGTAACCTCAATACTTTTTTCTCTTTGGTGGAATAGCATCTCGAAGGTTGCTTCTCTCTTATGAGGGAAGGTGGTGCCCAGATTGGGCTCCAAGGTTAGGCACCAACACCTATAACTGTGTAGGAGGAACAATTTATTCTAGATTGCTTTCATTTCATAGTTTCTATCTAGAAATGAGTGATATGCTCATGGAGCTAATAGTCTTGATAAATTGGAAGAAGGATATTTACTAATAAAGAAAGGTAAGGCACCTAGTTATAGTGGTTTCATTATTTATTTTTCAATAATTTTGGCATACCCTAAAGGATGCTCTCTTATAATTTCTATGTTACTCTTAAAATAATAAAATATATATTATTGAGTCTATTATAATTATATTTTTTACTTTCCCTAAGGTTGAGGTGTGACCTTATATTTTTTCACCCTCTTACTCCATATAATGGCACTTGAAATAACATTACCAAACTCATTTCTAATCAACTAAAACATATTCTAAATTATTTCATATAGACATTTGTTATTGGATTCCATATTTGTTATGGTATGGTCATTTTAGTAGAAGTTATTCATTATGTGTTATTTTAAGGAATTTCTTTTATGGAATTTTAAATGAGGTCATTATGCTCATTTTTTGGACTGCTCTATGGGAGCTTCATTAACTAGTTCTCTCCACCTTGTCACTTATTCACCCCTAAATAAGTTCTTTTTTATTAAATGTTTGTTTTATTTTTTTTATTTTAATTTTTATCACTTAGTGGATGATTCTTATATTTTTTTCTAGAAAGACACAACCTTTATGCTATAGGGATAGACTGAACGTGTTGTGCTACCATTTCTTATGTTCCACTTAAATAACCTTGTTTTTATTGAAAGGATGATGATATTTTATCTTAGGGATATTATTATAAATGGTTTTATTCTATTCCTACTAAATATTAATTATTAGAAGAGGGAAGAAAATGCTACTGTACAACATTTCATGGCATATTCTCTTGTAGATATTTTTTAGCAAATAAGATTTCATAGGTGTTTTTTTTTCTTTTATCTTCTATGGAGTTGAATTATGCTTTGCACTAGATATATACAACTTCTCTTGAGTATATTAAATACAATATTTAATAGGGTTATCGCATTTTCTATGGTTTCTAATGTTTTTTACTAATAATCATATGAAGGCCCATACATTTCTTTGAGGGTTAAACAATTCATATGAGTTAGGTTAAAAATATGTTATTTATAAGATTAGTTTCATGACTATGATTTATCATTTTGAATATGAGAATTATGACAAGTTCTCTCTTGAAGATTGGCATTTTTATGAACTAAAATATCCTTATTTCTTGAAACTTTGGTTTCATCCCCTCTGTTTATATTCCTTGTGAGTAGAATATTGTTGTAGATAATTTTTTAAAATATGATTTTGAAGATAATTGTAAAAAAATATTTAAGATTTGTGTAATAGTGTGAAAATGGGATTCATTATATTAAACATGCAAACTAGGAATAAAAATCAAATACCACAAGTTACAATGGAAAATAATCAAACTAGGCCTAAACTTTAGAACTATTAGTGAGGGCTAAGCACTTAGTCAATTTTGTGATAGGGAAAAATGATTCCCTAGAGGTTTAATTCAAGAAATGAAGAGCACTAGAAATATTTTTCACTTGGCCCCTTCACATTCAAAAGAAGATGTGTAATTCACTAGATATAGCAATGAATCAGACCAAGACTAAATGCTAAGTGAATTTGGATTAAAGTGGGTTTCCTCTTTTATTAGTTGAAGTGTTGAAATTAGGTAAACTGATAAAAAATGAAGGTAAAAGAATGAAAATAGTGAGCTGCAATTGTAGGATTTTTGTGTGCACCTAGAATTAAGCAATGTAAGTCGAATTGGACCTTCTCCCAAAAACTATTCAAAAATTGTCAGGACCGTGGTGCATCACAATCATCCTTCAAAAAAATTCCACATTAAAGGGAGATGATTCATTGTTATGAATGAAGCATAATATGAAGAGTACAACTTTGTACCTTTTTCCTGGACATAGAAAGAAAGGGAAATGTGTTGAGAATAGGGGTTTGCCTTAGCTCAAACCCCAGTTTAGGAATTAACAATGAAATTGAAATAAATGTAATGGAAATGACTAAAAAGAAAGGATCTCCTTTTGAGGGAGATGCTGAATTATGATTGAGAAATTAATTATGATACCTCCTTATGAAATTTTGATTGCCTCCACATGGAATTAGGGTGTATAAGTCTTCAAAAGAATAGGGTGAATAATGTCTCCTTCAATGCTTGAAACTTGACTTTACTGCTTCTCCTAAACTTAAAAAACACTAATGATGCTCAATTGATTGAATGCTTAAATTCTTGATCTGATGTATTCTTGATATCTTGTGTGTGTATGTCAAATGAGAGGGGAAATTCTCTTGATATACTTGCCTATCGATGAAATTGGCTAATTTTCTGAGATGAGCCGATAGAGAGAGGGAAATCCCACTCAATTTTGATATATGACCAAGGGGTCAAATTGGGCCCAATCTAGGGAGGACCATGGTGTGGTGCCATGGTCCCAGTGAGACCATAGTGTGGTGCCATTGTCCTGCCCTATTTTGGGGTAGGCATAAGGCGTTATGTGAGGTGCAATTTGAGTTCAGATGACATTTGTGATGTGCAAGAGCATAATCAAGTCTTCAATTGGGTTGAGGTGTGTAAACAACATAGTGAAGACCCAACTGTAGTGAAAATTGCAAAGGATTAATTTTTAGGATGTTATATTTATCCCCCACTTTAGCAGGAGTATGAAGTCAATTATACTCTTGGTAAAAAATACAAAGGGTTTACATTGAAAAATTTCACCAAGTCATCAAAGAGGAAAGATACCCCAAGCCCCTAATGGATATTAAGATTTTACAACTTTGATAACAAGATAAAAGGGACATTATGAAAGAGAGAGGAGAGAGAATCATGACTACAAACTAGTAAGGTTCTCTTACTATGATTCATGAAAATAAAATTATAAACAATTAAAAAGAAAAAGGTAGAGTTTGCTAAGTAAATTAAGTATCAAGAGAGACATCCATTGAGTGGAGAGTATTCCTGACATTAAAGAGATTACACATGCCTTATTGGGGGTAATGGATTTAAAATAGGATACACCCCAAGAAGATAAACACATTATCACAATGACTAAGCCCCCAAGAAGAGACTAAATCAAAGGATAATGATCACAAAACACAAAACATGAGGTGGTTTCATGTATCCCTGAGGTCGGTATTGTTATTATGATAACTCATGTATATCATGTAAATATATGCATTGAATTGTTCTCATTCATGAAAGAAAGGAAACCACCTTGGAAGAAGTCCACATGTGTCTTTTGAGTCAACATGGGAGAGATCAAAAGAGATATCAAATATTTGCATCATCCTAAAGTAGAAAACACTAGGGATGACAAATAAAAGAAATAAGAGACATATATAAGAATGCCAGAAACAAGCAAGAGAAGAGAGGTAGAAAGAATCTATAATGAGAATGAAGTTGATCAAGCACCTTATCCACCTCCCGATCATTCTCATAATTAATTTAGGAAGGTGGAAAATATGCAAGGAGTTAAATTAAGCATGGTAGATGGAGCTAGCACAAGTTCCAAACAAGAACCATTCTCTAATGATGGATCATTTGTTCGTTACTAGGAGCTAGGATTAATACTTTTGAAAATTTCTGAGATAAATTATTGTCAACATTAACATATTCATATTCATCTTAAAAAATATTGGGATCAACATTAACATTCTCACCTATTTATTCATCAAGATTAATTAAATTAGGATCTCTAATAGGAATAGAACTTGAACCATCCTTTGTCTTAAGTATTTTGCATCTTGGAGAATTAGGTTGAATCTCTTATTTAGGAGAAGTTTGATCAAATATAATTATATCAAGTGTTTGTTTCTTGGGAGAAGAAATAATTTGGGAAGAAATTTCATGAGCTCTTTCATGATGTCTCTGAAGGCGTTCTCTCACACAATGGTTTCGTTTAGTTTTCGCAGAAGGTTGTGAAGGTGTAGGTTTGACTGGTATAGGCTCTTTTTCTTCTTTTAAGGGAGGATGAATGGGTTGAGGTATTTTAGGTTGAACAATAGGAGGTGGTGGGCGGTTCTATTTATAAGTTGTAGAAGATGGAATTGAACCATATAGAGGAGGAATTGGTCCATCATGAGGAGGAGGAATATGATAGTTTTGATGCTTAATGTTTAGTACAAATGTCAAGCTAATAAGATGAGAGGGGGGGGGGTGAATCATACAAACATAATCTTCCATAAAATCAAGAGATTCAACCTCGGTAACCTTATCAAAAAATTTGTAAAGCATGTAAACTCATAAACAGATAAGAACGCAAAATATATAACACTAGATTTAACGTGGAAACCCAGATAGGGAAAAACCACTGTGGGATTTCGGACCCACTAAGAAATATACTCTTCTAGGGTATGCTCAGTTAAAAGCAAATCCTGTTAAAGATTACAAACACATTGCTAGATGTGACCTAGTTAAGGGAGTTCCCTCAGATCTGTTAGCATCTTCATCTTGTTAGAAGTGACCTTGTTAAAGGATTTCAAACACTCAATCAAAATGTCACCTTGCTAGAGGGTTTTACAAATAAGACTGTTAAGTCCACTCAGTTAAGAGATTTTCTATCACTTTATAAAATAAGAGTAGTAAAAATATATCTGCAACTTTACATCTAAAATGCTAAAGTAGATTCTTATTTGCTCAATACAATCTAGTCATAGGACTTATCTTGTCCTTTTGTTGGGCTCTATACTCTGTTATTCAAATAGGTCTTCAAGCTTCTATGTTTGGTAATCACTATGTAGCATCCTTGTGCTTACATTTTCCCACATACATTGTTTATCAATAGTTCCTTGTTTATAAACAATTTGCCAACTGCTTAATCTCCTTGATCACATTTCCCATGATCAATCATAGCCATTAGATCTTCAAACTTGACTAGGTTCAATGTATCCTTCGATCTGAAAATGTTTTACCCCACCTTGGAACTTGTATACATTTCTTGGAACTTGTGTTAGGGTATTGCAGTTCAATTTGAGCTGTAGATCTTCCTGTCGATTTTCCTTTGCCATAGATCCTTAAAAAACTTCATGCACGACATACCAATCATTTAATCAGTTCTAGCTCATCAACTTCCTTCATTAAATAATGCTTATATTCATTCAATGTATTCTGTTACTACTCGGTTACAACTCGGTAAATACTAAACTTTACTCGGTAGACAATCTGCCTTCATTAACCGATAGCGATAACCTTAGGGTTTACCCACTAGGTTCCTTAGGGTTTACCGACTAGGTTCCTTACTCGGTAACATAGTATACTATTAACCCTACAATCAACAACATATGTAGGTTATCAAAACAATCTAAACATCATGATCTCAACATTGTCTAACTCGGTAATAGTTGCCCATTGAATAACTTATTCCTCCCCTTATTCATCACATTCTTTCTGTGACTTTTACCAACATCTTTATACTCATCAAATCATACTTCTTAAGATATGGCAACATCATACTGAATTAGAAAATCAATTTCTTGACATCAATGACAAAATAATAATATTAAGATAGTAAACATCCTTAATCATTTATATCCATAATCATCAACAACATTCTCAATATCCCTATTGAAATGCCAACAATCTCTCATTGTAATTGGAATGCCAATAATCTTCACCTTTGGCATTGATGGAAAAACCGATTGATTTGACATAATTGATTTGGATTTAGATTGCTGAAATGCTGAAATGCTCCCCCCCTATCATTAGTCTTTTCCCCCTTTCACAACAATGCCAAAAAGTAAAGAACTAAAACATGAGGTTGTCCGCTGAGAAGTGAATTCATTGTTGTTATGTGTCAACTTAGTCTCGGTCAGAGCATTATGTCTTCAATTCTTGTTCCCTGTATTTGTTTCCTACACACCTTTAGAAAACCTCCTAAAGTGTGTAAATCAGCATCAACTTCGAAAAGATATTGTGCAAAGTCATAGAATTGATGCTTTCATCAAACTCGATCAGTGAATGGAAGATAGGGGTAGGACCCCTAACCGAGTTCTGAGATACTCAAAAGTGTCCCTTGGCAGTGGCTTGGTGAAGATATCTATTATTTGTTCCTTTCTGCTAACATACTCCAACACCGCTTTCTTCTCTTGAACTTCTTCTCTAAGATAATGATATTTGATAGAGATGTGCTTTGTCTTAGAGTGCATAACAGGATTCTTTGAAATGTTTATGGCACTAGTATTGTCATAGAATATAGTTATTGGCTTGGTAACTTGCTCATTTATGCTTTCCAATAGTTGTTTGATCCATGCTATATTGGTACAATTCAATGTTGTAGCAACATATTCAGCTTCTGTTGTTGATTGTGAAACACATCCTTGTTTCTTGCTAAGCCAACTTACTAGTCTTTCTCCTAAGAAGAAAGATCCTCCACTTGTGCTTTTCCTGTCATCAATGTTGCCTACCCAATCAGCATCAGTATAAACTTTTAAATCAAAAACATTTCCTTTCTGATATACTAAGCCATAATCTTTAGTGCCTTTCAGGTATTTGAAAATTCTCTTGATTGCTGTCATGTGTGTTTCCTTGGGATCTGCAGAGAATCTTGCAACTATACCTACTGCATGTGCTATATCTGGCCTACTATGAACAACATATTGCAACTTTCTAATCATGGTTCGGTAAAGTGTCTCATCAATAGATGCGGATTCGCCATTATTTGATAGTTTATAGTTGGTAGTCATAGGAGTACATACTGGTTTTGAATCCTCCATTCTAAATTTCTTCAAGACTTCCTTTATGTAATTGGATTGAGTAATGAAAATCTCATCTTTCATTTGCAGTATTTGTAAACCTATAAAATACTTTATCTCACCGATTAATGACATCTCAAATTCTTTGCTCATTTCATTTCCAAAGTTCTTACATAGAGAGTCATTTCCACAAAAGATAATATCATCAACAAATATGGCTGAGACTAGTATTCCATTTTCATCGTTCTTCATGTACATGTTACTGTTTTCACTTGTTCTTATAAAACCAATTTTGATTAGATAAGAGTGCAATCTTTCATACCATGCTCTAGGTGCTTGTTTCAAACCATATAAAGCTTTTTTCAATTTACATACCTAATCTTTATTCTTGTTTTCAACAAATCCTTCAGGTTGTTCAATAAAAACAACTTCTTCTAGTATACCATTCAAAAATGCAGATTTAACATCTATTTGATATACCTTGAAATTTTTGAAAGCAGCATATGCCAACAATGTTCTTAGTCCCTCAAGTCTAGCCACAGGTGCAAAAGTCTTACCATAATCTATTCCATCTTCTTGAGCATAACCTTTGCAAACTAGTCTTGCTTTGTTCTGAATGACCTCACCTTTTTCATTTAGCTTGTTTCTGAAAAATCCACTTTGTACCAATTACATTTTTGTCCTTCGGTCTTGGGACCAATGTCCAAGTTTCATTCTTCTTGATTTGATCAATCTCTTTTGTCATAGCATTTACCCAATCTTCATTGTTAAATGCCTCTTTTACTATGCTCGGTTCAAATTCAGATATCAGACATGTGTTCTATCTCAGTTTGTTCCTTGTCATCACTAGATCATCCTTATCTCCTATAATCTGACTTGATGCATGATTTCTTCTGACATACTTGGCTAATACAGGATCAGTAGGCTCTGTAAGATCTTCTTCATCACTTGGTAACTAGATATTCTCTTCATTTCCTTTAGCAGTCTTCTCGATAAGACTTGTCAGTTGAACATAGACAAATTCATCATAATCTTCTGGTTCTTTGGAGTTTCCTTCATCATTTCTTTCTACAAATTCATCAATTTTCACATTTTCACTTTCTACTATTTTGTTAGATGATTTGATCAGACATTTAAATGCTTTGCTTCTAGAGGAATAACCTAGAAATGTTCCTTTTTCACTTTCTGATGAAACTTTCCATTTCTATCATCTTTGTGAACATAGCATCTACTTCCAAAGATTTTAAAATAACTTACATTAGGTTTCTTGTCATACCAGATTTTATAAGGTGTCTTCAAAGTTCCTTTCTTCAGTTGTACTCAGTTCAGGGTGTAAACTATTGTGCTTATTGCTTCTCTCCAAAATGTTTGTGGAACTTTTGTTTCAATCATTAGGGTTCTAGCACAATCCACAATAGATTTTTTTCTTCTCTTAGCTATTCCATTTTGTTGTGGAGTTATTGGTGCAGAGACTTGTCTTTTAATACCATGATCATTGCAGAATAAGTTGAACTCATCAGATGTGAACTCTCCTCCTTTGTTTGATCTAAGACATTTCATTTGTCTTCCTGTTTCATTTTAAACTCTTGCCTTGTACCATTTAAACATTTGAAAAGCTTCTGATTTTTCTTTTAAAAACATTACTGACATCATCCTTGAATAATCATCCATAAATAATATGAAATATTTATCACCATAATAACTTTGAACTTTTATAGGACCACAAAGATCTGTATGCACAAGATCTAAAATTCCCTTAGAAGTGTAGGACTTACTTGTAAAGCTTGATCTTTCCATCTTACCCATCTGGCATCCTCGACACATAGCATTCTCAGGTTTTTCAAGACTCGGTGCTTCTTGCTTATTTTGATCAGATTATCAAAATTTACATGATAAAACCTTTTATGCCATAACCAGGTATCATCTATCTTTTCATATAGACAGTTATTCCGAGTTGAGTCAAGGTGAAATGTGTTACCTTTTATTTGTGTCCAAGTAGCAGCTAACTTTCCATGCTTGTCATGAACTTTGACAATTCCTTTCTGAAATTCTATTTGGTAACATGTGTTGTTTAGATGTGCTACACTCAACAAATTGTATTTCAAACCTTCAACCCAATAAACATCATTGCATTTTGCATTGTCAAGAAGTGTTATGGATCCTTTACCTTTTACCAGACATGGTGCATCATTACCAAATCTTGCATAACCTCCATCATAATCTTCTAACATAACAAACTTGTGTTTATCACCTGTCATGTGATGTGAGCATCCACTATCTATGATCCATGAATCATTAGTTTTTATGTGAGATATTAGCACTTTTTCTTCATACCTTTCCTCATCTGATCCATCTTTCATAGCCACATAAACTACTTCCTCTGTATTAGTTTCATCTGATTTGTCATCATTAGATTCCTCATAAGCTATTAGGCATGTCTTTTTATCGCTTCTCCTGAAGTCTCGGTGTCCTTTGTATTGATTATGTTTTTGTCTATCATCTCAATAATCTCTCTTTTCACTTGATTCTTTGTCGGGGTAGTTAGAAGCCATATGTCCAATTCTATCACAGTTAAAAAATTTCAAAGGTAGTTTTCCTTTATACTTATGTTTGCCTCTCGGTAACCTTCTGGCTAATAGTGCTTCAAACTCTTCTTGCTTTCTGATTTCCTCATATAGTTTGTGTACTTCTTCCATGTTTTCGCAAAATCTCTCACTTGCTCCACTGTGATCCCCTTCAGTGTACTTACTCATTCTATCATTGTAATCATCAGATTCACCAAGATGAAAAGAACTAAATGTAGATTCAACTTTATTTACCGAAAACCCCCTATTATCAAAATTACTTAATTCAAATGCATGTAGCTTACCAATAGTAGCATCTAAAGAAACTAGCATATTGGGTACAGACCTCAATTCATTCATTGTAGAAGCTTGGATTGCATAAGCTGGTAGAAGGGTTCTTAATAACTTACTTGTGACATCCTTTTCTTCAATAGTTCCACCTGCTCCTTTGATTTGATTGACAATCTCCTTTAATCTTGTACTGTACTGGGTTATGTTCTCACCTTCATTCATCCTCATAGATTCAAGTTGTCCTCTTAGACTATCCACTTTTTCTCTTTGAACATGTTCATGACCGCCATACATAGATATGAGCTTGTCCCACATTGTCTTGGCATCATTGTAGCCTTCTAGATCATTAAACTCTAAGTCGGTCAATGCAGATGTTATTTCAATCATTGCTTGAATATGTTCTTGCTTTGCCTTTATCTCTTCCATTGTTAATGGATAGGTTCTTAGTGTAATGAAATCATTCTCCAGATGATATACAACATATTCTCCAACTCCTGATAGGTGTAGCTTCATCCTTTTCTACCATATAGAAAAACTTGACTTGTTCAGCTTCGGTGCATCCCTCTTATACATCTTTGGATCTTTGCCTCAAGTACCTTTAAACTTTTCTTCGAAGTCCTACAACTCTGATACCAATTGATAGTTCTGATGTTTAATGTTTAGTACAAATGTCAAGCTAATAAGATGAGAGGGGGGGGGGTGAATCATACAAACTTAATCTTCCATAAAATCAAGAGATTCAACCTTGGTAACCTTGTCAGAAAAATTGCAAAGCATGCAACCTCATAAATAGATAATATCACAAAACATATAACACTAGATTTAACGTGGAAACCCAAATAGGGAAACACCACTGTGGGATTTTAGACCCACTAAGAAATATACTCTTCTAGAGTATGCTCGGTTAAAAGCAAATCCCGTTAAAGATTACAAACACATTGCTAGATATGACTTGGTTAAGGGATTTCCCTCAGATCTATTAGGATCTTCACCTTGTTAGAAGTGACCTTGTTAAAGGATTTCAAACACTCCATCAGAATGTCACCTTGCTAGAGGGTTTTACAAATAAGACTGTTAAGTCCACTCAGTTAAGATATTTTTTGTCACTTTACAAAATAAAAGTAGTAAATATATATCTGCAACTTTACATCTAAAATGCTAAAGTAGATTCTCATTTGCTCAATACAATCTAATAATAGGACTTATCTTGTCCTTCTGCTGGGCTCTATACTCTATTATTCAAACAAGTCTTCAAGCTTCTATGCTCGGTAATCACTATGTAGCATCCCTGTGCTTACACTTGTAGGCATACATTGTTTATCAACAGTTCCTTATTTATAAACAATTTACCAATCGCTTAATCTCCTTGATCACATTTCCCATGATCAATCATAGCCATCTGATCTTCAAACTTGACCAGGTTCAATGTATCCTTTGATCTCAAAACATTTTACCCCACCTTGGAACTTGCATACATTTCTTGGAACTTGTGCTAGGCTATTGCGGTTCTATCTGGGTTGTATATCTTCTTGCCGATTTTCCTTTGCCATAGATCCTTAACAAACTTCATGCACGACATACCAATCATTTAATCAGTTCTAGCTCATTAGCTTCCTTCATTAAATAATGCTTATATTCATTCAATGCATTCTGTTACTACTTGGTTGCAACTCGGCAAATACTAAACTTCACTCGGTAGACATTCCACCTTCATTAACTGATAGCGATAACCTTAGGGTTTATCGACTAGGTTCCTTACTTGGTAACATAGTATAGTATTAACCTTACAATCAACAACATATATAGGATATCAAAACAATCTAAACATCATGATGTCATCATTGTCTAACTTGGTAATAGTTGCCCATTTAATAACTTATTCCTCCCCTTATTCATCACATTCTTTTTGTGTCTTTTACCGACATCTTTATACTCGTCAAATCATACTTCTTAAGATATGGTGACATCATACTAAATTAGAAAATCAATTTCTTGACATCAATGACAAAATAATAATATTAAGACAGTAAACATCCTTAATCAGTTATATCCATAATCATCAACAACCTTCTCAATATCCTTATTGAAATGCCCATAATCTCTCATTTTAATTGGAATGCCAATAAAATAGGTCTATCCTTAGGAGGAATGATACATTTATCCTTAGGTTGATTCTTAGGAGGAAGATATTTTCTACCTTTGGGGGCAAGAATAGAATCACTCTTAATATAAGGAATGGATTGTTTCTTAGGAAAAATAATATCACTTTCCTTAGGAGGAAAGATACCCTCATGGGAAGGGATTGATTTATCTTTGGGCAGAAGATTATTTAATTCCAAGGAGGAATAATAATGTTATCCTGAAGAAGAGGTATATGGTGATTAGTTGAGGAAAAAATAAGTGTTGGATTTCTAGGTTTACTCAAGGATAAAATCATCTCATTTTTCCAATTTTGATAAGGTTTAAAAAGAGCATCACTTCTAGGTTGAAGAGGTTGGAATTGTTCAGACCAAAAATAATCAAGACAAAAATATCCATGCCAAATTGTAGTTTGATACATGCTATGATTAAAAATTAGGATTTTACCATTAGGAGGAAATTTCAAACACTTATGAATAGTAGAAGTGATAGCTTTCGTGGACAAGAGCCAAGGATGTCCCAACTTCACACATGATTGATCGGATGTAGGAATGAGAGCAAAGACAACATCTAAGAATTTAGAACTAACCTCAATAGGAACTGTAATAGAACCAATTGTGAGACAAAAGAAACCATCAATGACTTTAACTATCACATCAGATTTATCATATATCACTTGATACAATTGTAAATAATAGAAAAAATATTTATTGATAACATTAACCATACAAGTAGTGTCAATTAGAATCCCTCATGAGGGCATGCCCTTGATCTTTATGGCAATATATAGAGGTCCATTGGGTGATTTAATGGTCTCACTAGGGTGAAATGTAATGCACAATTCCTTAGGTGGTTCATTTTTATCAATAATGTTCACCATATTATTAGAATTAAGGCCAAGATCATTAGGAGAATAAGCACATTGTTTAGTTTCAATCTCATTAGCAAAATGGGACGGTAAAGGATCAGTGAATATTTGAAGATTTTTCTTAGGAGGAAAGACATATTTGTTGCCTTTATCATTCACACAAGCCATAGAAGTATTATTATTATCAATCAAATCTTGAATCTTACTCCTCAAGGACTAACATTTTTCAATGTCATGATAGGGTTGATGATGCTATTGGCAAAAGGCTTTGGCATCATAGGAAGTTGGAAAAGGCTTATTTATGTCAATTGGTTTAATAAGGGGAAGGTTTAACAAATTCTTTTGTAACAACGACATCATAATATTATGAAAATATTCATTAAGAGGAGTAAATTCTTTTATGAAATACTTGGATAAAGGAGGCACACCTGTTGCGGCTATTACTTGAGTATTGTTGTTGTCATTGAATTTGATTAATCCCTTATTCAGTTTGAACTTAACAAAAGGTTGTTGATAACTCTCACCTTTATCACTCGAAGCTATTGAAGAGGATGATTGTTCCAATTGACACAAGGTAAGATGATAGTTGTGAAGTACTAAACACAACTATGTAAAGGAAGTAAACTTAGAAAAGAGAAGTTTATCCCAAATATATTTATTGCAAATTAGAAATGAAAATTATTTAAATATCTTGATCAAGGACATGAAGATAAATTTAAGAATACAAATGGTTATCTCTACGAATAAAATCAATCACTTTTTCTTTAACACCTGTTTTACAATGCATCAAATCAATAAAAGTGATCTTATGACCAATATTATTGTGAAATTGTTAAATAAAAGCATTAGCCAATTTTTCAAAAGAAGTAATTGAGTAAGGGGGCAAAGAACAATACCATTGCAAAATTTTATTCCTTAATGTTCTACTAAACAATTTAGCCAACAATATTTGGTCATGAGAAAAGTCACTACACAAAGTTTGAAATGTCTTCACATGAGTGAAAAGATCACCTTTTCCATTATAATATTCTAATTGAGGGGCTTCGACATGTTTAGGAGGAATGGCTCAGAAAATATCATTAGATAATGGGCTCACTACATAAAATATGGGCACACTACACTTAGATTGATTCATGGAAGCTATTTGTTGTTCTAAGGAGGACACAATTTGGGCTATATTATTGATTGTAGCTTTAGTAGAAGGAATGAAATTGGACATGTTAGATTGGGAAGGAGGGGTAACATTGTTGAATGAAGGAGGGGTGATGTTGTTGTATGAAGGTAGGGGTTAAGAATAAGGAGGGATGTTATTATAGGAAGGGCTAGGTTGAGAATAAGAAGGTGGAAGACTATGATAAATAGGTATTGGAGAGGATTGGGTAAGAAATGGAAAGCTCACTTGAGGAGGGATGAAAGAATTATGATTAAAGGAGTTTCCCCCTTGACTCACACTTATAGGTATGAAAGTTTTAGTAAAGGTAGTCATGATGTTGGATGTAAATATAGGAACACTATCCATAGGGGTAGTCAACGGAGTGGAGTGATTAACTTGACTAGGAGGTTTTGTATATCCAATAAATTCAGCACACTTATTCATAGTCATAATATTAGAATCAACAATACGAGAAATACCACACAAGATATCAACACCAAGTTTATCACTTTGAACCATTCTTTGTAATCCTTAAATTAATAGGAGAGCTTCACTTTCCGAGTATTGTTGACTCATTCATTGTTGAAGATTTTCAAATTGATTGTCAATCTTCTCCAATTGGTCAATAGAAACCTCAGTTAGTGATTCATCCACATCATGAAAATTATCTGAAGAATGAGGATAAATGAGGATATTCAAAGGATTTTTAGAAGCACCAACATCCTCTTGGAATAAGTTATCCAAATTAGGCTTCATCTCCTCAGTAATTGAACATTAAGAAGCCTTAATTCTATAACTTCTTCTCGTGTGGATTGCTAGACAAATCAAATAATTGGAAGACAACTAAGAGGGGGGGGGGTGAATCAATTGTCACAGATTATCAAAACTATTAGTAATTTAAAACTTTAATACTTGAACCCAAAACATTGATACCGGAATAACAGATAAACTAATTAAGCATAAACTATAATCACAAAATAAGAGCCATCCACATGACACCAAGATTTATATGTGAAAAACCTAGTAAGGGTAAAAACCATGGTGGGAAGCCTATCCATAGTCAGATAATACTTTTGCAGTAAGTATGTGAATTACAATTGAGGGAAATGCACTTGCAAGAAGGCCAACAACATAGAGTGCACTTCTCATCACAAAAGAAGCCTCACTGACTACTTAGAAATCCAGACTACAATCTGGAGAAGTGTTGAGCTACAAAAGATAGCATCTCCTATGCCTTAGGATAGTTTTGGTTAAGGTTAATACTGGAGGACTAAATCCTCTTACATTAACCCAATTCAATCTCCAATGATCGACCAAATCTTGTGCTTGAATTATATTACATTATTCGCACATTACATCCCTTGATCATGACCTCTAACATAACCACGATGATCTATAATGAGATCTTACCTCTATATATACAAACCCTCGACCATAAACAATTAGGTCAGACACAAGATGATAAACTAATTACATAATTACAACCATGTTGTCCTTAGACCAAACCAAAAATACCCAACACATAAAACATTCTAGAAATGCATCAAGAGGTCCAATCAACACATTACATTATAGTCGGTTCATAACCTAGATCAACTAGGACCCAATATAGGTCCACATGCTACAATAATGATCTCCATCTAACAAGTCTCAAACATGATCACCAATAACATCCTAAAACTCCACTAGAAGCTACACCAACACCACTTATGCAATTCATCAGGGATCTTTATCAACAGTTTTTCTGGTGACCATTGCCGGAACCAAAAACAAAGATTATAAGCAAAAAGGATAGCATCCAATCACTAGACCAAAACCAACTAACTGAATATGAGCATGAGAATCATGAAGAAGCCAATTCCATCACCAAACTATACTAGAGCCTACCAGATCATGCAGGATCCAAATCAACCAAAATCTACCCGAAGTAGAATGGTGTCGGTAAAGCATCTAAACAACTAGTGTTGGCATCAATGAAAAAATATTAATGCAACATATAATAAATTCAACCAAGTGGCCATAATATCCCCCTTTGGTATTGACAACAACACTAGATGCAAAAAACATCTAAGTACCAAGAAATGCCAAACAAGTCTCCCCAAATGGAAGACAACCAACAATCTCCCATATGCAGCTCTAAATGTCAATATCTCTCCCCTTTACTTTTCTTATTCATGTCTCTCCCCTCATGACTTTTTCCTTTTTCTTGCTTTGTCTTTTTCACATGAATATCTCTCCCCTTTTACATCAATGCCAGAAATTTGACAAAAAAATCAAAGAAAACATATAAACCATTGAATCACAAAGCTGTCTACTCCCCCTGAGCAGTTGCATCCAACATCAGTGCTAGAATGAATAGTATCTCTGAAAATCCATGTCAGACTGATGTCAAACCGCATCAATCAAGTCTATATCAGAGGAGAAGAAACTCCCAATCTATCTCTCAAGTACTCAAATGATTCCTTGGGAAAAGGTTTAGTGAAAATATTTGCAATCTTCTCTTTAGTGTTCACATAAACTAGTCTAACTTCATTTGCTTCCACCTTTTCCTCTAAAAAGTTATACTTGATAGATATGTGCTTTGTTTTAGATTAAAATACCAGATTCTTTGATATATCAAAGGAACAGAGTTATCACAATGAATAACTATCGATGCATCACAATACACCTTTATATCCTTCAACATTTGCTTCATCCATAAAACTTGTGTACAGTTAGTAGCAGTAGCAACATACTCAGGTTCAACAGTAGATAAAGAAGTACATGATTGTTTCTTGCTGATCCATGAAACCAACTTCTTTCCAAGAAAGAAATCTCCACTGAAAGTGCTTTTTTGTTCATCAATATCTCTAGCCCAATCAATATTTGTATATGCACATAAAGTAAATTTATTATCCTTAGGCTACCACAAACCATATTCTGATGTACCTTGCAAGTATCTAAAAATCCTTTTCACCGTAATCTCATGATTTTCTCTAGGATCACTCTAAAATCCTGACATAATATAAACAACATTCATAATGTTAGGCCTAGTCTGAGTCAAATAAACAAGACCTCCAATCATAGATTTGTATCTTGTAGGTGTTGGCATTTCAGTATAAAGGAGGATTGTTGATATTCAATAAGGATATTGAGAAGGTTGTTGAAGATTGTTGATATAATTGAAGTAGGATGATAACTATCTTTATAACATTATTTTATCATTGATGTCAAGAAATTGATTATCTGATTCAGTATGATGTTGCCATATCTTGAGAAGATTGATTTGAAGAGAATTAAGATGTCGATAAAAGACACAGAAAGAATGTGATGAATAAGGGGAGAAATAAGTTATTCAATGGGCAACTATTACCGAGTTAGACAATGATGAGATCATGATGTTTAGATTGCTTTGATATCCTACATATGTTGTTGATTGTAAGGTTTATACTATACTATACTATGTCACCGAGTAAAGAGCCTAGTTGGTAAACCCTAAGGAACCTAGTCGGTAAACCCTAAGGTTATCGATATCGGTTAAAGAAGGCACAATGTCTACTGAGTAAAGTTTAGTATTTACTGAGTTGCAACTGAGTTATGATAGTGCACATTAGATGAATACAAGCATTATTTAATGAAGGATAATGATTAGCTAGAGATGTATAAATGATTAGAATGTCGCGCATGAAGTTTGTTAAGGATCTTTGGTAAAGGAAAATCAGCAGGAAGATCTACAGCACAGATTGAACCTCAACAACCTTGTGCAAGTTCCAAGAAAGGATTGCAAGTCTCGATGCAAGGTAAAACATTTTTAGATCGAAAGGATACATTGAACCTAGTCAAGTTTGAAGATCTGATGGCTAAGATTGATCATGGGAAATGTGATCAAGGAGATTAAGTAGTTAGCAATTGTTTATAAATAAGGAATTATTGATAAACAATGTATGCGGGCAAGTGTAAGCACAAGGATGCTACATAGTGATTACCGAGCACAAAAGCTTGAAGACATATTTGAATAACAGTATTGAGAGCCCAACAGAGGGACAAGATAAGTCCTATGACTAGATTGTTTTGAGCAAATAAGAATTTGCTTTAGCATTTCAGATTTGAAGTTGTAGATAGATTTGTATTACTATTATTTTGTAAGTGACAGAAAATCTCTTAACCGAATGGACTTAACAGTCCTATTTGTAATCCCTCTAGCAAGGTAACATTCTAAATGAGTGTTTGAAACCCTTTGACAAGGTCACTTCTAACAAAGTGAAGATCCTAATAGATCTGAGGGAAATCCCTTAACCAGGTCACATCTAGCAATGTATTTGTAATCTTTAACAGGATTTGCTTTTAACCGAGCGTACTATAGAAGAGTATATTTCTTAGTGGGTCTAAAATCCCATAGTGGTTGTTCCCTATTTGGGTTTCCACATTAAATTTGGTGTTATGATGATTATGTGTTTGTGAGTTTGCATGTTTAGCAGTTTTAGTTATATTGTTGAAGTATAAGTTACCGAGGTTGAATCTGTTGATTTTATGGAAGATTAAGTTTGTATGATTCACACCCCCCCCCCACCTCTCATCTTGTTAGCTATTGGCATCTATACTTTACACTAAGTATCAGAACTATTAGTAGGATTTACTAGTGCAGAAACATCTTTTCTTGTCAATTTCTCACTTGTAACCATAGGAGTACTTACCGGTTTAGAATATCCCATACCAAATTTCTTCAAAAATTCCTTAGCATATTTAGTTTGACAAATTAAAATACCTTTGTCAATCTGAGTAATTTGCAAACCTAAGAAAAATTTCATCTCACCAATTGTAGACATCTCAAATTCTTTCTCCATATTCTTAGAAAATTCTATGCATAACTTATCTTCACCTCCAAAAATAATGTCATCAACAAATACTTCAAGAATCAGTATATTATCATCAGTGATCTTATAATGTAAATTACTATTGGCACTTCCCTTAGTAAAGCCAATCTTCAAAAGATATTTATCCAACCTTGCAACCAAGATCTAGGTGCTTGTTTCAATCCATATAAAGCTTTCCTTAACTTGCAAACCATATTTGTATCATCTGATAGTAAAAATGTTGGATTGATGACGATTGTAATGGATGACTTCATGTGTTGGCATTAATGGCACATGTATACACACACACACACATGTTCACATTGTCTTATTCATCTTAGTTAAGACAAACTAGTATTACTCCTAAGTCTTTGTATTGCGAAACCGGTATTGTATGTAGAGTAAAGTTCAAATGGTTCTGAGGCTGTCTAACCAGTATATGTAGGAATAATATGACACTAGGTTGGAGATTCAGCAGAGATCATCAAGGAAGCAAATGGAGTAAAATCAATTTATAAGTTGGAAGAGGTTAACTCTTAACCAATATCAGTTTTCCAACTAGTTTCACTGATTGTGTGATGAGTTATCACCAGTTGTGATGAGTTGTCCCTAAACAACAAATTTGGCGGCAATCTATGATGAGTTATGTTAGATTGTCTAGATATACTACACCTAGGAAACTGTGATATGATTCTTGAGCCGACATGAAATCTAATATCTATATAATTAAATTGTGATGAGATATTTTTATGATGCAAGATAGAAGTGTAAAGTTGTTGTGATTTACTAAATGTGTAGCTGAGTATGTCAGTGATGCAGTTTTGAGTGAGCAGAAGAGGATCTATATTTCAAGAAATTTGTGCTACTTCTAGATCACACCACCTATTGTTTTCTAATCACTTCAACAAACAAATCCCCTAACTGGGTAAGCTCTAACAAACTTCATTGTACAAATACTTTAACAAGGTGATCCATTATTTTGGGTTTGAAATCCTCTATCGAGGTTACTCCTAATAGAGTAATACCTTTAACAAGGTATAGCTCCTAACAAGGTTTTGGGATCTTTAACATGATTTGCTCCTAGCAAAGCACTTTGTAGACCCTAACCGGTCAATTATCTATTACTGTAGATAGTTAACTTGTGATTCACATCTAACCGTGGTTTTTGTAGTTTGGTTTTCTACGTATAAACACTTGTGTTATGGTGGATGTTTTACATGTTGTGAATTTTTTAATATCATTTTGGATTGCATGCATAGTGTTAAGAAAACTAGTTAACTGTCTTTACCAGTGTGTGTTCAAAGTGGTATTGTTTTTGTTGTCATTGATTCACCCCCCCTCTCAGTTCTTTATAAGTCTATCAATTGGTATCAAAGCCAAACTTCCTTAAGGGTTAATCTCTTGGAATGAAACCCTAAAACCACCATTTGGGATATGAGTTATTTAGAGATGGCTAGAGTGCTTGATGAAACCAAGGAAGAGCTTGAAACCCTAAGAGTCAAATTTAAAGCTTCAAAAGTTAAAAAGAGAGAGTTGACTGAGCAATTATTGGAGATATCTAAGAATAGTTCTTTAGAAGAGGCTAATATTGATGCATTGGTTGAAGAAGTTGAAAAATTGAACGGTGAAAAGCTAAATCTAAGGAGAGAGCTTGAAGCCCTAACCATCTGCATGAGTCAAGAGATTGAAGAAAGAAGGATAGTTGAAGACCTAATAAAAGAGAGAGATCATGAGATTTCTAAGATCAAACAAGAGAATTCAACTTTTGCATGAGCATTGGCATGAAGAGAAGGAAGAGAAGGAGGCTTTGCAGCTAGATCTTGAAATGGTGACATCTCTAAGAGAGACTCTGACAAAACACAATGAAGATCTTACCAAAGAGATCACTAAGGCTAATGGAAAGCTAGAAAAGTTCAATAAGAGTTCTTCTATGCTGGATGAGCAGATCCAATCTCAGAGGACGAAAGGTGACACATCTGGACTAGGTTTTAATACATCTAAGAAAGGAGAATCTTCCAGTACAAAGAGCAACATACACAAAGGTAAAACTACTTTTAAGAATAACAAGCCTATCGGTAAGAAATATTTTTAACCTGTTTGCTTTATCTATTATAAACCTGGTATACTGCTAATGTGTGTAGAAGAAAACCTAACTAGAATACAAGCTATAATGCAAATTCTAGATATGTGTCTAGGAGATTCGAAGGTCACTATTTTACATGCAACATGTATGGACATAGATTAATTGAATGCAGATATGGAGCAAAAATTCTAGCACCTCACATGAATCCAAGACCTAATGGTGACTGGAGAAGAACCTATGACAACTGGGGAAACATGAATTGGCATAAACCCTATGACAATTTGTATAGTCCATTTGAAATGGAAAAGGTAACTAATGTGATTTGCAGCATTTGTAATAATTATGGACATGTGGCTATGAACTGTAGAAGGAGAACTGGAAGAGGTAATGCAAGACCTTGGAGATTATCTGGGATGGCTTGCTATCATTGTCACAAATTGAGACACATGGAAAAATTATGTAGAACCAGGAAGAACAAACCAGTTAACCACTCTGAAGATTAGAAAGGTAAGCAAAAGGTTGATGTTGAGGAAACCAGAGAAGAGATGAACATAATCTGGAAAAAGAAGAGTGAGGATGAGCATGCAGAATAATTTATCCCTTCACCTAATGTGGATAATTTTGCACTAGTGAATAAAGCCTTTCAACAAGCCTAAGGGGAGCATAGTGGTAAATCTACTTCCAGACCCCTTGAAGAATGTGTGGTAAGATATTTTTGCAGTTTTAGTTATTTTCTGATAATTCTTGATATCATTGTCTATCGGCATTTCAAAAGATTGTTAATCAGTTATATACCCATCAGTATTGGG
Organism: Cryptomeria japonica; assembly: GCF_030272615.1. Lineage (NCBI taxonomy): Eukaryota > Viridiplantae > Streptophyta > Pinopsida > Cupressales > Cupressaceae > Cryptomeria > Cryptomeria japonica. The sequence continues at coordinate 206,411,515 of NC_081408.1, forward strand.
AAGTTTTGTTAAGTGGTATATTAGGGTTTGTTACCCTATCGGTTGAGCAATTAATGTAGTGGGTAAAGTTTATTAAAGTGAGTTTTACTATGTTATTTTTACCCTAATTACATTTGAAAGAGAATTCTTGAGCACCTGCAGAATGAAGAAAAGAATTGCTAGTTGATTGTAGATGGATTTGTGTTTTGGATTGAAAGATTGAATCGGATTCGAAGATCATAAAAGGTGAAATGAGTGTACATTTGAGAGATCAATCGAGAACCCTGCCAGCACAGAGGAATTAAGGTATTATTTTGTTAATCTCTCTCAAATTGAGTTTATCTAGAATGATATCCTCATCTAAGAAAGTAGAGAGACTTATGATTGCTAATAAACCTATGGAGTCTATGGAATCAGCCAAAATAGTATCATATAATGCATTGTCTCAAGTTCCTGATGGTGTTATGATAAAAGGTGATTTATCAAGTTACATTGACTATAAAATTGAGGATTTAGGATTCCTATCAATTTATTCTCAACTGAAATCCTTGTGTGATAAAAGCAAAAAAATCAAACCCGAGTACATTAGGGTTTATGAAAAGGGTTTTCACAATGCGGTATATTTTCTTAAAGATTTTGAGGAAGAAAATGTTAGGATAATTCTTAGTCATGTGCATGGATAAAATATGTATCTTGAAACATCGCACATAATCATGAAGGAAGCAATTCATGTAGTGACTGGTTTTTGGCCTTCCAAAGTTGAGGAAAATTTCAAAATAGACTATGGTTAGACTAACTCAGACTACCTCTCACAGTCATGCGTTTTCAGTCAATAAAATTAAAGACCCAATAGTTAGACTTGCAACTATGTTCATTGGTTATAGGATATTTTATTCCAGCAGGATGAATAGTGTGCCACCTGTTGCTATGCATGCAACTTACAGGATGATTGTTGAGAATGCAGATTATGACCTATGTGAGGCAATAAGGAGCTAATTGATGTTGAAATTGCAATCAATTAAGAAAGACAGTAGTCGAAAGTTCAAATTTGGTCATCTATTGATTGGTCTATTCTTCTATTTTTAAAATTTCCTACTATTGGTGGCATTCAATGGCCAAAGGAAATACTGGTAACTGCTCAAATCAAGAATAACATTAAGGCTATAAAGAACACATTTTCTGCTGCAATGAACATATATTTTAATGAGTTACAAAAGAAGATGAGAAAGAGGTCAAGGCTACCTAAATATGTGGTGAAACACTTTGCAAAGTCATTTGTTTCATAGTTACCACATATTTTTGTCTTATGGAAGCCATAGAACCTAGGGAAGATGAAATGGATGAAATGAGTTATGAAGTCAACTATGACATATTCATCGGATATGCCAACAATATTTTGGCATCTCCCAAGGATAAGATGAAGAAAATACTGGGGACTTACAAGGAAATAAATGCACCTATTGAACCTAGTATTGCCAAAGAGAAGAAGAAGAAGAAAGTTGAGCAAGTACCTTCAGTGACCACCGGTACAAGGGTGACAAAAAGTATTCAAGTAAAAAAGGAATAGGCACCCAAAGTGTATGATACGAAGTAGACTGCAACAAAGAAGAGAGGTAGGAAATTCATTCTTCAAGAAGAATATAAGGATACCAACACTGAAGAGGAACCAAAGTAGATGAAAGCAACTAGTAAGAAAGCCAAACTAGTAGGAGACACTTCACAACAAGGTATTCCTATTAATGCTTTATCTTACAAATTTATGACTGATTTTGAGAGAACTATAAAAATATTAGGGAGGAAAAGGTTTGATAATGTGAAAAAATATTTTTATTCATTTGATGATGATTAGAAGCAACAAATTGTTCGAGAGGTAATCAACCACTTGTGTCAATACAATCAGTTGCCTCAGAATATTAAAAAGGATATTTCTGATTCTTTGTATTCTATTTTTGCAAATGTGGAAAATGGTTGTTGAACAAGATCAAGAAATTATTGATAATGTTTTCATTCAATATTTTCCTGAATTATCTTGAGATGAATTATTAGCATTGCTTGATAATTTCAAAGGACATTTTCATTCTAAGGCAAGGAGATTGAAGTTATTCAATGGAAAGGTTCAATCTGTTGAAGTTGAGACTCATTAAATAGCTATAAACATTCAAAGGATGCATGAGTAGATGAAGTCTCATAAAACTAATCAAACAGAGATTGGAGCTCAACCGAAGTTAGATGAAGAAGAAATTATTGCACCAAATATTTTCTATCCTATTAAGCATAAGGATGACACTACTTCTCTACCGGTTATCTTTGTAGATAATATCCAGGACAAAATTGATACATCCAGTAATATCATTGAACCAGTTATGGAACCCTTACAACAAACGGTCATTCAACCTAGTGTGGTTATTCATTGGTAACCAGAAAAAGAACACCAAGTGGAAAATCAACTCCCACCAGTTACAACAGATACATAGGATAAATAAACAAAGGCATAAAAAGAGAAAGAGAAACTTGAGAAAGAGGTTAAAGTGAAGGAAACTTAACATAAAAAGGAGGAAGGGAAAGAGAAAATAGAGGAGAGGATAGCAGATGACAAGGGAAAAGAAAAGGTAAAGCAACAAATTGATGATGAGGATGACTCAATAGGCATCAAAGGGCCTATAGATGTAGAAAATGTGAGTGCATCTGAACTAATGGAGATTGCAATAGTGATGCAATCTAGAGCTCAAAAGAAAAGATTGAAAGAGCAAAGGAAGGAGGTAGAAACAATTCAAACTACCATTGAGATTCTGTCAAGTCTTCGACTAGAGACTGACATTGGAAATTTGTCAACTCCTATTAGAAATCTTGGCTAGTTGGTTGCTGATGCATATGACCAACTGAAGTCTCTTGAAGAAGCTTCTCAAACTTTAACTGAGAAGAATTATAGAAGGAAAAGAGGAGAGCAAATAATGAAAGACATTGATATAGGGAAGATTGTTTTATCCTTGAATAAAGATATTTTTAAGACTTCTATTGAAACTCGAGGAGGGATACTATCCTATACATCTAATGTTTCATTTTTCTATACTGATTTGATTAAGAGGTGAGAAGAGATAGAATAAGAGCTAGAGAAGATATGTACTACCTACATACCTTTACAGGATTCAACCTTAGCATTTGGCAAATCTGTTGATGATTTGCAAAATTGGTTACATGTATATGATTATGAATAGGCTAAGAGACTCTGATCCTTGAAGGAACTCAAGAACCAGTTGAGACCCAAAGTGGACATATTACAACGAGCATACAGGGATGTAAAAATGGTTTTGGCAACTCCAGAGATGAGCATAGTGGATACAATGGAAGAATTCGTTGCATGAGTTTTGACAACCATTGAGATCACTAAAAGATTATTAGAAACATGGGATGATTATTTTACTCAGATGAAGATCACTTTCAGTGACATTTTCTTGAAAATTGCAGTGAATACTCCTTGATACAGACTTATATTTTTGTATATGTAGTTTTGGATGCAAATTTTGATATAATATATGTATTCAAGTTTTCAATTTGGAATTGTTGTCGAAGGGGGAGTAGAAATATGTATGTGTAGTGAAAGGTTTGTATGTATTGTTAAGGGGGAGTAAATATGTTTGTACAATTTTTGTAAGTACACTTAGTTGTAAAGTTATAAAATTTTCTAAGTGTTTCCATCAATGCCAAAGGGAGATTGTTGGCTTGATGATGATTGTAGTGGATCACTTCATGTGTTGTCATTTATCACACATCTATACACACACATATGTTCACATTGTCTTAGACATCTTAGTTAAGACAAACCGGTATTACTCCTAAGTCTTTGTATTGAAAAACCGATATTGTATGTATAGTAAAGTTCAAATGGTTTTGAGGGTGTCAAACTAGTATATATAGACAATCGGTATATGCAGGAATGACATGACACCAACTTGGAGATTCAAAAGAGATCATCAAAGAAGTAAATGGAGGACAATCAATCTATAAGTTGGAAGAGGTTAACTCTTAATCAGTATCGGTGTTCCAACCGATTTCACTAATTGTGTGATGAGTTATCCCTAACTAACAAATTTGGTGGAAATCTATGATGAGTTATGTTACATTGTCCAAATATACTACACCTAGGAAATCATGACATGATTCCTGAGCCGACATGAAATCTAATATCTATATACTAACATTGTGATGAACTATTTTTAAGATATGAGATAAAATTGTTAAGTTGTTGCGATTTACTGAAGGCGCAATAGAGTATGTCGGTTATGCATTTTTTAGTGAGTAGAAGAGGATCTATTCAAGCAAGTTGTGCTACTTCTAGATGTTAGGAATCCCATGGATACTGAGAGGGGGGGTGAATCAGTATCTAACTAGTAATTATAATTTCTCAATTTAAAACATGCACAACATATTATAACAGTGTACCAGTATGCAAGAAATAATGCAATGAGTAGAATTTAAAACATCCACATGAAAAGCACACCATAACACAAGGATTTAACGAGGAAACCCAGTGTGGGAAAAACCTTGGTGGGATTTGTGACCCACAATATTCACTCACTAGCCAATAAGAGAATATTACTTACAATAGGGGCCTGCACATGCAGGAAGGCCAATTGCCTAGAGCTCACTGCTCAATGGGAAGTCTCACTGACTTACAATATGGATTATAGAAATCCAATAACTTGTAAAGATTTACAATAGCATCTATAATGCCTGATCTAGTACTGGTTGCTACTCTGCTTCTTACATAAACCCTTTAACCTATATTTAACATAATAGGTCTGCCTTAATATTTTCCCTTTCGCTTATGTCACTTTATTTTTTTTTTCAAAATGTCTACAATGATCTCTTTTATATATAAGAGACATTTTACAACATGCCAAGTCGGCTTACAAAGTTTTTACAATAATAAACAAAATATAATATACCAAAAATTTTGTCGGCCTCTGTGCCAGTATACTTCCTTTCTCTATGTCAATGTCGGTGTCCTGAGTGCCCATGTAGAGTGTGATCTGCTGATGCTGGTGCACTAACTTGTTGATGTAATGCCTTGCTCGTGCCATAGGATTGTAAGGTTGCCATCAATGACAAAACCTTTTATCACATACAATGTCTCTTTGGAGTGTGCATATGCCAACAATCTCCCCCTTTGGCATTGATGGCAACACTCATGAGAAATTTCAAAAGTGTATCCAAAAATGTGAAGTCCAAAAAAAAGAAATGTTACCAAAAATGTGTGTGCTCCCCTTGAGCATACGATTCCTGTGATGTTTAAATTTTCTCATCCCACTAGTACCCCTTTGGCATCAATGACAAAGGTTGTCAAGATGTCAGTAGAGTTTGTAGTTTCAACCTTGTAACTAGGTAGATACAATTTGAAATAGATCCACCAAAATCAAGTTTATACTCTCCATAAAAAATTTTCTATCTCTTATCATTGTCTCTGTTCTTTTAACTGTACCGGTGAGATGCTGCAAATACTCTATCAGTGTTTTCTATCCCTGTATCAGTGCCTCAGATAATTTCTTCCACAATGATGCTAGATATTCCAATCTTGGACTCAATTTTAGTCTTAGATGTTTTTCCTTATTCATTGTTCTCTCCTTTTCTTTTTCAAATTTAAGTAATTCTTCTTCAAAATTTGTTATCTTTTCCTCAAAAACTGATAATTTATCAGGTGACTTAACAAAATTATCAACAACTTTATTGATTTCATCCTGTACCTTGCTCATATTCTTGTCTATATCTATAGTCAAAAAGTTTGTTTTACAGGTGTCTTTGCACAGAGTTTTGTACTCTTTCAATAAATTACACAGTTATGCTAGAAGTGTGTCAAAATCTCTAGTACACTTCTTTATCTACTGATCAAAGAATCTTTTCTTTTCAATTTCTACTTTATCCTTCAATGTCTCTTCCTTTATTTACTCAATGTTCTTTGTGATATATTTACACAAGGTATCGAGTTGTCCTAAAGAATATTTATTGTCTATATTATAGTTAGGAGCAATTACCTTCAAAATTGGTATGGTGTCATCTATAGCCTTATAAGCTTGTGAGCTACAATCTGTTATCTTTTTAATTGAATCTATGAGTACCTCAGTCACATTAGCTAATTTGTAGCCCGATGATGAGGAACCTACATTCTGAATACTGCTGGTGGAAGTAACCAAGCCTGTATTGACCTTTGGTAGGTCTGTTTGTGTTTGCATTTCCTTAAGCAATGGTTTTTCTACTTCTCCAGTTGTCGGTGGCACTGTTTCCTTATGAACCTATTCCTATTTCTATTGTTGTTCATGTTCAAGAGCCTTATGCTCTGTTTGTTTCTCTGTTTGTTGCATTGTCTCAATCTGAGTCTGAGTTTCTACCTGTTGCTCTTTGTCATCTATCAATTTCTCCTATGTGTTATCAGTTTTCTCAGCTATCGGAGGTTTACTAGCCATGTCAGTCTTATCAGTTGTATCTTTGTCTACCACAATGTTGATCTTCTGAGTATCAACATCCACTATATATAGGACTTCAGGATTAGGATTAACATCCTCTACATCCATACTTTCAACTGTTGGTTGAACTTCTGTAGCTATTGTTGTTTTTAATGGTGGAGTAATCAAAGGAGGTGGGGGTAAGTTGTCTTTAACCTTGATACTAGGTGGTCCACCAACTTTACCTTTACCCTTGTCTCTTTCTTTCTGATATACCTTTATAGGTTTGTGACTCATGTATTCTTCTTGTTTTTCTTTTTCCACTAGGAAAATGTTCCATGCATTTTCTATCTCCTCAATCACCTCATTAACTCTTCCAACCATTAAAGCAATGTGCTGGTGTGTAGTAGAAAATCTTGACCGGTTGGCTTCTGCAATTAAATCATCAATTTCTTTGGGTGAATTCATTGGATATACAGCAAGTAGATTTTCTATCTTGATTTTCTTGTCAAGTTCTATTACTGCTTGTCTCCTTGCTTCCAATCTTTTAAATAGTTCATCTGGTACTTCGTCTACTAATTCCATCAAAAATTTCTTATACATATTCATATACAATATAACACTATTTTCTACTTGTTCTTTTTCATCAGCTGTTAGAGTGTCATATAGTTTCTCTATATTCTTCAATTTTCCTTCCTCTGTAATTTCATTCAATAGTATATCGAGAGAGGCCAAGTCCTTGTTTGTCCTCTTCTTCTTTTTGGGTGTCAGTTTCTTCTTCTTTGGTGTAGCCTTTCTTATTGGAGATCTCACTACTTGTTGTTTTTGTCTTGTCCTCCTAGGTGAGGGTGTGGTTGCCAGTGAGGGATCTCTTTTCCTTACAACTCTTTTGAAAGTTGCAGGCATGTCACTCTCTGAAGAAGTGCCTATCTGTCATAGATAAGTCTCAAGTTGCTAACTCATCCTCTATTATACCAGTTTTCTTTAACAAATCTTCTTTAATAGCCTTTGCCTGTCTAGAACATTTTCTTACAACTACCTCAACCTTTTTCACTCTTTTATGGGATTGTATTTGGCTTTTAATAGTCTTTGCACTACCAAATACTTCTTCCTTAGGTTCTTTAGGGGTTTCTAGAAGTGCTTTAGCATAAGTTTCAATTACATGATCATATGTTTCATAACCCATCTCAATTACCCAAACTCTCCTAGGGATGACTGCTTCCATCCAAATCTCATCCTTCTTGATTACAAAGCATATTTCATCCTTATATTTGTCAACAATCTTTTGTGATAATCAGATTCTTTTCTTCATTTTGGCCTTAAGTGCTTGAAATAAATCATGGATATTGTTTTCCTTATCTTCTCCCATATTATTGAATAGTTATGTTAGTTATTTACCTTCCGGTATATCATATCCAAGTTCTTTGTAGCCTATACCGGGAACTTGTTTGGTTATATGTAGCATCAAACATACTAGCAAATTTCCAAACCTGAAAGTTCCTTTCTTGTCCTTCTTAATCTTGCCTAAGTTGTCAATTAATTCGTCCTTCAACCACTCACATACATCAATCTTTGCATTATCTGTGACCATGTCATAAGCACTCTTAATACACAGACTTGACACTGAATTGAGTCTATTTGCATGAGTTGCCTTATATCCTAATATCATACTGATAAATCTTACCTTAGTATCTTTTACATCATTGACTCTTAAGGACCTTTTATCAGATGTGGCACTAGTTAACTGAGTAACTAGGTCATTGGAAACCTTCTTAATTTTGTTTGGCCTTTTACAGGTGGTCGGTAACCCTGTGATAGCTTTCACAGCTTCCTTGGTGATTTTTTGAATTGCATCTAACCAGAAAAATTCACCATGTACCCTGCTTAAGACTATCCTAATCACATCCTTGGGGAATTCAGGAACACTAAGGATCTCTATAAATCCTAGGGTTTCAATGATCTTATGGTCAAATTTCACATTTCCGGAGTTATCACATATGACAATTTTAAACATGGTTTTAATCTCTTCATCTCCTAGTTCCTCAATGTTATAGTGAATGTAAATTCTAGGGTCTTCAACATAAACAACTCCCTTAGGAATTTGAGAAAAAGAACCTAAAGTATCATCTTTCTTTGCTACCTCAGGAACTAATTGAAATACGGGCCTAGGTCTTTTTTATAACTTCAACAACAACAGGGTTTGCTATATATTCAAGTGCAAAGATGGATGCCATGATAAAATACCTTTTACTACCTTTAGGATGGATGATTTCTTGAAGTGTTCTTGCCTCTTTCTTGAAATGCCTTAGCTTGGAATCTTCACACTTTTTATAGGTTTGAAATCTTGGTAAAATGAAATGGAGCCTAAACCTCAAATTTATAGTGTTACTTTGCCATCTACCACATTAAATGCATGTTGATTAAGTAGTTACTTAACATTGTCTACTGGTAATAATTAATTTGCAACTTCTCATCTCTAACCGAGGGAATAATAGCACATGTGTCATTAGATTTCCAAACCCTCAAGGAAACTTTCTTCAATTTGATGAAGAACTTCCTATCGGTGGAGCACTGCTCTGTCCTGCTAGTGGAGCATCACTCTATCCTATTGGTGAAGTATTGATAGGTTCTACTAATGGAGGAGTATTCCCAATATTTAGATCAACTTTTTTAATCCATTGTTTTGAGAATTCTTGCTTAACCTCTTCAACTTTTTCTTTACCCTTCAAGCTAGAACTTTTGTTGTCTGCTAGTGATCCTTTACTTCTATAGAATTTTACAATATGCCCAATCTTGTTACATGCATAACAAGTCACATTATTCTTTTGAATAGCTTTTCCATAACCTATGCCAGTTTGTGTTATGCATTGATTAGATAAATGTCCAAATCTTCCACAAACATAACATCTCACATTCATTCTCCAATTTTCAGAGTTGTGACCAACTTTGTTGCATTTTGAACATTGATCGGTGGGTGTGTTGATATTATGATAATTTCTAGATCTACATTCATTTGCTCTATGACCATACTTATTACAGTTAAAGCATTTTCCATTGAATTTATAACCTTTAGGTTGTTTTACCAGTTTGCTATGATCCTGAGTATTTGCAGTACTAAAGCTTTCACCAACTTCAAAGCCAATTCCAGAAGTGTCACCTTTAGGTTTTTGATTCTTTAGTAAGGTGCCAAGTTACTCTAAGATTTTCTTGAATTTTTCTTTATGTTGATTTGCAGTTTCTAGTTCTCTTTCTAAGACTTCTTTCTATCTCATCAGTTCATTGAAGTCATTCTGAGTATGCATCAGATCTATCTTCAACATGTCATTTTCATAGCTAAGTCTTGTATTCTCATTTGCTACATCACTTAGTCTTCTGGTCAATTCTTCTTTACTCTTCTTCCTATCCTCAATCTCTTTACAAAATCTCATAGTCATATCTTGCATCTCATTCTTTGTAGTTATGTTCTCCAGTTTCAGCTTACTTATCATATCATTAAGTGATTCCTTTTCATTATTCTCATTTTGCATTTTTTCACAAAGTTCTCTTCTCTTATTTCTTGCAACAGTAAGATTCTCTTGAAGTGCCTAAATGATATCCTGAGCTACTTTTAGATCATTTTCAAATTTGATGTTTTTCAATTTCTCTGCATCATAGTCTGAAAGAGCTGCTTCAAGTTGCTTCATTAGATTTTCCATCTTTACCGATGTTAAGATCTTCCTCAAGCTGTTATGCTTCTAAAAATAGAGGACCAGGATTTGATACCAATTTTTAAGAATCCCACAGATATTGAGAGGGGGGGGGGGTGAATCAGTATCTAACAGGTAATTAGAATTTCTCAATTTAAAACATGCAGAACATATTATAACAGTGTACCAGTATGCAAGAAATAATGCAATGAACATAATTAAAAACATCCACATGAAAAGCACATCATAACACAAGGATTTAATGAGGAAACCCGGTGTGGGAAAAACCTCGGTGGGATTTGTGACCCACAATATTCACTCATTGGCCAATAAGAGAATATTACTTACAATAGGGGCCTGCACATGCAGGAAGGCCAACTGCCTAGAGCTCACTGCTCAATGGGAAGTCTCACTGACTTATAATGTGGATTATATAAATCCAATAACTTGTACTGCTTTACAATAACATCTATAATGCCTGATCCAGTACTGGTTGCTGCTCTACTTCTTACATAAACCCTTTAACCTATATTTCACCTAATAGGTCTGCCTTAATATTTTCCCTTTCGCTTATATCACTTTCTTTTTTTTTTCAAAATGTCTACAATGATCTCTTTTATATATGAGTCATTTTACAACATGCCAAGTTAGCTTACAAAGTTTTTACAATAATAAACAAAATATAATATACCAAAAATTATGTTGGCCTCTGTGTCGGTATACTGCCTTTCTCTGTGCCGGTGTCAGTGTCCTGAGTGCCGGTGCACTAACTTGTCAGTGTAATGCCTTGCCGGTGCCATAGGATTGTAAGTTTGCCATCAATGACAAAACCTTCAATCACATATAATGTCTCATTGGAGTGTGCATATGCCAACATTAGATCACACCACTTGTTGTTTTCTAATCACTACAATAGTCAAATCCCCTAACTGGATAAGCTCTAACAAGCTTCATTGTACAAATCCTCAAACAAGATGATCAATTAGTTTGGGTTTGAAATCATCTACCAAGGTTACTCCTAACAGGGTACTACCTTTAACATGGTATAGCTCCTAACAAGGCTTTGGGATATTTAACATGATTCACTCCTAGCAGAGCACTTTGTAGACCCTAACTAGCCAGTTACCTATTACTATAGATAGTTAACTTGTGAGTCCCATCTCACCATGGTTTTTTCTAGTTGGGTTTTCCACATATAAACACTTGTGCTATGGTGGATTTTTTACTTGTTGTGGATGCTTTGAAATCATTTTGGATTGCATGCATAATGTTAAGAAAATTAGTTAACTGTCTTCACCAGTCTGTGTTTAAAGTGGTAGTATTTTTTCTGTCATTGATTCACCCCCCCCCTCTCAGTTCTTTATTAGTCTATCAAAAAAAGCATAAAGGTTTCTCAATATAAACTTCCGCATCAAGATCCTCATTCAAAAATTCACATTTAACATCCGTTTGATAAACCTTGTAGTTTTTATAAGTAGTAGAGGCAAGAAATAATCGTACAGCTTCAATCCTAGATACAGGTGCAAAATTCTCTCCACAATCAATTCCTTCCTTCTAACAATATCATTTACAAACCAATCTAGCCTTATTCCTTACAACTTGACCATCATCATTCAATTTAATCCTAAAAACCCATTTAGTTCCAATAACATTTTTTATTTATAGGTTGGGGAACCAAGGTGCATGTGTTATTTTTCTCAATCTGATCTAATTCTTCTTCCATATCTTTCAACCAATATTCATCTTTACATGCCTCAATTACTAATACCGGTTCAACTTGTGAATCAAACATACCTCATTAGTTTCCAACCTTCTTCTTGTCATCACTCCATTACTCTTATCCCCAATGATTTGATCTTATGAATGATTCAATTTTATATACCTAGGAGTCTTTTGACTTTTTGTTCCTCTTCCCTATTCATCAATTACTGTAGAATTCTTTGATACTGCCAGAGTAAGTGGTTCAACACTCTGTTCTAATAAATGTTCTAATAGTTCCATCTCATAAACTCTGATTTGACTTCTATTTAGCTCATCTACTTTGACATTAGCACTCTCCACAATTCTCTACACTCTCTTGTTATAACATCTATATGCTTTTCTTTCATTAGAATAACCAAGAAATATGCCTTCATCACATAAAGGATCAAATTTCCCAATGATATCATCTCTTCTGATATAACTTTTACTACCCAAAATTTTGAAATACTTAACTATAGGTGTATTACCAAACCATAATTCATAAGGTGTCTTACTATTTTCTCCTTTGATATGTACTTTTTTGAATGTATAAACCACTATGCTCACTTCTTCTCTCCAGTAGATATGAGGTAGACTAGCTTCCATCATCATTGTTCTAGCAGCATCCAAGATAGTTTTGTTCTTCCTTTCTACAACTCCATTCTGTTGAGGTGTCCAGGGAAGACAAAATTGTCTTCTTATACCATGCTTCTCACAAAAGTTATTAAACTCATCGGATGTAAATTATCCACCATGATCTGACCTCAAACATTTAATTTTTAATTTTGTCTCAGTTTCCATTTTAGCCTTAAAGATTTTAAACTTTTCAAATGCTTCATATTTATCCTTTAGAAAAGTAACCCACATGATTATAGAATAATTTGTTGGAAATTGACACTCACTGAATTCATTTTGTTGTCATTGTTGGCAATAAGATATGATGAAAGTCATAAACCAGCACTAGGAAGCACATATTCGTAGATACCAACTTTGGAGCATTCAGGGCTACACCAACACTGACATAGACATCAATACTTCTTTGGAAGCCGACATCAAGGAGGATTTAGTTAAATCATTTTGTAATTATTATTGTCAAGGCCGACATTTTTTTAAATGTATTGCAAGCCAACATAAGGCATATCATTTGTAATATGTATATAGGTCAGTCTGCTAGGTTATTTTTGCAATGGAGCAAGAAATATGATATGTGTGGACATAGGAGAATATAGAAGAACTGTATGATGCAAAATATATGTATGGAGATCATTTTGTATGTGAATGTTATATCATGAAATGATCTGTAGATAGCTTGTAAATAATTCTTGAAGGAGAAGAGATACCGCTAGTAGTTCAGAGTTTATGAACTGGTACAGAGAAAAACCAAAACCAGAACTCTATTTGGCATAGAAGATGCATTCTTTAGTTCATTTTTCAATAATTTACTTTGGCAAAAATATTGTAGTCAGTGAGGCTCTTTAGTGATGAGCAGTGTGCTCTAGACAGTGTGCCTTCTTGCAAGTGCAGGCCCCTATTATATGTAATATCTTTTCATATGGCCAGTGAATTGATATTGTGGGTCACAAATCCCACCATGGGTTTTCCTCATTGAGGTTTTCCACATATAAATTATGTGTGTTATGGTGTTCATTTATGTGGATGGTTTATTTGCTTCTTGTTATATGTTTATTTGGTTATTGGTATATATATTCATGGTCTAGAAAGTTAAAAACCCTTCATTCTGACAGAACACTGATTCACCTCCCCCTCTTAGTGTTCTTGGATCCCAACAATTGGTATCAAAGTTTGGTACCTCAGAAGAAGTTCAATAGCTTGAGGAAGATCTTGAAACCAAAATCTTTGAACATGGCTATGGAGAAGCAACTCGAGATGGCTCTTGAGGATAATGATGCTGAAAGGATGAAGAACTTGAAATTGCGAGAAGAATTGAATTTTGAAAATGAATTCATTCTTATCCTGCAAGAAATGTTATTATCTGCTCAAGCCAAGAGAAAAAAACTTTTTGAACAACCGGATGATGAGGAGAAAAATGCTCTTAAGGAACAATGTCAGAAACTAAGTCAATGAAACATGCTCATGAAGAATGAAATGCAATATTTGACTATGAGGTTATCAAAAGATATTGAGGATAGAAAGAAGAATGAAGGTAATCTTGTTATATTTCTGAAGAACAAATTTGATGAATGTGGTAGATTGACTCATGAGAATAATTTGTTGATAACTGATTTGGGACACTCCCGGGACAATGAACAAGAACTTGAAAGACAAGTAACGAAGGTAATCTTGTTATATCTCTGAAGAAAAATTTGATGAATGTGGCAGATTGACTCATGAGAATAATTTGTTGAGAACTGATCTGGCACACTCTTGGGACAATAAAGAAGCACTTGAAAGACAAGTAACCACTCTGAGAGATGATCTGACTGCTGCAAGTGAGTATAAAGAAAATTTTAGGATCAGTGTTGCATAGTTGGATGAGTTATTGAAAAGACAAAGACAGATTGATGATTCTAGAGGAGTTGGATTTGTACAAGGTGAAAGCTTTAGTACTACAAATGAAGATCAGACAACTGATATGCAAAACTTGTCGGAATAAAGGAAACTGATAAGGCAATATAATGCTTATAATTTCAATGGCAGATGTTTTATTTGCAATAAATTTGGGAATATGGCTAAACAATATAGAAATAAGCAAATGAAAACTATAATTTTGCTCCCAGTCAATGCACAAATTGTAAGAACTATGGTCATAGACCAAAACATTGCAGAATGAATGTTAAATGTCATGCATGTGGAAATTTGGATATTTTACTAATCATTGTAGGTCAAGAAATGATACTAGATATGTCAAAGAAATTCAGAAGAACAATGTTACATGTTATGCATGCAACTAAATAAGTCATATTGCTAAGTATTGCAGAAGCAAGACTCAACTGGTTAATAATGATAAAGATAATGAGAAAGGAAAGTAGAAGGTAGATGAAATACAACAAGATCACACCAAGAAATGGGTTAGAAAATCCAAAGAATCAAGTGGAGATGGATCTATACCGATAACTCCACTGGTAGAAAAGAGTATTCCTCCACTGGTAACTAAGGCATAAGCCTTAGGGGTTGGTAAAGTAATTGCTAAATTTTGCATATTACGCTAGAAGAGATCTAAGGAGATCTGGAAAGAGATCTCAAGAATTGTGTTCATCATCAATGAAGGTTCAATCAACACATAACTATGAAATCGACATCCGTAGGGTTGTTGGTGAAGCATTTATTATAAAAAATTAGGGTTTTATTCGCTAATAAAAAAGGGTAAGTGAATTTATTTTTCACTCACCGAGCATTCAAACATTCGGAGAAAAGTAAAGGAAAGTGAAGAGCGAGCAAAAGCATTTTGAAAAGCTTCTGAGAAGTTATTAATCTTTCACCGACATTTACTTTTAGATATTTTTTGACATGGCATCTGGATCTTCAGCTCCTACTTTTATTGCAAATCCCACCATTGTCAAGATCAAGGATAGGTTAAGGCTAGTCTTTACAGAGGGTCCCAAAATTGCTAATAAGGAAGACTCTGCGGGAGCATTTTCTAGGGTTCCTGATGACATAATGTATGTTGAAGATGTGAGGGCATACATTCACTACATCCTTGAGGATTTGGGCACTGAAGACATCAAAAGAATGTATCAATCTGTGATACTGGGAGACTCTAGAACCATCAAACTAGAATTCAAAGAAATTGAGGATCAAGGGTTAACCAGTATTCTGTACATATCAGAATTCAAAGATGAAGTGATTAGATATGTTCTGAGAAGGGTTCATAATGAATTTATTTGGCTAGATAGGCCTTACATGATAATGAACGAGGGAATTCAAGCTATCACCAGCTTACCCAGGGTCAGACAAGAACCTAGAAAAAAAAAATTTAACACAGAGGTTGAAAAAATCTTTGGTGCTACACCTGATAGCAGATCAATGATGATAAGCATAATCATCGACATGGATATAAAGTTTGCAAGCATGATCATAGGTTACAAGGTAACTCAATCCAGCTGATTGAATTCTGTTTCTAGTTCATGCATTCATGCTGCATATAAGATGCTAAGAAATAATGTGAAGTATGATTTATGTGAGTGGATGAGGAGTGAGTTGATGTTAAACCTTGGAAAGATCAAAGGAATCAAGAAAGGCACATTTAGATATGGAAACTTGATTGTTTGTTTAATACTTTACTTCCTAAATGAGCTACCCAGCATAAGGAAGAAGCATTAGGCTCATGACATACCGATAGGTATGCAGATCAAGGAAGCTATTATTGGTATTGGTAGTAGCAGAGATGAGAAACTTTGGGGGTATTTTAAGACTTTTCAAGAAAACATGAGGAAAAGGGAGATAATTTCAAAGAACATTGTGGAGAAGTATTCCACTGATATTTGTTTCATGTTAAAAACTGATGAAACTCCTATGGAAGCAGTTGAACCTAGGAAAATATGGGTTACTGAGCTTGGATATGAGGTGGATGATAGCATTTTTGAACTCTATGCAAAGATGTTGTTAGATGCCCCATTAGATGATAAGACAAAACATTTTGGTACAACAAGAGAGAAGGCTCTTGAAGTAAAAACTAGTTTTAACAAGAAGAGAAGAGAGAAGTAAATAGAAAAGATGTTTGCGTATGTACAAGATGTGCTTCATAAGATAGACACTCAACTGGGTTCCAAATCAAAATAGGAAGCTAAATCGACAGAGGTTGGTATTGTAGAAGTGAAGAAGCCACAAGTTCACATTTCCCCTATCACTTCTAACTCTAATCTTGAGGATAATGAACCTTTGGCTTTCAGAAGGGTACAAAGGAAGAATGTGGTAAAACCACCAGTAGAGAAAAAGAAGGCAGATCCTAGAAGGAGACTTGTTAGAAAGGCAACTAAGCCTATTGCACCTCCACCACCGGCAAGGAATCCTATGCAGAAGAGGAAACCAGTCACACCGGAAACCACAAGCAAAAAGCAAAAGGGTGATGATACTAGAAACGGTAAGACCACAATGACCTGTGCTGAGCTTATTGATGAAATTACAAAAGATGGAAGATCAAAAAATATATCTAATTATTATGAAGATTTAGATGATAATGAGCAAAGTAAATTAGGAGAGGCTATTTTGTTGTATATAGACATCTATATGAAAGCCTTAATTGAAATTTTGAAGGAGATACCTTTATCCTTGTATAATAAACTTGAGGCTAGGAGACTTGATGTTGTCAAGAAAGATAGGGAGATCAAAGAAATAGCACTTTTAGAATTGTGGGGTCTTGTAAATAATGAGGAAATGAAAAGATGTATAGACACTACAAATAGGACATGTAGACACCTAAAATTGTCCAGTCTAATTAAATAAATATTTTATTTATTTAATTATCTAAGCCTAATTCTTCTATTAATTAAATAAATTTTTATTTATTTAATTAATTCATTTATCCTCTTCTAGCCTTATTTCTCATTTAAATAAATACATTTATTTATTTAAATTATCCATTTCCTAAATTAAATAAATATTTTATTTATTTAATTGTCCTATTTCTTCTATTAATTAAATAAATCTTTATTTACTTAATTAATTCATTATCTTTTTCTACACATGACACATGTCATTCATCTCTTAATTCCTACACTACCTACCTCTTTCATTATTTTGGTATTTCTTTTACCTACCCTCTAATCCTAGCCGACCTCTCTTTTCACACCTCTCAATCTTAACCCTACATTTCTGATTGTGTCTTCTATTTAAGGAGATGCTTTCTTCATTGTCAAACCCTAATGAGACATGCCTAACTACTTGATCAATTGACTACACTACAATTCCAATTGCAACCACATTCCGTTCTTTGTTGAGCTCTTGTGCATACAAAAATCTGAGAGCAAGTATATCAAGCAAGATCAATGGAGATAGGAAGAATGGAGATCAAAACCCTATTGGACATGTGATGGTATAATCTTTGTGATTTTGAGTTATTTGCATTGTCTTAGGTTATCTTCATATGTTATGGTGGATCTTTGTTCATTGTTAGGCTAGGGTTTGGTGGTTGAATCCATTTAGTCTTTCAATATTGTTGTTATTGTTATCCCTTTTCACCATACACATTTTGGCACGCCCGGTGGGACTCTTGTCCCTTTGCATTTAACATTTTTGTTGCAGATTTTACATTTTTGAAGCTGCAGATCGGACGATTTCGACGACATTTTAGGTTTTTTCCGCGTCTGCGAGTGTTCGGATTGCGTTTTTGTATTTCAGAGGCTTCTGCGATATCTTGGATCGCGTCTGTGTTTCTATCATTTTCTATTTTTGCAGGTTTCCGAAAGTCGTGTCTGTGATTCAGAACTGCGTCTGTGCATCATCTTATCGCGTCTGTAGCCGAAAGAAGCATCTGTGTTCTGTGGCCGCGTTTGTGAATCACAGAACAGCGTCTGTGTCAGACAGACGCGTCTGTGTCTGGTATAACAGCGTCTGTGCATTCTGTTTTGCAAATTTTTCAAGTTTTTTTGATTCGGGTTTTCGGATTTTGTACTTAGGGTTTCAGATCTGGTTTATTTTCGGCTAACCTTTGTAGATCTAGCTAACCTGATTTGTGCAGCTTGCTTTGGAGGCAAATACGTTTTTGTTGAAGGCCCCTTTTCACAAAGTCTTTTTGGGTTTTCTAAAAATTTACCTAACTTGTGTGCTTGCAGGAAGGGGTTATCATTTGAAACAATCCAAACTACTAACAATTTTGTTGCAGGGCCTTTGCTAGGGTTTTTGTATTTTTATTGTGTGCCTTGTTTTCATAGATTAGCAAACACTTCCATTGGTGCACTAAAATTGAATCATTGTCTTTTGTGTCTTGAGCAATAGGCTCTTTTTGTTTACTCTTTAGAGGGCCTATCTTCCCGTGTGGTCATTAGGACTACTAGTGAGAAGAGAACGACCCAAGTGGTAGCGAGGAAAACCCACCTCATCCGAACCACTATAATCAAATGTATTCATGGTGAAAACTATGAATAACGTGTGCTGATTAGTTCATACTGACACTATGTCTCCCCATAAACCCATTTGATCAAATTTATTTGATCATTTGTAGGGCGTAACCCCTACCGGCTGGGAGCCTTCTGTATTTACAGAGCTGAAAGTGCCGCATGTATGGCCACACGAGCGGATGCCCTTACTAGCACCATTTTGTTTTAGAGGCCCAAATCCTTCTAGTTGTTGGGGCAGGAGGTCGGACCTCTGGTAGCGGCCCACACACATACGGTTCTTAGTAGAGATACAAAGTTCGCCATGGGGAGTTTTCATGGGGACTGATGCTTGGCTAACCCGAGAAGTGAGTGCCGAGGGTGGAGCCAGTGAGGTCAAGCATCTAAGTATCCGCTCTGAATAGCGTAGCCTCGGGGGTAAAACCCCATGTGGGATCAACAACTATTGTCTTGGCCAGCCATAAGAATTGTGCTTGACTTATGATAAACATTCAAACAATCAAGACCAAACAGCAAAACATTGTGTCTTTTGTGTCTTCAAGTGTATGCAAAAACTTTTTACATCAAACAACACACTTTCTTGGAGTCATTTTGGAGTCTAAACACTAGCAAACATTGAGTCATCAACACTGTGTCCTCTTGTCACGAAAAACAGTTGAACAATCAGATTTGGTCACAACAAAACAACTTCACAGATAGGAAAGATTGCACGAAGGTTACAGAAACGTGTGTGTGTCTGTTCAAACCGCGTCTGTGTCGGATAAACGCGTCTGTGAAGTACAGAATAGCATCTGTGTTTTTATCAGCGTCTGTGTCGAACAGAGACACGTCTGTGTCTGGGAATCGCGTCTGTGAAGTATACAGGTGCATCTGTGTCCACAATTGCAAAAACTGTTACAGTCCCAGCAAACATCAATAGGAGAATCTCAGAATCACGTCTGTGTTAAACAGAGTAGCGTCTGTGTCTTAAAACCGCATCTGTGAAGTATACAGAGGCGTCTGTGTCAGGATTTGAAAATTTTAACAGTCAAAGAAAATCAGTTTCGGCATACTTGAGCTTCCTAGGTTGTCTCTTCAGATTTCATCTAGCATTCAGCCTGTTCTAAGGTCTCACATAGTCCATCATTGCTTCACATCTCATTTTACATTCATACTTGTCTAAACTTGAGTCAAAAGGTCACTTGCTTGTCCTCATCATACTTTGTCAACACACTACATACAACTACACTTTGCTAAGTGGTCCCTCATCAAGGTTTCTTACCTTTGGGTCTCATTTGGTCTTACTTAGAGTCAAGGTCAGCTTACCTCATCAAGAGAAACTATCCTCTCTTTGGAAGTCACACCTACTCTACTACTTACATACTTGGTCTTACACTTTGGACATTGCAAGTACACCTCAGATTCATTTACACTCCATACAACTCTTGGTCTTCCATACTCTTTTCATTTTTCATCTAGTCTCTCACATATTGGTCAAACACCTAGTTTATGGTTGAAACCCGCCTTCAAAAATCTAAGAGAATAGCTAAAGAAGCTCAAGAATCGGCAAACAGGAGTTCTTATGAGTATGACAATGATGTCTTCTACAATCCTGAGCACACTGCATTACCAGACATGAATGTTTATAGACACAATCCAAATGTGGAAAGCGCAAACACTATACACAATGCTACACACAATGACACAGTTGACAATTCTTCAATACTATCAGCAGACATACAAGAATCTATAATGGATCCTCAATTCAATAGATTGGTTGAAGAGATAATGAGGAGAGATCGTCAATACTTTTTAAACATGATGGCACAAAGTGGAGCTAAAATACCGCATGATTTTGACTTATCTCAACTTATGGAAAGTAGACCTTCACAACAAACTCAACCTAATAGTGGAGGACCAAATAATATGATGCCGGAGTCACCATCAGTTTTGCTTCAGAAACCAGCAATCCCACATACACAAGCTCAAATGTATGATACTTACACTCAAAGACCATCATGGAGGCCCTATGCTCAAACACATGCTCAAGATATGGGTCAACCAAGACAAATGGATACACAAGGACATCCTCAAAATTTTGACACAAGGAGACCTCATGCCAAAATTGGGGGCAACACAATGGAAAATGAAAGGCCTATTGAATATGGTTTATATACACCAAACAGATACGGGGTCCCTCAGCAAGAAATTATGCCAAGTGCTCCATATATGTTGCAACAATATAGACCTCCATATGGACATGTTTACGATCAGTATCATCCATACATGCAACAAGCTCCTCCTCAAATGGGTGTTTCAAACATGGGATATGCTACAAGAAATCCATCTCCTCCCAAAAATAATTTGGAGCAACAAATTAGAGATCTACAAAAGAAAGTGGAAGACATGGGCACATCAAAACCCACATATACTATGAGAGATATATGCCCTTATCCCTTTGATAAGAGCATTCCAATGCCTCCATTTCCTCCGCACTTTGTAACACCAAAATTTGACAAATATAGAGGGAGAGGAGACCCCAAGGCACACATAAGACAATTCTTCACAGCTTGCATTGAGGTAGCCGCAAAAGAAACATACTTAATGAGGTTGTTCCCACAGAGCTTAGGAGATCAAGCTATGGAATGGTTTTCTCAATTACCTCCCGGTATTAAGTCATGGGGCGACTTAGCAGAGGCATTCATTCAGCATTTCTCTTACAACATTGAAACAGATGTCTCAGTTACTACCTTGTGCAATACTAAACAAAAAGAAGGAGAATCTTTCGCAACATTTTTACAGAGATGGAGAAACCTAGCTAGCAGATGCTCTTGTGAGATCCCGCAAAAACAAATGGTGGAGATGTTCACACAAAACGTTAACAAGGCTATTGGCTATGATCTCAGAAAAGCTTGTTTGTCTACATTCAAGGATGTCATTGAAAAGGGCCTAGCAACAGAAAAGGTCTTAATTGAACAAGGAGTTATCAAGCTATTCAAAGAAAACAAAGAGGACTTCAAAGGAAAGGACAAACCAAAATTTTGGAACAAGAACAAGAACACGGTTAATGATGGTGTTGTTGATGCCAACACAGTAAGACCAAAGTTCATCTTTTCTGGTTCAAGTTCTACCAACAATCAAGTGAACAATCAAACGGCTGCTAAACCACGAAGGAAGTACACTCCATTGGGA
The DNA here is from genome assembly GCF_030272615.1 of Cryptomeria japonica. Lineage (NCBI taxonomy): Eukaryota > Viridiplantae > Streptophyta > Pinopsida > Cupressales > Cupressaceae > Cryptomeria > Cryptomeria japonica. The sequence goes on from NC_081408.1 coordinate 206,433,541, forward strand.
GAACCACTTGAATCAGTATTCAAAAAGCTTGTAGCAAACAAAGTGATCACGGTCCCAAATTTTCCTCCATATGAACCAAAGGTCAAACCGAATTGGTGGAATGATGATGAATTTTGCGAATTTCATAAGAGCAAGGGTCACAAGACAAGTAATTGCCATCGATTGAAAAACATTGTACAAGATCTCATTGACAGAGGAGATATTGAGATTGAGGGACATTCATCTAACCAAGAGCATGAGGTGTTTAAGGAACCATTCCCAAAACATGACAAGGGAAAAGGCAAAGTCACAGATGATCAAGCCAATTACACTAGAGCATCTTACAATTATGATTCCACTATTAATCACATCTCAATGGACAATCATATTTCTACCATTACTATCAAAAATAAAAATCCTGAGAATCCTCCTCAGCGACCTAAAATTGTCCTAAAAGGTGTGGGATCTTCGTCCGCATCTACCTCTAAATGTCATGTTACAACTCGTCGAGGTAAGATCACATTGCCAGGTACCTCTACTAAGAATACCAATCTTCCGTCAACTAAGCCTGAGTACAACCTTGTAGAGCAATTAGGGAAAACACCCGCACTCATCTCTATTCTTGAGCTCTTGCGTATATCTCCTGCACATAAAGCTGTCCTTGACAAAACCTTGAGAGATACTGCTATTCCTACTGATCTAAACGTGGACCAGTTTCAAGCCATGGTGGGATATTTATCCGTTCCACACTCCCTCACATTCACAGAAGCCGATGATGCCTCCATAAGTCAGCCACATAATGCACCTCTACATATTGAAGCCTTCATACATAAACACCGAATAAAACGAGTCCTGATAGATGGAGGAGCAGGTCTTAATATTTGTACATTGAGCACCATCAGACAATTGGGATATTCTGACAAAGCTGTAAATTCTACAAACCAAATCACTATTAAGGCTTATGATGATGAAGAGCATTCGTCCAAGGGCACGGTCATCTTACCACTAAGAATAGGGCCAGTCACAAAGGATGTGGTTTGTCAAGTCCTGGATCTAGACCTCACGTATAACATATTGCTAGGACGTCTGTGGATTCATGAAATGAGGGCAGTCCCATCAACATACCACCAATGCATTAAGTTTCCTCATAATGGAGTCGAGGTAACGGTCAATGGTGATCCAAATCCATTCATATATTGCAATAACTTGAGATCACATACTGAGACTATCATTCCCAGCAATCGTGAGGCTACTCCTTCTTCAGCATATATTGATCCTGAGTCATTAAAGCCCTCGACATCCAAACAAGGTGAACTTAGAGCCAAGTTTCAAGACAAAGGCATGGGAGAATACACTCTAAATCAAACAATGTTCTTACGACAAGTCATGAATTCCCCCAAGGAATATGGGAGGCCACATCCTAATAAGCAAATCTCCATCATGCTACTCACATGGGATCCTACCGTCTTTCAAAAATGGGGCGAACTAGAGGAAGAAAATTTATATAAAATGCTATATAAGGACGCTGAAGAGGATACACATGATCAAATTATAATACCCTGTGAGAACTATGGCAAAGGTTTCAAAATTTTGCAAAGATTCGGGTATGATGGAAAGAGTCCTCTTGGACTACGCAAAGAAGGTGTCATGGAGCCTTTACAACCTGAGCTAACTACAAGAAGGGAACACTCCAAGGGGCTTGGTTTTCTAAATCCCAAGATTCACAATAAAAGAACAAAATAGATATGGCGAGTCAAAGTGGCTGAAGTCCAACAAGAAGATGACTAATCTACAGATTCCAACGAATGGGAATGGGGTTCAGACAAATCCTCCAACGACTATGAGCTCAACGAGACATTTAGAGAGCCAGAGGAACCTACAGAGGAGGAGGAGTTTTACAAGAAATTTAGAGTTGGTCAAGAACCGACCCATAAGGATCCCGCACAAGATTCGTTTCAAGGCCCTAGGTCAAGATCACATAGGATGAGGACACCTGTCCCTGAGGGTGCTACTAGTGATGATAATTTGGACTCACTCACGATCGAAACTGATGAGGAGAGTGCCATTGACGATCTCGATGACTATCTTGACATACCTGAATATAACCACATCTTCACTATTAGCCTTGCGAACTCTGAAAGCACTAAAGACCTTCCCCTCGTTCACCCCCAACTCATTGACTAGGATCAAGATGGACCAGCACAGCTTGATACATTTCAAAATGACGAAGCTATTGTCGATTATCTTGGCATTCGCGATGATCTTCCTCTTGGAGACCATAAAGCAGGATATGCCATAGAGCTTAATAACATGGCATACTTTGGTGAGGGTGTCGGGCCTTCTAGTCGCAAAAATGTGAAAATAAAAACAAAACAAGGGTCTTATGGCGAAAACCACACTGTGGCGCTATCTGACTCTAAAAAAGTAAAAAGAAAGGATGTATCTGAGGGTGAAAACCTCTCTGAGGTGCCCGAAGATGGAAGGCTTGACATTCTCCCAGCATCATACGAGGAAAAATCATCCATGTTGGTAGAGGAGACTATAAAGACAAACATTGGTACAACAGAGGTTCCACATAACATATTTTTGGCTCAATCATTGACAGAGGCCGAGAAAGCAAGATTCATAAGCTTCTTTAAGGAACAACAAGTCAACTTCGCATGGTCTTATGTTGATATGCCTGGACTAGACCCCGATTTAGTAATGCATCATTTAACAGTCAAACCGGGGGCAAAACCAGTAAAATAGAAATTGAGGAAAATGCATCCACAAGTGGCATTATTAGTCAAGGCAGAGCTGGAGAAATTACTGGATGTCGGATTCATACGCCCAATTGATTATCCTGAATGGATTTCCAACTTAGTACCTATTAGCAAACCAGATCGTAGCATCCGAATATGTACAGACTTCAAGGATATCAATAAGGCTTGTCCGAAGGACGATTTCCCATTACCAAACATTGATTTAATTGTTGATCTCACAGCAGGCCATGAGTTGTTATCTCTAATGGACGGATTCTCTAGATATAATCAGATCAAGATTGCACCTGAAGATCAACATAAAACATCATTCACTTGTCCATGGGGAACCTTCTGCTGGAATGTCATGCCCTTTGGGCTGAAAAATGCAGGTGCCACGTATCAACGAGCTATGACTACTATCTTCCATGATCTCATGCATGTAACGGTGGAAGATTATGTTGACGACCTTTTGGTTAAATCAATAGACAAAAATATACACTTGGACATACTTTCAGTTACTTTTGATAGGCTGGAAAAATACAAGGTAAGATTAAACCCAAAGAAATGTGTCTTTGGAGTAACCTCCGGGAAGCTCCTAGGATTCATTGTGTCTAAAAGAGGAATAGAAGCTGATCCAGCAAAAGTCAAGGCTATCTTGGACATGCCGCCACCCAAGAATATCAGTCAACTTCGGTCTTTACAAGGGAGACTCCAGTCCATACGAAGATTCATAGCACAACTTGCAGATAAGTGTAACCCTTTGCAGCACCTGCTACACAAAAACATCAAGTTCAAATGGGATGAGAACTGTCAACAGGCTTTTCAGGCGCTCAAAGACTATCTTTTGAACCCACCAGTTTTGATGCCACCAATTCCAGATCAACCATTGCTACTTTACATATCAGCTACTCCGACAGCACTGGGGGCACTCCTAGCACAACAAATACCTGACGGCAAGGAAAAAGCAGTCTACTATATCAGTCGCACATTGGTGGGATATGAGCTGAACTACACACCAATTGAGCGTGCATGTCTCGCTGTGGTCTTTGCTTCACAGAAATTACGACATTACATGCTCACTCACAAGACTAAGTTGATTGCTAGAATTGATCCACTAAAATATCTTCTCAACAAAGCTACACTTACTGGGCGACTGGCCAAGTGGGTAATGATTTTGAGTGAATTCGACATTGAATACGTGGACAGAAAAGCCATAAAAAGACAAGCCATCGCAGATCAACTGGCAGATGCTCCCATGATAGATGATGTTCCTCTACAGTTAGAATTTCCAGATGAGTCCATTCTAACAATATCACCTGCAAAGCCATGGCAACTATACTTTGATGGCTCATACACACAGCATGGAGCAGGAGCAGGTATACTCTTTATAACTCCCCAAGGCGATTCTATACCAAAGTCATACCGCTTATCATTTCCTTGCACCAACAATATAGCGGAATACGAGGCATTAACAACTGGGCTAAGAATTGCAGTTTAGTGGAAGATCTAAGAACTTCGTGTTTTTGGGGATTCTCAACTTGTCATCCGTCAAGCAACTGATGATTATCAAACAAAAGATGAAAAGCTAATGCCTTACAAACAACTGGTAGATGATCTGAAACAACACTTTGCAAAGATAGAGTTTGAGCAGATACCAAGAGAACAGAATCGCGCTGCTGATGCCATGGCTACAATTGCTTCGCTCATTGATCTGCCACAAAATGAGACTCGCTATGAGTTCCTGGTTGACAACCTACTGGTTCCGTCATATGAGATCACTCCTACGAAAATGATATGTGTTGTTGGTCCTGAATCCTAGTTATATGGTTCCATATTCACATACCTTCGCGACAATATCTTACCTCCCGATCTATCAAACAACCAACGCCGCACTTTCATTCGCCAATCCTCCCGATACGTTATCCTAGCTGATATCCTATACCGACGAGGTCTAGATGGTACCCTTCTTAGATGTTTAGAGAGTGACGAAGCTCAGATTGCGTTACGAGAAGTGCACGAAGGGATATGTGGTCCGCATACTAGTGGTCCTACCTTGGCCAAGAAACTCATCAGAACTGGATACTACTGGCCTACTATGGAAAAAGATGCATATCAGTTTGTCAAAAAGTGTAAGCAGTGTCAAATTCATGGAGACCTTATACATGCACCAGCACAAGAACTACAGCCACTTGCATCTCCTTGGCCCTTTTGTCAGTGGGGACTCGATCTCATAGGCAAGATTCACCCTCCTTCTTCCAATGGACATAAATTCATTATCACAGCCACAGAGTATTTCACAAAGTGGATTGAAGCTGTGCCTCTCACACAAGTCACTGGGAAACAAATCGCTACTTTCATCCTGAACTACATCATTTGCCGATACGGGATTCCTACTACCATTATTACCGATAACGGGCATCCTTTCAAGAACCAGGATGTTCGTGAACTCTGTGAGTGCTTCCATATCTCTCACCGTTTCTCCACACCATACTACCCCCAAGGTAATGGCCAAGCTGAGGCGTCTAACAAAACAATTCTCAAAATCCTTAAAAAGACAGTCGACGACGCTGGCCATAACTGGCATGTCCAACTCAATCCCGCACTTTGGGCCTATCGTACCAGTGTCCGCACACCTACAGGAGCTACACCCTACTCACTTGTCTATGGTGCTGAAGCCATCTTGCCTATTGAGGTCAAGCTACCTTCTTTACGGGTCTCTTTGAGAAACATAATCAACGATGAAGACTACAGGGTCTCTCGCTTACAAGAACTAGAACTGCTGGAGGAACGACGACACACTACTTTTAATCATCTCAAGGCTTACCAACAACAAATGAGTCGCAGTTACAATCACAAGGTCAAGCCTCGCACATTTGAGGTAGGTGACTTAGTCCTCAGAGAGAACCCCAAAAATCAGCAAGACAGAAGATACAAAAAAATAAAAAAATTTCAAAAATACAAAAAAATTATAAAACAACAAAAAAATCGTTACTTGGTGAAAACCTGGCAAACAGGCGCCTTGTGACACAAAAAAAAAATTGAAAAATCGAAAAAAGTAAAGAGAAATAATTTCGTCCAACGGTGAAAACCACTTCGGTGGCACCCTGGGCAAGTACCATGGTGAAAACTGGGTCACCAGCGCCATGCGTAGAGACTTTGCTCCTCCCTCCTTCAGGATTCTCTTTCATCCTTTCACTTTGCACACACTCACGACCAATTCATCCATAATAAACTTACCCATTCCCATCATGGCTTGTTATTGATCTACCTAAGATTGGTTAGCCATCCATAACCCTCCCTTTTCACTCCCTTTCCATCCATAATAAATCAGATCCTATCTGTGACTACGGCCAATTCCTACATCTAGTAATGGGTGTGGAACTGAGAACATCACATGTTTCAAGGAGTACAGTTTCTTCCAGCTTCCTTCAAGTCTATCCACGCACAATCCGCAATAAAGCAGCATTTGCATCATAGATCCGCAATGAAGTTCCATCTTCTTCGCAATAAAGTATCAGTTTCATGGATTCAGTCAGTTTCAAATGAGACACAGCAACAACAATGAGCTTCAACAAAATCAAATCTTTCAACAGACTCAGACAACATATGGTTCAGTGTTAATCTATCCTTTTTGTGAAAGTAAACATTGTGACCACAATCAAAATTCGACTTATACAAGTGACAAGAGACACTAAACTTGAGGACTACAGTGGATGTTGGTGTCGAGTCTTGGTTTTCTTTTGATTTTATCTTTTTGGTGACATGTCTTTTAGCTTTTCCAGGATGTCTTTGACTAGAGATTCTATCTCCAGGATGTCTTTGACTAGAAAGGCGAGGATGGGGTATCGTCACCTATTTGCATGTGTTGTCTGTGGATTGTCTTTTAGTAATGCTATGACTTGTCCAAGGATATGAGGACACTGTGAGTCTAGTATGAACTAGGGCATTCCTTGTTTGTGACTGTCTTATCTCCATGCAAACAGGTACAATGACTTTCTGGGCTGAACAAATGCCTCGATTGTCATAACCTATTTTGCCATAATAAAGCTCAATGATGATAACGCACAAGAAGCTCTTTCACGTTCATATCTTTTGTCTTCCATCCCCCTTTCTTGATTGACTTCCATTGTCCTTCTCGAGTCCGTGTAGCCCGCTATCAGATGATTGAGTATAATGACACACCAAAAACATTTGCATTTCATATAGTTACACCTGCATCACCACATATAAGCATTTCATACATACATATAGATATCACAATTGCATCACATCCTGCATACAACACATGTTAGCACATCTCACATTTTCATTATGTAAATAATCATTTGCGTCATTTGCATTACATACATTCACATTTGCATCATGCATTACATATACAACATAAAAGAACAAAGATATATTGCATTGCATCATATAAGCATCCATATCATAAAACATGTATCACATAAGAACATCTCATCACATAAGGTACACATGCATATAGCTGTCGCAAAAATGGATCATCTCTCATATATAATCAAAAGTGTCATGATACAATGATGTCAAAAGAATCATATGGCTACAAAAGAATCACCCGCAGGTGTCTACAATACAACAATGATACATATACTGATACAATGGGAGCCCACTATAGCTATGAGGAACTCCCTCCCTCGGAGCCGCCTGGCCTCGACGGAGTCTGAGCTATAGATGGACCTGCCCTAGGATCCCCCTGTCTCTCTAGTGGTGGTGGAGGCCCCATGACCCCACCGCTGGATGCCTGTCTCCTGCGACTCCCTCCCATAGACGTCGCTGTGCGCGATGATCTATGGAAGCTCCTCGCCCGCTGATCTGCTGGCACGGCTGCATAGTATAGATCCCTCCAGTAGGCGATCTCCTCTCCGGCTCGCAAAACATATGCGTAGCCTGCCCCTGCATCCTCTGCTGCCCGCCTACCTGCCCTCAGAGCTGTCTCGGCCTCTGTGTATCTCTGGATGGCCTGATCCCTCTCCCGCTCTATGTCTTGGACCCTGATCCTGAGGTGGTTCCTCTCCCGCACCAAATCCTCAATCTCATCTACCTGGCCCTGGCAGATCTCCCACACCCTCAACACCTCATCCTCCTCAGAGTCTCCGCTCTCCGCCTCCGCCTGTGGCTCCTCCCCTACAGGTGCCTGTCCCTCAACATCTGCCTGCACCTATCCCTGTGCCTGTATAGGTACCTGTGGCTGCACCTGTCTCTGTCCCTCTGCCTGTACCTGTCTCGGTCCCTGTCTAGGACCCTGTGCTGCTGGCACCTGTAGGGGCAGTCCACCCCGTCCTCTCACCACCGGAGCTGCTCTCTCCTGTCCTCCCTCCCTCTGAGGTGCCACCTGCCTCTCTCCCACCACTCCCCTCCGCCTCCGTCGGCCCCTACCTCCATCCCCTCCTCCATCATCATCATCTCCTCCACCCTCTCCATCCAGTGGCTCTGTCGGATCTGTCAATCTGGGAAATGGATGCTCTGCCCAATACGCAGAGTACTCTGTGTCCATACCTGCATCATCTACCTCTGGCCACATGTCCCATGGCATTGGCATCATCTCTGCTAGCTATGTCACCGCCTGATCATATGATAGCAGTGGACCAAACTGCACCTGATCTTTGACCGTACGGGCATACATGCCCGAGCCCCGTGGCATCCGCTGGATCCGCCCAAACTGCCTGCACACCCTATCAATAAGCTGCCTCTCCAGAATATAGGGCATCCGCCCAATCAGATACCTGCTCCTGAACACATAGGGTAGCTCCAGCGCGTCATCCTCCCACTCCTCGCACCCCAGGTACGGCCTCCAGATGACCATGTCTATATCATCAATGACTCGCCTCCAATGCTCCAATCTCCCAATCCGAGGCTGGGATGTGATCATGTCATACAGGTGCACGAAACTCTGTCCCTGTCCTCTGCCTCTGAAATGAATGGGCCGTGTGATGGGAAGGTGCTCATAGGCCCACACCTACAAGAGAGTCATGCCGCAGCCCAAACCCACTGATCGGTGGTACACAAACTGATGCAGCTCATAATACAAATGTGCCAGGACACATGGCCCCCATGCATACCTAGTGTGCTCTGCCATCAGCGTCTCCAATGTCCCTCCCCAGCCCACTGCCAATCCTCGTGTGGCCCTGTCTGGACACAAGTACCCACTGATGACTCCCCCAATAACTACCGGCAATGCTAAACCTGTGGCAGTCATGGTATCCTAGGCTACATGACCTGCTCGCATCTCCAAATCGGGATCCTGAAAAACCCGTCTCAATGCCTCCCTGTCACCGTCACGGTCATAGGGAATCAACTCTCCATCAATAGGAACATGCAGAATCCTGTATACATCCTCTAATGTCACTGTCATCTCACCCATCGGTAGGTGAAACGTGCACGTCTCCGAGTGCCATCTCTCGGCCAACGCAGTCAACAACCCCATGTTGGCCCGAAACTCGGGCACATAGAGCATATGTGTGAGACCCATCTCCTCAATGGAAATCATGTCCTGAATCGACAACTCTGGTCGCAGTCTCTGAGTCAACGGGAATCTCTCCCGTGACTCTAACATCGGCAAATACTCCTGCAGTCACACAATCAATCTTGTCAGTTATCGTGGCATTCACTGTTTATCACAAAATGCTACTTGCTACATAAATGCATCTAGTTATCTATCCTAGTAGTGCTCCCTGTTCATCACAAAGTACTACGTGTATGACATTCCCTGTTCATCACAAAGTGTCACTCACATTCGCACTCCCTGTTCATCACAAAGTGTTGCCTATCTTGGTGCTCCCTGTTCATCACAAAGTGCCTGGATCTATCCTAATCTTCCTAGAGGACCTGCTTGAGTGTATCCTCTTAGCAGCTTATCCAATCGACAGCGTATGTTCATCACAGAACTGCCGATTTGACCTAAAAGACTAAAACCATGCATTTAAACACACAAACGCACTTTTACAACACACACGCGCTTATAGACTGCACAAATGCGCTTCTGCAACACAGATGCATTTTATGAACACAAACGTGCCTATGCCAAACACAAACGCGACCAGGGAACACAGACGTCCCTACATTACATAAACGCTTTTATAAAGCATAGACACTGCTACATTTCACAAACGCGTCCGCATTCAACACAAACGCGGTTCCAGGCACAGACGCGCCTGTTGGACACAGACGCGCCTGGCGCTGACACAAACTTGGTTGCGCATTTTTGCACTTTTTAAATATCCTATTCCTAGCGCATTTATTGCTCCTAAACATGCATTTATGACAAAACTCGAAATGCGTGAAAGTACGAGGAGGTTTTCGGGTACTTACCGGCTCTCCTGCATCGGCTGGTCGCTGGAATCGGCAGACACGGTCGAATCTATGAATGAATGCCATCACTGCTGATTGCTGCTGCTCTTTTCTCACTTTGCACTGTGATCTTCTAAGGGTGTGGATGACAATGAGGATGTCTTTTTCCCGTGGTCTATCTTATAGCCTAGCCTAGCCCTCGTCTTCATTTCCCGAGTCAGTCTTTCTCATCCCGTGACTTTGTCACTTTATCCTGCCATTTCATTCTAGCCTTTCTTTCTTATTGAGAGATTGTCTACACTCTTTTCAGACATTTTCATCCAATCTCTCGAGGGGGCATATCATTCCCATACTGGGGCAACTCTGTATCAGTTCATCTTATCTTCTTTGAAACAACGCGACAAGCCGCATTGTCTCAAAGAGGGGCAAAATGTAGACACCTAAAATTGTCCAGTCTAATTATCTAAGCCTAATTCTTCTATTAATTAAATAAATTTTTATTTATTTAATTAATTCATTTATCCTCTTCTAGCCTTATTTCTCATTTAAATAAATACATTTATTTATTTAAATTATCCATTTCCTAAATTAAATAAATATTTTATTTATTTAATTGTCCTATTTCTTCTATTAATTAAATAAATCTTTATTTATTTAATTAATTCATTATCTTTTTCTACACATGACACATGTCATTCATCTCTTAATTCCTACACTACCTACCTCTTTCATTATTTTGGTATTTCTTTTACCTACCCTCTAATCCTAGCCGACCTCTCTTTTTACACCTCTCAATCTTAACCCTACATTTCTTATTGTGTCTTCTATTTAAGGAGATGATTTCTTCATTGTCAAACCCTAATGAGACATGCCTAACTACTTGATCAATTGACTACACTACAATTCCACTTGCAACCACATTCCGTTCTTTGTTGAGCTCTTGTGCATACAAAAATCTGAGAGCAAGTATATCAAGCAAGATCAATGGAGATAGGAAGAATGGAGATCAAAACCCTATTGGACATGTGATGGTATAATCTTTGTGATTTTGAGTTATTTGCATTGTCTTAGGTTATCTTCATATGTTATGGTGGATCTTTGTTCATTGTTAGGCTAGGGTTTGGTGGTTGAATCCATTTAGTCTTTCAATATTGTTGTTATTGTTATCCCTTTTCACCATACACAGGACAATCTTTAGTAGTAAATCCTGACAGATAAGACTTATGATGGGGAGAATAAATGAGGTGGTAAATGAGACAAGTAAGGGAATGACCAAATTCTTTTAGAAAAATCTAGATTTTGTCACATCTCAAGAAGAATTTGCAAGGGCAACATCTTCCACCATTCCTAACAAATAAAAAGGGAAAGGTATTTTGGGTAGTTCAACTCTAGTTTTGACATAATTGACAGTAACTATAGATACTCAAACTCAATCAATAGCTAAGGAAAGTGTACAGTCTATACCGAAACAGACCATTTTTGAGCAAGGCAATATACATGACACAAGAAATTATGTGGATAATACTCCACCAATAATAATCGACACTACACCAAGTGGTGAAGCCACCGGTGCAATAGAGATTGAGATGGACAAGGTAAAAGCCATTGAGTCCATATCGGCAGGGAAAACCAATTCCCCAGAAAAGGTTTTGGTAATTGACACTTCTCAAGTTGAGAAGAAATCAGTCTCTAAGTTGAGTCCAACATAATTAATGATGATGGCTACTAAGAAATTACTGAAGGAAGGTACTATAGATAAAGGATTAATTGATCAATCAGTCTCTATATTGCATAAATTATTACCTGACAGTCAGATTGAAGATGGAGCAAGCCCTTCCAGTAAGCTCATGACTCTAACAGAGCACATATCCAACAATTTCTCAATCTCTAAGGTGGATAGTAGACCGACAGGCTTTGGAAAATTTCACAGTAGCAAAAATAATATCTTTTGATCAGCTTAAAGAAACAAAGAAGAAGAAAATTGAGGACAAACTTATCCCTATTGAGGTTTGTTTAAAACAATGTACAAATATCTACAAGGTGTGTTGTAACATAGAAAGTCTTACAACTAATGTAGATAGTAGATTGAAGGAGGTATATGATAAGATGGTTAAAATTATTAATTCTTTTGATGTACTGATTACACTAACCACATCTATTGATAGACAAATTTTTTCCTTGGAGAACCATTTTTTTTCTTTTGATAAGGAGAGAGATAAAATCATGAGGAGAGCAACAAATCTAAGATGATTGGTAAGTCTTAGACTAGATTCATTTGGTGTTCACAAGAAAGAGTGCATGGATATGATATCTAAACCCATATCGACAGATATCCAAGAGAAAGAAATAGTTTCCCACTTACTAAGTGGACTTGTATCTATTTCTGATACTTTCAAATCTGGATGGGATACATATCTTTAGTTATTGCAAAACACATACCCAAAAATCCTAAAGATGACTAGGCTTTGGTGAAACTAACAATATTCTTATATTCTTTCAATTATTTCACTGGTCTTTGGCATTAATGTCAAATGGGGAGTATGTTCATATGTGAAAAATATCAAGGAAGCACATTTCAGAAGGAGTATATTGCTTAGGGGTAGCATATCGACAGGGAATCCATTTTTCACATGAGTGTTGTCATCAATGCCAAAGGGGGAGATTGTTGGCAATTGACACTCATTGGATTAATTTTGTTTTCATTGATGGCAACAAGATATGATGGAAGTCATAAACCAGCACTAGGAAGCATATACCGACAGATACCGACTTTGGAGCATTCAGGGCTACACCGACACCGACACCGACACTGACACCGGCACCAACATCAATAATTCTTTGGAAGCCAACATAAAGGAAGATTTACTTAAATCATTTTGTAATTATTATTGTCAAGGCTGACATTTTTGTAAATGTATTTTAAGTCGACATAAGGCATATCATTTGTAATAGGTATATAGATCAATCTGCTAGGTTATTTTTGCAATGAAGCAAGAGATATGATATGTGTGGACACAGGAGAATATAGAAGATTTATATGATGCGAAATATATGTATGGAGATCATTTTGTATGCAAATGCTATATCATGCAATGATTTGTAGATATCTTGGAAAGCATTCTTGGAGGAGAAGAGATGCCGGTAGCAGTTCAGAGTTTATGAATCAGTATAGAGAAGAACTAGAACCAAAACTCTATTTGGTATAGCAGATGCATTCTTGAGTTCATTTTTTAGTAATTTACTTTTGAAGAAAGCTTGCAGTCAGTGAGGCTCTTTAGTGATGAGCAGTATGCTCTAGGTAGTGTGCCTTTTTGCAAGTGAAAGCCCCTATTATATGTAATATCTTTTCATATGGCCAGTGAACTGATATTGTGGGTCACAAATCCAATCATGGTTTTTCCTCATTGAGGTTTTCCACGTATAAATTTTGTGTGATATGGTGTTCATTTATGTGGATGGTTTATTTTCTTCTTGTTATATGTTTATTTGTTTAATGGTATATTTATGCATGGTCTAGAAAGTAAAAAACTGTTCATTTCAGTAGAAGATTGATTCACCCCCCCTCGCAGTGTTCTTGGATCCCAACACAATCATCAATGGTTAGCATGAAATATCTATCACCTTAAAAACTTTTAACTCTAGTAGGCCCACACACATCAGTATGAATAAGTTCAACAACAACATTTGGTTTATCTTGTATACTCCTAAAAGAGGTTCTTGTTGGTATTTTGGTATGGTTTTGTCATTGATGTCAACACCTACTAAATACACCTACTTTGGAGATCCAGCAACATTCATCGGCAAATAGTAAACTATGCAACAGTTACCGGTATATGGTTAACCGGTAGGATAAAATGTTCACCGGTACCTGCAATGACATGGAAGACACTTGGTAATGTTGAAAACATCATGTGGACAGTTTATTTTGAATTAATAATAATTGGTATATTCTTATTTGCATTTGCTTTTACTGGCAAATAGGTCCAGGTTATCTAGGGTTACACCGGCAGGTTTATCTTTTCCAGATCAGCATGGCATGCTATGGAGATGATTGATTATTGTTGTACTTGCATTAAGCCCACATGTTCAATTAGTTATTGCATCGGATATTGTATTGTTTGTAAAATGTTTTTATTGTAATATCTTTTAGAGCTGACCTACTAAAATTGGTCTTAGGGTATGGTATAAATGTAAGATCTTATTTGTAAGATCAAGTGTGGAATGCAAAAAAGATTTAAGAAAGGGTATATGCGAGATAAAGTAGAGGCATACACGAAGACATCATTTGAAGGTGAAGTTAGGTTTTTGTAGAAGCATATCAACATTACATTGGTACTAAATCTAGCATATGAAGATGCTATTTTGTGCAGTACATTCTTATTGGATTTAATCATCCAATTGTAGTCAGTGTGACTCCCATTTGTGATTGAGCAGTGAGCTCTAGGTTGTTGGCCTTTTTGCATGTGCAGGCCCCTTTTGTACACTTACTGTCTGCAGTAGTATCATTTGATTGTGGGTAAGGTTTCCCACCATGGTTTTTCCCCTTACAGGGTTTCCACATATAAATATTGGTGTCATATGTTGTGAATGACTTTGTGCTTATGTTTCATGCATTAATTCTTACCGATATAGCAATTTACTATTAACACTATTTATCGGCATACTTAACTGATTTACCGGTATTAAGCGTTAAGTTGGTTAACAAGTTTTGGGTTTGAATTTATTAGACAACTAATTCACCCCCCCCCCCCCCTCTTAGTTGTCTCTAGGACCTACAATTGGTGTTAGAGCCTAGTCCTCTTTTTGCAGAAGTTTAACAACTTGAGGAGATCCAATGTCTACTAATTATTTAAGAAAGGATAGTCCTAAACTTGATGGAACCAACTATGGGATATGGAAAACTGGAATGGAGACACATCTGAATTGCATTGGTAAAGACATCTAAGAAGTTACTAAGAATGGTTATACAGCTGCTATAGCTAGTCAGACTGCTCCCACTACTTTAGCTAAAGATGAAGAAAATGATTGCAAAGCAAGAGAAGCACTCTTGAGCATATTATCAGATCAACAAATCATGGGATTATTAGATAGGTCCACTGCAAAAGCTATTTGGGATCATTTGGAAACACTGAATGAAGGGGATTCCATAGTCAAAATTGCAAAACTTGAAAGCTTCTGAGTCAGGTATGAACATCTGAAAATGGAAGAAGATGAAAGGATTTCTGCTTTTATGGAAAGGGTAAATGAAATTGTTTTGGGTATCAAATGTTGTGGAGGAACCTTGAGTGAAGATGAGATTGTTTCAAAAATATTAAGAGGTTTGCCACTGGCATATAAAATGAAGGTTACTACTATAAATGAGTTGAGAACAATGCCTAATACATCAGTAACTAGGGATACATTGATTGGAAAACTTTCAGCTTTTGAAATTGAGGAATTTGGTCCTGTTACTACTATAAAAATTGATTTGGCCTTCAAAGCATCAACATCATCTACTTGATCCTTTGACAAATCAGACTAGAGAGCCTTTTATGCAAGAGAACTTGAAGAAACTAGGAAGGAGAATGAAGAGCTTGAAGAACTTGAAGCACTATTTGCAAGGAAAATGCCAAAAGGCCTAATTGGAAGTAAGTATGAAGGTAAAGCACCCTTGAAATGTTTTAACTGCAATAAGATTGGTCATATGGCTTCAAGATGCCCCGATAGACATGCTAGACTAAGAGAAGAAGCTAGAAGAACATACAAACCTAATCCTGAATATCAGAGATACAGATTTAAGAAAATCAAAGATAAATCTTGTTACATTGCTGATGAAGGTGTGACTGATGATTCTGATGAGGATCCAATAGACAATGGATGGGTCTTTGTTGCTATAACAGAAGATCAACTGGTACCTATTGCTCAACTGGTAGAACAAGCCCTAGCAGCTAAAGTGGAATCAAAGGATGAATGGATTATTGACTCAAGATGCTCACATCACATGACTAGAGACAAAGGTAAATTCTTGAACTTTCAAGAATACAATGGAGGTTTAGTAAGATTCAGAGATGACAAAGCCTATTCAATCAAAGGTAAGGGTTCAATATCTCTTGATGGTAAACATAACACTGAAAATGTCTACTATGTTGAAGGATTAAAACATAATATTTTAAGTGTTGGTCAATTAGTTGAGAAAGGTTTTCAATTACAATTTAAAAATGGAAAATGCAAAATCATGAATAGAACTAGTTTGGAAATTGCAACTGGTAATCAGACTAGAGGTAATATCTTTCATTTGAATAACAGTGAAAAGGCATGCTTAATTGCACATATAGATGAAAGTTGGCTATGGCATCAAAGACTATGTCATGTAAATTCTGATTGCATGGTAAAAATTAGTACTTCTAAGGCAGTTAGAGATCTACCTAAAATTGTGAAACCTCGGAATACAATTTGCAAGGAATGTGAATTTGGAAAACATGTTAGAGCTAGTTTCAAAAGTATTCCAGAAAAATCCAATAATGCCCTTGATTTAATTCACACTGATTTATGTGGTCTAGCTAGAACTAAAAGCTTACAAGGTGATAGATATTTTATGCTAATTATTGATGATTATTCTAGAATGTGTTGGGTTACTTTTCTCAGAGAAAAATCAGAAGCACTTGTGAAGTTCAAGCTATTCAAAGCAATGGTTGAAAATGAAGCCGGTAAGAAAATTAAATGTTTAAGATCAAATCAAGGAGGAGAATTCACATCTAAAGATTTAAATACATTCTATGAAGTAAATGGAATCAAAAGACAGTTATCAACACCTCGGACACCACAATAGAATGGAGTTGTTGAAAGGAAAAATAGAACTATTTTGGATGCCGTGAGAAGTATGTTATTAGAAGCAAATCTACCACGTGTACTAGAGAGAGGCAGTGAGCACTGCTGTCTATACATTCAACAAAGTTCACATCAAAGGTGAAACTAGTAAGACCCCTCATGAAATATGGTTTGGTAACACTCCTACTCTTAAGTATTTCAGAATTTTTGGAAGTAAATGTTATATTAGAAGAGATGAGTATATTGGCAAGTTTGATCCTAGAAGTGATGAAGGAATATATCTTGGTTATTCATCTAAGAGTAAAGCATATAGATGTTTTAATAAAAGATTACAGAAAATTGTTGAGATTACAAATGTAAAGATTGATGAACAATTCAGAGGAACTTCAAGGTATATAGACTCTGAACCAGAAATAGAAATTATGACAAATATAAATCCATAGGTACAGAATGATGATCCACTTACTTTGGTATCATCAGAGGATTCCACAGTAATTGAAGAACAACAACAGACTAAGACACCCCGGTATGTAAGACTGAATCATTCTAAAGATCAGATAATTGGAAGCAAATTTAAAGGAGTCATGACAAGAGGAAGATTGGAAAATGAAGAGGTATGTCTTATTTCTCAAATTGAACCATTATCTATCAATGAGGCATGTGAAGATAAATTTTGGATTAAAGCTATGGAAGAAGAATTAGGACAAATTGAGAAAAATAATACTTGGACATTAGATCCCTGGCCTAAAAATAAAAATATAATTGGAACCAAATGGGGTATTTAGAAACAAACTCAATGAAGATGGTAAGGTTGTCAGAAATAAAGCAAGACTAGTGTGTAAGGGATATTCTTAAAAAGAAGTAGTTGACTACAATGACACCTTTGCATTGGTAGCTAGAATTGAGGTAGTTAGTCTATTCTTAGCCTTTGCAGCTCACAAGGATTACAAAGTTTATCAAATGGATATCAAATGTGCATTTTTGAATGGAGATCTTGAAGAGGAAGTCTACATTGAACAACCTGATGGATTTTCCTTGACAAATGACAATGATATGGTTTGCAGGTTAAGAAAATCTTTGTATGGATTAAAACAAGCTCCAAGAGCTTGGTATGCAAGATTGGATGAGTATCTTTTAAAGATTGGTTTTCCTAAAGGAAATGCAGATAGCAATTTATATTACAAAGTAACTAATGATGACATCTTGATTATTGAAGTATTTGTTGATGATATAATCTTTGGAGGAGAAGATGAATTATGCAAAGAATTTTCTCTTGAAATGTAGCATGAATTTTAAATGTCTATGATCAGAGATATAAAATTCTTTTTACGATTGCAGATTTTATAGACTGATAAAGGCATATTTATGAGTCAATCTAAGTACTTGAAAGAACTGCTTAAGAAATTTGGGATGGAGAACTCTAAACCGGTAAGCACACCTATGACTACAAATGACAAATTATCTCAAAGGGATGAATCTACACCTATTAATCCAACTAGATACAAATCTATGATAGAAGGTTTACTATATTTGACACAAACCAGACCTGATATTATGAATGCAGTATGTATAGTTTCTAGATTTCAGAGTAATCCTAGGGAAAATCATGAATCAATAGTAAAAAGGATTTTCCGGTACTTACAAGGCATAGAAAATATTTGATTATGGTATCCTAAAGATGAAAATTTTGACCTATGTGCATACATAGATGCAAATTGGGTAGGAGATGTGGATGATAGAAAAAGAACCACTGGAGGAGCATTCTTTCTTGGAAAGAGATTAGTTTCTTGGTTAAGTAAGAAAAAGAGTTATACATCTTTATCAACAGCAAAATCAAAATATGTTGCAGCAGCAACAAACTGTACACAGGTACTTTGGCTTAAGCAGATGTTGAAAGACATAAAGGTAAAATGCAAGGAACCTATTACTATATATTGTGATAACACTGCAGTAATTGATATATCTAAGAATCTAGTATTACATTCTAAAACAAAACATGTTTCTATCAAACTAAATTTTCTAAGGGAAAAAGTTGAAGAAAAGGAGATAAAACTAGTTTATGTGAATACTAAAGAACAACTTGCAGATATTTTCACAAAACCTTTGCCTAAGGAAACTTTTGAGTATTTCAGAGATCAGCTCGGAGTCATCCCTCCACCGGTAGAGACTTAGACAGTTGATGATTGTCATCAATCGGCAGAATTAAATGGACAAATCTTTTATTTCGGTATTTGATGAGGAAGCTACTTCTTAGGGGGAGTAGTTGGTATTTTTGTATGGACTTCAAATTTTGTAGCTTTGGTATTTGATGTCAAAGGGGGAGAGATATATGGAAAAACAAATTATCAATTGAGGAGAGATATCTATGGTGAAAATTGGTACAAGATAACATAAAATAACTCATGTTGCTTCCAGGGGGAGAGATTGTTACTTTAGGAAGATTGTTGGTTTACACTTGGCATTTCTATTTTGGCACTTTGATGGTTTTTCCATCTTGTGTTTCCATCAATGCCAAAGGGGGAGATTGTTGGTATTTTGGTATGGTTTTGTCACTAATGTCAACACCTACTAAATACACCTATTTTGGAGATCCAGCAAGATTCACCGGCAAACAATAAACTATGCAACAGTTACCAGTATATGGTTAACCAATAGGATATAATGTTCACCGGTACCTGCAATGATATGGAAGACACTTGGTAATGTCGAAGACATCATGTGGACACTTTATTTTGAAGTAATAATCATTGGTATATTCTTATTTGCATATTTCCTTTTACTGGCAAATAGGTCCAGGTTATCTAGGGTTACACTGGTAGGTTTATCTTTTCCAGATCAGCATGGCATGCTATGGAGATGATTTATTATTGTTGTAAATGCATTAAGCCGACATGTTCAATTGGTTATTGCATCGGATATTGTATTGTTTGTAAAATGTTTTTATTGTAATATCTTGTAGAGCCGACCTACTAAAATTGGTCTTAGGGTATGGTATAAATGTAAGATCTTACTTGTAAGATCAAGTGTGGAATGCGAAAAAGATTTAAGAAAGGGTATATGTGAGATAAAGCAGAGGCATACACAAAGACATCATTTGAAGGTGAAGTTATGTTTTTGTAGAAGCATATTAGCATTACATCGGTACTAAATCTAGCATATGAAGATGCTATTTTGTGCAGTACATTCTTATTGGATTTAATCATCCAACTATAGTCAGTGTGACTCCCATTTGTGATTGAATAGTGAGCTCTAGGCTATTGGCCTTTCTGCATGTGCAGATCCCTTTTGTACACTTACTATCTGCAGTAGTATCATCTGATTGTGGGTAAGGTTTCCCACCATCATTTTTCCCCTTATAGGGTTTCCACGTACAAATATTGGTGTCATATGTTGTGAATGACTTTGTGCTTATGTTTCATGCATTAATTCTTACCGGTATAGCAATTTACTATTAACACTATTTACCGGCATACTTAACTGATTTACCGGTATTAAGCATTAAGTTGGTTAACAAGTTTTTGGTTTGAATTTATTAGACAACTAATTCACCCCCCCCCCCCCCCCCCTCTCAGTTGTCTCCGGGACCTAGATTTCTAACTTGTTTACCCATTTGACATTCTTTACATACCAGATTATAGGGCTTCATAATCTTAGGTATATCTCTAATTGCCTTAGTTGAACTGATCTTCACAATGTAATCAAAATTCACATGACATAACCTTTTATGCCATAGTAAACTCTCATCAATCTGTGTAATCAAACATGTATTCTCACTGGAATTCAAATGAGATATGTTACCCTTTTTCTGTGTACCCGTTCCAATCTCTAAACTAGATTTCTTAATAATTTTGTATTTTTCATCCTTGAACTATAATTGAAATCCCTTATCCACCAATTGTCCTAAACTAAAAAGATTATGCCTTAAACCTTCAACATAATAAACATTGTCAGTATTGTTCTTACTATCCAATGATATAGTTCCTTTTCCTTTGATCATACATGCTTTGTCATCTCCAAATCTAACTAGACCGTCATCAAATTCTTGGAAAGATAGAAAATTCCATTTATCTCTAGTCATATGATGTGAAAAACCGCTATCAATTACCCATTCATCCTTGTCTTCAATTTTAGCAACAAGTGCCTTCTCTTCAGGTACATTCTCTTCTAATGTCAAATCATCTTCTTTGATAGCCAAGAACACCCATTCCTTCATGATGGGGAGATTACTCAAAGAGAGCTAATTCCTTGCTTAAGGGTAGTCGGATGTTATCCTTGTAGGCTTCATGCTTTTTTCATATTGTCTTCAAAACAAATTGGATGCCTAAGCTCCCTATAAGTGCTCCCAATCAAGATGTGCTCCTTGATTGCTCAAGCATGGTTGAGATTCACTAGGGTAAATCCAACCTTATACTCTAAAACTCCTCACAAGTACTTGTAGAGGTTATAGTACGTATTTGGGATGTTTTTCAAGGTCAATCAATTGGTTTTGAGTGAGGGTTTGATTCTTTTCCCCATCGCTCCTTCCTTTTCCTATTTCCTAGGAATAGTAGCCCTAGAGCCCCAATTAGCCCTACCTAACCATTTTTTGTGGATTTTCTCCTAGCTTCTTGAAATACTCACACAAACTATTTGCTGATTAGGATACCCTTTTGGATGTACTTTCCAACTTCTTAATTTAGGAAGTTAAGTCTAAACGTACATGTAGGGAACCCGAGAAATGCTTGTTTTGGGGGGTTTTGGGCTTGTTTTGGTCTTTTTCCAAGGTTTAGGTGTCTTCCTTGATCTGCCACACCTCCAAATTCACACATATGTTCTGCCACACATCACTTGTTCATCCCAAACACTCTGTAACTCCAACCCTTCTCTTTCCTACAAACACTAGCATAAACTCATTCATTTCCTAACTAGGCTATGACTGAGCTTGCCTAGGAAATGATGCTCATTAGATTTTTAATGACCTCCAAAAGAAAATTAAAGATATTTAAATTGTACAAAGGTTCCATGGCTTGAGTCCCAAGGGTTATTGAGGAGAACTCAAAGGACTTCGAGTAGGAACCATGTATGGGCCTCTCAAACCCTTACTCAGGCCGAGAGCTTACAAAATGAGAAACTAAATACAAACCTGCAAATAAAATAATCAAATTTCTTTCTGAGTACTATAAGAACATGAATGAAAAACTAAGAAAGGTACAATAATGCAATCAATCCATTAAGTATGGATTGCTGCTCTAATTCTTGACAAAATACAATGTAAAACTTCAAAATTGGTCTCAAAATTTATTCCAATCTAATCCAGGTGCTGGACACATTAAATTGATTCTCAAAGATTTTATATTCCATTTGTGGCCTAACTTACTCTCCATTGGTTCCCTAACCAACCCTTTGCATAAAAATGCAAAAAGTTGCTCAACATTGCAAAAAGTTGTGAAGCAACTTTGACAACTTCTGCCAAAAAGTGCATTTTTTCTTACATGCTTGATTCTCTCCTTCAAACCATCTAAGATGACTAAAAACCATTACATTGACATTTTCTAATGCCAAACAAAGCTATTCAAGGCATTATTAATCAAAATGTAAGATTTTGCCATTTTAGGCTTACAAGGGCTTACCAATGCAAATGCATTGTCCTAAGGAAATTCAACCTACCAATGCACTATAAAAACATATTAAGACCTAAGATAAAACTCTTGTTCACCACACCAAACCAAACTATGAACAAACACACCAAAATGTAGAAACTGGACTCAAAACTACCTCAAAATTAGGTGCTCCTACACCACTTCCCATTGCCGAAACCACTAGCAGAGTCTTTTGTTGGTTCATCATTAGAATCAATAATGCCTTCCTCATCTACTATGTAGAATGATTTGTCTTTGTTTTTCTTGTATTTTTACTTGTTTTGATATCCATGGTTAGGCTTAAATGATCTTCTAGCTCTTTCTTCAAATCTTGAATTCCTTTCAGGACATCTAGATGCAAAATGACCAATATTATTACATGCAAAACATTTAAAAGGTGCTTTTCCTTCACACTTACTTCCTACCCATCCTTTAGGTACTCTTCTAGAAAATAGTGCTTCAATTTTTTGAAACTCATCATCTTCTCTCTTCATATCTTCTAGAAAATTGAGCAAATGCATTGTCCTAAGGATATTCAACCTACCAATGCACTACAAAAACATATTAAGACCTAAGAGAAAACTCTTATTCAGCACACCAAACCAAACTATGAACAAACACACCAAAATTTAGAAACTGGACTCAAAACTAGATCAAAATTAGGTGCTCCTACACCACTTCCCATTGTCGAAACCACTAGCAAAGTCTTTTGTTGGTTCATCATCAGAATCAATAATGCCTTCCTTATCTACTATGTAGCATGATTTGTCATTGTTTTTCTTGTATTTTTACTTGTTTTGATATCCATGGTTAGGCTTAAATGATCTTCTAGCTCTTTCTTCAAATCTTGAATTCCTTTCAGGACATGTAGATGCAAAATGACCAATATTATTACATGAAAAACATTTAAAAGGTGCTTTTCCTTCATACTTACTTCCTACCCATCCTTTAGGTACTCTTCTAGAAAATAGTGCTTCAATTTTTTGAAACTCATCATCTTCTAATTCCTTTGCATACAAATATTTCTAATCTTGCTTAGCGGTTGTAGATGTAGATGCATGAAAAGCAAGTTCAGAGTTCACAACTCCAGAAGGTCCAAATTCATTAAGCTCAAAAGAAGATAGTTTCCCAACCAATGTATCTCTTTTGATATATGTATTAGCCATTGTTCTCAACTCATTAATTGAAATAGGCTTCATTTTGTAAGTCAATGGTAGGGCTCTCAAGACTCTAGAAACAATTCCATCTTCTCTCAGAGTTCCACCACAAGATTGAATTCCCATAACAATCTCATTTACCCTTTCCATGAGTGTAGTAATCCTTTCATCTTTTTCCATCTTAAATTTTTTATATCTCACCCAGAAACCATCAATTTTAGCAATCTTCACTATAGGGTCACCTTCATTAAGAGTCTCCAACTTATCTCATATAGCCTTTCTAGATTATTTGTTGGTTAATCTGATTAATTTTTATCAGAAAGTGCACACAAGAGGGTTTCTCTTGCTCTACAATCATTCTCAAGCTCCTTGTCCAGGTTTCCCAGGGGAGGATTTCCAGATCTTGGATTATAAAGTATGACACCATTCTGTGTGATCTCCAAAATCTCCTTGCCAAGACATCTCAGATGAGTCTCCATTTGAATCTTTCATACTATGTAATTTGTTCCATCAATCCTCAAAATATCCCTCCGAAAGATAGCTCTAGAAGAATTGGATGAACTTGAATTGTTAGTTGCCATAGGATCTTCCTCCATAAGTTAAGCTTTCTATAGAGAGAACCAAAACTCTGATACCAATTGTTAGACAGTTCAAATAACCATAAGACAACTAAGAGGGGGGGTGAATAAGTTGTCATAGATTACAAAAACTATTAGCAATTTAAAAATTTAATACTAAAACACAAAAAATTAATACTGGAATAGCAGTTAAATGAATTAAGCATAAACTATAATCACAGAATAAGAGCCATCCACATGACACCAAGGTTAATATGTGGAAAACTCGGTAAAGGGAAAAACTATGGTGGGAAGACTACCCACAATCAGATAATACTTCTGCAGTAAGTATGTGTATTATAATTGAGGGGCTTGCACTTGCAGGAAGGTCAAAAACCTAGAGAACACATCTCATCACAAAAGGAGCCTCACTGACTACATAGAAATCTAGACTACAATCCAGAGATGTATTGAACTACAAAAGATAGCATCTCCTATGATTGAGTACAGTTTTGATTAAGCTCAATATCGGAGGACTAAATCTTCTTACATAAACCCAATT
Source organism: Cryptomeria japonica (assembly GCF_030272615.1). Classification (NCBI taxonomy): domain Eukaryota; kingdom Viridiplantae; phylum Streptophyta; class Pinopsida; order Cupressales; family Cupressaceae; genus Cryptomeria; species Cryptomeria japonica. The sequence goes on from NC_081408.1 coordinate 206,458,267, forward strand.
CAATCTCCAACAATCGACCAAATTCTCTTCCTGAATGATATTACATTATTCACACATTATATTCCTTGACCATGACCTCTAACATAACCATGATGATCTATAATGAGATCTTATGTTTTTTATATACAAACCCTCGACCATAAACAAATAGGTCAGCCACCAGGTAATAAACTAATTACATAATTACAAACCATGTCCTCCTTAGACCAAACAAATAATATCTAACACATAAGACATCCCAGGAATGCATCAAGAGGTCCAAACCACATGTTACATTAAAGTCGGTCCATAACCTAGATCAACTGGGATCCAATATAGGTCCACACGCTACATCAACGATCTCCATCCACCAAGTCTCAAACATTATCACCAATAGCATCTTGAAACTCCACCAGAAGCTACACCAACACCACTTATGCAATTCATCACGGATCTTCATCAAAATATTTGTTAGTGAAACCCTCACCAGAAACAAAAACTAATCTTCTAAGCAAGAAGGATAGCATCTGATCACTAGACCAAAACTAACTAATCGAATATGAGAATGAGTATCATGAGCAATCCAATTCCATCATGAAACTATACTGGAGCCTACCGGATCCAAATCAGCTAGAATCCACTCAACCTACTGGGACCAGAAGGGTGCTGGTAAAGCATCCAAACAACTAGTGTTGGCATCAATGACAATTCATTAATGCAACACATAATCAATTCCACCAAATGGCCAATAGGGATATTATAGGGTGAACTAATAGTAGTAAAACTCATGCACCAAGGGAGGGAAGTATAGAGTTTTAAAATTTTTAATTTGAATCTAATCTTGAAACTTTCAACAATAATTGAGTAATGTAAAATTTTAGAAAATAATTATTACTCACTTAAACAAACTGACTGAAAAGATAAATGATTTAATTCCCTAGGAAATTGAAATTTATAACTAGGGCTTTGTTAAAATAACCTCTTAATTTAAAATTAAAATTACCCACTCGGAGATAGATCTTTAAATCTAAAATTAGGGCTAAAAGTAACCTATCAATTTTAAAAATTGAAATCTAAAATTATGCACAAGGGACTCAACTTCAAAATTACGGTCCCGTAAAAGGAACCACTTAATTTTAAATTTTAAAATTGGATGCAATCTTCAAATTTTGCCCAAGATTAATTTAAATTTAAAGATTAGAGTAATTTTAATTAACCACTTAATATTAAAATTAAAACTTGAAATTAGGTCCAAGATTGCAATTTTTAATTTGAAGCCACACTAAAATGATAAATTCAAAATTTAAACTACCCACAAGCCCAAATTTTTTTAAAAAATAAAAAATTAGGGTTTTGTAATTAACATTAATTTTAAAATTTAATTGTAAAATTTGACTTGCAAGTAAAAATTTGATTTTTGAAATTGAATAACACTCAAATCTGAAATAATTAACCCAAATTATGCAAATCACAAGTTCAACTTTGAAATAAAAAATTACGGTTTTAATGAAATTAACCTCTAAATTTTCAAAATTCGCATGGAAATCAAACTTGTAAATGAAAATTTGAATTGTGAATTGCATAAAAATCAGATCTAAAAAAAAAAATTAGAAGCTAGCATAGGAAATTTACCACTTAAGATATTTTTCACTTGGAGCCTACACATTTCAAAGAGGATGGGGAATTCACTAGATCTAGTCATGAATAATACCATGACTAAATGATAAGTGAATTTAGATTGAAGGGGGTTTCCCCTTTTGTTAGTTGAAGTGCTAAAATTAGGTAAAATACTGAAAAATTAATGTAAAAGCATGAAAAAAGTGAGCTACAGTCAGAAGATTTTTGTGTGCACTTGGAATTAAACAATGTAAGCCAAATTGAACTTGCTTCCAAAAACTACTTAGAAATTGTCAAGATTGTGGCCTATCACAATGGTCCTCTGAACTTTTCACACACTAAAGGGAGATGATTTATCATTGCGAATGAAACCTAATCTGAAGAGTATATCACTGTACATGTTTCTTGCATGCAGAAAGAAAGGGAGGAAAGGATATTCTTTTGTGGGAGATGCTAAATCATGATTGAAAATTTAATTACGATACCTCCATGTGAAGTTCAACTTGCCTCCACATCGAATTACGGTTAAGAAGTTTTCAACAAAATAGGGTGAATATTGTCTCCTTCAATGCTTGAAACTTGACTTTATTGCTCCTCCTAAACTAAAAGAAAACTGATGATGCTCAATTGCTTGAATGCATGAATGCTTGATCTCATGTATGCTCTATATCCTATGTGTGTATGTCAAATGAGAGGAGAAATCCTCTTTATATACTTGTCTACTGGTGAAATTGGCTAGTTTTTCAACATGAGCAGACATGGAGAGCGATATATTTCTCAATTTTGAAATAAGACCAAGGGGTCAAATTGGGCCCAATCTAGGGAGGACCATGGTGTGGAACCATTTTCTTTCCATATTTTGGGGTAGGCACAAGGTGTTATGTGACGTGCCATTTGAGTTTAGATGCCATTTCTGATGTACAAGAGCATAAATAGGTCTTCAATTACTCCGATGGACACAAATACTGAGGTGAAGACCCGAATGGAGTTGAAATTGCAGAGGGTACGATTTTAGGATGCTACAGATTGATTCTCTTATGGATTGAATGAAATGAATTGGTTAGGTTTTGAATGTAAAGAACTAGGTTAGAAGTTGTAAACTTGACTATAAATAACATAAATAAGCACTGTGACTACCAATAAAAAAAAAACCCATATCTAGAAAGGGCATGTCTAGAGAAACCTGTCATAGAAATCAAAGTTTTATGTCAAGTGCACACTGATACTAAGAATCCTTGTCTAAACTAGTGAATTTGTGAGTGCTAAACTGCATCAAAAGCACTGAGACCTTGTACCTTCTTGCTAACATGAGCTTGAACTAGGAGGACTTGACACTAGGTATCATGTACAAGGGAACAAAGACACTAGGCACCCTTATTTATATGATTTATAATGAAATTTGAAGAGGTTATCTATATGTAAATTGTGAGAAATTTTTCATTCTTTGTCTCCATTAAAAATCTATTGCTAAACTTCCAAAATAGAAAGAAGGTGAGGTGGTGGCTATATAGGGATTTTCCTTAGTCAACCCCCTATTTTGATGGTATTCACATCCACAAATAGCCAATATTGAATCTAGGATAATGTATGTGCTCTAGAATCTTAAATGTATCTAAGATTGCTATGTGCTAAAAATCATAAAAGTAACCAAGAGTCTAACTTAAGTGTGTTAGAGAAAACCATAAATGAAATGATTGAATGTAGAATATAAAGTAATTTGTGAATGCATGTACCACATAACTAGAATGATAAAAATAAAATTTCAATCTTAGTTGGAAAATAGCATGAAGTCATATCCAACCACATAGTAGGGTACAAGCCAACCATTAGTAGGTGATTCTCTATCATCCTCCAACATCTCTTGAATCTTCCATCATGATAAATAAATTTGTATGAATAATTGATATTTTTTTATTGTTCCTTGAATCTATAGAATTAGAACTTCATATAAATAGATCTTTCGCATCATAAGGGTATATGCAATTTGCATAATATTTGATACCAAAAATGAGGAAATTGATTTGCATATATCTGAAACAATAACTTTAAATTGATAAAAGGCTGAATCAAATTATTTTTCACACTAAAGATGGTTTTGTAGATGGAAAGACCAACATATTATCCACCCAAAATTTTGGGAAAAAAGAAATTGGCATTGTTTGTTGATTTCTAGTGTCGCAACAAAACATACCTTCATTTTTAGGGTCATGAGATATAATAGGAACCTTATTCTAGAACTATAATTTACATGAAAAGATTTTTTATGATATATAGGTCTCAATGTACATGCATGACCACATATAATAAAATGTGGTGTCTAATATTTTTATATAGCTATATACATTAATAATGATATAAAAAAGGCTAAATAGTAGGGGTGTGAATCTCAAAACCCTCTAGTATCAAGTAAAATTGGGTCAAGAAAGTGATGCTACTACATGAACATATATGAGTACGATTGAGACACCAACATGCTCCATGTCTAAAGACTTCCCTACTCACCTCTCATTTCAACAATCTTTATCTCTTTGGGAGCCTTCATTAGTGGCTACAATCTAGGATGCTCGTGATGAATACTAAGAGGGGAGGTGAATTAGTATGCCAAAAATCTTTGCACTAAAACACTTACACAGTCTAAAGATAAACTGGTAAAGCAGTCTGACAATCAAACCAGTTACCACACATGCAAACCAAAATGCGAATAAAACATTCACCCACAAAATTAATACAACCATAACACAAGATATTTGATGTGGAAACCCAACTGGGAAAAACCATGGTGAGATGGAACTCACAAGTCACTCTCTGCAGAATAGAAACCAGACCGCTTAAGGTCAGACTAGTTAAGGTCTTACAATGTTCTTCACCAGAACAGATCCTGTTAGGAATCTCAATCTCTGTTAGGAGATAAGTCTGATTAAAGACTACCTTGTTAGAGGATTTTAGATTCACATGTGTGAACCACCTTGTTAGAGGATTTTACAAAGGCTTTGAGGTCTACCCGGTTAGGGGCTATAGACTTGTTAAAGATGTGAGTAATCAACAAGTGTTTGATCTATCTAATAGCACAAACTGCTTGGTTAGATCTAGTATTGCTCACAGCTAATGCATTCTAGAATTACTTCAGTCTTCTCTATCTCTCTCTTAATTACAACTCGATCTTCTTAGATAAGATCGCTCTTACAACAACTCAACATCCACCTTAAACCCTAGCTCAACATTAACCCTTTTTGCAACCACCTAAAACCCGAGACATGATGTCCTTTTAAAGGAATCTGATTTCATGTCAGTCCAATAGGATTTCTTTACAATTTCCTAGGTTCAATGAACCTAGACATACTTAGTACCACGATACAGGAATCACCATCAATGTGTTGGCATCGTCAAACAATCGGTGGATTGGTAACTCATCACAAAATGTCGGTTGGTAACTCATCATAGAGTATTACCAGTTCATACAAAATACCAGTTGCTGGTTTGACAAAAATGAATACTGGTAAGAATGTGTTGTGCCGCTTTTCTCCCTCGTACCCCTTGTGATCTACGAACCGCTTGGGGTCGACATGCCGCTTCAGACCGAGAAACACATTCTGCAAAATTGCCACTATTCTAGAGACTAGTATACAACATACCAGTTGGAACAAATACCGGTTGAGCATAAGCTCATACATATAAAGGGGATCTTAATACAAGTGTGTGTCCATCAGTGACAATCACAGTATAAACCATAAAAATGCCAACAATCTCCCCCTTTGGCATTGATGGCAACACTTAGGAAAATAAAATTTTGACTTCTAAGTGTTTTACAACAAAAAAACTTGTGATTAACAAAATCGCTCCCCCTAAGCATATACACTATCCCTTAATCAATAGAGTGTATAACAATTTTGCATTCAGAGCATAATCAACAAAGCATATAGCATATATCACAGCATATATCAAAATTTCAAAATAGATACTTCTCCCTCTGATATACCAAAATTTCAAAATTTAAAACCATATACTTCTCCGCCTTTGCCAACAATGACAAAGTACCATTGAAAAACTTGTTTCCATATATATATAAAAGAGTTTATGACAATAATGAATAATACTTGTCAAAAGCTGCTTTATAGTCCTACAAAAATTGTTTCATGGAAAGAGACCAGGACTCAAGTAGGGAGGTCGCCACTTCCTTCTCTGTCTGCATTTGTGATACATGTTCCTCCATGGCATCTATTGTGCTCAGTTCTTATGTGACTGTTAGGGCATCCAGGTTCAGATAGTATTTCTGGAGAATTTGCAGTCGTGGAAGTAATACCAATTGAAGCTCCTACAAATCCCTAGACCTAGTTCTAATCTCTTGCTCCATCTTGGCTGACTGGATTTGGAACTGGTGAATGGTTTGCCCATATGCTGCAAAGGAGTCGTAAGGAGTTTTGAATGTGCTCAAGTAGGACTATAAGTCCATTTGAAGCTATTGCTTCTTGGCTAGCACATTATCAGAGAATAGATGAGGTTGACAGATTTTGCTGAGTAGCAAGTTTCCCTCATCCAAGGCACTCCTTATGTCCTTTTGATCCTTTAACAGTTCAGTCCTAAGCTCATTCAATTTCTTCACTAGAGCAACATTAAGAGCCTTTTGGTGCTCTTTCTTTACATTGGCCTCTACTACTTCTTCTAGACTCTGCACCTGATCATCCACTACAGTACACGGAAGTTTGAGTGGTGCTAGTAATGAACTAGTGTCAGGAAGATTAGTATCGGGTATTAGACCGGTAAGTGTATCTACAGCTACCTGGATGATGTCTTGTTCCTTTTTCCTACAAATGATCTCAAGGCACTCTTTAGCAACCTTGATTCTCTACATAAGCTCTGACTCACTTGCAGATTGGAGATCGATAGGACTAGAGAGATCAACCAGTGAGGGTTGACTTCCGATTGCCTTCGGAGTCTCCACCTGAGAGCTTTTTGCTGCTTCTCATTCCTTGGCTTCTTCAGCTTTCTTCTTTTCTACTTCTCTTCTCTTCTCTTCTTCCTTGTCTTCCTTTTCCTTTTTCTTCTCCTCTACTCTCCTCTTCTGCTCTTCCTTTTCTTCTTCTTCCCTCTTATTCTTCTCTTCCTCTTCCTTTTTCTTCTTCTCTTCCTCTTCCTTCTTCTTCTTCTCCTCTTCTTTCTTTTTCTTTTCATCCTTGTCCTCTTCTTCTTTCTTCTTCCTTTATTCTTCTTTCTTCTTCTTTTCTTCATCTTTTATTTTCTCCTCTTCCTCTTTTCTCTTCTCTTCCTCTTTTCTCTTCTCTTCCTCTTTCTTCTGTTTCTCATCTTCATCCTTCTTCTTTTTCTCTTCCTGATCTTTTGCCACTTGTTGTGTGTCCACAGCCTGTTCACCACCCTAATCAGCCTGTTGCCCCTGTTCAGTACCCTTAGAAGGTATGTCTTGAGTGACATCTTCTACATCCAGGGCATCGATATCTATGGTGTCGATTGGTTCTTCCACCAGGTTTCCTTCCTCATCAAAAACCTCATCCGGTTTGGAAATAACTAGTTCCTTTTCCACTTGGAGGTTGGCCATTCGTGCTTTGTGAGAACTGATAGCATGGGCCATGTGCTGATGTGTATCCTTTTCTACATCATCAACTCTCCCCTCCAACAACTAGAGTCTTCTTCTCCTTGTGAAGAAGAGACCTTTATTTTGATCCAATACATCAAACAATTCTGAATTTGAGAGTTCGAGGAAGTACTATGCAAAAAATTTCTCCCTAATCTCCTGTTCCTTTTCAATGGCAATGCACCATTTATTATCCAATGCTTTAAATAATGAATCTGGTGTCTGAGATTTAATCTCTGATGGTGACCAGTCATTTTTACATAAATAAAGAATGATTTCCTATAGTACTTCATCTTTTTCCTCAGTATTGAATTCATCATAATAATCTATTAAATCATGAATTAACTTTCTCCTAATATTCTGTACTATTCTTTGACAATGTGTCAAAGGTTTGTAAGAGGAGATATCTATATTTACTACTGTGGATGTTGCCAGTTCATTCTTCTTCATCTTCTTGGTTTATCTAGCCTTCTTTGGCTATTCATCAAACTCAGTTTCTTTGGAGTCTAGTTCATTTTCCTTAGTCTTGCTCCTCCTTTCAAAGACTTTTGCCGATGTTACCTCCAGTTTCTTCTTTCCCAGTGACCGCTTGGTCACTCTTGGAGTCACAGTGGTAGCTAGTGCCGATGCTACAGGCACTGCCTTAGCTTTCTTAGCTGCTAGTTCTTTTCCCTTCTTCACCAATGGTTATTCAACCGGTGCGATCCTCTCCAAGTAGGTTCTGGTCCTCTTAGCCTTTGGATCAAGAGGTGAGGCAATAAGGGTTGAAGCATACCCTTCCAGCATGTCAAACATGACCTCATAGCCCATAGGCTCCACTTCCTCCATTCTAGGCTCAACAGCCTCCATTAGACATTTGTCCACCTGAATTGTGAAACAAATGTCATCTTTGTATTTCTTTACTATGTCACCTAAGATTCTTACCCTCTGACTCATCTTTCTTCTGAACTCATCAAAGTATTTGTTCAGTACCTCAGGGTAGCCAGTTCCAATGGCTTGCACACTTTCCTTTATCTGCTTGTTTACTAGTTGGTCAAGGGACCACTGGACATCTCCTACACCTGGAAAATAGCCTTGGAAATAGAAAAACAACCCTACCAGTAGTTGTCCAAACTTAAACCTCAATGAATTGTCCTTTTTGATTGGCTTAAGATTTAACAGGAGTTGCCTCTACATACTAGTGCATATGTCAAATGATTTACCCTCTTTAATCATTTGGTAAGTGACATTTACCACTACAGCAGATACAAAATTAATCCTGCTAGTTGAGAATGTTCTGTAGCCTATCACCATGCAGGCATATTTCACCAGTTCATCCTTGATAGGATTAACTATCATACCTCATGAATCACTTGTCAAATCGGTGAGCTTGGTCATTTCCATTTTGCTTACCGTTCTCAAGGCTGGCACTTCCCCTGTGTTGTAGAAACCAGTGACTGCATGAATTGCCTCAGGTGTGATATCATGCATCCTCTCTAGGTACATCTTGTCACCATGGACTCTGCTCAAGATGATCCTGATGTGATCCTCTGTGAAGTCTTCTGGAAAATATACCGCATTATGGAGTTTCTTCTTCTCTAAGATACTAAACTATGGTTTGATCTTTTTGTCCATGCCATAAAATAGATCTAATTGAATGTGAATAGCTAAAGACCCTAGGTCTTCTATTTTGCAATCAATATAATCAGAAATTCCTTCTTCGACTATGACTCTTGTCGGGACTTGTGATAAAGCATTATATTTAGCCTTCCTTTGAATAAAACTTTCTAACTCTATGGATGTACTCGAACTAGTATGAGATGCAGAAGCCATTGTAGAGTATTTTAAGAACACAAAAAATACCTTTCAAACGCAAACTTAGGGCTTCCAGATTCTGCTTCACTTCACTCTCCATCGAATGCCAAATCACCGCTTTGAGTTCTCCACTATCGCTTTCAAACTAAATTTGAATCTCATTCAAGGTTATCCAATTTCTTGAAATCTAAGCTCAAATCACCTTTTCTTTGCTCTGCACTTGAAAACTTTTCTTCGTTCGAAAATCGATAGTGAGAAATGATTTGAAAAATTGCATTTATACATATTTCTCACCTATCGTCATTAATGCTCCTCTATTAGGGCGTAAACCCTAATTTTCCTTTTTACCATTTTTGGTCTTCTTCCAAGCAACAGGTATCACATACCGATTAAGGTCTTTTACTGGTTTCAACCAAGGGTTCGAAAGCATTTCGCCATTTTCTCCCCCTAAGCCTTTGAGGCTTAGTTTGCCGATTCTGATATTTCCACACTAGGTGCAGAAACCGGTTCCTCCTCTGACAATATTGGTTTCTTCCTCCATGTTTTCTTCATGTCTCCTTGAACTTTTTCAACATCTATTTCTCCTTCCTGAGTGACTGGTATATCATCAGATATACTTTTTATGCTTCTATAGAATCTTGCAATGTGACCTGGTTTGTTGCAATGATAGCAAGCAAGTCCAGGTGCTCTCCAAGGTCCATTGTACATGTTTCCATTCTTTCTTCTACATGATGTAGCAGTGTGACCATGACCATGACAAATCATACAACTTTCTCTCCATCCGGTTGGCACTTGAGGACCACCGCTTCTTGATTGATGATTGAAGTCATTAAACTGGTTGTGGTTCCGGTTCATAAAAGATTTAGGACCAGTTCCTTGGGTCCTCTGAGGATATCTTCCAGTGTTATCCACTATAGACCTGCATTCAAATGATGTATGCCCAAACTTGTTGCATGCATAACAATGACCATTGAACTTATTGAATCTAGGTACATTGCTGATGAAATAAGGAAAATTATTGTAGGCTTTGCTCCTACATACATTGGCAGTGTGTCCTTCTTTAAGATAGTTAAAGCAAACAGGTTTGAATTTTTGCTTACCTTTTCCTTTGAGTGTTAGTTGCTTCTTTGATGCTTCAGCATTTGTTCCTAAGGATTCTCCTTCCTCATGTCCAGAAAAACCAAGACCATTGGTATTCCTTGCTGGTCTAGATGACTCAAGCTTTTGCTCTAGCTTGACAGTACTTTTGCCAAACTTAGCAAGTATTTCCTTTGACTCAAAGAGTTCTTTGGAAATAGCAGTATTTGTCTCCATTACACTTGCATTTTTAGTGATGGCTATGTTCAGTTCTCCTTGCATGTCTTCCTTTTCCATTCTGCTCTCATGAAGGTGAGCAGTCAGTGCACTAATCTCTTGTTTCAACTTGGAGATCTCATGATCTCTATCCTTTATCTGATCTTCAAATTTTCTCTAGTTCTCAAGCTCTTGACTAAACCAAATAGTCAGTCCCTCCAATTCCTTTCTCAAATTGGAGTTTGAATCATTCAGCTTATTGACTTCAGTAATCATGGCTTCCACGTTAGCTTCATCTTCAAAACTACTTTCAGATAGTTCCATCAGTCTCTCTACATGTTCTCTTCTTTTTGCTTGAGATGCCTTGTATTTGACCATAAGATCATCATAGGCTTGCTCAAACTTAGCAAGCCATTGAGTAAGTTCCCTCAAGGTGTATTCCCCCATATCTCTTTCCAAGTGGTTAAACTTATAGAAAGGTTGGCTCTGATACCAATTGATGAATACTAAGAGGGGGGGTGAATTAGTATGCCAAATATCTTTGCACTAAAACACTTACATAGTCTAAAGATAAACCGGTAAAGCAGTCTAATAGTCAAACCAGTTACAACACATGCAAACCAAAATGCGAATAAAACATTCACCCACAAAAGAAATACAACCATAACACAAGATATTTGGCATGGAAACCCAACTGGGAAAAACCACAGTGAGATGGAACTCACAAGTCACTATCTATAGAATAGAAACCAAACCGGTTAAGGTCTTACAATGTTCTTTACCAGAACAGATCCTATTAGGAATCTCAATCTCTATTAGGAGATAAGTCCGATTAAAGACTACCTTGTTAGAGGATTTTACAAAGGCTTTGAGGCCTACCTGGTTAGGGGCTACAGACTTGTCAAAGATGTGAGTAATCAACAAGTGTTTGATCTATCTAGTAGTACAAACTACTTGGTTAGATCTAGTATTGCTCACAGATAATGCATTCCAGCATTACTTCAGTCTTCTCTATCTCTCTCTCAGTTACAACTCGATCTTCTCAGATAAGATCACTCTTACAACAGCTCAACATCCACCTTAAACCCTAGCTCAACATTAACCCTTTTTGCAACCACCTGAAACCCTAGACATGATGTCCTTTTAAAGGAATCCGATTTCATGTCGGTCTAATAGGATTTCTTTACAATTTCCTAGGTTCAATGAACCTAGACATACTTAGTACCATGACATAGGAATCACTGTCAATGTGTCGGCACCATCAAACAATCGATGGATTGGTAACTCATCAAAGAGTATTACCGATTCATACAAAATACCGGTTGCCAGTTTGACAAAAATGAAGATTGGTAAGAATGTGTTGTGCTACTTTTCTCCCTTGTACCACTTGTAATCTGCGAACCGCTTGGAGTTGACATGCTGCTTCAGACCGGGAAACACATTCTGCAAAATTGCCACTAGTCTAGAGACTAGTATACAACATCCTGTTGGAACAAATACCGATTGAGCATAAGCTCATACATATAAAGGGGATCTCAATACAAGTGTGTGTCCATCAATGACAATCATAGTATAAACCACAAAAATGCCAATAGCTCGAGGTAAGTGGGGGCACTCATATGTGTAACCTTAATCTTTCTATTGTATATCAACCTATCTCTATATGATATCACATGCAATTTTGACATTTTCTTTACCCTTATCATGGTCTCATCTTTCATGGAAAGGAATACCCAAGGCTCTGCATTGTATTGCTCTTGTATCTAATTATACTGCCAATATCTAGTACTCTATATAATAGCTTCACCTCATCTTCCTGATACATATTTCTGAGATATGTTATATGGTAAAATAGTTACATGTGTCTCTTATCCTCTATTATGGCCTATATGTATGTAAGATGGGCCCCTACATCTTTACTAGTAAGACCACCTCTATGATGGATCATTCAAACAAATTAGTCTTATATTGTGTATACAACGTAAACATAAACAATACAATAAATATCAATACAACATAGAGAAAACCATAAGCTTAGACATGTGCATAAAATAAAACATACCTACATCATTTCTGCATCATCTCTAGATCAAAGTGAAACTCACACATGGATCATGAGACTACCAATATAGATCACTAGAAGTGGATATATTATTGGAAGCCCTTGGTACCTTTGTGTTTATAGCTATAAGATGAGCACTTATTTATGCAACCTATGATGGAACAATAGTATGTATTGGAACTACCACATGAGAACTTACCCTCCATCACCTCTTGTGTGTATATGTTGTTGTCACAAATGGCTCTCCTATAGCCTCCTCCCAATCAATCTCCTCTACTTCTATATATTGTGTACTAGGATCCCTATTGGGGACATCATCTAGGAAAATGAAATCCAAATCTACTATTAGCCATGAATTGGTGAATCCTACTATAAATCCTATATTATCATAATCTAAGACTGGTTTATATCATAATCACACTACCATATTTATTATGTGTGACCTCATTTATAGTAGGATGGGGTTGATTCCCTTGCCTTGCAATGCTTTAGTATGAACATATGTACAATGATATACCCAAAGGAACTCTTTCTTCCTATCCAAAATACCATGCCACTTGGTGCAAATATAATGGCATAATAATATGATCATGCCAGCTAATGAGTAATATATCTCATAGTATGCTATTCAACTATGGATAATTTGTGCTCTATGTTTACATATCTTAGTATGGATACTATACAACATTACTAATTTCTAGCTATTCCATTATCTATTTCAAAAAATAAAGATCCTTGAACATCTAGTCAGACACTAATGGGTAGGCATTGTCTTCACAAATATCCTTTGTCACCCACTTGGGATATTTGACTAGTCTCATGTTGGTAATATGCTCAAAGGCAAACACCTCTAGAATTGTTAAGGCTATTAAGCTATGATTTTTATAGTGGACATATTGCCTAGTGTCATTGTAAATATGGGTAAACATGATATTATCCAAAGAAATATAGTCTATTGGTTGTCCATGTCCCTTATATGGTGAGTGAGGCCTATGTGCAATTGGGAGGTTCACCCATTAGTGATGACATAAATAATTGCTATAGAAATCATAATCTTACCTGCCAAGGGCACCATGACTCATCCCTACTTAAGCTATTATTGACCCTTTTATGTCAACTTAGTTACAAGTCCAATCCGAGATCTTTTGTTTTGCATAACCTTCATGTTATGTGAACTATTTTGGCAACGAGCAGTGGAGGTCTATTAATCTATTCAGGATCCAAGTTCTATTTTCATATTGAGAGGTCGTGGTGGTCAAATAACTTAATCTCACTAGATAAAGGCTAGTGGGGTCATTAGCAGGCAATTTCCCATTTTCTTTCCACTAGCTAGTAGAGTTGCATATCGCTATGTCGCATTAGACAGGAATACTTCAAGTTTTATCTCCTATTCCAATGTTCCATTTTCAACTGACAACGCAATATGTGATGTTGGGCCCGACCTTTTCCTATGCTCCTTTATGACCTAAAGGATCCATATTCACTGTGCAAATCTACCATGATCAATGGTTATAAGAGTTGCATGATTGTGTGATTGCTTCAATATGTGTGACAAAGATAATTCCACAATACCACTATGGATGTGTCAATGGATGACATTCTTCTAACATGTCGAGATGGAGGCCGTTGAATGGTTTCTATTAGAACCTACATGTCATATGGGTCTTATTCAAAATGGTCAAATTCTAATGAAGAAAGGTGGATCCGACATTCCCATGCTACTCACTGCCTTAATGGAGAATCACTTTTATTTGATCTGAAGGAAAAGATCATCGTGCAATTGTGTGATTGATTAAACATGTGCATAAAGCCTAACTCCATAACACCATTGATGATGTGGCATGTAGGACTAACAATGGATAATGATTTACACTTGGACTGATAGTAACATGAACACATAGGTAGATGAGCCACATAACAAGTATATTGGTCACATAGTCCTGACTTCTAAATGAGTTAAATAGTTGCCACTTTGATGGGATCAATGACATGGATTAGACATGAAATTGCATGATTAAATGAATGTGTTTTTCCAAGATAATTCTATAATAGTGATGAATGTGGTAGGCCTCAAGTGGAAAAGGCCTTTTCAGCCTAAGTGTCAATGCTACAAGATGCTTTTTTGGGTCTTGCTGAAGTGCCTAGTCTTGTTGAAATGTGAGATGAGGTGGGCCCAACCTTTCTCCACCATTTATGATCACTTAGTAGTCGATCAAGGATGATGTTTTAATAATCTGTTGAGCTTTTTGGGCACTTATGTGGTGAGATCTCATGCATCTATCTATGCATGAGATCTCTTCATTGGCGGTTGACATTCAAACTATGGTGACAATTAGAAATTTAAATATGTTTTTAGTATGGTGGTTGTTGACACAATGGTCAAGGAATTGTTTCTACTCAGTAGACACCCCAAATCAAATCCTTTTTTATTCTAGTTGTCATATCTTTTTCCATTACTCCAAATGTGACTATACAGGTAGATTTCAGATGCGACCCATGCCTCTTCAATGCAGACTAAAAACTTGTTTGCCTACATACACCATCCAGTACATCTATGTAGAGTTTTCCCCTTCTGTGTAGGGACATTATTTCTTCCAAGGCAGAGGACACATTCAAAGAATATTTTTCATGCCATCAAATCTTTCTTGTTGACCCAATCTTCCCTCTTATACATATTTTGTAGCCTAACCCTAGGAAGGTTAGGGTTTCTATTGGAGTTTTCATTTTAAGTTATGCCTCAGCTATAAAGGCAATTTTTGTGTATTTCTTCAGGATCTTCTTCCTTTCTTTTATATAATTCTTATTTCTCTCTGCAACTATAAATTTTTCCTTGACGTTACATGAATAAAATTAGTATTATTGCCTTTATTCAATTTGAATAGATTGTGTAAATGTTTACCTTCCTGTTTAAATGTGTTCGAATTTTCTTTTCCTTAGTTTTAGGTGACCGCATTGATCCTCTTTGGATGTAGATTATGAACTAGTCTTAGTTCCTCTCCTCATCTCATAGAATTCCAACCTTCAGTCACACATAGGTGACTAATTAGAATACAATCTTGTGCATACTTGGGGTCATTTTATTAATGTTTTTACATTCATAGGAAGGGAAGATCATAATTTCAGTCTAGGTGAAAACCTTATTTCCCTTATTTCTAGCAACCCTTCTCTCTTTTCCTTTTCCCTATCAAATTATATATTAGTTTTACTAGTGTTGGGTTGGTCAAACACTATGCATTTGGATTGGAAAGGAAGTCAACCTTCTCCAAAGATTCAATCTCACATCTAGAAAAGTCCCATATTTGGAGATTGATTCAATGTTGCAAAAGGTTGATGATCAAGGTTGATCATCACAAGGTGAAAATTTTTGTGACAATAGTTACCTTAGATATTTGTGTCCTATTATTACTGCAAGAATGATTCACCTTATGTAGTAGAGTTGTACATCTTGCAAACTACAAACTATCCATCTCTCCTAATATGCAACTCATATGTGGAATGTTGGTTACCAAATCAACAGGTTATCAAAACCAAGAGATTAGCCACTTTATCATGCTCAAGTTTCATATATGATTTGGTGAAAGAATAAGAGATGGATACTAAACACAACACCCCTAAACTTCAACCTTAGTAATATATAGGAGGTAGGCCTTTAACCAATAAATTGAATCATTTATGTACTAGATATGGTTTACATTGTTTTCATCTTGGTCCACATGATGATTTTGGTTTCTACCTATCATTTTTGATTAATTAAAAATAGGTTTTTGAAAGGAACCTGAAACCTTGTTACAAAGGAGGAGAAAGATAAAGCATAAAAGAGACAGAAAACAATAGTGCCTGATCACCCACACATAGAACAATTCCCAGCCAAAACAAAAAGGGAACATAAGACAAAGGAAGTAACACTAGACAGTCAAAGGAAAGCATAAAGACAACACAAGGACAACTAAATGTTTCTCATAAGTTATTCAGCTTGAACCACCATCTGCTTCATATTGATCACAAAATTTTTCATTTCTTCCAGCTCTTTTTCCTTGATATCAACATGTTTCCGAGTGTTGGCCCTTGTTCTTTTTTCATGACCCTTCTTCTCCATCTGATTCGTATCACCCTCCTCACCTTTAATCTGTTCAAATTTGTTAATTAGGATGTTAATATGGTCAACAATAGCCTTAAGGATCTTGAAGTTTTGCTCAGAAATCCTCTTCATAGTAAGCTCCATCCCATCCACTCTATTGACCAGATTTTTTAGGTTAGTATCAAGACCCTTAGCATCTTTGTTCCCTTCGATCTCCTTCACCTTCTTTTCCATTTCCAAAATTTTACTAACCATAGCCTCAATTGCTTTAGCCTTGTTAATAGCAACCATTAATTCTTTTATGTTTTTAGAGAGAGGCTTCTCGCCCATAGTAGCATTTTTTATCACATTGAGGTCAGTCTTCAAGTCAATAATCTCTTTCACCATTTTGTTAATGGCCTCACAAAACCCCTTGATTTTGTTATTACCAACATCACCATGATAGTCATTTTGATTTCCCATGTTGTTCTCTTGTCCATCATTCTATATTCTTTGTGTGCTCAGGTTCTCCCCATGATCACCATCCATCATTTCATCTTCCTCCTTACCCTTATTATTATTGGTTTTTTAAACCTCAAAATCCTCATCAAAAGAAATATAAATCTACCTTTTCACCTTGTTTATCCCCTTACAGGTCTTCTTGGTCCTTTGGGTTTGCTTACCCATACCCTTTCTCTTCTTCATTTTTATGAATTTATCATCAAAAGACTCATCCTCAGAGTCTAAAAGGTCAGAATCCACAACACTCCCCTTTCTCTTTCCCTTGGTCTTCCCCTTGTTGCTGAAATCCTCAGAGTCACCTTCAGTTTTAGAGTAGAGATTGAACCCACTATTCTCACTTTCAGTATCATCATCCCTAATTTTTTTCCTTTACTAATGGGTTTCTCAATAGTTTTCCCCTTCA
Source organism: Cryptomeria japonica (assembly GCF_030272615.1). NCBI lineage: Eukaryota > Viridiplantae > Streptophyta > Pinopsida > Cupressales > Cupressaceae > Cryptomeria > Cryptomeria japonica. The sequence continues at coordinate 206,475,581 of NC_081408.1, forward strand.
AAAGCTTATTAACTAAAACCATTAAACCCCAGTGGAGGGCATGGTCTCTTTGAGAGTCTTTCTACACTTCTCTAATAGTATGATCCATAGAGAAAGAAAGATAGTAAGGTAGACTGACCTTGTCACCATGATGGAAGTGATTAAGAAACACAAAATGATGCCCATAAGCCCTTGTGAATCTCCCATCCAAAGTAATGTAGATGATGGTGGAAAACAACACAAACCTCCATAGCTTGCAAATATGCTTAGGGGAATGATACAGATTATCCTCCTTCACCAATTTCCTTTTTTCTGCATTAGTGATAGGAAACCTATCTGAATCCTTGTTAGACACACTTCAATCTCTATAAAATTTAATACCTTCTTTAACCATTCATGTAGCTTCAGCAATGACATCTTCGTCCACCTTCTTCATCTGGGTACCAACAAGAACCTTACCATTCTTCCATTTTTTTATGAAACACTTAGTGATAGTAGGGTCTTTTCCGTAGAGCCATTCCATAAAAACACTCAAGCCTCCCTCTTGAAGAATCTCCTAGACTTCATTGTTTTTCTTCCAGTCCGAGCGAGAAGCCGGTTCAAACCTCTTTTTATTACCTCCCATATTACCCTTAGTTTCACAATTCTTCCTTATCTCATCTCTATTATTTTCTTTGTGATCTCTGTGAAGAAACCTAAAAATTTTGTTGTTGTTATGAAGAACCACCCAGAATCCATGCAAAGTAAATATGATATGACTAATACAAGCCACACTGTTGTAGTGAACAATCATTTAAAAATGAGGAAAGGGCATTAGAAATTGTGATTAGCAAAGACACATTGCTTCATTTGGATACAGTTTAGTTCAATCATAGATTTTTCCTCACACTTGAGATTACTCTCACCATAAAGGGCAATGATTTTGTTAGAATGGAAAGCCAGGTTGGTAGCCCAGTCAGAATGCTTGTTGGCTTCTCTATATATATGTGTGAAAATACACATTTCAAAAGTTTCACCAATTTCATTCACATTTTTGATGGCATTGTGTATAGACCAAGAGGGAGGGAAAACATTATTCAAGCAATTAATAATGTTCAAAGAATATCCTTCAACCCAAACATTAGTGCAATTGGAATCCTTAGTAAGAACCAACCCATGATATGAAGCAATGGCCTCGACAACATGGTTGGTTTGATTACCTATAGGAATACATTTGATAGCTCTGCATATTCCCGCTTCATCCCATAAAACCACACTACACCCTGCATTGCAAGGGTTACCCTTGGAAGCACCATTGAAGTTAATTTTCATCCATCCATGAGGGGGGTATTCACATCTCACCTCTTCGCTAGGATTAGCATGTATGATGTCACTCCCCTTTATTCTCCAATTTTTGAAAATGATTTTATCACCTTGATCTTTGGGGTTGGTTATTCCACTAGTGATGTAGAGGTTCTCCACCATATGTCTTTTGATTTTCTCAAAAATAATTTGAGCTTTTGAAGCCTTATCACTAAACACTCTATCATTTCTTTCTTTCCAGATTCACCAACAAATATGAGCTAAAGAAAATCTCCATAACAAAGTAACTGCATTGTTCTTTGAAGGGTGGGACCAGGAATTAAAAACATCTTGGACAACTTTAGGGAAGACCCATCTAATGTTGAAGTTGGTAAGACATCGATCCCAAATATCAGTAGAGAAGGGACAATGGATAAACATGTGATTAATGGTTTCCTCATTCTACATACAAAGATGACAAATACCAAGCAGACAAAAACCTCTAGTTTTGAGATTGCCAGTCGTCAGGATCTTATTTTGAAGGGCAGTCTAGAAAAAATATTAATTTTGGGAGTAAGTCCTTTCACCCAAGCCTTAGCCCATCAAGGACTCTCCTGGCTAGAATATTGTTGAATATAAAGGGAGGAGACAAAAAAATTACCATTAGCAGTAAGTTTCCAGATAAGCTGGTCCTCATCATCAATCACCACCATAGAACTCATAATTTTATTCAGATGCTCAAAGGAGGAGAGATATCTATGGAAAAACACATTATCTTTTGGGAGAGATTATTCATTGGGGAGAGATTGTTACTCTCTGTATCTGTACTTTAATAATCCCTTTGGGAGATTGTTGGTTTTTGGTTTTTGGCATTTCTGCTTTGGCACTTAGATGGTTTTTCCATCTTGTGTTGCCATCAATGCCAAAGGGGGAGATTGTTGGTATTATGGATGTGTTGTATTGGTTTTTTCATTGATGTCAACACTTGTCAACACTTATCCTTGTGGAGATTCTTGGTTATGTTCACCGACATGTTCAGTGACTTATGCACAGTCACCGGTATCTGTTTCACCAACAAGTTATATTGTTTACTGGCACTAAGGATGATTTGTTATCATCTGGAGATTACTTGGTTATGTCCAAGACATTGTTTGGACACTTGGTTTTGGTGATTTGATTATTGGTACAATCGATTTTGCATATTTGTTGTTATTGGCAAATAGGTCTAGGTTATGGACCTGCAAGCATTATCTATTCCAGATCGCCATGACACGTTATAGAGATGATTTGTTTTTTTTGTAAATGCATTGAGCCAACATCATGCATCACATATTTATTCATTTGTGATTTATTTTATTGTAATATCTTAGTGAGCCGACCTACACATTTGGTCTTAGGTTTTGGTATATATGTAAGATCTCATTTGTGAGATTAAGTAGACGAGTGAAACAAGATTGTAATAAAGTATATGCGAATATAAGAAGATCTATACATGCATACATCATTTGAAGATACAAGGAAGGTATGAGGAAGACAATCAGAGCTTAACCGGTACTGAATCTAGCATATGAAGATGATATTTTGAGTAGTACATTATCATTGGATTTAACCATCCAATTGTAGTCAGTGTGACTCCCATTTTGTAATTGAGCAGTGAGCTCTATGTAGTTGGCCTTTCTACATGTGCAGACCCCATTTGTACACACATCCTATCTACAGTAGTATCATCTGATTATGGGTAAGGTTTCCCACTATGGTTTTTCCCCTTACAGGGTTTCCACGTACAAATAATCATGTTATATGTTGTGTCTGTTATTTGTCTTTCTGTTTCATGCATTAAACTTTACTGATACTGTTATTAACTACTAAAACTATCCATCGACATTAAAGTTTGGTTAAGTTATATTTGGGTTGAAATTAATTGACAACTGATTCACTGCCCCCCTCTTAGTTGTCTCCGGGTCCTAACAAATGTTGTTGATAGCTTAATCGCAAAAGGGCTTGATTGCATAATATTGATTAGACAATTAGAATGCTTAGGGTTGATAATGAAGGAGAGTATCCTCTTATGTAGAAGACACTTTAGAAAATGAAGGGATAAGACTAAGAGGTGCAAAAATAAATGGTCGGCTAGGAATAGAGGGTAGGTAGAAGAAATAATAATATGATAAAGGGGGTAGGTAGTGTAGGAATTAAGAGATGAATGACATGTGTCATGGGTAGAAAAAGATAAATAAATTAATTAAATAAATAAAGATTTATTTAATTAATAGAGGAAGTGGGATCAATTAAATAAATTAAAGTATTTATTTTATTTTAGTTTTTTTATGAATAAGCCTTCTCTATTAAGTATAAATATTAAAGTACATATTCACAAGAAAAGGTTGGGGGATAGAAGATCACCCCATGAGAGTCACACAGTAAGAAGATAGTAAAAAATAGAGTTATTCATCAAAAAACTTCCTCAAGCAGCCAAAGGAGAGGCAATCGAGGGAGGAGTGTTGGCATTCTACACTCTGGTGAGAAATGATGGTGTTGTCATTGATGGAAATCTACCAGCATTCATTTGGTAAATCACCGATAGACATCGGCACTGACAAATACTTCATCGACACCGACAATAATGTATATCGGCATCCCAGCCGACAGGAATAAAATTTTATTTATTATATTTAATTGTAAATATCTTTTTTAAAGCTGACATGGCATATTGTAATAGACTCATAAATGTATGAGATCTTGTAAATCATTTTGTAATAATGGCTGGACATATGATGGTAGAAGTGTTCAGCGAATATTAAGGCAGATTTTTGTATAAGGTTTATGGTTATAGTATGAGCTTAAACCGGTACTAAACCTGGCATAGCAGATGCTAAATTTTAGCAGTACATTATATTGGATTTTCATAATCCATTTGTAAGTTAGTGAGACTTTCATTTTGTAGTTTGAGCAGTGAGCTCTAGGCAGTTGGCCTTCCTGCATGTGTAGGCCCCTCTTGTAAGTAATATTTATTCATTCACCAGTGAGTGAATATTGTGGGTCACAAATACTACTAAGGATTTTCCCACATTTGGTTTCCTCGTTAAACATATTATGTTATGGTGTGTTTTCTATGTTGTCTTTACTGTTCCTATTTACTACATTAATTCTTGTTTACTAGTACACTATTTTGGAATGCAAAATACTTAATAAGGTTAAATATTTTGGCAATTGGCTAGATATTGATTCAACCCCCCCGCCCCCCCCCCCTCTCAGTATCTTTGGGACTATCATTAATCCTAACAATTGGTATTAGAGCCCAGTCCTCTATTTTCAAAAGCCTAACAGCTTGAGGAAGATTTTGACACTGGTATAGATGGAGAACTTAAGGAAGCAATTAGAAGGAGCTTTTGTGGACTATGATGCAAAGAAGTTGAAAATATCAAACTTGAAGATGATCTAAGGACTTCACAGGAATTCATTCAAGGACTACAAGAGAATCTCACTATTGCTAGAAATAAGAGAAAAGAACTTCATGAGAAGATGCAGAGTGATGATGAAGAAAAGGAAGCTCTTAATGATCTTGTAAACAAGATGAGGCAAGAAAACATGACTTTGAGGAATGAAATGCAAGACATGACTATGAGATTTTGTAAAGGCATTGAAGATAGAAAGAAGAATTGAAGATGACTTTACTAGGAGACTCAATGATGCTGAAATAAAAATCTAAGACTCAATAATGAAAATGATATGTTGAAGATAGATTTGATTCACATGGAACATGATAGAACTGAACTTATGAGACAAAAGGGAATTCTAGAAAATGAGTTGGCTACTGCAAATAAACATAAAGAGAAATTCAAGAAAAGTTCAGAAGAACTTGATGATATGCTAAAAAGTCAAAAACCTAATGGAGATACTAATGGACTTGGATTGTAAGTTGGAGAAAGTTCTGGTACTGTAAACAATCATGATCATAGTAAACCAGTAAGATAACCTAATTCTTACAAATTTAATGGGAAATGCTTTAACTGTAACAAGTATGGTCATAGAGAAAATCAGTGTAGATCTAGAAACAATCAGAACATTAATGCACCCACTGATCAATGTTCCAAATGCAACAAAATTGGTCACAATTCAAAAAACTAAATAATGAATTTAAGATTTTATGTTTGTGGAAGATTTGGGCACTTCTCTAATCAATGTAGAACACAAACCGACATATGACATGGAAAGGCTATTCAGAAGAACAATGTGACTCATTATGCTTGTAACAATATTGGACATACTGCAAAATTTTGTAGAAGTAAGACTTCACTGGCAAACAATAAAGGACCCAGTTTGATGAGGTAAAGTAATAATTTTCAAGACAATGGATTAGAAAGATAGATCAGAATATTGATGAGACTATTCCTTCACCGGTAGAACAGAGTATTACTCCATTGGCAATAGATTCTTCATCCAACTAAGAAGTAACCCTTTGGGGATATTGCAACAAGTTGAATATCATGCAAATTACCCTCAGTAGATGGTGAGAAGATAGATTTCTTCTTTACCGGTAGATGTGTTAAGTTTCACTTAACTGACGAGCACTTAATGCAGTTGTTGGAAGAAAAGACATTATAAATCATAAATTTTCTCTCTTTTTCAATTCATTGAGCATTCAAACTTTAAGAGAGCATGAAATCTGAGCAAAGGCATCCAAGGCAAAGAAGTGAAGTGTTTTCTTTCAAGCACTCAACCATTATCAGGAAGCTCAAGGTATTTTTCAATGGTTTCCTCCTCTGCTTTGGAATTTATTGTAAACCCTACTGTTGTAGAAGTTGTGAAACGCCCTAGGCCCATTTTTAAAATCATTCTTGACACAACGAAACAAGATGATTCCATAGGTGCTTTTTTAAAAATTCCAAAAGGTGTTGCTTATGCTGAAGACCCTAGAATCTATATTCATTGCCATATTGAGGAATTAGGTTCTGAGGAAATATTGAAAATGTTTAAAAATATTATCTGTGATGAAAATGGAAATGTAAAACCCGAGCACAAGGTAATTGAAACTTTAGGTTTTGTGGAAATATTGGACATCCCTAATTTTCCTGAGGTAGTAATAATTATCCTTAGCAGAGTTCATGGAGAATTTCTTTGGCTAGATTCAGTTTGTAAAATCACCAAAGAAGCAATTAGGGCAGTGATAGGTCTACCCTCCACCAATAGAAGGCCAGATAAGACTAAGAAGGTTCCTAATAATACTGTCATGACATAAATAGGAGCAACATATGATAGAAAATCCCTAAGATTAAATGATGTCAAAGATAAAAATGTCAGATTCATAAGCATGATCCTAGGTTATAAGACCACACATGCAAACTGACTTAATTCAGTTTCTAGTCTTTGCATTAAAAGTGATTATGATATGGTGAATAATGATGCAAAAATAGATGGATGTGAGTGGTTAAAGGATGAGTTGATAGACAACCTAAAAAAGATCAAAGGTGATAAGAAAAGAAATTTTCATTTTGGCAATCTTCTTGTATGTCTCATGTTGTACTTCACAAAAGAAGTTCATGATATTGGAAAGAAAGACTTTGGATATGATATACCAGTAGGCAAAAAATTGCTAGAAATATTCACTGGTATGGGCACTGACAAGGAAAACAATATAACAGAGTACTTCAAAACCTTCAAAGCAAAAATGAAAACAAGAGAGACACTGCCACAAAGTATTGTAGACAAATATGAAAAAGAAATAAATTTGGTAATAAAAAAGGATGAAATCTAGATGGAGTCAGTTCTTCCTAGAACTGTATGGGTAACAAAAATGGGGTGTGAGGCAGATGTAAATATCATTGAAACTTATGCTAAAGCCTTGTTAGAAGAACCTAGAGAACTAGAAACAATAGAAAGTGATGTACAAACATTGAAATAGAGAAAGAGAAGAGAAAATTACATAAGGAGTGCATCTAAACAAGTTAAGGAAATAAAAGAAAATGTCATGAACATAATTGGAATAAAGGAAAGTGACCTAGAAGGATTACAACTAGAGGAACACATCTCAACGGTTGGTACATCATCTGACAATGAGATACCTGTTGTGTTTAAGCGAGTTTATAGGAAGAGAAAACCTTCACCGATATCCTCTCCTCCACCCAAGAAAACAAGAATGCCAAGGAAGAAGCAGCAGGTAGTGAGACCACCGAAAAAGAAGTTGACACCCAAGAAAAAGCAAAAAAAAGTTATACCACCATTGGACAACTTACTGAGTGAGATAACTGATGATGGTAACTTAGCTAATGTTATCAAACTGTACAATACATTCACTAATAAAGAAAAAGAAATTATTGAGAATAGCATAATTCTATATCTTGACATATACAAGAAAGTATTAATAGAAGTTGTAGATGATTTGCCAAGTGAATTGTACAGGAAGTTAGATGCCAAAAGGATTGTAGTCATGGAGCTTGACAAGAAACTTAAGATTGAAAAACTCCTAGCTATACATTCGACCAACTCTATAGAAGAAATTGATGAATTAATTAGTGAAACTAATAGAATAGTTTTTGCAAGTGGACACCAGCATGTGAGCCTAATGGATGGTAGAGTCAATGAAATTATAGAAGCAACAACAGACAAGTGGGATATCTTCTTTGTAGAGAGGGAAAAATAGGAAGAGCTGAACAAACCTAATAAAACTTTCAAGGTTTATGAAAAGGACAGAGACAAAGGAAAAGGTAAAGTTGGTGAATTACCAAACATAAAAGTAACTGACAACCTACCACCACCTTTGGTTACTCCACAGGTACATACTAACAACACACCAACTACTGAGAATATGGACACAACACATGAGGACACTAACCCTAAGTCAGAAATTTTGTACACTATGAACATTAATACTTAGGAAGTAAACATTGTAGTGGATAAGGATAACATAGAGGTAAAGAAAGATATTGCTACTAAGAAACCGATAAAACATATTGAGGTTGAAACACAAGAAGAGCAAGAAGAGAATTTAGTGGAACCCTTGGACAGTGGAATGGTTACTGGTAATATTGATGCAAGCACGGAGAAACCTATAGAGACAGTAATAGAGATACCGGCAGTAGATGGTGCAGAGAAACCAACTGAGAAACCAGCTGATTCATAGGTACACATTGAGGTAGTGAAATTGACAATCATTGAGAAACTAAAACCATTGCTAGTAGAAATACAAACACAGACTAATCCACCAGAGGTCAATACAAGCAAATTGGTTACTCCCACTAGAAGCACTAAGATTGTAAAGGTAGTTGGACAGACATCTGGTACTTCACTGACCAAATTTAGACCTACTAAAGTGACTGAAGTACTTCTGGATTCAATAAAGAAAATAACATATTTTGATGCATTTGCCTATAAGGCAATTGATGACACAATACCCATTCTTAAGATGATTGCACCCAAATGCAATGTAGATATTGTAAAGGATTCTTTAAGTCAGTTAGACACATTGTCTAAATATATTGCTAGTAATATACTGACAATTGATCAAATTAATGGGGAAATATTCAAGGAGAAAATGGAAAAGGAAAAAGGAAAATTGTTTGAGGAAACAATAAACAATTGCACAAAACACGTCAATACACTTTTGTCAGCACTGAATACAACAATTTTGGAGTATAAGGAACTGTACAGAGATACTTGCAAGACAAATCTGTTAACAATGGACATTGATAAGGAAATAGGAAAAGTTCAAAAGGAGATAAATGATATAGCTGATAATATCATTGGTTCATCTGAACCTATATCAGTTATTGAACAAGAATTTGCCAGATTTGAGGAAAAATTGGAGAAGTTAGAGAAAGAGAAAGAAAGGATCAAGGCAAAAGCCAAAGAGCATAAGCACAAACTCAGTCCTAAATTAAAAAACCTTATCTCTTTGAGGAAAGAAATCTCTGAGGCATTAATTCAAGGTCAAAGGTCACTGGAAGAGCATATGCATCATCTCACCGGTACAATCCAGAGAATTGAGGCAACTATGAAGAATAGCAATAGATTTATATGTTGAAATGTGGCGACTGATCAGCAAAGTACTATACACTCAGCACATATCCTCGTAGGGGTCCGGGGGTGGCAGCCCTCAAGAAAAGCGGGGGTTCTAGGGAAGCAGCCCTCGAGAAAATTTTTTTTGCTATTTTTTGTTGATAAAAACCGACATTGTAATAAAACCCTAAAAAGGCCGACTTTGTTTGTTACCTTAAAAATGCATGTTATAAGTGACTGGGATGCTTAAGCATTGTAAGGTTGATGTACTATTTTTGCTAGATAATAAGAAAGATTGGACGGCTATGTATGGTGGACGTAACCCATTCTGGATGAACCACGTTAAATCTCTGTGTTATCTATGTCCTATTTTATTTCTTTATCTTTTGTATTTAAATCTGCATATAATTGTTAATTCATTTTTTCTTTGGATCTGCTTGAAACCCTAACAATTGGTATTAGAGTGAGGTTTTCTGTAAATTGGCAGGACTTTTAGATTTGAGTGGGAGCAATGGAGGATTCCAAATTCAAGGTCGAAAAGTTTAATGGCCAGAATTATCAGTTATGGAAAATGCAGATGGAGGATTACCTGTATCAAAAGGATTTGTGGTGGCCATTGGAAGGAAAGGCAAAGAAACCGACCACAATGTTAGATGAAGAGTGGGACATTTTAGATAGAAAGGCACTAGGATCCATTCGATTGTGCCTTGCGCCGTCTGTAGCATTCAATATAACAAAAGCAAAAACGGCTATAGATTTGATGGCAACATTGGCTAAGTTGTATGAGAAACCCTCGGCTTCGAATAAGGTATTTCTTATGAAGTGTTTGTTTAATTTGAAAATGAGTGAGGGAGGATCTGTAGCGGAGCACTTAAATGAATTTAATACAATTACTAGTCAATTGTCTTTGATAAAAATTACCTTTGCAGAAGAGGTTAGGGCTCTCTTGATTTATTGTTCTTTGCTAGAAAGCTGGAATAGCTTGGTTATGGCTGTAAGTAACTCTGTCTCTGGTAAAAATACTTTGGTATCTGATGATATTGTTGGTGTTATCCTAAGCAAGGAAATGTGAAGGAAAAGCATAGGTGAGACTTCAACATCATCGGGTAGTGTTTTGAATGTGGAGAACAGAGGAAGATCAAAGGAAAGAGGAAAAGGCCCTGGGAATGAGAAGTCATGAGGGAAGTCAAAGAAAGGACACTGTCAATCTAGAGGAAAGAAAGATTGCTAGTACTATGGAAAGCCTGGTCATCTAAAGAAAGACTGTTGGTCTCGAAAAAACAAAGAAGGAGACAAAAATGAAAATGATAGTAAGGAAGCTAATATTGCAAGTTATACTTTACAAGATGCTTTAATCTTATGTTTGGATAATGTTAATGATTCCTCGGTAATAGATTCTGGGGCTTCATTTCATGCTACACCCCATAGAAAATATTTTCTAGATTATGTTCAAGGTGATTTTGGATAGGTATATTTGGGCGATGATGAGCCCTACCAAATTGTTGGAAAAGGAAAGATAAAGATCAAGTTGCAGAATGGTAATGATTGGTTTCTGCAGGAGGTAAGACATGTTCCTAATTTAAGAAGAAATTTAATTTCTGCAGGGCAACTAGGTAGTGAAGGTTGCATAGTTACCTTCTCAGACAGTATGTGGAAGGTCACTAAAGGATCATTAGTAGTAGCTAAATGTGCGAAGGTAGGCACATTATATCTGTGTGTTGGTAACACTTACTCTACCTTAGCTGCTATAGATAAAGTTACTGCAGGGACAACAACAATAAATATTGCAAAAATAGATTCGATAATGTGGCACCATAGGCTTGGTCACATGAGTGAGAAAGGGATGAAAATCCTTCACTCCAAAAATCTATTGCCAGGACTAAAGAAGATTGATTTAGAGTTCTGTGAAAACTATGTTTACGGTAAACAGAAAAGAGTCAGATTTCTCAAGGTTAGGAAAGAGAAGAAGAGTGAGAAGTTAGAGCTTGTGCATTTAGATGTATGGGGACCGACTCAGGTATCATCTCTTGGTGGCTCTTGCTATTATGTTATTTTTATTGATGACTCAACCAGAAAAACATGGGTATATTTCCTAAAACAAAAATTAGATGTTTTTGAAACTTTTAAGAGATGGAAAGCTTTGGTTGAGAATGAGACAAAGAAAAAGTTGAAGTGTCTTAGATTGGATAATGGAGGTGAGTATTGAAGCAAAGCATTTGAATATTACTGCTCCTTAAAGGGGTTTCGAAAGTAGAAGACAGTTCCAGGAACTCAACAGGAAAATAGTGTGTTAGAGAGAATGAATAGGACTGTCATGGAACGCGCGAGGAGCATGAGATTGCATGTTGGATTGCCCTTACATTTTTGGGCAGATGCTGTACATACTGCTATCTATTTGATAAATAGAGGATCTTCAACCCCTTTGGATGGTGGTATTCTAGAGGAGGCATGGACTAGTAAAAAGGTAAATTATTCTTTTCTAAAAACTTTTAGTTGCGAAGTTTTTGTCCATGTTGATAAAGAAAATAGAACCAAGCTTGATGCTAAATCTCAAAAATGTACCTTCATTGGATATGGGATAGATGAATATGGCTATCGGTTATGGGATTTTGAAAATAAGAAAATAATTAGAAGTAGAGATGTTATATTCAATGAGAAGGTCATGTATAAAGAACAGATGCAGGAAAAGAAGCATGAACAGGACAAACAAGAATATGTGGTGTTGGATGAGATTCCTGAAAATGAAATGCCACAGGTACTTGATGCTCAGCAACAACAGATTGTCCCACAAACTCCTACAAGTGTTAGATGTTCTATGAGGACAAGTAGATCCCCTAAAAGATTTTCTCCTTCTTTGTATTCTATTTTATCAATGGATTTTGGTGAACTAGAAGAATATGAAGAAGCAATGCAGGTAGATGCCAAACAACAGTGGGAGCTAGGCATGAAAGAGGAGATGGACTCCTTGATGAAAAATAAGACTTGGGACTTAGTTCCTTTACCTATAGAAAAAAGAGCCTTGCCTAACAAATGGGTTTATCAGCTAAAGGAGGAGGAAGGAGGTCAGAAAAGATATAAGGTCAGACTTGTGGTAAAAGGTTTTGCACAGAAAAAGTGTATAGATTATGATGAAATATTTTCTCCAGTTGTAAAAATGACTTCAACTAGAACTGTACTTAGTCTTGTGGCTGCAGATGATTTACATCTTGAACAATTAGATGTCAAAATAGCTTTTCTCCATGTAGATTTGGAGGAGGAAATTTACATGTTGCAACCACAGGGATATGAGGTCAAAGGTAAGGAGAACTTGGTGTGTAGGTTGAAGAAAAGTCTGTATGGCCTAAAGCAAGCACCCCGACAATGGTATTTAAAATTTGATAGTTTCATGGCTAAACACAGTTATCATAGATGTCATTCTGATCATTGTGTATATTTTAAGAGATTTGATAATGGCAGTTATATTATCCTATTGCTTTATGTTGATGACATGCTTGTTGCTGGGTCTAACATGCAACATATAAATGATCTTAAACAGAATTTAGCTAGGTCATTTGCTATGAAGGATTTGGGTGCAGCTAAGCAAATTCTCGGTATGAGGATTACACAAGATAGGAAAAATAGAACCTTGAGTTTGTCCCAAAGTGAGTATATAAAAAAGGTGTTGAAAAGATTTAACATGTAGGATGCAAAAGTAGTTAGTACACATTTGGCTAGTCATTTCAAATTGACTAAGGAGATGTGCCCAAAGGCATAGGAAGAGGTTAATAAAATGTCTAACATCCTATATTCATCAGCTATTGGTAGTCTGATGTATGCAATGGTATGCACAATGCCAGATATTGCACATGCAGTTGGAGTTGTGAGCAGGTTTATGAGTAATCCAGGTATAGAACATTGGAATGCTGTGAAATGGATTCTTTGGTATTTGAAAGGAACTACTACGAAGGCATTATGTTTCAAAGGATCTAATGCTACTCTAAGTGGATTTGTTGACTCTGATCTGGTGGGTGATATTGATTCATGAAGGAGTACTATAGTGTATGTTTTTACTATAGGGGGAATTGCAGTAAGTTGGATTTCTAGGCTACAAAAGGTTGTTGCACTTTCAACCACTGAAGCTGAGTATGTTGCTACTACAGAAGCTAGCAAGGAGATGATTTGGTTGCAATGTTTTTTGGAGGAATTGGGTCAGACAAAAGAGGATAGCCCATTGTACATTGATAGCCAGAGTGCCATTCATCTTGTGAAGAACTCTACTTTTCATTCAAGGACAAAGCACATTCAGCTTAGGTACCACTTCATACGGACTATTTTGGAGGAGGGTCAGTTACGGCTTGAGAAGATTCACACAAGTGAGAATCCTGCCAATATGTTCACAAAGGCAGTTCCATAGGAGAAGCTGATTTCTTCATCAGTTTTTGTTGGTCTTCTTGATTGATAATTATGGAATTTATACTAGTTGAGTCCTAGTGTTTTATCCAACGGATGTTGCATGTACAGTGGATGTTGCATGTACAATGGCATCATGTATAGTAGATGTTGATTGTTCTGTGTCCTGTTTTATTTCTTTATCTTTTGTATTTAAATCTGTATATAATTGTTAGCTGATATTTTCTTTGGATCTGCTTGAAACCCTAACATTATACACAACTTAAACTTGGTATTAGTAGACATATTGCAGATTGTAACCAACCAGTTACAAAGTTCAAGTTGAAATTTTGCACTCATTAGACAATTTTTGACAACCTTTGTCATTGATGTCAAAGGGGGAGTAGTGGATAGAGAAAAATGGATAATAAGAGGAGATCATTTGCTCAGGGTGAGCACACATTTCTGGTAACTTTTTGGACTTCATTTTTGTAAACAGATTTCTGGATTTTTCTCATGAGTGTTGCCATCAATGACAAAGGAGGAGATTGTTGGAATTCTACACTCTAGTGAGAAATGATGGTGTTGTCATTGATGGTAACCTATCGGCAACCTATAGGTAGCCACCCGATATTCATCTAGTAAATCATCGACATACACCGACACCGACCGACACTTCACCAACAACAGCAACAATGTATACTGACATCTCAATGAACAGGAATAAACTTTTGTAAAGTCAACATGGCATATTGTCATAGACTCATATATGTATGAGATCTTGTAAATCATGTTGTAATAATGGATGGACATATGATGGTAGAAGTGTTGAGCAAATATTAAGGAAGATTTTTGTATAAGGTTTATGGTTATAGTATGAGCTTAAACCGATATTGAACCTGGCATAGAAGATGTTGAATTGTAGTAGTACATTATATTGGATTTTCATAATCCATTTGTAAGTCAATGAGACTTCCCTTTCGTAGATTGAGTAGTGAGCTCTAGGAAGTTGGCCTTCCTACATGTGCAGGACCCTCTTGTAAGTAATATTTATTCATTGGCCAGTGAGTGAATATTGTGGGTCACAAATCCGACCGAGGTTTTTCCCACACCGGGTTTCCTTGTTAAACATCTTTTGTTATGGTGTGTTTTCTATGTTGTCTTTACTGTTCCTATTTATTGCATTAATTCTTGTTTACTGGTACACTGTTTTAGAATGCAAAATACTTAATAAGGTTAAATAATCTGGCAACTGGTTAGATACTGATTCAACCCCCCCCTCTCACTATCTTTGGGACTATTATTAATCCTAACAAGGAGGATCTAGATCATCTTTCTTGCCCCATAAATCAGCGGGGTAAGGAGTCGGGTCCAACACGAACCACCCATCTTCAAGGTCTCTGTCTTCTTCTCCTTCCTCCCACCTGGGTGGCAAAATAGCTAGAGCCAAGCGAGGAAACTTTGAGGTGGTGGCAGTAGGATACCTAGAGCCAACACCAGCAGTAGAAGCCAAAGTCATGAGAGTAGTAGAAGGCCACCTCAAGGTTTTTCTTACAAATGTCTTTGTATAAAGTTTTGAACTCCTTAAGTGTGTTGCACAGTTTCGGTAGAAGTGTGTCAAACTGCCTTATACACTTCTTTATTTGTTCCTCAAAGAATTTCTATTTTTCTTTTTCTAACCTCTCTTTGAATGCTTCTTCCTTTATTTTCTCAACTCGACACTTTGTCTAAGTATAACCAATTCTCCAAGACAAGATGTCAAAATGATGTTTTTGACATTACCAAGTGTCGGTGATCATTATATCTGATGTACCATATACTGGTGAATGTTGTTGGATCTCCAAAGTGCTAGAGTTTTAGTAGATGTTGACATCAATGACAAAACCATACCAAAATACCAATAGAGGAGAAGTCAAGTGATGCCTCCATTCATCATCTCTCCCACTATAGGAGCAATGAGGAGCCTAGGATTGCAAGGTCTGAGACCGTCAAGCGGAGGAACTATGGACATGGAGGCTACCACGAGGTAGAGTATGGTTGGCAGAGATAGAATCCAATGGCACTCTGGCAACCACATAAGGGGAATTGCCCCAGTGCTAAAAGAGCTCCTATAAGTGGCCCACCTCAATAGCCACTTTTTCAACTTGTACTTGAATCTCCATTAATACATTATTACAAATGCAAGCTTTAGTATAAATTGAGACGTTAATATCCAGAGAGATGTGAGTAAAAAAATTGCACTTTTGTTTTTCCAAAGAGTAAATAGGATCTCCATTATGAAGGCATACCATATCTCAGAAAAATTGAAGGGGATTCTAGGTAAATCATGCAGAAGAGCCATATGCCAACAAAAGGGCTTAGGCTGAAATAAATAATGGATCTATCTCTAGTATTATTGAGCTCTTCTACAAAAACAAAATATATGCATAAAAGTATTTGGGTGACCACAAAAAGAGCACCAGGGATCAAGAACCCCCAAATGCTTGATTCTAGAACACAAAGGTAGCCCTTGAAAAACCACACACCAAGAAAAGTGTACAATCTTGGGTTAAGTAGTGGTGGACCAGGTAGAAAGAAACCTGAGTCTCTAGGATTTTTGAGAAGACTTCAAGTGCCACCGCTAGTTGAGAGTATGGACCACAGGCAAATGGGGAACTAGCCAGAGATAACACATTTTAGGTTTGTAGTTGGTGAAAGGAGTCCAAGGATACCACTTCCAATCCTTCCACCAAGGTCTGTCAGACTAAATGCCAAGCTTAGGTAGTAAATGTGAAGGTAAGGCTAAAACCAGAAGTTCATATGTATGTTGATCAGGTCAAGACAAATGAAACTAGACCTGGAGGTCATCCCATGACCAGAGACTCATAGAATCTCTAGAAAAAATATCCTTAAGTGTTCGAATGCCATGTTTGTGAAAACACAGAGCACGAACACTCTAGATTTTGACCAATGGTAACCCTTGCACATGAAAAAGAGGTGACCACTAGAGGTTGTGTTGATTCATGGAGATCCCATCATGAAAACCATCACCTGCCCATAAAAGTCAAGGCTCAATATGTTCTCAAGCATGCCAGATGCTTTTAACAACAAAAGTACTCTAGATCTAGATAGGGTCTTTCATAATGAGTAGGGCTTGAAAACCAATCCCCTTCCAAGTTAGCCTATTGGCAGGAAATCTCGATGAAATGCAATGGTGAAGAAGGATTTTCCAAGCCTCATCACTAGATAAGGCTTTGATTATCCATTTAGCACTTAAGGCAAGCCCTTGTTTCTGGGTAGAAATAAGGCTGATCACTCCAAACTCCTTGGGAAGATAACAATACTCCCAAGTGACTCTATGAAAACCTTGATGGATGGAACCAAAGGCCCAAAGAAAAGCCTGCATAATTTCTTCCAAATTCATGTAAGAAGCCTTAGAAGGAGCCCAACATGAATTGTAGTAGACATGAGTGGTAGCCAAAACCTTTGAACAAATCTAAAATTTGCTAGCTAGAGAGAGATGCTTGGTAATCTAATAGGCCAACTTTTATCTCAATCCTGGCTAAAATAGCATTCCAAAGATCCACAGGTGAAGCTTGAAATGCAAAAGAAATGCCCAAAAAGAAAAAAAAATTGTCATGATGAAGCCATTTCTAATCATATTGAAGAATCCAAGGTGGGGCAGGAAGAAAAGAGTGCCTATAACATTGTGTCTTGTGCCATTGAATGGACGAACCAAAAGTCAAGGAAAAGGTGTCCAGGTATTGAACAATGACTTGAACATTATCTTCTTCCTCAATGAGAGTGAGGAAGGAGTCATCCACAAAATGGCCATTGACAAGTTGAGAAGGTGACTCAGGCAGGGAGATACCATAGACACACCCAAAAGAGATAGAATTAAAAAGTAAGTACCCAAGGCCCTCCACCACAACAACATATAAATCAAGAGCCAAAGAACATCCCTGGCGAATGGATCTGGAAATTCCAAACACCTCAAACTAATGGCAATTAATGGTGATATAGACCGAGGCATCCCTGAATAACATCTAGATAGAGTGAATGAATCTAGGGCCAAATCGAAAAGCTTTGAGCATAGCCAAAATAAATGGCCACTCAATGCGATCATATGCTTTAACAAAGTCAATCTTAAGGAAGATTGCCCACTATTTGGAGTACCTAGACCGGTCCATCCCCTCCCAAACAACAATAATATTATCCAAAATAAACCTAGACCTGATAAATCTAGTCTTCTCTAGACAAAAAGGTAGGAGATGACTAATCTTGAGAGCCAAGGCTTTAGCAATGATCTTATACGAAACATTGAGCAAGATAATAGGCCTCCAATTGCAAATATCCTTTGATTCCCCAACCTTAGGGATAAATTTGATGTTACCTTGGTTAAGCATCATTCCAAGGGATTGAGAGTGAAAAGCTTCAAGGTAGACCTTATGTAGGTCAAGACCAACACAAGGCCAAAGGGATTTGTAGAACTTGCAAGGGAAATCATCACAACTAGGTGTTTTATCATCCGCCATAGAAAACATGGCTTCTTTGAGATAATCAATGGTTAGTAAGAGATCACAAAAGGTTTGTTGAGACTCAAAAAGACATTTGGGAACAACAGCTAAGTAATATTGTAAAGCTTGGGCTCTAGCCAGAGAGTTTCCCTGCACTGTGAATACCTTCTCATAATGAAGGACAAAAGCTTGTAGAATATCAGGCAACTTGGTGAGAACAATATGCCCTTCCTTTATTTTCTAAATCCCTATAGAGGAATGACGAACATGCAAAGCTAGTAAAAATTCCTTGGAAGCCCTGTCACCCACCTTGAGCCAATGTAACCTTGCTTTGATTTGAGCTCCTCTAGCAAAGTAGTTATCTGCAACTTGTTTCTGATGACAGAACTCGGCTAATCAAAGTTGCAAGTTAGAATCAAAAGGATTCAAAGCCCAAGATTTTGTGGTCGCATAGAGATCTTTGGTGGTCACATCATATGACCACCTACGATACATGGCAAGTTGTCTACCATAAATACGCAAAAACCTCACAGAGTGGGTAATGACATCATTCCACCATAGAATCCAATGAGTCTGATGATGAGGCCTTGGTTCCAAATTCCAAACCCTTTGAATGTCGGCCATCATGCCTTGATGATGCAGGAGAGACGTGTTGAGGTAAAACTGCATCTTGGAAGGACGCTGCCTAGTTGGCTTCCATTCAATGCTAAACTTTATGGGGAAGTAATTGGACATCATCACATCAAAGAGAGGAGTGACATATAGATCTTGATCTTTAGAAAAAGAAAAAAATATTGCACATTTATCATAGCATGATCAAACCTTTTAAATATTCTATCGAAGCCAGCTCTAAAATTAGACCAAGTGTGCTAGACCCCACCAAGATGGCGGTGGTTTGTGTTGGGGTCAAAAAGACCCAACTTATTATGCATATAGTATCGAGCTTCCCTCTTGCCAGTTGTCCATCAAAAAGGAAAAATTTCATCCTTATTGTTCGCCACCTCAACCATATTGAAGTCCCCACACATGACCCAAGTTACAAGTGGCAGATGGTCAGCTATCTAGCACCATAGATTTGATCTATCAACCACATCATTGGGAGCATAAACATTAACAATCCCAATGAAATGATTATCAATTGACAAAAAACCCCATACAATGCGCTACATGGGATCAAAACCTTGAGAAATAACTGCAGAAAGCCAATGAGGTGAAATGAGAGTAGCAACTCCACCTCGACCAACTTCATGGTGGGAAGAAAAAACAAAGCTATTTAGCCAAATAACATGACATGCAGTAGTGAGCCTGAAACCAATAATTTTACCTTCCTGAAGGAAGAGAACATCCAGGCCTAAAACATATTGCTGAACATCTTGAAAATCATACTTTCTGGTGAGTTTTGTTAGACCTCAAACATTTCATGAGATGTAATTCATGAAAAATATTGCATATCATCCTCGTCCCCAAGAGAGGAGAAGTAATTGTGCAAAAAATCTGAATTGAGACCGGGAAGAGAGTCCCCACCAAAATAACTCATCATTTTTTAATGACCATCTACAATCTCAGCACACCCAGAAGGCCTACAAGAATGATGCAGAGAGTGTGGAGCAAAAATTGCAGACGTAACCTGAGGTGTGTGAACCCAAGGGGGTCGAGCAACACCCTCAAAACAATCCTTCCCCTATTGGCTAGGGTTTGAAACCAAAGTGGACAATGTAGAGACCGCCTGGGGAGATGGTGTTTGTGTAGGAGGCTCCGCCATCAGCTAGGAACTTGAATTAATGGGTGAATTTTGGGTTGAAGCCATACAATTTTTGCCTAAGTTGTGAACTACAGTTGTTCATTCATCCTTCTTAGCTCCCTCCCTAGGTTGAGAGCCAATCTCCTTAATAGGGGGTTTTATTTCCAAAATAGCAAAGGGACAATCACTGAATTTGTGTTCTGTCGACTAGCACTAATAAAAAGTATTGGGAAGGTTCAAATAAATAACCTTCTAGGTGAAGGTATTGCCTCCCACTTGAATATCAATAGTTTTATTCAGGTTGCATGAAAGGCTGACCTCAACACAGATCCTCTTTTGAGGGCGAGCATTAAAAAAAGGGTCTGGTTCAAGGAAAATATCTTTGCCAACAAACTAAGAAATAGTTTGCATGATAGGCCAACAAGGCAAAGGAAGACCAGGGAACTCAACCTAGACTAGGACTCGCAACTATTTGTCATCTAAGACAGACAAGTCTCAAGACCGGGGCAATTTAAATAAATAAAAGTATTTATTTAAACAAGGAAAGGCTTAGAAGAGGATAAATGAATTAATTAAATAAATAAGGATTTATTTAATTAATAGAATAATTAGGCTTAAATAATAAAATAAATAAAATATTTATTTAATTAGACAAGACAAGTTTAGGTGTCTACATTTTGACCCCTTTGAGACAATGCAACTTGTTGCGTTGTTTCAAAGAAGATAAGACAAACTGATACAAAGTTGTCCCAAGATGAGAATGATATGCCCTCTCAAGAGATTGGATGAAAATATTTGAAAAGATCACAAAAAATCTCTCAATAAGAAAGAAAGGCTAGAACAAATTGATAAGATAGGATAGAGTGACAGAGTCACGTGATAAAGAAGAGTGAGTCAGGAGACTAGGGATAGGGTAGTCTATAAGATAGACTACAAGGAAAAACATCCTCATTGTCATCCACACACCTAAGAGATCAGAGTTCAAAGAGACCAGAGAGAAGTCAACAGTCAACAACAATTACATTGGTGCACAAATTCAATCACATTTGCCATTATTAGAGGCCAACATATGCAGGAGAGCTAGTGAGTACTACAAAACCTCCTTTTACCTTGTTGCATTAATTGTTGTCATAAATGCATGTTAGGTAGGTCAATAAATCCATATTAGGTATGTCTTAGAAATTTTCCAAGCGGGGAGAAAGACATTAAAGCGTATCTGCATTAGTCCCAAGCATGTCTACATTGGTGCAAGGCGTGTCTAGGTAGAATAGGCATGTCTATGCCTTATCTAAACACATCTATGATATGGAAAGCGTCTATGTCAAATGCAAGTGCATTTATGTTGATCAGGCGCACTTGTGCAAGGTATAGTTAAGTTTGTGTTCCAAGTGCGTTTCTGCTGGGAAGACATATTTATGCATGTTTAGAACACATTTATGTTGGAAAAGCGTGTTTGCATCTTCAAGGTCAAATTGGCAATTTTTTGATAAACATACGTTGTCGATGGATAAGCTACTGAGAGGATACACTCAAACAGGTCCTCTAGGGAAGACTAGGATAGTAGATAGGGTTAGGATTGAAAATTTTGTGATAGAACATACATTGCCAATCATGAAACTACTCAAGAAGATACACTAAAGCAGAGGCCTTAGGATAGGAGAGAGAAAGGGACTTTGTGATGAGCAGGGAATACAAAAGAAATTGACAATTCTATGATAAAACATATGTTTTCAATTGGAATAGGCTCAAATCGACAATTTTGTGATAGAACATACATTGTCAATTGGATAAGCTACTCAAGAGGATGCACACAAGTAAATGCCCTAAAAGATAAGAGAAAAGAAACACTTTGTGATGAATAGGGAGTACTACTAGGATAGAGTGCCATATGATAAATATAAGCACTAGGATAAAAAAAGGTAGCACTTTGTGATAAACAAGGAGTACTACTAGGATTGACACAGTTGATTTTCTTGGATACAGGAGGACCTATCGATGTTGGAGTCACATGAGAGATACCCTTCGACTTAGGGATTATGATTAGAGTTGGCATTGAAGGATAGAGAAGCAGTTGAGGCCATGGGGTTATGATATATTATGTATATCCTTGAGTTTCAGGAGAACATGGGGTTGTTGACTGCATTAGCTGAGAGATGGCACTCAAAGACATGCACGTTTCATTTACTGATGGGTGAGATGATAGTCATTTTATAGGATGTGTACATGATACTGAGGATACCGATCGATGGGGAGTTGGTTCCTTATGATTAAGAGGGAGATTGGTAGGCATTGAGATGAGTGTTCCAAGATCCCAGACTGGAGATGAGAGTAGGAAATGTGGCCTAAGACATCATGACAACTATAGGATTATCTCTACTGGTGGTGCTAGTAGAAGTTATCAATGGACCATTTTTCTTTGTGGATAGGGTGACATGAGGGTTGGTTGTGGGATGGGGGAGGACTATGGAGACATTGGTGACTGAGCACACCATATTTGAATTTGGTTCATATATGTTGGCACACATATATTATGAGTTGCATCAGTTTGTCTATCATGGATCAACAAGATTGGGGTGTGGAGTAACACTATTGTAGGCATGGGCACATGAGCATCTTTCAATGACATGACCAATACACTTTAGAGGTAGGGGACATAGGCGTAGTTATGTACATTTATATGATATGATTACTTCCTAGCCATAGATTGTGAGGTTAGAGTATTGGTGCTGAGTGATTGATGAGGTAGATAGTGTGGTATGGAGGCCTTATCGAGATTGTGAGGAGTGGGAGGATGATGCAATTGATCTACCATATATATTCAGGAGTAGGTATCAAATTAGGAAGACACCATATGTGATTGAGTGGGAGTTGATTGATAGAGTATGTAGGTAGTTTGGCAGGATATAAGGGATGCCATGTGGCTGAGGGATGTATGTGTTGACAATGAGAGATCAACAACATTTAGGTTTGTTATTGTCTTATGATCAGGCAGTAGCACAGATGTAGGAGATGGTTCCCATGCCTTGGGATATTGTGGTAGATGTGGAGGACATGGGGATGGATATTGAGTACAACACATATTGGGCATATCATCTATTTCCATGACTGATAGATTTAGGAGAGTTGATAGAGGGTGATAGTGGGGATGGTGGAGATGATAGTGGGGATGGTGGAGGAAGTGGCAAATGATGGAGGCAAGGTGTAGTAGAAAAGAGGAGGGTAGCTTAGAGGAGATATGGAGGAGAGGAAAGCGGCCCATGTAGTCAAAGCTAGAGGTGGACTGCCTTTATAGGTGCTAGCAATGTAGGTACTAGGATAGGGATAGGGATAGGGACAACCATAGGAGTAGCCATAGGGATAGGGTGAGGAGGGAGGAGAGGAGGAGGATAAGCTACTATCCTTGAGAGAGATCTACCAGGGACATGCAGATATGATTCAAGATCTAGAGAGAGATGGGACTAGGCTCAGGATATAGCTATGGGACACTGAGCGAGAGAGAGATCAGGCTATTCAACACTACACAGAGGCTAAGGAGGTATTGAGGACAAGTAGGTAGGCAAAAAAGGATAATAGGGTTGGATATGCCTATGTTCTATGATTAGGGGATGATATAGCCTACTGGAGAGACTTGTATTATGGAGTTGTGCAACATAATCAGTGGGCTAGGAGCTTTTAGAGACCATAACGGACTACGATGACCACTAGAGGGAGGGATAGAAGACAAGTGTCTAGTGGTGGGGTCATGGGTCCCCCACCGGGACCAGATAGAGAGGTCAGGAGAGATGATCCTAGGTGGGGAATTCTAGGGCTGAGACTACATCGATGTTGGCTGGCTCCAAGGGAGGGAGTTAAACGTAGCCTTAGATGGCTCCCTATGTATCATATTTTTGTATCATTTTTGTATGATGATGTAGACACTTTCGAGTGATTATAGTCATATAATTTTGAAATTGTTGTATCATGACACTTATGATTTTTGAGATATATAAATGAGATGATTCATCCTTGTGGTAGCTATATGCATGTGTACCTATGTGATGTTTCTTCTATGTGATGCATGTTTATATATGATGCTTATGATATGGATGCAAATGTGTACATGATGAAATGCAATATATTCTTGTTCTTTTATGTTTTTATATGTCATGCATGATGCAAATGTGAATCAGTGATAGATGGATGTAGGATAGTGATATGATATACTAATCAGTGGTGTGTGCAGAATATGAGGCAATTGTGATATCTATATGTATGTATGTATGAAATGAGATATGCTAACATGTGATGATGTAGATGCAGACTACATGAAATGAAAATATTTTAGGCATGTCATTATACTTAGTCACGTGATAGCGGGCTACACAAACTCAAGAAGGATGATGGAGGTCAATCAAGAAAGGGGGATGGAAGATAGAAGATATGGAAGTGAAAGAGTGTCTTGTTCTTTATCATCATTGAGATTTATTATGGAAAATAGGTTATGACATTCCTGATATAGGTTCAACCTAGAAAGTCACTGTACCCATTTGCTTGGAGATCAGCCAGTCACAAACAAGGAATGCCCCAGTTCATACTAGACTCACAGTGTCCTCATATCCTTGGACAAGTCATAACATTACTAAGAGATAATCCATAGACAACAAAATAATAGGTGAACATATCCCATCCTCGCCTTTCTAGTCAAAGACATCCTGGAGATATAATCTCTGGTTAGAGACATCCCATAAAAGCAAAAAGACATGTCACCTAAAGATAAAATCAAAAGAAAACCAAGACTTGACACCAACATCCACTGCAATCCTCAAGTTTTAGTGTCTCTTGTCACTTGTATAAGTCTATTTTATTGTGGTCACAATGTTTACTTTTAGAAAAAGGATCGATAGCACAAAACCATAGTGTTATCTAAGTCTAGTGAAATAATTGATTTGTTGAAGCCCATCATTGATGTTTACATTTCATCTAGAACTGACTGAATCCAATGAAATTAATACTTTATTGTGGATTCGTGATGTATGTGTTTCTTTATTGTGAATTGTGCGCAGATAGACTAAAGAAAAATGGAAGAAACTATACTCCTAAGAATGTGTGATGCTTTTAGTTCCACACCCATCACTAGACTTAGGATTTACCTTAGCCACAGATAGGAGCTAATTTATTATAGATGGAAAGGGGTGAAAAGAGAGGATTATTATGAATGGCTAACCAATCTTAAGTAGATCAATAACAAGCCCTGATATGAATGGGTAAGTTTATTATGGATGGATAGGCTGTGAGTGTGTGCAAAGTGAAGGGATGAGATTGAATCCTGAAGGAGGGAGGAGCAATGTCTCTACACTTAGCGTGAGTAACCCAGTTTTCACCATGGTACTTGCCTAGGGTGCCACCAAAGTGGTTTTCACCATTGGACAAATTTATTTCTCTTTACTTTTTTTTTTTTTTGTATTTTTATTATTTTATGATTTTTTTATATTTTTTATATTTTATATTTTTTTTGTATTTTTGAATTAGGATATTTTGAAGACCTATGTGTGAAACCTATGAAGGTGCATGTTGTTGATCGAATCTTCCAAAGGCTATCCATCTTTGGTCAAAAGCTGATATGCATCTGATCTGTAGACCACTGTGATGACATAAGGACCAAGCCAATTAGGCTCAAATTTTCCTTTCTTCTCTTGGACTTGTTGATTTCTTGGATTCTCCTTGAGAACTAAGTCACCCACCTCAAATGTATGAGGCTTAACCTTATGATTGTAGCTACATTGTTTCTTGACCAAATGATGTGTATCTTGAGTTATTGTCTTCCTTGGTAAGATAACTAAGACAAAATTACTAGTGCGTGGACTACATAGGCCCATATGTGTGTCACCTAAAGAAGTTTGGGAATCCTTGACAACAATTTCATTCGAGGAAGCTCCATTAAAGGTCCATGATATATCTCTAGAAGGGAAAGGATGTGTGGAACAAGTGGATCATTGATGAAAGCTTATGATTGTGAAAAGAAGTGAAAGTATCATGACATGATGGAGACTTAGGATCAAGAAGTATTCTTTTTGACTTAAAATTGTAGAACTTTTGCCCCTAGTTATTTTGATATTAGGGGACATCATCTCTTGCTCTTTTTCTTTCATATGATTTTAATCCTTGACCTTGATTTTTTCAGAGTCCAATAGCTTTTGATTTTTATTTGGACTGAAGGAATTTTCTTTATTTTTGACTTTTACATTTCTCTTTTCAAAGCTTGATTTTTGATCCCCAATGAGTAAGGTCTTTTGTGATTCTTGTTGATCCAAGCCTAGAAGTGGAAATGGAATGAACAGATGAAATGGTAAGGCCATGTGTGTTTTCAAGAGGGTTGGCGATATATTCAATAGATTCTTTGTTGGAACCACTCTTAGGACTATTGATATCAAGAGCTGCTTGCACCACTAGAGGAAATTTGCATTTAGACTGTTAGAATATTTAATCTTTACTTAGCTTAGGTTTATTTTTATTTAACTTAGGATATTCCTTTGGAATTCCTACATGTAATTTGTCCTCTAGTACATGTGTGAGGACAAGTCATTTCTTTTATTTTCCTTTATTAAGGAATATTAGATTTCCTCCATAAGAGGATGTGGACACATGGCACACACATTTTATGAATGGTGGCATTCATAGATTTGGAGTTACTTTGTAACTCCTCTCCTCATCTCTATTTAAGAGATGCCTCCTCTCTCATTTCTTCTTAATGACAATATTGTAAAGAGCTTCTTGCTCTCTCTCTCTCTCTCTTTCATTTTTAGGCATTTCCTCATTCATAATATCACAAGGGGTTTTTCTTTTCTTTTCCCCTTTCAAAAGTTCTTGTGCCTCCTTCTTCACATTTGGGTGATGCTCCAAGTTTATTGCTTTTCTCTTGGTAACAATTACTTCATCATAAACTTTCTTGGATTAATTTTCCTTTCCTTGCTCTTTTATTTCCTTTCATGGTATCAGAGTAGGTTTCTAATCCTTGTTTTAAGTTAACATTGATGAAGGTTACCATTCTGTGGAGTTCACCTTGTTGGAGGCATTCTTGAGAGGAGAAGAAGTTCTTTTCTAATATTTTCTATTGTGCAGGTTTTAGTTTCAGATTTTAATTTTTTTTCAAACTTGTTAACAAGTTTGCCTGCAGGTTTAATCTCCTATTCTAGTTAGTTTTTGGTTAAAAAAAGGGCTTTGGAAGGCTTTCCGCCAAAGTTCCTTCTCTCTAGTTTAAATTTAATTATTTTTAAAGTTTTGGAAGGCTTGCCGCCAAAACTCCGGTGCTAACTTCTTTTCCTGCATACTTTAGATTTCATATTCATTTAGTTTGGAAGGTTTACCGCCAAACTTAGTCTTCTTAATTTATTTGGTCGGCTTGCCGCCAAAACTAATTTATTATTAAATTTCATTTCTGATTCACTTGCAGATTTTAACCTTTTTCTTGCTTACAACTATTCTGATTCAATTTGTTTAAATCTGCCATTCAGTCCTAACATCTTTATTTGCAGGTGTTATTGATAAATAAAAAGGATAATCTTTATTTAAACTTAAATTTGATGAGGATTAAACTCAAACTTAAATTTGTTCTTCTTGTATGATTGTATCTGTTTTGTTTTTCATAGTTCCTTCAAATTTAATATCTATATATCTAAGTCAGTTGGGTTTCTTAGTCTCAAATACTTTATCGGATGCTTTCAGTAAGTCTTAGCATTCCACTCATTATTTTTTATAAGGATTGACAGAAAGAAAGATTTAAATAAAGGAAACTTTAAAAACAAGAAGAAGAAGATTACAAAAGAAAATAAATTTATTCGAACTTCTGGTAATCCGTTAAATGTTGTAGCATCAGTTCTGTTGGTGTTATAAGCATATAAATCAGAGTCTTTTGTAATTTTTTTTTTTTTTTTTTTGATCTGTCTCTCTAATCTTTTCCTTTCATAGCAGCCCAACTGTTCTTAATACATACCAGTTCCAAGCACTCATTTACCTGATTTTAGTTATCGTTGCACCTGAACTATCAAGCATTAGATATACTGTATTCATTCTTGTTACCTTAACCCTCACTTCACATAAACCAATTTCTATTGATACCTTAACCTTAGAAGGATCGATAACAACATCTTTACTGGAAGGAGCATTAGCGTGATCATCTGTGATGCAGAGAGCTGTAACGACCTCGACCGCAGTCTGAACGCAGTGCAAGAAAGGGGAGCAGAAAACCCTGGTTATATTTCCTCCTTCCCTTCTGAGCTTTTGACCCGTCCTCCACGCCTGTAGTTTCCCCTCGTCCGTGAGAGGAGGATCCCACAGCCTTGGCATTGATTCAGCCCACTGCAGATCGTAGTTGTCCATTCTTTCTCCATGCTTCATCACTGTATTATTCAATATTGTAATGCTGCAAGCAAATAGACACTAAGCAAAAAAATAGCCTCCGTAAGATACTGCGGAGAACCCCAAACACCCGAAATTCATCTTCCAGCTCTTTTATTATCTCAGTCATCCCCTGTTTCGAGCCCTTCTGGACAAGGCTGAAGAGGAGTTTGGCATCGAATACCTCATGGCTGTATAACCCCAGCGGATCTCCCATTACAGCTTTCAACTTTCATTCCGTCCTCAGTATTTTCTTCGATAAAAAATCAGTTGCAGTTATTATCAGTGAGTAGGGTGAGATAAAAACTTGGAGCTGATAACCAGAAAGAATAGATGTGAATGAATGCACTTGCATGTTTGTAACGTTGATTCTCTATAAATCTTTCCAGAACTTCTGTGTATTCCCTGCAAATCATCATAACCTGCATTCAACGTCTCTGCACCTCTGCATAGTTGGTAGTTGGCATCTTTGCTCACGTGAATGCTTGTCTCCTCAACTTTGAATATTTGATTGGAAGTTTTTATGCATAAGTTTAGTTTAAAACTTAGAAAGATTTAAAATTTTAAGCTTTTTATCTCTCACGTTTATTTAAAATTTTTATCAGGTTTAATATATTAAAAAAAAAGTTTAAAAAGTTAAAACTTTAAAAAGTTTATAATTTCCTTTTAATAAAGTATTTTAATACATAACCTTTTTTTTTAGTAAAGTCTTTTTTATTAATGGTTTTATTTATTATTATTAAAAATTTCAAGTTATTCTTCAAATTAAAGAATAGATAAAGTTATTTTTAATATATATAATTTATTTAAATAAAATTAAAAGTTAAAAAAAAAAATCCTTTAAATTTGTTATTTAAGATTTGAATATAACTTTTTTTTTACATAAATTTTGTTATAATTTTTACTCAAATCTGGTTTATTTTTAAATCAAGGAGGTTAATTTTATTTTTTAATCAAAGGGGTAATTTTTTTTTACAAACTATTATTTTGCTATCATGTCTACATTAATTCCAGAAATTAAATTAAATAGTTCCAATTATCATTCTTGGAAAACACATATCTCGTTTATTTTTCGTTTCAAACACCTTTTGGATGTTGCGACTGATAAAACATTTGAACCCGCTACATCTGCTCCTCAAGCCGACCTAGATAGATGGAAGGCTCAAAATGAGGAAGCACTTGGTTTAATTGGTATTTCAATGGTTCCTGATTTGTATGTTTTAATTGGAAATTGTACAAAAGCGCATGAAGCTTGGGAAATTTTAAAAACAACTTATGATAGCTCAAATGAATCCTGAAAAATTCAACTTCAAGATCAACTTGAAGATCTCAGGTATACAGATTTTAAAACTATGGATGAATTCTTATTAAAGTTTGATTCTGTTAATAGTCAATTAACTGGTTTAGGAGTTACTCTAGCTGATTTACGTTTAATACATCTTATTCTTAAAAAATGTCTTCCTCGTCAATTTCAACAATTTATTACGAATATTCATGCTCAACTTGCTATTCCTAGCTTAGCTACTCAATTAACATATGATATTTTTCATAATTTATTGCGTCAAGAGGAAGCTAAATTAATTCAATTTGGTACTCTTAAAAGTAGCGAACATGCTTTTATGTCTAAAAATCAAAATCATAATAATAACTTTAGATCCAATAATAATAAACATAATCATAATCATAATAATAATCACAAATCTTCTAATTATCAATCTCATTCTAAATCCTATCATAATAATTCTCATAATAATAATCATAATAATAATCACAATAATCAAAGGAATAATTCTCAAACAAGACCCCATTGCACATATTGTGGGAAAGATGGACATATTACTAATAATTGTTTTAAGAAACAAAATGGTAAAAAGCCCATGAATCAAAATAATCAAAATAATCAACATAAACCTCATTATAAGAAGGGTAATAATAATAATGGTAATTCATCTCGTCATGCATTTACATGTACTTATAATGTTTCTCAACCACTTGAGTGGATTATTGATTCTGGTGCATCTCAACATGTTACTTCTCATAAAGAATGTTTTGAATCTTTGCATCCCGATACTTCTAATATTCCTGTTCAATTAGCTAATAATCATAGTTGTAAAGTTGAAGCTATTGGTGATGTGAATGTTCCTAATGGGAAATTACATGATGTTCTTTATGTTCCTGAATTAAAATCAAATTTGATTTCAGTTCCTAAACTTTGTCAAGATTATAAGATTAACTTTTATAGGGGCATATGTTATATCATTGATCCAAACACTAATCAAGTTATTGCTACTGCTAAAATGGATAGTGATAACCTATTCAAGTTCTATGAATTTGCTCCTCCAAAGTATTCTTTGCTTACTACTGTTGATTTTACTATATGGCATGAAAGACTTGGCCATCTCAATTCTGATTATATTTCACTAATGCAAAAAGCAAATATGGTTGATGGATTGCCTACTATTGTTCCTTCTCAAATTGTTTGCAATGGTTGCATGAGTGGTAAGATGCATAGGGAACCCTTTCCTCATGGTCAATCTTGGAGGGCATACACTAAATTGCACCTCATTCATAGTGATCTCTTGGGTCCCATGGAGAATCCCTCCATCCAAGGTTCAAGGTATGCACTTACCTTTGTTGATGATTTTTCAAGGAGAACATGGATATATTTCCTTCATAGTAAGGATCAAGTGCTTGATATGTTTATTGAATTTCATATGTTTGTAGAAAGGCAATCTGGTTCTAAAATTAAGATTATTCGTACTGACAATGGAAGAGAATATGTCAATAATACATTTAATGCTTATTTGAAATCTTTTGGAATTAAACATGAGCTTACCGTTCCTTATACACCACAACAAAATGGTGTGGCAGAACGGAAGCATAGGACAATTGTTGAAATGGCTAGATGTTTATTGCATTCTAAAAATATGGATTACAAGTTTTGGGCTGAAGCTATGGCTTGTGCAACATATTTAATTAATAGAACACCTACCAAAGCCTTAAAGGATAAAACTCCTGAAGAAGCTTGGTCTGGTAGAAAGCCTAATTTGCAGAATTTAAGAATTTTTGGTTCCATAGCTTATGTTCACAAACCTAAGGAGAAAAGAAAAAAATTAGATGCTAAATCTTCTCCTTTTATTTTTGTTGGTTATGATGAAAATACTAAAGGTTATAGAGTTTACAATCCTATTACTAACAAGGTAAAAGTTGCAAGAGATGTTTGTATTGCAGAAAAAGGCATTCATGATTGTTCTAAAGTGAAGGATGATGACCTTGGTCAAACTAAAGTTGTGCTTGTGGAGGACCAACCTCCTTCTCTTAACCCTACTCCTAATGCATCTCTTTCTATTCCTTCTAGTGATAGTGATGATGATAATAATAACTCTACTCCTCATGACTCTTCTTCTAGTGATGAATCCATTACTTCTAAAAGAAGACCTAAATGGTTTAAATCTTTAATTCAAGATAGTGATGAATACTTAGCTAGAATGGATAAACTTCAAGCTAGGAGAGTTAATTATTGTAATTATGCTTTAATGACTACTATTATGAATTCTAATGATCCTAAAACATTTGATCAAGCTAAAAATCAACCACATTGGCAAAAAGCAATGAAGGAAGAATATGATACTCTAATTTCTAACCAAACTTGGGATTTAGTTCCCTTGCCTCATGGTAAAAATCTTGTTTCTTGCAAGTGGCTTTATAAAACTAAATTGAATGCTAATAATCAAGTTAGTAAATTTAAAGCTCGATTAGTTGCTAGAGGTTTTTCTCAAATTGAAGGCTTAGATTATAATGAAACTTTTGCTCCTGTTGCTAAAATGCCTACAATTAAACTTGTGCTTGCTTTAGCTTCTAGAATGAATTGGCCTATTCACCAAATGGATGTTAAAAGTGCTTTTCTTAATGGTGATTTACATGAAGAAATTTATATGTCTCAACGTCTCAACCTCCTGGTTTTATTAAAGAAGGTAATGCACACTTAGTTTGTAAATTAAAGAAATCAATTTATGGATTAAAGCAATCTCCTAGGGAGTGGTATTCAAAGATTAATGAATTCTTTCTTTCTCAAGGCTTTATTAGAAGTAAAAATGATCCTAACTTGTATATTAAACATAGTGAAGATGATATTATAATTATTATCTTGTATGTAGATGATTTGATTCTTACTTCAAGTTCCAATACTTTGATTTCTGATATTAAGTTTCAACTTAATCAAAAATTTCAGATGACTGATTTAGGTCTTTTACATTATTTCTTAGGAATGCAAATTTGGCAAACCTCTAAAGGAATTTTCTTATCTCAAAGTAAATATGCTCAAGATCTCATAGATAAGTTTAAAATGAATGATGCTCATCATGTTTCAATTCCTATTGAATTAGGCACTAAGTTAATGCTTGATATGCAAACTCCTCTTGTTGATGCTACTTTGTATAGACAATTAGTTGGAAGTTTAAATTATTTAACTCTTACTAGGCCAGATATTGCTTATAGTGTTGGTTTGGTTTCAAGATTCATGTCTAAACCTCAACAAACACACTTTAAAGTTGCTAAAAGAATTTTAAGATATATTAAAGGAACAATTAATGTAGGTTTGTTTTATGATGCAAATTCTGATTTTACTTTAAAAGGTTTTACTGATTCCGATCTAGGTGGAGATCCCAATGATGGGAAATCTACTTGTGGTTATTGTTTTTTTGTTGGTTCAGGAGCAATTTCTTGGAATAGTAAAAAGCAACAATCTACCTCTCTTGGATCCACTGAAGCTGAGTACAAAGGATGCACTAATGCTTCCAAAGAAGTCTTGTGGCTTAGAAGACTACTTGAAGATTTGGGTCTACCTCAACATGAGCCAACTCCATTGTATTGTGACAACCAAAGTGCCATTGCCTTGGCTAAAAATCCAGTTTTCCATGCAAGGACAAAACACATTGCTCTCCAACACCACTTTATTAGAGAACAAATTGAAGAAAAGCAAGTTTCACTCCTCTATTGCAAGGGGGAAGACCAAGTTGCAGATATTTTGACCAAGCCACTTTGTAAAGAAAAATTCCAATTTCATTGTAAAAATCTTGGATTACAACCCATTGAAGGGTTTGATGTAAACTCCCCAAGTAAAGCTTAAGGGGGGGTGTTAGAATATTTAATCTTTACTTAGCTTAGGTTTATTTTTATTTAACTTAGGATATTCCTTTGGAATTCCTACATGTAATTTGTCCTCTAGTACATGTGTGAGGACAAGTCATTTCTTTTATTTTCCTTTATTAAGGAATATTAGATATCCTCCATAAGAGGATGTGGACACATGGCACACACATTTTATGAATGGTGGCATTCATAGATTTGGAGTTACTTTTTAACTCCTCTCCTCATCTCTATTTAAGAGATGCCTCCTCTCTCATTTCTTCTTAATGACAATATTGTAAAGAGATTCTTGCTCTCTCTCTCTCTCTTTCATTTTTAGGCATTGCCTCATTCATAATATCACAAGGGGTTTTTCTTTGCTTTTCCCCTTTCAAAAGTTCTTGTGCCTCCTTCTTCACATTTGGGTGATGCTCCAAGTTTATTGCTTTTCTCTTGGTAACAATTACGTCATCATAAACTTTCTTGGATTAATTTTCCTTTCCTTGCTCTTTTATTTCCTTTCATAGACTTAGTAGCCACAACACTAGGTGTTTCACACCCAATTCCTTGCAAATTGTTTATAGATTGTTCTTGTTGACTAAATGTCTTAGGAGATAGTAGGAGTTGATCAACATGAAATATATACTCATGACATCCGATTTTTTTAACCTTGAATTTTTCTTTGAGCTCTCATTTCTTTGATGTAGAAACTTTTAAAGATTTTGGATCCACATATGCCAAGGATGGAGTTGCTTCTCTATTAGCTACAATTGTTATTTATTATCTAGATCGCAGGTTATTGCAATATATGAATGTATTCGTATCACCTTTGACGGTGACTTCAACTCCATTGTGTGGGAATTTGATACACTGATGATATGTTGAGGGAACAACTCATTTCATGAATCCATGGGCATTTGTATGTGAGCTCTAAATAAATGACTTGACATACCACATCCTTCATCATGGGTCCAACTCTAAGAGTTAAGGTGATTGTTCCCTTTGATGAATGCTCTTCATCATCATATGCCTTGATGGTAATTTTGTTTGTAGGATTCAAAAATTTATATGAGTATCCCAATTGTATTATTGTGTTCAAAGTACATATATTGAGATCGGCTCCTCCATCTATCAGGACTCCTTTTATTCAATGTTTATGTAGGAAGGCTTCAATGTGTAAAGGTGCATAATGTGGTTGGCTTACAGAGGCATCATCAACTTCGGTGAATGTAAAGGAATGTGGAATAGAAAGATATCCCACCATAGCTTGAAACTGGTCCATGTTTAGATTAGTGGGTATAAAGGTTTCTCTTAGGACTTTATCAAGTATAGATTTATGTGAAGGAGAGATATGCAACAATTCTAAGATTGAGATAAGTGTAGGTGTCCTCCCTAATTGTTCTACTAGATCGTACTTAGGTTTTGCCGATGAGGAAGTGGTGATTTTAGCAGGAGAACTTTGCAAGTTGACCTTACCTTGACAAGTTGTGACATTAAATTCAGAGGCAGATTTAGAAGAAGGTCCAATTCCTTTAAGGACAACTTTGATTCTTTGGGTAGGACTTTTAGGCATTTTGTCCTTTATGATAATAGTAGAAACTGTTGGCAAATGCACACTCCAATGAAACATTGTAGGCGATTGAAGGTTTTGTCATTGATGGCAACCTTACAATCCTATGACACCGGCATGGCAATTTACCGGCACTAGCAAGGTAAGACTCTACACCAGCACATAGACCACCAACACCGACAGTGAAAGGAAGCATACCAGCACAGAAGCCAACATGAATTTTGTTTATAATATATTTTTTTAATTATTGTAATCATTGTAAACTAACTTAGCAAGTTGTAAAATGACTCATATATATAAGAGTTCATTGTAGAACATTGTATGAAGAAAGTGAAAAGAAAAAAGGTAGAAAATAGGCGAAATAAGGCAAACCCATTATGTAAATTATAGGTTGAGGGTTTATGTATGAAGTAGAGCTATAAACCGGTACTGGATCTAGCATAGTAGATGCTATTTTGAAGCAGTACAAGACATTGGATTTATATAATCCAATTTGTAAGTGAGTGAGACTTCCCATTTTGTAATTGAGCAGTGAGCTCTAGGCACTTGGCCTTCCTGCATGTGTAGGCCCCTCTTGTAGCACTAATATTCTATTATTGGCCAGTAAGTGAATATTGTGGGTCACAAATCCCACCAAGGTTTTTCCCACACCGGGTTTCCTCGTTAAACTATTGTGTTATGGTGTGTTTTTCATGTGGTTGTTGTTATCTCTATTTATTGCATTATTTCTTGTTTACTGGTATACAGTATTGATATGCTCTACATGTTTTAAGTTAACAAAATCTTATAACCGGTTAGATACTGGTTCACCCCCCCACTCTTAGTGTCTATGGGAATCCTAACAATTGGTATCAGAGCTTGGTCCTCTATTTTCAGAAGCGTAATAGCTTGAGGAAGATATTGACATCGGTAGAGATGGAAAACTTGATTAAGCAATTAGAAGGAGCTCTATCAGACTATGATGTAGAAAAGTTAAAAAATATCAAACCAGAAGATAATCATTCAAGCACTTCAAGAAAATCTTACCATTGCAAGGAATAAAAGAAGAGAACTCTGTGAAAAGATGCAAAATGAGAATGATGAAATAGAAACTCTTAGTGATCTGATGAATAAGCTGAAACAAGAAAACATGACAACAAAGAATGAGATGCAGGATATGACTATGAGATTTTGTAAAGAAATTGAAGATAGAAAGAAGAATGAAGAAGATTTGACCAGAAGACTTAGTTATGAAAATGATTTGTTGAAGACAGATTTGATGCATGCACATAATGACTCAAATGAACTCATGAGACAAAAAAATATCTTGGAAGGAGAACTACCTGCTGCAAATCAACATAAAGAAAAATTCAAGAAGAACTCAGAAGAACTTGGTGACTTGCTGAAGAATCAAAAACCTAATGGAGATACAAATGGCCTTGGCTTTGAAGCTGGTGAAAGCTCGAGTACTACAAACATACAGGATCATGGCAAACCAGTAAGACAACTTACTGTAACAAGTATGGTCATAGATCAAATCAATGTAGATCTAGAAATTATCAGAATACCAATACACCCACCGGTCAATGTTCCAAATGCAACAAAGTTGGTCATAATTTAGAGAATTGCAGAATGAATGTAAGATGTTATGTTTGTGGAAGATTTAGACACTTATCTAACCAATGGAGAACACAAACTAGCATAGGATATGGGAAAGCCATTCAGATAAATAATGTGACTTGTTATGCCTGTAACAAGATTGGACATATTGCTAAATTTTGTAGAAGCAAGTCCTCACCGGTAAATAACAATGGTGCTAGTTTGAAAGGTAAAGAAAAGGTTGAAGAATTTAAGCAGGAATTCTCAAAACAATGGATTAGGAAATCAGAACTAAATGGCAATAGGAACACTCCTCCACCGACAGGAGACTCTTCATCTAACTGAAGAAAATTTATTTGAGGGTTTGGCAATCAAAAGTGAAACATGCTATAATTCCCTCGGTTGATGGTAAGAAGTTGAAATTAATTCTATAATGGCAGATAAGTTAAGTGATTACTTAATCGACAAGCATTAAATGTGGTGGTTGGAAAAAATAACATTATAAATCAGTGTTTTGGCTCCAATTTCATTTCACCGAGCATTCAAACATTCGAAGAGTGCGAAAATTCCTGAGCGAAGGCATTCCATGCAAAGAAGGGAAGAAATTCATCAAGCAATCATCCTTAAGGCAGATAAAGGTATTTATATCCATGGCTTCTTCATTTGTTCCTAAATTC
Organism: Cryptomeria japonica; assembly: GCF_030272615.1. Lineage (NCBI taxonomy): Eukaryota > Viridiplantae > Streptophyta > Pinopsida > Cupressales > Cupressaceae > Cryptomeria > Cryptomeria japonica. The sequence continues at coordinate 206,512,766 of NC_081408.1, forward strand.
ATAGCAAACCTTACTGTAGTCGAAGTGATTAAATGCCCTAGACCCGTATTCCAGTTAGTTCTCGAGATTGCCAAGAAATATGATAATGTTGGTGCATTTTCTCAAATTCCCAAAGGAGTAGTTTTTGTTGTAGACCCTAGAATGTACATACATTGTCACATAGAAGAATTAGGTTATGAGGAAATCAAGAACATGTATAAATTAGTAATTTGTGATGATACTGGTAATGTTAAACCTAAGCACAAGATAGTGGAAACCCTAGGTTTCACTAAAATTCTGAGTATTCCAGATTTTCCTAAGGATGTTATAAGGATAGTTCTAAGTAGGGTTCATGGTGAATTCTTCTGGTTGGACTCAGTTCACAAAATTACAAAAGAGGTAGTAAAAGTTGTGATAGGGTTACCTTCCACCGGTAATAGGCCTGATAAAACAAAGAAGGTTTCAAATGACCTAGTGATTAACCTAATAGGTGCAACATCTGATAAGAGATCCTTAAGAGTAAATGATGTAACTGACATCAATGTCAGATTCATTAGCATGATTTTTGGCTACAAAACCACACATGCAAACAGGTTAAATTCAGTCTCTAGCCTATGCATAAAGAGTGCCTATGATATGATTAAAGATAATGCAAAAATAGATGTGTCTGAATGGTTGAAAGATGAAATTATTGACAATTTTGGAAAGATAAAGAAAGACAAAAAGGGGACATTTAGATTTGGAAACCTACTTGTCTGTTTAATGCTGCACATAAAAAAACAAGTTCCCAGTATCAGTAATAAAAATCTTGGTTTTGATACACCAGTAGGCAAATAATTGTCTGAATTACTAAATAACATGGGTGAAAAAAGAGAAAAGAATATAAATGAGTACTTTTAGGCATTGAAGGCCCAGATGAATACGAGAGTCAGATTATCACAAGCAATTGTAAATAAGTATAAGGATGAAATATGCTTTGTTATTAAGAAGGATGAGATTTGGATGGAGGAAATTATCCCAAGAACCATTTGGGTTACTGAAATAGGTTATGAAACTAATGACCACATAATTGAAACATATGCAAAAGCCCTCCTAGAAGCACCCAAGGAACCTAAAGAAGAGGTATTTGGTAGTGCTGAGACTATTGAAAATCAAATCCAATCAAAGAAAAGGGTAAAGAAGGTGGAAGAAACAGTTAGAAGAGGATCTAGACAAGCTAAAGTTGTCAAAGAAGATGTACTTAAATAAATTGGTATTACTGAAGATGAGTTAGAAGCACTACAGCTAGAAACTCACAACCTCTTCAGAAAGTGATATGCCAACTGCATTTAAAAGAGTTGTGAGAAAAAGGGAACCTTCACCGGTATCTACCTTCTCCTAGAAGAACTAGACAGAAACAATAGGTAGTAAGTCCCCCAGCTAGGAAAGTAACTCCAAAGAAGAAGTTAACACCCAAGAAGAAGACTCAACAAACCATTGCTCCAATTGACAAACTTTTAAATGAAATTACAGAGGATGGAAAGCTGAAAAACATCAATAAATTATATGATTCATTATCAGTTGATGACAAGGAGAAAGTTGAAAATATTATAATTTTACACTTGGACGTTTACAAGAAATTTTTAATGCAAGTTGTAGATGAATTGCCAGCAGAACTATTTAAAAGACTTGAAGCTAGAAGGCAAGTTGTTGTAGAGCTTGATAAGAAAATAAAAGTTGAAAAACTACTTGTTATTTATCCTATCAACTCACCAAAAGAGATAGATGATCTGATCTCTAAGGCTAACCAGTCAATATTTTCAACTACACACCGACATGTAGCACTTATGGTTGGTAGAGTGAATGAGGTAGCAAAGGAAACTACTAATGCATGGGACATATTCCTTGTAGAGAAGGAAATGCAGGAAGAACATAGAAACCCTAAACCCATCAAATTATATCAGAAGGATAAGGATAAAGGAAAAGGCAAGGTTGGTGGAACACCTAGCATAAAAATAAAAGATAACTTATCCCCACCACCTTTGGATACTCCACCGGTAGTTACCACTGACAATCAACCAGCTAGTGAGAGTATGGACATACCACAAGAGGACACCAATCTGAATTCTGAGGTGTTATATATAGTGGACATTGACACACAAAAAGTGAATATTGTGGTAGATAAGGATACAACTAGGAAAATAGATATGGCTAAAGAGCCACCAGTAATAGATAGTACAGAAGGTAAACCAGCAGATGACAACACTGAGCAACAGGCTCACACAGAGCAACAGGTTCATACAGAGACAGTGCCACCAACATCAGGTGAGCAATCCAAACCTTTGCTTATAGAAATGGAAACACAAATTGACCTACCATAGGTCACCACAAGCAAGGAAATTGCTCCCACCAGTGGAATACAGATTGTTGGTTCATCAAATGCATAATTCAAATCAACTAATGTAACATAAGTTCTTTTGGATTCCATTAAGAAGATAACAGATTGTAGCTCACAAGCATACAAAGCAATAGATGATACAATTCCAATTTTGAAAATGATAGAACCTAAATGTAATGTAGATAATAAAGATTCTTTGAGTCAACTTAACACTTTGTCTAAGTATATTATTGACAACACTGTGATAGTTGAACAAATAAAAGAGGAAGCATTCAAGGAGAGACTAGAGAAGGAAAAACACAAATTCTTTGAGGAGGAATTAAAGAAGTGTACAAGGCAATTTGACACACTTTGACCGAAACTATGCAGAACATTGAAGGAATTTAAAACTTTGTATAGGGATACATCTAAAACTAACTTTTTGATAGTTGATATAGACAAGAAGATCAGCAAGATACAAGAGGATATAAATCAACTAGCTAATAATTTCATTAATTCATCTGATTCATTATCTTTTTTTGAGTAGAAAATAACAGGTTTGGAGGAAGAACTACTAAAGTTGGAAAGAGAGAAGGAAAGAATAAAAGGAAAGGCTAAAGATATAAAATGGAGAATTAGTCCAAAATTGGACTACCTTGCCTCCTTAAGAAAAGAAATATCTGATGCTTTGATTCAAGGACAGAAAACACCAGCAGAGAAAATGCAACACCTCACTGGTACAGTTCAGAGGACAGAGGCCGCTATAAAAGACAACAAAAAGTTCATTGAAAGCCTAAATCTGGTTTTGGAAGATCTTTTTCAGATTGTAACCAACCGGTTACAAGGATGAAATAGGAAACCACACTCATTGACACTTTGACAACCTTTGTCATTGATGCCAAAGTGGGAGTAGTGGAATGAGAAAAATAACCAGCAAACGACTCACCATCTCAGGGGGAGCACATATTCTTTTGGTACACAAATTTTTGGTAAGACAATTCCGACAGACTCTTTTGGATACCAATTTTTGGATTTTTCTCATGAGTGTTGCCATCAATGCCAAAGGGGGAGATTGTTGGCAAATGCACACTCCAATGAGACATTGTAGGTGATTGAAAGTTTTCTCATTGATGGAAACCTTACAATGGACTATGACACTAGCAAGGAAATTTACCGGCACTAGCAAGGTCAGACTCTACACTGACACATAGACCACCAACACCGACAGTGAAAGGAAGCATACCGGCACAAAAGCTGATAGGAATTTTGTTTATAATATATATTTTTAATTATTGTAAAATCATTGTAAGCCGACTTGACAAGTTATAAACTGACTCATATATAAGAGTTCAATGTAGAACATTGTATGAAGAAATTGAAAAGAAAAAAGGTAGAAGATAGGCTAAATATGACAGACCTATTATGTGAATTATAGGTTAAGGGTTTATGTATGAAGCTGAGCTATAAACCGGTACTGGATCTGGCATAGTAGATTCTATTTTGAAGCAGTACAAGAAATTGGATTTATATAATCCATTTTGTAGGTGAGTGAGACTTCCTATTTTGTAATTGAGCAATGAGCTCTAGGCACTTGGCCTTCCTGCATGTGTAGGCCCCTCTTGTAGCACTAATATTCTCTTATTAGCTAGTAAGTGAGTATTGTGGGTCACAAATCCCACCAAGGTTTTTCCCACACTAGGTTTCCTCGTTAAACTACTGTGTTATGGTGTGTTTTTCATGTGGTTTTTGTTATCTCTATTTATTGCATTATTTATTATTTACCAGTATATAGTATTGATATGCTTTACATGTTTTAAGTTAGGAAAATCTTTTAACCGGTTAGATACTGATTCACCCCCCGCCCCCTCTTAGTATATGTGGGAATCCTAATAGAAACATAGTTTCCCATTGAAATGTGGTTAACGGTTGAATCATAGTCATAGGACACTTTGGTATAGTTGGCTTGATCATCTATGGCTTTGGCTTTTCCCTTGTCATGTTTAGGAAATGGTTCCTTAAACATCTCATTTTCTTGATTGGATGTATGTTCATCGATCTCAATGTCACCTCTATCAATAAGATCTTGTATAATGTTCTTCAAGCGATGGCAATTTCCTATTTAATGTCACTTGCTCTTGTGATAATCGCAGTACTCATCATCATTCCACCAATTTGGTTTGAATTTTGGTTCATATGGAAGATTGTCTGGAATTGTTATTAGCCTGTTTGCCACTAGCTTCCTAAAAGATGACTCAAGTGGTTGGTGTATTTCCTTCGTGGTTTTGAAGTTCCTTGATTATTTACTTGGTTGTTTATAAAAGAAATTGGTCCTGAAAGAGTGATTTTTGGTCTTACTATGTTAGCATCAACAACACCATCATTTACTGTGTCCTTTCCTTTAAAATCCTCTTTATTTTCTTTGAATATCTTGGTGATTCCTTGCTCAATTAAGACCTTCTTTGTTGCTAATCCTTTCACAATGACTTCCTTGAAAGTAGACAAACAAGCTTTCCTCAAGTCATAACCAATTTCTCTATTGAAATTATGTGTAAAGATCTATACCATTTGTTTTTGTGGAATTTCGCAAGAGAATCTATTGGCTAAATTCCTCCATCTTTGTAAGAATGATGAAAATGACTCCCCATCTTTCTATTTGGTATTGCACAAAGTGGAAACTGATATATCTGTCTCTAGGTTATATTAGAAATGTTGGATAAAAGCTTCTGCTAGTTCACCCCATGACTTACTTCCAAGTGGAAGCTGGGAGAACCTTTCCATAGCTTGTTCACCTAAGCTTTGTGGAAACAATCCCATCAAGTATGTTTCTTCTGCTACTACCTCAATGCAAGCTATGAAAAACTACCATATATGTGCCTGAGGGTCCCCTTTACCTCTGTATTTATCAAACTTTGGTGTTACGAAATATGTAGGAAATGGAGGCATTGGAATGTTTCTATCAAATGGATAGGGACATATATCTCTCATTGTGTAAGCTGGTTTTGGTGTATTGATGTCCTCCATCTTCTTTGTAAGTCCTTTATCTGTTGTTCCAAATTGTCTTTGTGTGGAGACCAACTTCTAGGACCATATCCCATGCCTGAGCCACTGGGTGGAGGAGGAGGATAATGCATTTATGGATGGTATTGATCGTAAACATGTTCATATGGAGGAGGTCTATAATGATAATGTGTCTAGGGACCACTTGATATAGGGTCATTAGGCATATCATGAGTTTTCTCTTGTGTATTTCCCCCAAATTTTGAGCATGCCTCTGGGTATCCAATTTCTTTTGAGTTGGGTACTTAGTATTGGTATACGATTGAGTGTATTTATCCACATAAGATATACATAAGGGTCTACATAGATGGATTTTTCATGAGATGTTCTTTTGTGAGTATCATAAGGTTGACCATGTGTATTTGGGAAGAATGATGGTGACTCGGGAATGAAACATGATCCTCTATTACCTCCACTATTAGGTCCTCTTTGATCCATGTTGACTTGACTTTCTTGAGTAGTTTGATTTTCTACTATTTGGGACATATCAAAATCGTGAGGTATCATAGCTCCACTTTGTGCCATCACCTGTAGGAAATATTGTCTATCTCTTCTCATGTTTTCTTATATCATCTTGTTGAAATGAGGATCCATGATTGCATATTTCATCTCTACTGAGTGTACTGAAATGTTGTCGACATTATCATTTTGTGCATCATTGTTGTTTGTATTATCCATGTTCTCAACATTCAGAATGTTTCTATAGATGTCTATGTTAGGTAATATTGTATGATCAGAATTGAAAAAGATATCATTGTCATACTCATAGCCACTCATGTTTGTGGATTCTTGAGCCTCTTTAGCTTCCCTCCAACATTTTTGGGAATGGGTTTCTATTGGAATTATGTGAACCGGTATGAGGACATAATGACATTGTGTGTTGTCATTGATGTCAATATGATAAAGAGAAGAGAATCGATATAACACTGTGAACCGACATTTGTTCCAAAGTGAAGCAGTGTGTTTGTTCAAGGTGAACTGACATATGGTTATGGGAACCGGCACATGGAAGCATTATATGACTACCGGTTGGTAGTCTCAACTTCAGGGTTTCTGGTTGAAGTGCTTCAAGCCTATGTGGCTCAACCAGAGACTTTGTGTGATGAGTTAGCATGGTAACAAAGAACAGATCATGTTACCATGTAAGCCTTGTGTGCATGAAGGATCTTGCATGAAGGAGATTGTTCCTATCTACCTCGGGAATGTGCGAAGTCTATAAAAGGTGATAATGTGTGATGGGTTATCAGCCACCAAGAAATCAGTGGAAAATGAATGATGGAGAATATCTTGAAATTGGATCAAGACTGTTGAATTTAATGCAATGTGCTCAATGGCTAGGACTGAACCGTTTGAATTCCTTAACCTAACAAGTTTAGGGTTTAGAGTTTATGCTACAGACCTATTTTTTTTCCTATAAGGTTGATGTTATGTTTCTTTCTGAGGTTGTTGGCAAAAGTTGTGTATGTGTATCCAAGAGAAGAGAAGTGATACCTGTAGAGTGTAAGTCCAGAAGGTGAAGAGGACCTAAAGTGGATCTGCATTGGCATTGAGTGTTGTTACTAGATCATTGTAATACCTGTTGATCTCTAACCACCTCAATAGTTGGAAAATCCCTTAACAGGATATCTTTAGCCAGCTTTCTATAAATCCTTTAACAAGGTGACTCAAAACCATGGAGTTCTTGAAATCCTCTAACAAGGTAACCTTTAACAGGGTTTATCCCTTAACCAAGTATTCTAGCCATCCCTTAACCTAATGATCCCTAACAGGGTCGGTTCCTAATAGAACCTATTGTATTAGTCTTTAACTAGACAAGGCTCCTAATAGTGCGGACTTCTAAAGAGTTAAAAAACAAGCTTGTGGGTGTTCATCCCCACCGTGGTTTTTCCTAGTTGGGTTTCCACATGAAAAATATGTATGTCATGTGTGATGTCTTCTTCATGTGATGCTATGTTGTTTTCTACCAAGTGGTGAATCATGTTGATCTAGTTGCTTATATGTATATCTTTGATGGTAGATTACTTGTTCATCCATTAGGGTGAAATGGAAATGAAGTGTTAGATTGTATGAGAAGATAAGTGTCAACTAGTTTATGCTTGTCTCAGTTATTTTGGGTTTTGTCGGTTGTACGTTGTTTAAGGATCGGTGTTATTGTTTGTCTATCAATGCATAATGTCTACTGACAAACTGGTTTAAGAGTGTGTTTTTGTCTATACTGGTTCACCCCCCCCTCTAAGTACCTGTTTGGTACTATTCATTCATCATTGAGTTATCGATTGGTATTAGATCCATCCTCCAAGTCCTTTGTGTTATAAGCTTAACTATTTGAGGTAAAGATCCCAGTCTAATGATGAAGAGGGAAGCTCCAAACTTTAACAGAGAAAATTTCAGTATATGGAAAGACATAATGAAGATTTACATCACAAGCATGGGTGCTCAATACTAGATCTATGTTGAGAATGCCTATGGTACCCCTACCACTACTCTCACCGATGACCAAAAGAGAGATGCAGGAGAATGGGCAAGTCATGGAAACCCTAATTAGTAGTTTATCTGACATTGAGTTTATTGATGTCCACGATAAGGTAAATCCCAAAGAGGTATGGGATACTCTTGAAAATATCTATGGTGGTGATGAGCATGTAAAACAAGCTAAGGAAGAAAGCCTCAGAGGGAATTTTGAAGACATGCGGATGGTTGAAGGTGAGACCATTCAACAATATGGAATAAGAATCAAAACCGTTGTTGGAAATATCAAGAGTGTAGGTGGTAAAATGGAAGATTCCATTATGGTAAGAAAAGTCTTGAGATCCTTATTACCAGTCTATGCAATAAGGGTTGCTTCTATTCAGGAGTTGAGATCAATAGACAAGACTAAGGTATCCCTAGACTCCATCATTGCAAAGTTGACAGCCTATGAGATAAATAGCTTTGATGGCAGTGTTCAAAAGACTAAATCAGCTTTTAAAGCTTCTGTTGTACCATCCAGAAAAGGAAAAGAAGCTAGCACCAGTGGTGAACCAAGATAGAGCAGAGAAATGGATGATGAGGAGATTTTGATGGAATTTGAAGCTCTTCTTGCTAGCAAAACTTCCTAATGGAACTGGCAAATACAGAGGTAAGCTTCCTTTGAAATATTTTTCTTGTAACCAGATATGAAATATTGTTGTAAACTTTCGTAATGGTGACAACAAGGACAAATCGAAAAGGTTCAAGAAATTCAAAGGAGGAAATTGAAGAAACTATTTTGTGGCAATTGATGAAGGTGTCATAGATGAGGAATCAAAAGATGAAGAAAATGAAGATATTGTGTTTGTTGCTGTCAAGGAAGATGTGTCAGACAAGAAGGCTCTTGTCTCCTAGTTTGATAATTCCAATGAGTGGATTATTGATAGTGGTTGTTCTCACCATATGACTAGTGACCGGAGCAAGTTTGTATCCTTGGAGGAGTATGATAGTGGTGTGGTTCACTTTGGCAATAATGCACCATGCATGGTCAAAGGTAGAGGGTCCATCTCTCTGAATGGAAAGAGTAGTGCTGACAATGTGTATTGGGTTGATGGTCTTAGACAACCTTCTAAGTGTTGCCCAGCTAAATGATAGTGGTCTCACTCTGAAATTCAAGAATGAAGTGTGTAGAATCAAAGGAAATAATGGTGAGTTGGTGGCCATCAGCATGCAGACCAAAGGTAACCTATTTCAGCTGAATGCAAATATAAGTACATGTCTTATGGCTAAAATTGATGATAGCTGGATATGGCATAGGAGACTCTGCCATGTAAACTTTGATAACATTGTGAAGGTTAGTAAGATCAAGGTAGTTAGAGGGTTGCCGGTGCTAATCAAACCAAATAATACCTTGTGCAGAGAGTGTCAATTGGGGAAAGTGTCTTCCTCAACCTTTAAAGGTAAATCTTTCACTGTTGACAATTTGTTTGATCTTGTGCATACTGATTTGTGTAGTCCTATTTAAACTAGGAGTGTGTAGGGTGATAGGTACTTCATGAATCTTATTGATGGCTACTCAAGAATGATGTGGGTCACATTCTTGAATGATAAGTCTGAAGCTTTTGTAAAATTCAAAGGTTTTAGAGCATTAGTGAAGGAAAGCGACAAAAGGATTAAGTGCCTGAGAATTGATCAAGGAGGGGAATTCAATTCCTGTGAATTCAACAAGTATTGTGAAGAACATGGCATCAAGAGGAAACTATCTGACCCTCAAACTCCACAACAGAATGGCCTAGTAGAGAGGAATAACTGGACTATGGTTGAAGCAGCTAGAACTATGTTGATTCAAGGAAAGGTAGCTCACAACTTTTGGAGAGAAGTGGTAAGCACTGCAGTCTACACAATGAACCAGGTACTCATCAAGAAAGGTAAGCATAAAAATCCTTATGAGTATTGGATCAGTAAGACACCTGTGGTTAGCTACTTTAAAGTGTTTGGTAGCAAATGTTACATCAAGAGGAACAAAAACTAGAGAAAATTTGATGTGAAATGTGATGAGGGAATATTCCTAGGGTATTCCACCAAGAGAAAAGCTCCCAAGTGTTTTAATAATAGAACTTAGTGAATTATGGAAAGCATCAATGTAAGAGTTGATGAAACCTCTAAGAAAATTGAGGAAACCGGTAGTGAGCAAGTGGTAAATGAACCAGTTGTAACCTTTTGGGAACTAGTTGTCAGTCAACTGAGTACTAGTAACAGTGTTCCTACACCGATAGATGTAGATGTTGATACTGATGGAGATGAGGATGAAGAAGAAAAGCAAGAGGAATCCATCAAGACCATTCCTTAGTATGTCAAACTGAATCATGATCATAAGCAGATCATAGGAGATAAGGATGCAGGAATCCTTACAAGAAGAAAGGTCAGAGAAAACTCGTGTATGATCTCTAAATTTGAGCCTAAATCATTCAAAGAGGCACATAAAGATGAAGACTAGATAAAGGCAATGGAAGAAGAACTTGACCAGATAGAGAAAATTGGTACATGGTCTTTGGTACCCAGACTGGAGCATAAAAATGTCATTGGTACCAAATGGGTTTTCAGAAATAAGATAAATGAGGATGGCATAGTGGTTAGGAACAAAGCTAGACTGGTGTGCAAAGGATATGTCCAAGAAGAAGGAGAAGACTATAGAGAAACCTTTGCTCCTGTAGCCAGATTGGAAGGAGTTCGTATGCTTCTTGCATATGCATCTTTTAAAGGTTTCAAAGTATATCAAATGGATGTAAAATCTGCATTCCTAAATGGTGTACTTGAAGAGGAGGTGTATATAGAGCAACCAGATGGGTTTTCCCTATCTGAAGATAGTGACATGGTATGTAGGCTATATAAAGCCTTATATGGTCTAAAGTAGGTACCTAGAGATTGGTATGAACATCTGCATTCCCATCTTGTGAAGATTGGATTTGAGAGAACAAGTGAAGATAGCAATATCTACATGAAGTCTAAAGGAGATTAGATCCTGATCTGTGAGGTATTTGTTGATGACATTATCTTTGGTGGAGATGACACCAAGCCTCTCCCAAAGGGTCATTTATGTACTTAAGAGGTGAATTAGGGGTGCTGCCCCTTCAGGAGGTAAACTAAAAGCATATGCTCCACATTAGTCAGGTATTGTATAGTCAAATTATTTTTTGATTGATGTGTTGAAGGATGCTACTCCTCAGGGGGAGCAGCATAATGGCCAAAGGGTAGCTTGTGCCTCCAATTTGGCATTGTTGTCAAAGGGGGAGAAGATGTGAAGCAGAGAAGATATTTGCAAAAATTTGGGGAGAACATGTGAAGCGGAGAGATATCTTTATATATTGCCATCAATGCCAAAGGGGAAGATTGTTGGCATTATGTGAATCGGTATGAGGACATAATGACATTGTGTGTTGTCATTAATGTCAATATGATGAAGAGAAGAGAACAGGTATAACATTGTGAAATGGCATTTATGCCAAAGTGAAGCGGTGTGTTTGTTCAAGGTGAACCGACATATGGTTATGGGAACCGGCACATGGAAGTGTTGTATGACTACCAAATGGTATTTTCAATTTCAGGGTTTCTAGTTTCTAGCTTCTAGTCTATTATATAGATCTGCTAGTATTTCATCATCAACTTGCATCAGAAATTTCTTGAAAATATCTAAGTGTGGGATTACACTGTTCTCTACTTTCTCTTTGTCATCAGTGGATAGTGTGTTATATAATTTGCTGATCTTCTTCAACTTTCCATCCTCTATAATTTCACTAAGAAGTTTATCAATGGGAGCAATAGTTTGTTGTGTCTTCTTCTTAGGAGTCATCTTCTTTTTCTTTGGAGTTAATTTCTTTGTTGGAGGCCTCATTGCTTGTTGCTTCTGTCTTGTCCTCTTTGGTGTAGGAGAAGGTGCCGGTGAAGGTTTTCTTTTCCTTTCAACTCTCCTAAATACAGTAGGTATGTCACTTTCTAAAGAAGTTCCAACCGGTGAAAGGTGAGTTTCCAGTTGAAGTGCTTCCAACTCACTTTCAATTATATCAGTGAAAGGTGAGTTTCCGGTTTAAGTGCTTCCAACTCACTTTCAATTATACTGGTTTGTTTTAGCACATCTTCTTTAATAGCTTTTGCCTATCAGGTTCCTTTTCTAATAGTTGCCTCAACCTTCTTAACTCTTTTCCTTCATTGAATTTGGATTTCTATAGTTTTAGCACTACCAAATACTTTTTCTTCCAGTTCATTAGGAGCTTCCAGGAGGACTTTTGCATAAGTTTCTATTATGTTGTCATGAGTCTCATACCCCATTTTAGTAACCTAGATGGTTCTAGGAATAACCGCCTCCATCCAAATTTCATCTTTCTTTATTACAAAATAGATTTCCTTTTGGTACTTATCCACAATAGCTTGTGATAGCCTTACTCTTGTTTTCATTCGAGCCTTTAGTTCTTGAAAGTGCTCATTTATGGTTTTCTCACTATTCTCTCCCATATTGTTCAACAACTATGATAGTTTCTTTCCTACCAGTATATCAAATCCAAAATCTTTGGCACCAATACCGGGTACTTGTTTGGTTATGTATAGCATCAGACAAACAAGCAGGTTTCCAAATCTAAATGTTCCTTTCTTTTCCCTTTTAATCTTTCCTAGATTGTCTATTAGCTCATCTTTAAGCCATTCACATATGTCTATCCTTGAATTACCATTTTCCATATCATAGGCACTCTTAATACATAGGCTAGAAACTGAGTTTAACCTATTTGCATGTGTAGCCTTATAACCTAAGATCATATTGATAAATCTGATATTTGTATCCTTTACATCTTTTACCCTTAGTGATTTTTTATCAAATGTTGCACCGGTTAGGTTTGTCACTAAGTCATTTGAGACCTTCTTAGTTTTGTCAGGTCTGTTGCTAGTGGAGGGTAACCTTGTTACTACCCTTACCGCTTCTTTTGTGATCTTGTGAATAGAGTCTAACCAGAAAAATTTACCATGTACTCTTCTTAACACAATCCTTATGATATCCTTGGGGAAATTCGGGATGCTAAGTATTTCAGCGAAACCTAGGGTTTCTACTAACTTGTGTTCAGGTTTGACATTTCCGGATTCATCACAGATTACAGTCTCATACATATTTTTAATTTCATCATCACCTAGTTCATCAATATGACAATGTATATACATTCTAGGGTCTTCAGCATATACTACTCCTTTAGGGATTTGGGAGAATGCACCTACATTGTCATCTTTCTTAGCAATTTTAGGAACAAGCTAAAAAATGGGTCTAGGTTGCTTAACAACTTCAACAATAGTAGGGTTTGCAATAAATTCAGGAGTGGATGAAGATTCCATAGCTATAAATGCCTCAATCTGCCTTAAGGATGAATACTTTGATGGATTGCTTCACTTCTTTGCTTGGAGTACCTTAGCTTAGGAATTTTCACGCTCTTAAAGATTTGAATGCTCAGTGAATGAAAAAGAGCCAAAACACTTTCTTTATAATGCTATTTTTGCCAACTACCACATTTAATGCATGCTAGTTAAGTCACAACGTAAGTCATCTACCGGTATAGAAGTAATTTCAACTTCTCACCATCAACCGAGGGAATAATAGCATGTTTTTCATTTTGTTGCTAAACCCCCAAAAGAATTTTCTTCAATTAGATGAGGAGTCTCCTACCAGTGGAGTGTTACTTTATTCTGCCGATGGAGGTCTAATCATATCGACATTCTGATCTAACTTTCTAATCCATTGTTTTGAAAATTCTTGCTTTACCTCTTCAGCTTTTTCTTTACCTTTCAAACTAGGACCTTTGTTATTTGTAGGTGATGTCTTACCTCTGCAAAATTTAGCAATATGTCTGATCTTGTTACAAGCATAACAAGTCACATTGTTCTTTTGAATAGCTTTCCCATATCCTATGTCAGTATGTGTTTTGCATTGATTAGATAAGTGCCCAAATCTTCCACAAACATAACATCTCACATTCATTCTGCAATTTTATGAATTATGACCAACTTTGTTGCATTTAGAACATTGACTGGTGGGTGTATTAGTGTTTTGATAATTTCTAGATCTACACTGATTTGTTCTATGACAATACTTGTTATAGTTAAAGCATTTTCCATTAAACTTGTAAGCAGTAGGTTGTCTTACTGGTTTCCTATGATCATGATTGTTTGTAGTACCGAAGCTTTCACCAAGTTCAAAGCCAAGGCCATTTGTATCACCATTAGGTTTCTGATTCTTCAGCATGTCACCAAGTTCTTCTGAACTTTTCTTGAATTTTTCTTTGTGATGATTTTCAGCAGTTAGTTCACTTTCCAAGATTCCTTTCTATCTTATGAGTTCAATTTTGTCATTTTGTGTGTGCATTAGATCTGTTTTCAACATATCCTTTGCATGACTATGTCTTGTATTTTCATTTCCAACATCATTTAGTCTTTTGGCCAAGTCATCTTCATTCTTCTTCCTATCTTCAATTTCTTTACAAAATCTCATAGTTATATCTTGCATCTCATTCTATGTTTTATTGATCTCTTGTCTTAGCTTGTTTACCAGATCATTAAGAGTTTCCTTTTCGCCATTCTCATTCTACATCTTTTCGCAAAGTTCTCTTATCTTATTTCTTCCAATGGTAATATTTTCTCGAAGCACTTGAATGATACCCTGAGCAGCCTTTAGATCATCTTCAAGTTTGATATTTTTCACCTTTTCTGCATCATAGTCTAAAAAAGTTGTTTTCAATTGTTCTCTAAATTTTTCCATCTCTACCGGTGACAAGATCTTCCTTAAGCTATTAGGATTTTGAAAATAGAGGACCAATCTCGGATACCGATTGTTAGGATTCCCAAAGATATTGAGAGGGGGGGTGAATCAGTATCTAACCAGTTTGTGAATTTACTTGATTTAAAACATGTAAAGCATATCAATACTGTGTACTGATAAACCAAAAATAATGTAGTAAACAAGAATAACAACAACCACATTAAAAGCACACCATAACATAGTCTTTTAATGAGGAATCGATGTGGGAAAAACCTCGGTGGGATTTGTGACCCACAATATTCACTTACTAGCCAATAAGGGAATATTATTGTTTTACAAGAGGGGCTTGCACATGCAGGAAGGCCAAGTGCCTAGAGCTCACTGCTCAATTACAAAGGAAGTCACACTGACTTACAAAATGGATTATATAAATCCAATGTCTTGTACTACTTCAAATTAGAATCCACTATGTCAAATCCAATACCGATTTTAGCTCTGCTTCATACATAAACCCTTAACCTATATTTCGCATATTAGGTCTGCATAATTTTTTCCTATCATATTATTCCTAAATGTTCTACAATGATCTCATACATATATGAGTCATATTACAACTCGCCATGTTGGCTTACAATGCTTTTACAATTAATTACAAAATATATTATTAACAAAATTCCTGTCGGCCAAAGTGTCGATATCCATCCTTTCACTGTCGGTGTTCTATGTGCCGGTCTAGAGTTTGTCATTACTGGTATTGGTATATTTGTCTTGCTCATATCATATGATTGCAAGGTTTCCATCAATGACAAAACCTTCAATCACTTACAGTTTCTCATTGGAGTGTGCATTTGTCAACAATTTCAACACTGGGTACTCTGGGTCATGGCTAAAAAAGATAGGGGAGGTGGCTATATAGGTGGTCACAAAGGAGGTAGAGGTGGAGGATGGGGCCATGGTTCTGACCATCACAATCTTTCACCACCACCCACTCATGTGAGTATTGAGCCGGATCAGTCTATTCATCACGAGCCAGAACAATCTATTCATCAGGATTCTCAGCATGTAGGAGAGCAGGTTCCTGAAAAAGAAGAGCCGAGACAAATGTTTCAAGAGGTTCTAGCTAGGTTAGGCCAAACACCTAAGTTTGAGCAGCCTATTCATGCTCAAATTGAGGAGCTGCATTAGTAGGTTCTAGAGGTAAGAGAGAGGGAGAGATCACCTAGGAGGAGGGAGATTCCAGCTAACTGAGATCCACCTTCTTTCGGTCACATAAAGGACTTGATGAGCTCCAATCCTCCTTAATTTTATGGTATGGGTGCCGATCTTGAGGAAGAGACGTAGCTCATCAATTTGGATTGGTTTTTCACTATGTTTCCATACAGTAGCAACAACAAGGCGAGATGCGCTATTATGCATCTCAATAATTTTTCTTCGATCTGGTGGAGACTAGAGGAGGAGAAGATTAGTGTATGCGTTAACACCATAACATGGGAGCTATTTTTGGAGAGATTTAGGGTAGGATTTCTCTCACCCTGGTGGAGGCAGACTTGGGTAGATGAGTTCTACACCTTGCGTCAGTATGGTATACCAGTAGACCATTATGAGCATAGGTTCTATGAGCTCAAACTATATGTCAGGATTGGTAATGATGAGGCTCTTCTTGTTCAACACTTCTTGAGAGGTTTGAATTACCGCATCAGTGGAGGAGTGAGGGTATTTGAGCCACCTTCATTTGAGATAGCCATGGCAAAAGCCAGATTGGCTGAGCTGAACCTTAGCTGTGCACTTGGTGGTCAGACTGGTGTGCACCTTCCAATGGGAATAGAGCTTGGGGGAATTAGTCCCAGTCAGGTGCACCATTTAGGACTCCTCAGGCACCTGCTAAGGGTGGACAACAGTAGCAGTAGCAACCATCGAAACCAAATCAGTTCCAAGGCCAGCAAGGTGGAAAATCTCAATATAAGAAGAATAGGAACTGGTAGAAGGGAAAACAGGGCCCTATAGGGCAGTCCTCACAAAGTGCATCTCACTCCCCTAGCCAGGGAAGTTTCCAGCATTGTAGTGGGCCGACAGATAATAGAGGAGCTTGCTTCTCTTATGGACAATTTGGTCATAGAGCCACACAGTGCCCTCAGCATTTCTACAATACTCGTAGTCAGAGGCCAGCAACATCAAAGCCTATAGTGGGAGATGCTGGGACATCCCATAGAGTGTATAGATGACCTTGGCAAAGAAGTAGAGATTGTGAGAGTTCACAGACCGATATCCCTATGTATGATTTTCACTATGCAACTTAAGTGGTGAACTATCCTAGTCATGTGGTCTCAGGAGAAGGTATATCCATGGATCCTTCAAAGATCCAAGCCATTGTTGATTGGCTAGCACCAACCAACATTTCAGAAGCTAGGAGTTTTATGGGTTTGGTCAGATATTAGTGTCGCTTTGTTGAAGGCTTTTCCCTGATAGGACACCCGATTACTTCTCTTCAAAGGAAAGGGAAGAATTTTGTTTGGTCAGAACAGTGTGAAGCAGCTTTTAGGACCTTGAAAGAACTCCTTGTCAGTGCTCTAATTTTGGCAGTTCCTGATCCATTTAGAGATTTTATGGTATGCACAGATGCCTCTTTGCAAGGTATAGGTGCAGTGCTTATGCAGGATGGACGTGTGGTTGATTATGAGTCTCAAAAACTCAAGAACTATGAGTTGAACTATCTAGTTCATCATTTAGAGTTGGTAACTATAGTTCATGCTTTGGTTAGATGACAGTGTTTCCTATTAGGGCATCAGTTTGAGCTGTATAATGATCACCGGAGTCTGCAGTATATATTCACGCAACCAAACTTGAATGCTCAACAGAGAAGATGGATGGAATTATTCTATGAGTATGATTTTGAGGTTTGTTATATTTAGGGGAAAGAGAAGGTAGTGGCAGATACTTTGAGTCGTAGGCGACATGAAGTTTCATAATTGTCCCTTGGAGTAGACTTGTGAGAGAGGATTCTTGGAGTTCTTCCTTAGGATACATTGTATCAGGATGTTAGAGCAATGATAGAGTCTGGAAGGCCTTTCGAGGGTAGATTTTATGGATATAACCTTGAGGCAGATGGAATTATTCACCACCATGGATAGATCTATGTACCTCCTTTGGAGGGTCTTTGTGTTTTGATCATGAGTGAGGCCCATTGTGCACCTAATTTGGCACATCCAGGTGTCAAGAAGATGGACGCAGATCTTAGATAGATTTATCATTGGGCTGGTATGAAACATGACATTGTTGATTTTGTGTTGAAGTGTTTAGAATGTCAGCGAGTGAAGATAGAGCATCAACACCCGATGGGGCTTTTATAGCCTAATTTGGTACCGGATTGGAAATGGGATATCATTTCCATGGATTTCATTGTTGGTTTGCCTGTCTCTTTGTGTCATCATGATGCTATCATGGTCATTGTTGATAGATTGAGTAAGGTTACTCATTTTGTTCCTATTCGATCTTCCTATATGATAGTAGTGGTGGCACGAGTCTTCTTGGAAGATGTAGTGAGATTGCATGGGATTCCGAGGTGGATCATATCTAATAGAGATCCTATCTTTACCTCAGCATTGTGAACCTCACTTTAGCATGCTTTGGGGACTCAGTTGAACTTTAGTTCATCTTATCACCTAGAGACAAATGGTTAGACAGATCAAGTGAATCAGGTGCTAGAGGACATGCTTTGCATGTATGTGATGGACTAGCAATCGTGTTGGGAGGACTTTATCTATCTAGTGGAGTTTTCTTATAATAATGTATATCATAGCTCCATAGGTATGTCCCCCTTTTAGGCATTGTATAGTCATCCTTTCCACACTCCTTTGAGTTGGGATCGGCTAGAGGATAGGGTACCTATAGGACCGGATATTCTTTGGGAGATGAATCAGCAGGTAGAGCGGATTTGTGAGCATTTGGTAGCTGCATAGGATAGGAAAAAGAAGTATGCAGATGCTCATAGGGTAGATCATCAGTTTTCTATTGGCGACCATGTATTCTTGAGAGTGCATCTGCATAAGAGTCTGATCCATTATGGAAAGGGTTCTAAGTTGGCACCTTGGTTTGTTGGACCTTTTGAGATCCTTAAGAGGATAGGACCTGTTGCCTACCATCTAGCCTTACCACTGAGTCTATCCTGCATCCATGATGTCTTTCATGTTTCAATTCTTTGACCTTATCATCCTGATGTGACACATGTTCTTGATTGGAACTCTTTGTAGGTCGAGGACAGGCAGCCTTCCATGGAGCCCGTGCACATTCTTCAGCATCAAGATTTGATCCTTAGGGGTCACATCATTGACCAAGTAGGGGTCCTATGGGACTGAAATGATGAGACCTCGATGACTTGGGAGGATGCAACGAAGATGAGAGAGTTGTATTCATATTTTTTTTAGGCTTCCAGGAGTAAGCCTAGTTTTGTGGGGAGAATGTAGTACCCCTACTCATTTGAACTCATTAGACTCATATTTTATTATTGTTTACTTTCAGTGGATACATTAGCATGATGTGTTATTCAGAATTTTATGACATTATTTCATGCTTTATCTAGATATGAGATGCATAATTTATTTGTAGTATTTCAGTACTTGTGATTTATGGCATTTTATGGATTATTACTATATATTGACACTTTACTTTATCTATGCAATGTGGAATTTTATGTTGTGTGTCTGCAAGTGTATTGGATGCAAGGGGATCATTTTCCTTCACTCATTTTGGTGAGATAGGGAACATCATGATTCTCCTTCATCAGTGTGTATGTCATCTTTTCTATATTGTATATATGCATGTATTGTTCAGTGATGCAGGATATTGTAGGTACAAGTACCGGGTAGGTATGGGGTATCATCTCCACCTAGCTTCACAGGTCTGAGCATGCCTTATATTTTCTGATGGAAGTAGAGGAGATAGTAGTTGACCCTATTTTACTCAG
The DNA here is from genome assembly GCF_030272615.1 of Cryptomeria japonica. Lineage (NCBI taxonomy): Eukaryota > Viridiplantae > Streptophyta > Pinopsida > Cupressales > Cupressaceae > Cryptomeria > Cryptomeria japonica. The sequence continues at coordinate 206,532,356 of NC_081408.1, forward strand.
TTACACTCATGGGAGTGACATCAGTTGGTCATCCTATCAGTTTGTTCGGCCTTTGTATTTTGTTGTTTGATCTTTTTATGAGTATTTGCTTGAGGTTTGCTCAGTTTGTGTGTTTAGTGGTTTTAATTAATTAATTAAATTTATGGATTCGTCTCATAGTTGGTATTCTTGGGAATTATGTATTTTATGCATTGAGATTATAAATTTAGTTAATTGAAAAGAAGTTATTAAATTAAGTTGCAAGCTGCATGATATTAGAAATATATTTTTATTTAAATTTTAGTGAAAAAATAAATTAGATTAATTTCATTTATTGTTTCCTAGAATTTTAAATAAATAAAAGAATTAATTAGAATTGAAGTATTTCTTTAATTTCTGTATTTAAAAAATTAATTAATTTGCATGAGATAAGAAAAGAAAGAAAAATGATTTTTAATTATTGCATGTTAACTTATCCCTTTGTTAGAAAATTAGAAAAGAAAATAAAATTGATTTTATTACTAAATTTAGATTTTTATTAAAAGACATTCAACCTAGAATTTTAGTTTAAAAGGGGACTAGGTCTTTATTTTAGGTATAGACAAGAAACAGGTCAGGAATTTAGGTGAAGAAATTTATTTGGAAGCTTGTTGAAGGATTGGTTCTCTTCTACAAATTTCTTCCAAGAAAGATATACTAGGTTGGTTGGCTTTTGTTGATTGTTTGTTTTAAAGAAATTATTTCTTTTTCTTCTATCTTCTGAATAATGTGTGTGTTTTGATGTTTGTCATAGCCTATCTGATTATTCTTGTTCTTGGCTAAAGTCCATTTCTGAAGTGAATTTCTAGTTTATAGAAAGAAGTTGTTTCTTGGGTGTTTGAGAAAAATTGGGAAAAGTTATGCCAAAATTTGGAAAGATTTTTATTGTGCATGAAAATTGCAAGATTTGGGGAGAAATGATATTACCAGAGAAAATATTCCCTATTGCTTGAATTTTGTTTCGATACTTGACTATGACAGTTCTTTTTAATATTGTATATCTCTGTGGAATTATTTAGTTATCATAGAAATAATTGTAATCATTAAATAAATTTATTAGGATATTAAAAGTTAAGGGAAATTGTTTTATTACATTATTTTGGAATGAAAATATGAATTAATTAATTCCCTGTAAATAATTTAATTAGAAATGAATTTTAGGTTGAAATTAGAATATACTGGTTAATATATTTAAAAAAATATATATATATACCTCAGTAGCCACTACCGCTGGTAGTACGGCTACCGTACAGTAGCAATACTACCAGTGGTAGTATGCTACCTATGGTAGCAGTGCTACTTATGGTAGCAGTGCTACTTACGGTAGCAGTGCTACTGGTGGTAGCATAGGCTATCATGCATAGCATGGGCTACCGTGTATAATTTCTTCCCTGGGTTTTCTCGTGCAGACCGAAATTTAATATTTCAAATTTTCGTGTAGGGTTGTTAAAAGTTGATTTTGTTTAAATAAAATAAAATATATGATATATGTATATATATATATATATGTATATATATATATATATATATATATATATATTCATATTTAGGTTTATTCAATTGTGGGTATTATGTTACTTTAGTATTATTTTAATACTGTGAAAATTTATTTATGAGTTGACATATATAATGTATATATATAATTAATTTAAAATCTGGGTGTTTTTCAAAAAAACTTGTAATTGTTAGATTTAATATTTATTAGGAGATTAATTTTTGTGTGATTGATTTAAAACCTTATTGGACATATGACAAGATTGATTTCTTTGTATTAAAATGGTTGTAATTTCTTATTATCTGAAAAATCTTTATTTGCATGTTATTTATGCTTTTGGCTATTGTAAAAAAAGATTGTCGGTATTATGATCTTGTGTAAATGGTGTTTTTAGTCAATCTTAATTCCACTGTAGTTCTGGTTGAGTTGTCATCATGTCACATGTTATTATGTCTCCTTGGTCAGGTGTTGTTGTATAACCTTATTGATGTGAAGCCATTGTGTGTTTTGTCCAAATGGTCAATCTTGGGTTAGTGAATGTGTATCCTTCACCTGTGGTTTGTTAGGATTAGTTATGACTATCTGTTTCACCATAGAGTTTTTGTAGAAAGACCTTTCCTCTTAGTGTCCTATGAGAGAGAGTGGCTTTTGAGCAGGGGCCGTGTCCAAAGTGGATGACAGGATAACTCGTCAAAAGTCTGTTAAAAAGTGATAACCTAATAATTAATTTGGGGGTGGGTGGAGTAAATATTAATTAAGATAATGTACCTCATGCATAGGTGAGTGTTAGTATGGGGCTCATAATGTTGCGAGAAGGCCTGGAATGGAAAACTTACCACCTTGTCTTGATGAAAGGATTGGTAGGGTCCACATGAGACTTAGTGGAACCAAAGGTTCGGGAGAGGTTACCAGGATAGTGAGCCGGGACCTATAGAGGCTATACCATGGTATCCATCTTAAGCTATGCAATGACACTCTCTCCTTAGATTCACTAGTGTTTATGATTCGAGTCACATATATGTTTGCAGTCGTGTAGTTCTTTCGTACTTGTCTTATTTTGCTTGCTTGAGAGTTTTCTACTATCTCTTAGCATGGTCGGGTCGCCCCATTTCAGGATCACATGGTTGGGTGGTACTGCCACTTTCCATTGGATGTTCTGGATTGTATCTTTAGGCAAGGAAAGGCTTCCAATGTGTTTCTTGGTTCGTGCTTCATGTACCAACTCATGTTCAGGATCATTGTTCAGTTGAGACCTTGTGGTCATTATATCAGACTTTTATGTAATTTTGATATTGTAACTTTGGATTCTGTGGTATTTTTGAAAGCCATGTATTTATGGATATTGTGATATTATGTCAATAGAATGTATGTTAAATTTAGTTGCTTTGATCTTATGTATAAATGATTTATGGATAAATTGAATGCATGAAATACTTTGATTCTTTCATTTTGGAATTTAGATGTATGTGTAGTTTTAATCATAAGCATTTAATTTACCTAATTAAATGGACAATTGGATTAACCGTGGTGTTAGTATAATCTGCAAATTAATCTTCATTGGTAACCCTTAGGAAATCATGTGTTAGATTCTTGCTATGTTATTAAACGTGCAATTATTATAATTAATGCACTTAATCTTTTAAAAAAATTATTTCACCCTTTAGTTGCCTAGTTGTGTTGTTTTCCTTTAGGTTTCCTGGCGGGGCATTACATTTGGTATCAGAGCCCAAGTTTCAACAATGGGTACTCTGGGTCATGGCTAGGAAAGCTAGGGGAGGTGGCCATACAGGCGGTCGCAAAGAAGGCAGAGGTGGAGGACAGGGTCATGGTTTTGACCGTCACAGTCCTTCACCACCACCCACTCATGTGAGTGTTGAGCAGGATGAGTCTGTTCATCAAGATTCTCAGCATGCAGGAGAGCAGGTTCTCGAACAGGAAGAGCTGAGATAGATGTTTTAGGAGGTTCTAGCTAGGTTAGGCCAAAAGCCTGAGTTTGAGTAGCCTATTCATGCTCAGGTTGAGGAGCCTCATCAATAAGTTCTAGAGGTAAGAGAGAGGGAGAGATCACCCAGGAGGAGGGAGATTCCAGCTGACTGAGATCCACCTTCTTTGGGTCACATAAAGGACTTGATGAGTTCTAGGCCTCCTTACTTTGATGGTATGGGTACTAGTCTCGAGGAAGACACCTGGCTCATCAGTTTGGATGGGTGTTTCGCTCTATTTCCATATAGTAGAAACACCAAGTGATATGCGCTATTATGCATCTCAATAATTTTACTTTTATCTAGTGGAGACTAGAGGAGGAGAAGATCGGTGTATGCATTAACACCATAACATGGGAGCTACTTTGAAGAGATTTAGGGCACGATTTCTCTCACCCCAGTGGAGGCAGACTCAGGCAGAAGAGTTCTATGCCTTGCATCAGTATGGTATGATAGTAGACCAGTATGAGCATAGGTTCTATGAGCTCAAATAGTATGCTAGGATTGGTAATGACAAGGCTATGCTTGTTCACCACTTCTTGAGAGATTTGAATGACTGCAACAGTGGAGGAGTGAGGGTATTTGAGCGACCTTCAGTTGAGATAGCCGTGGCAAAAGTCAGATTGGTTGAGCTAAACCTTAGCCATGCACTTGGTTGTTAGACTGGTGTGCAGATAGGGAGTGTACCTTCTAGTGGGAATAGAGATCGGGGAGATCAATCCCAGTCAGTTGCACTGTTTAGGACTCCTTAGGCACCCACTAAGGGTGGATAGCAGTAGCAATAGCAACAACCATAAAAAATAAAACAATTCCAGGGCCAACAAGGTGGCAACTCTAAATATAAGAAGAACAAGAACTGGTAGAAAGGTAAATAGGGTTGTACAGGGTATTCCTCGTAGAGTGCATCTCATGCCCCTATCCAAGGAAGTTTCTAGCAGTCTAGTGGGCCGATAGATAGAGGAGCTTGCTTCTCTTGTGGACAGTTTGGTCATAGAGCCACGTAGTGCCCTCGACATTTCCATAATATAGGTAGTCAGAGGCCACCAACATCATAGCCTACAGTGGGAGATGTTGGGAGATCCCATAGAGTGTTTGCAGTGGTAGATGACCACCAAGCTGATCATCAGGGTACAATTATTGAGGGAGTAGGTATGTTGCATGGAATCCCTATCTTTGTACTTTTTGATTCTGATGCTTTAGATTCTTTCATTTCTTCATCCATTGTGGAGTGGTGCAGACTCATGTCTGCTAAGCAAGTAGATAGGTGGCAAGTAGAGTTGGCTACAGGCGTCCATGTTTCTATAGATGCTTTCATCCCCAGTTGTAAGTTAGACCTAAGAACCATAGTTACTTCAGTTGACCTTCAAGTTATTCCTTTAGGTTATTTTGGAGCAGTGTTGGGGATGTATTGGCTATCATCTCACAGTGCTCGCGTAGACTGTCGCAAGAAGATAGTAGAGTGTATAGATGACCTTGGTAGAGAAGTGGAGGTTGTGGGAGTTCAGAGACCGATATCCCTACATATGATTTCCACTATGCAACTTAAGCACTGCATGCGTAGAGGGTGTCAGCTTTTTGCAGTTACTCTTCAGGATTTGGATGAGTCAGAGAGTCAAGAAATCACTCTTGATAGTCACCCTATTCTTAGAGAGTATGCTGATATGTTTCCATTGGATATTCCTGGTATGCCTCTGAAGTGAGACATAGACTTTCACGTTGATTTGGTTCCTGGTGCAGAACCAATTTCGAGAGCTCCATATCAGATGACTACTTAGGAGTTGAGTGAGTTGAAGTTGCAGATAGAAGAATTGTTGGCCAAGGGATTCATTCATCCTAGTGTTTCCCCTTGGAGTGCATCTGTTATCTTTGTTAAGAAGAAAGATGGTTCTCTTCTATTATGCATTGATTACCGACAGTTGAACAAGGTAACCATCCGAAATAGATATCCATTGCCTCATATAGATGACCTTTTAATTCAAGTTAAGGGAGCCAAGGGTTTCTCTAAGATTGACCTGAAGTCTGGATACCATCAGTTGCACATTTAGGATGCAGACATCCATAAGACATCGTTTCATAGTTATTATGGTCACTATGAGTTCACAGTTGTATCATTTGGGTTGATGAATGCACCTTTAGTTTTCATGAGCCTAATGAATGGGGTTTTTCACACCTACCTTGATCATTTTGTCATTGTATTCTTGGATGACATTTTGATTTATTCTATATCTATGGAGGAGCATGAGGGTCACTTACGTCAGGTATTGCAGTGCTTGAGGGAGAATCAGCTATATGCCAATTTGGCAAAGTGTGATTTCTTCCAGTTTGAGGTGAACTATCTTGGTCATGTGGTCTCAGGAGAAGGTATATTCGTGGATCCTTCAAAGATCCAAGCCATTGTTGATGTTGTTCGAAATCGCCACACAAACTAGTATGCACAAGCAATGAACTAGACGCCACACTCATCATACTGACATGCAAATCCAAGGAGAAATACAAGAGTTGACCATGAAGGATTCACCAGAATCACCAACATGAAAGGAAGACATTCGATGAGGCATTTCTTTGTAGGACCAAGGAAACCCAACCAATATGTTTCTAACTTTCATGGTTATTTTTACTTGTGTAACAAATTGGGGCATAGAATAGATGACTGTAGATTAACCAATAAGCCCTTAATGAGTTATGAAAGTAGAAATCCATTTAATGCACTCTGGAATATGAATATTGTCTTCTATCAGTGCAATGGATATGGTCATAGGAGTTTTGAATGTAGGAAGAATAAACCAGTGCCCCACAATAATTTTAAGGATTTATCTTTAGATGAAAATGTGAAATGTTATAACTATCAAGAGTTTGGACAAATAGCATGTTTTTGTAAAAATGGGAAAATCAAGAAGAAGAAGACAAATCATGATCAAGAACTGGTAGTTGAATCTGAGTACAAAATTATAGTTGACAAGAAGAAGGAAACCAAACAAGTATGGGTTGAGAAAGAAAAGGAAAAGGTTGAATCAAGTCTGATAGTGTAGACTGCCTTACATGTTGAAAGGAAAAATCTATAGGTTGTAGATAGTGGTTTCTCCAACCACATGACTGGTGAAAAAACAGAAATTCATTAAACTTGAAGATTGGAATGGTGGTTCAGTAAAATTTGGAGATAAATCATCCATCAAAATAAAGGGAAAATTTACTCTAAGTATTGATGGAAAATTCAAGGCACATGATGCATATTATGTTGAAGGCCTAAAGCACAATCTGTTGAGTGTGAGTCAGATGTGTGTCAAAGGTTATACATTCACCTTTGACTCAACTGGTTGCCAAATAAAGAAAGATAATACCGGTTAGGTTGTGGTAGAAGGAAAGAGGATAGATGGAAATATTTACAATCTGAAGGAATGCTATGAGTCCCAATGCATTATAGTACATGTTGATGAAAGCTGGTTGTGGCACAAAAGATTAGGCCACATAAAATTTGATAACTTAGTTATAGTCAGTAGAAAGAGGTGTGCTAGGAATAATCTGTTGGCATTATGTGAACCGGTATAAGGACATAATGATATTTTATGTTGTCATTGATGTCAATATGTGATATAAAGTGAACGGGCATATGTGATATGTGAGAAGAGAGAACCGACATATGTGTGAACCAGTATATATGCCAAAGTGAAGCAGTGTATTTGCTCAAGGTGAACCGGCATGTAGCTATGGGAACCAGTACATGGAAGCATTATATGGCTACAGGTTGGTAGGTAGTTTCCACTTCAGAATTTCTACTTGGAGTACCTGAAGCCTATGTGACTCAATCGGTGATCTTTGTGTGATGAGTTAGCAGTATAATGGAGAACAGGTCATGTTGCCACATAAGCTTTGTGCACATGAAGGATCTTGCATGAAGAAGACTATTCTTATGTACCTTGGGAATGTGCGAAGTTTGTCAAATGGTGATAATGCGTGATGGGTTATCAACCACCATGAAATTGGTGGATAATGGATGATGGAGAATATCTTGAGATAGATTCAAGATTATTGCATTTAATGCAGTATGATTCAACGGTCAGGATTGAATCGCTTGAATTGCTTAACCAAAGGTTGTTGGCAAAAGTTGTGTGTGTATCCAAGGGAAGTGATATGTGATTCTTGCCAACCAAAGGAGAGGAGAGATACTTGCAAAGTGAATGTGCAGAAGGTGAAGAGGAGCCAAAACGGATCTGCATTAGCATTGAGTGCTATTACTAGATCATTGTAATTACTATTGTTCTTTAACCACTTCAACAGTTGTCAAATCCCTTAACAGGGTAGCCTTAACTGGCTTGATACAAATCCCTTAATAGGGTAGCTTTAACCAGCTTGATTCAAATTCCTTAACAGGGTAACTCGAAGTTAATGAGTTCTAGGAAGCTATGGAGCTCTGGAGATCATTTAGCTATTGAGTTATTGAAATCCTCTAACAAGTTAACCCTAACCGGGTTTAACGCTTAACCGGGTATTGTAGCCATCCCTTAACCGGGTGATCCCTAACAGGATTTGTTCCTAGCAGAACCTATTATAATGTCTTTAACCAGACAAGGCTCCTAACAGAGCGGACTCCTAAGGAGTTCAAAAGCAAATTGTGGGGATTCATCCTCACTGTGGTTTTTCCCAGTTGGGTTTCCACATGAAAAATATGTCTGTCATGTGTGATGCTTTTATCTTGTGATGCTTTGTTATTTCCTGTTGAGCATATGATGGTTCTATGTTTTATGCCTATCTATAAAATATATTGAACTAACTGTTGTGAAGATCAGATGATAGTTTACCTATTCATGCATGAGGGTGTAATAGTACTATAGTATTGAGCTAAGAGGAAAGCTTAGTGAGTGACTGGTTTATGATTGTTTTAGTTATTCTAGGTCTTACTAGTTGCACTCTATTTCAACTAGTATCACTGCTTGCCAGTCATTTGGAGTATTTGTTGTCAAACCAATTTTGGACTTTATTTTTGTTTGTACTGATTCACCCCCCGCCCCTCTCAGTACTGGTTTGGTACTATTGGTTCATCATTGAGTTATCAATTGGTAGCAGAGCTCTAGGTCCTCTATGTTGTAAGCTTAACTGCTTGAGGTAAAGATCCCACTCAAATGATGAAGAGGGAAGGTCCAAAGTTTAACAGGGAAAATTTTGGTATATGGAAAGATAAGATGAAGATATTCATTAGAAGCATGGGTGCTCAACACTGGAGTTATGTTGAGAATGTCAATGTTGTCCCTACCGGTACTCTCACCGATGACCAAAATAGAGAAATACAAGAAAATGGGCAAGTCATGGAAGCCCTCATTAGTAGTCTATCTTACATTGTGTTTATTGATGTTCAGGACAAGGTAAATCCCAAAGAGGTATGGGATGCTCTTGAAAATATCTATGGTGGTGATGAACATGTGAAATAGGATAAGGAAGAAAGCTTGAGAGGGAAGTTTGAAGATATGTGGATGGTTTAAGCTGAGACCATTCAGCAGTATGGAATAAGAATCAAAATAGTTGTTGGAGAAAGATTCCACTATGGTAAGCAAAGTCCTGAGATCCCTATTGCCAGTCTATGCAATAAGGGTTGCTGCTATTAAGGAGCTGAGATCAATAGACAATTCTAAAGTATCGTTGGATTCCATCATAGCCCAGCTGACAACCAATGAGCTAAATAGTTTTGATGGCAGTGTTCAAAAGACCGAATCAACATTTAAAGCCTCTGCTATACCGTCTAGAAAAGGAAAAGAAGCTAGCACTAGTGGTGAACCTAGTTAGAGCAGAGAAATGAATGATGAGGAGATTTTGATGGCATTTGAAGCTCTCCTTGCCAGGAAGCTTCCTAAAGGAATCGGTAAATACAAAGGTAAGCTACCTTTGAAATGCTTTTCTTGTAACTAGATAGGACATATTGCTATAAACTATCCTAATGGTGATAACAAGGACAAACCAGAAAGGTTTAGGAAATTCAAAGGAGGAAACCGGAGAAACTGTTTTATGGTAGTTGATGAAGGTGTCACAGATGAGGAATCAGAAGATGAAGAGAATGAAGACATTGTGTTTGTTGCTGTAAAGGAAGATGTGGCAGACAAGAAGGCTCTTGTCTCCCAGTTTGATAAATCCAATGAGTGGATCATTGACAGTGGCTATTCTCACCATATGACAGGTGACCAGAGAAAGTTTCTATCCTTGGAGGAGTATGATGGTGTTGTGGTTCACTTTGGCAATGATTCACCATGCATGGTCAAAGCTAGAGGGTCCATCTCTGTGAATGGAAAGAGAAGTGCTGACAAAGTGTACAGGGTTGATGGTCTCAGACACAACCTTCTAAGTGTTGCCCAGCTAAATGACAATGGCCTCACTCTAGAATTCAAGAATGGAGTTTACAGAAGAAAAGGAAACGATGGTAAATTGGTGGCGACCAGCATGCAGACCAAAGGTAACCTATTTCATCTGAATGCAAATATAAGTACATGTCTTATGGCTAAGCTTGATGATAGCTGGATATGGCATAGGAGACTCTACCATGTAAACTTTGATAACATTGTAAAGGCTAGTAAGATCAAGGTAGTTAGAGGGTTGCCGGTGCTAAGCAAACCGAATAATACCTTGTGCAAAGAGTGTCAATTGGGGAAAATGTCTTCCTCAACCTTTAAAGGTAAATCTTTCACTACTGACAACTTGCTTGATCTTGTGCATACTGATTTGTGTGGTCCTATGAAAACTAGAAGTGTGCATGGTGATAGGTACTTCATGATTCTCACTAATGACTGCTCAAGAATGATGTGGGTCACATTCTTGAAAGACAAGTCCAAAGATTTTGTGAAATTCAAAGCTTTCAGAGCATTAGTGGAGAATGAAAGTGGTAAAAGGATCTAGGGTCTTAGAACTAATCAAGGAGCGGAATTCACTTCTAGTGAATTCAACAAGTATTGTGAAGAATTTGGCATCAAGAGGCAACTGTCTGCCCCCCGGACTCCACAACAGAATGGCCTAGTAGGGAGGAATAACCGGACTATATTTGAAGTAGCTAGAACCATGTTGATTCAAGGAAAGGTAGCTCACACCTTTTGGAGAGAAGCGGTGAGCACTGCAGTCTACACTATGAACCGGGTACTCATCAAGAAAGGTAAGGACAAAACTCCTCATGAGTATTAGACTGGTAAGACACAAGTGGTTATCTACTTTAGGGTATTTGGTAGCAAATGTTACATCAAGAGGAGTAAATATCAGGGAAAATTTGAAGCTAAATGTGATGAGGGAGCATTCCTAGGATATTCCACCAAGAGTAAAGCTTTCAAGTGTTACAACAATATCACTTAGAGAATTATGCAAAGTATCAATGTAAGAGTTGATGAATTCTGAGAAAACTGAGGAAACTGGTAGTGAGCAAGCTATAAATGAACTGGTTGCAACCTTCTGGGAACTGGTTGTTAGTCAACCGAGTACCAGTAATAGTGTTCCTAAACCAGTAAATGCTGATAGTGATGAAGATGAGGATGAAGAGGAAAAGCAAGAAGAACCGGTCAAGACCATTCCTCAGTATGTCAAGTTGAATCATGATCCTAAGTAGATCATATGAGATAAGAATGTAGGAATCCTTACAAGGAGAAAGATCAGAGAAAACTCATGTATGATCTCTGAATTTAAGCCTAAATCATTCAAAGAGGCCCATAAAGATGAAGACTAGATCAAGGCAATGGAAGAGGAACTTGATCAGATGGAGAAAAATGGTACATGGTCCTTGGTACCCAGACCGGAGCATAAAAATATCATTGGCACCAAATGGGTGGTCAGAAACAAGTAGAATGAGGATGGCACAGTGATTAGGAATAAAGCCAGATTGGTGTGCAAAGGATATGCTCAAGAAGAAGGAGAAGACTATGGAGAAACCTTTTCTCCTGTAGCCAGATTGGAGGGAGTTCATATTCTTCTTGCATATACATCTTTTAAAAGGTTCAAAGTATATCAAATGGATGTAAAATCTGCATTCCTAAATGGTGTACTTGAAGAGTAGGTATATATAGAGCAACCAGATGGGTTTTCCCTATCTGAAGACAGTGATATGGTGTGCAGGATACATAAAGCCTTATATGGTCTAAAGCAAGCAACTAGGGCATGGTATGAGCACCTACATTCCCATCTTGTGAAGATTGGATTTGAGAGAACAAGTGAAGATAGAAATATCTAATTGAAGTTTGAAGGAGATCAGATCCTGATCTATGAGGTTTTTGTTGATGACATTATCTTTGGTGGAGATGACAAGATGAGTCATGAGTTTGCTGATGAGATGAAGAAAGAGTTTGAGATGTCACTCATAGGGGAGATTAAGTTCTTAATTGGACTGTAGATCCAACAAATGAAAGATGGAATCTTTATCACTCAGTCCAAATATGTCAAAGAGGGGTTGAAGACCTTTGGCATGGAAGATAGCAAACTGGTTGGTACATTGATGGTGACCGGTTGCAAATTGACAATAGAGGATGATTCTGCATTAGTTGATGAGAAGGAATACCGATCAATGATTGGTAAGTTACATTATGTAGTGCATAGTAGACCGGATATTGCACATGCAGTTGGTATTACTGCAATGTTCCAAAAAAGTCCAAGAGAATCCCACTAGGTTGCAGTCAAGCAGATTCTTAGGTATCTGAAGGGAATAGTTGACTATAGATTATGGTACCCATACAGCAATGATTTCATTTTGAAAGTATTCATAGACACTGATTGGGCAGGTAATGTGGATGACCAAAAAAGCACAACTGGTGGTGCACTATTTCTCGGTGGTAGACTAGTCTCATGGATGAGTAAAAAGCAAAGTTGTATCTATCAGTCTACAGTAGAAGCAGAGTATGTTTCAGCTTTCATGAACTATACTCAGACAATCTGGATGAAGCATGTTTTAAATGGCTTCAAAATCTCTATATCTAAACTGGTAAGTATATTCTATTATAACACAAGTGCTATCAATATCTCAAAGAATCTAGTTTTACATTCTAGAACCAAGCATTTTGAGCTTAAGTATCATTTCTTGAGGGAAAAGGTTTAGAATAAAGAGATTGCACTAGAACATGTTTCTAGTAAGGAGCAGTTAGCAGACATATTCACCAAGCCTCTCCCAAAGACTACATTTGTGCATTTAAAAAGTGAATTGGGGGTACTACCCCTTCAGGAGGTGAACTAAAAGTATTTGTTCCATATCACTCAGGTATTGCATAGTCAAATTTTTTTATTGATTGATGTGTTGAAGGATGCTACTCCTCAGGGGGAGTAGCATAATGGAACAGGGATGCTTGTGCCTCCACTTTGGCATTGTTGTCAAAGGGGGAGAAGGAGTGAAGCAAAAAAGATATCTACAGAAAATGGGGGAGAAGAAGTGAAGTGCGGAGAGATATCTTTGTAAATTGCCATCAATGCCAAAGGGGGAGATTGTTGGCATTATGTGAACCGGTATAAGGACATAATGATATTGTATGTTTTCATTGATGTCAATATGTGATATAAAGTGAACTGACATATGTGATATGTGAGAAGAGAGAACCAACATATTTGTGAACCAGTATATATGCCAAAGTGAAGTGGTGTATTTGCTCAAGGTGAACCAGCATGTAGTAATGGGAACTAGTACATGGAAGCATTGTATGGCTACTGGTTGGTAGGTAGTTTCCACTTCAGGATTTCTAGTTGGAGTACCTCAAGCCTATGTGACTGAATCGGTGATCTTTGTGTGATGAGTTAGCAGTATAATGGAGAACAGGTCATGTTGCCACGTAAGCTCTGTGCGTGTGAAGGATCTTGCATGGAGAAGACTATTCCTATCTACCTCAGGAATGTATGAAGTTTGTCAAATGGTGATAACGCGTAATGGGTTATCAGCCACCATGAAATTGGTGGATAATGGATGATGGAGAATGTCTTGAGATTGATTCAAGACTATTGCATTTAATGCAGTACGATTCAATGGTTAGGATTGTACCACTTGAATTGCTTAACCTAATAGGTTTAGGGTTTAGGGTTTTTGCTACCGACCTATCTGTTTCCTATAAGGTCGATGTTGTGATTCTTGCCAGACCAAAGGAGAGGAGAGATACCTACAAAGTGAATGTGTAGAAGGTGAAGAGGAGCCAAAACGGATCTGCATTAGCATTGAGTGCTATTACTAGATCATTGTAATTCCTGTTGATCTTTAACCACTTCAACAGTTGTCAAATCCCTTAACAAGGTAGCCTTAACTAGCTTGATACAAATCCCTTAACAAGGTAGCTTTAACCGGCTTGATTCAAATCCCTTAATAGGGTAACTTGAAGTTAATGAGTTCTGGGAAGCTATAAAGCTCTGGAGATCCTTTATCTATTGAGTTCTTGAAATCCTCTAACAAGGTAACTCCAACCGAGTTTAACCCTTAACCGGGTGATCCCTAATAGGATCGGTTCCTAGCAGAACCTATTGTATTGTCTTTAACCAAACAAGGCTCCTAACAGAGCAAACTCGTAAAGAGTTCAAAAGTAGATTATGGGTATTCATCCCCACCGTGGTTTTTCCCAGTTGGGTTTCCACGTGAAAAATATGTGTGTCATGTGTGATGCTTTTATCTTGTGATGCTTTGTTATTTCCTATTGAGCATATGATGGTTCTGTGTTTTATGCCTATCTATAAAACATATTGAACTAGCTATTGTGAATATTAGATGATAGTTTACCTATTCATGCATGAGGGTGTAATGGTACTATAGTATTGAGCTAAGAGGAAAGCTTAGTGAGTGACCGGTTTATGATTGTTTTAGTTATTCTGGGTCTTACCGGTTGCAGTCTGTTTTAACTAGTATCACTGCTTGCTAGTCATTTGGAGTATTTGCTGTCAAACCAATTTTGGACTATATTTTTCTTTGTATTGATTCACCCCCCCCTCTCAGTACCGGTTTGGTACTATTGGTTCATCATTGAGTTATCATAATCTACCCATCATCAAACTGGTAAGTACATTTTGTGATGAATGTATGAAAGGAAAGCAAACTAAAGTGAGTTTCAGGACAAAAGAGCACAACACCTCCAGACCACTTGATATTGTGCATACAAATCTATGTGGTCCAACTAGGACAAGAGATATTGTCAGTGAAAGATATTTTCTGCTCTCTATTGATGATTACTCAAGAATGAATTGGGTCACCTTCCTGCAAGATAAGTCACAAGCATTTAACAGATTTAAGATCTTTAGGAATATGGTGGAGAAAGAAAGTGGGTGCAAGTTAAAATGTCTAAGATTAGATTGGGGTGGAGAGTTCACATCAAATGAGTTTGAAGATTACTATGAAAAACATGGAATTAGAAGGCAATATTCAGCCCCTAGGACACCTTAGCAAAATGGTGTGGTAGAAAGACAAAATAGGACATTTAAGGAGATGGCCAAAACCATGTTAAATGAGGCTAGGCTATTAGACACATATTAGAAGAAAGTTGTTCATACTTCTGCATATACTTTGAACCAGGTTCAATTAAGAATAAACAATAGAATGACACCTTATGAGTTGTGGTATGACCAAAATCCATCAATCAAATACTTCAAAGTATTTGGAAGAGAGTTCTTTATCAAGAGAGATATGGATGGTCTATGAGGTTTCAACTCCAGCAGTGATGAAGGAATCTTCCTTGGTTACTCATCAAACAACAAGGCCTACAAATGACACAACAAAAGAATAAGAAGAGTAATTGAGAGTGTGCATGTAAAATTTGGTGAGGATATGCACAAAGGAAGCCAACCACAGGTTAACCAGTATGATGATTTTGGTGTTGAAGGTGATGAAGCTCAGTCAGACAATGAACTAGAAGAAGCATCCAAGAAGGATCCCAACCAGTATGTGCAGCTAAATCACCCAGAAGAGAAAATTATGAGAAATAAGAGTGATGGTGTGTAGACTAGAAGAAGACTTGCCTAGAATGATGAACAAGTCAACCTCTACCTCATGACTAAAGTAGAAAATAAAACATTCAATGTGGCCAACAAAAGACAAGAATGGATGAATTCCATTGAAGAAGAACTGCAACAAATTGAGAAGAACAAGACTTGGGAATTAGTCCCTAGACCAGAAGACAAGAACATCATTAGCACTAAATGGGTCTACCGAAATAAGATGATTGAAGAAGGTAAAATTGTTAGGCATAAAGCTAGACTAGTGTGCAAAGGATACTCTCAGGTAGAAGGAATTGACTTTGAAGAAACATTTGCACCGGTAGTTAGATTAGAAGCAACTAGAATGTACCTAGCTTTCTCTACCTACAAGGGTTATAAAGTATATCAAATGGATGTAAAATTTGCCTTCCTAAATGGAAATTTGGAAGAAGAAGTGTACATGGAGCAATCAGAAGGGTTTATATTGCATGATGATGAAACATATGTGTGTCGGTTGAAGAAGGCCTTGCATGGTCTAAAGAAAGCTCCTAGAACATGGTATTCAAGATTAGATCAGTACCTGAAGGAGCAGGGATTCAAAAAGAGGAGTCCTGACATCAATTTGTTCATAAAGAAAGATGGAAACCACATGATCACTATGGTTGTGTATGTAGATGACATTATATTTGGAGGCAATAAGGATACCCTCTGCAAAGAATTTGCTGATCAGATGCGGATAGAATTTGAGATGTCAATGCTTGGTGAATTGGCATACTTCCTTAGTTTGCAAATATCACTACAAGATAAGGGAATATTTATCTCACAAATCAAGTATGCAAAGGAAATGTTGAAGAAATTCCAACTGGAGGATTGTAAACCTATAAGTACCCCCACAATGACCGAAAGTAAATTGAGAAATACTAATGAATCATTGGTGGTGGATCATATTTTGTATAGATCCATGATAGGTGGTCTATTGTATCTAACTACCTCTAGATCAGATACAATACAGGCAGTATGCATGGTGGCCAGATTTCATGCTGGACCTAAACAGTCACATATGAATGTTGTGAGCAGAATCTTCAGGTACCTATAATGGACACTCAGTCATGGGTTGTGGTACCCTAAACAAGGGGAATTCATCTTGGAAGCATACACTGATGTTGATTCAGCAGGTTATGTTGATGATCAGAACAACACAAGTGGTGGTGCATTCTTCCTCGAGGACCCATTGGTCTCATGGAATAGAAAGTAATAGGACTCAGTATCTCTATCAACTGCTAAAGAAGAATACATTGATATTGCTACATGTTTCTCTTAGGTGCTTTGGATGAAGCGGACCCTCAAGGACATCTAGGTGGAAATCACTAATCCTATTCTCATCTGGTGTGATAACTTGAGTGCAATCAACATAGAAAAGAATCTGGTGATGCATTCCAGAACAAAGCATATTGCTATGAAGTATCATTTTCTTAAAGAAAAGGTTGAAGGATAGGAGGTAAGAATGGATTATGTCCCTATTGGAGAACAAGTAGTAGACATTATTACCATTACTGGTAAGAACCTTTGAGTACCTCTAACACAAGTTGGGAGTTGTTTCATCTGCCTTATGCACTTGAGTATGGAGGAATTTATCTAGTTCAGGGGGAGTGTACAATACCCTTTGTCATTGTGTCAAAGGGGGCGAAAAATATCACTATGAAGTGTCTTGCGGTAAGTTGACATCAATGCCAAAGGGAGAGATGGTTGGCAATTTGGCATTAAGTTGTCATTGATGTCAACCGGTTTGGCAAGGTCACCGGTAAGTTAGATATGGTGACCAATATGATGGAAATACACATGAGAGTGAGAAGACAGAAGGAAGGCTACTACTACACAAGACTTTGGTAATGTACTAGTAAAGATGGCTTACCAGTGAGGCATAAACTGAGATGAAGTTTGTGTGTGTATTATGAAGGCACAAGAACCCATGACAAGAACAGAGAAGAGGTTGATGGTCATACCTGTATCATAAACCAAACCGGTAATCAACCTAGGTAGACAAAGTATGACAAACCGACATAGGAATTCAAGCAAGGGTGGATGTCAAAAAGCATGATAGTTGGATGCCGGTGGAGGTACCACACAGATCGGTGGAGTGTGCATCGAGGTAACAAATCTACAAGTAGGTCAATTTTATGAGGAACCCACAAGTCAAGGAGGATGCCAAAATATTGCGGATTGAGGAAGGCAAGATGGAAAATCAATCGCACTAATCTCGCAAGAAGATTTGATCTTTGTACCTATTACATGAAGGAAATAGTAAAGCCATTAATGGCCAGTGGCAGAGAAAATTAGAAAAAGCATGATGCAGAACTCTAGATTTAGAAAACGCACATTGGAATGTGAAGTTCACTTGGTGATTGAACGTTGTCATAAAGATCATATCTCTATAAAGAAGATCATATCAGAGGGGATTCAGATTGAGTTGGAAAAGGAAAACCTAACATGATAGTGTTTGATTGCATTCTTGGTGGGAAACCATGAATATAAATACATGAGCTCAAAACAAAGAAGGATAATGATTGTAGAGAAGAAAAAGGGAAAAGATAGCTTGAGTGCAGAGAAGGATCATTTTTCCTTATAATTCATTCTAAGAAAGTTGCAAAGTGAGTGAGCAAGCAAACTGGTGAGAGGGCTTAATCGACACTGATTGAGTACCCATATAATTGTAGTAGGTCCAATAGTTAAGAAAACCAGTGAGGTGTGGTAGAGAAATAAAACATCCAAGTGTGACACAGTAAGTTGTGTATGTGTGTGTGTGTGTGAGAGAGAGAGAGAGAGAGAGGCCAAGAATCGGAGAGAGTGATCTCACAATCGGTAGTGTGAGATCCAGTGAAGAAGAAAAGACTGTCAACTGGCAGTAAGCTATTTAATCAAGAGTTGTAGAATTCATTTGCAACAAGAAGCCATAACTATATCAAAATTGTATTTCAATATACATCACCAAGTTGGGGCTTGGTTCTCCTTGGGTTGGTGCCCTAAATCTTTGTACTCTAGTGTTTTACTTGTGAGACTAGATTGGATCAGTAGTCTTCAGCAGCGCTTCTCGCTAAGGTTTTTCCCATTTTGGGTTTTCCTTGTATATATGGTGTTGTGGGTTGCATTTGTGTGATTATTCTCTTTGGTTTCCTTCTTACTTTACCGGTTTTATTGTTTAGTGCTTAAGATAATAACCATTAATTTGAAGTTGCTTTTGAAGTCAAAATGTTTAGGAACCACTGATTCAACCCACTCTCAGTGGTACTTTATGTTCAACAAAGAGATTGTTATATCTTTTTGTGAAATGTTGGAATCATATTTAAGATCAATCATGCTATTGAGGTTATGGGTTTCATTTTGGATTGTTGTATAAGATTAATAGATTATGGCATTATTGAATTAGACATGATTGTGGTTCAATTTTGGTATGGAATCTTTGAAATATTACATCATATGACTCTTATTAGATGATTTGTTATTGATGTTTTTACCCTATGTTTTAGGAACGTAATAGGGGGAGTGGCTTCTAAGTGGGTTTCAAGGTCTAGAGAGGGACTATAAGGTAATCTCATTGGAGTTTTTCTGTAAGGAAGTGGAAATGTTAATTAATTGATTTAGGCGTTTGTGTAGATTTCACATTAACAAGATAAGAAAAATGTTTGGAGCCTCACTCATGGCGTAGATTGCTAGTTCAGGCTCATGATGAGTTTAGAAGGCCTTGATGGCATGAATAAACTCTCTTGTCCACTCAAAGGCTAAACTGGTTTTGTATGGGTATCACTTGGGCACTTTGGTCTAGAGACAGACTACCAGGGAAACCCTATCGATGGGCATTGGGGTCTGAGACTACCTAGAAAACCCTTATTTATGGAATGTGGTGACACTCTTCGCTATATGTCTCCTACTACCTTATCCTTGTGTTTTTATGATAGCCTCCAATGGTTGATTTTTTATGGTTAAGCCCTATTTATTTATTATATATATCATTTTATGTTGATCTTGTTGTGAGTTAGTCTTTTTCTTTATGTTCCTTGGAGGTTAGGTGTCAACCTAGGTTTACAATGTGTGCAGGACCTTATGTCATTCTCCATATCATAGGGAGTGGACCTTTTTGGTTCCACATGGTCAAGTGGTTTGATGCCTCCTTCTATTTATATTTTACTTGCTATATTTTCATGTGCATGATCAATGTTACTACTTATCTTCAATTCCAGTGCTATGATTTGAGATGCAAATGTAATCTCTATTATACATAAATATTCATCTATGAAATTGTATTTGTATATCATTCATGTGATCATAGTATCATGAAATTCTATTTGTAATGATTGACTTATATCAATAATGTATTCCATAGGTGAGGTATTATGTAATGTAATTATGTTTTCATGTGTTTATTCTATATGGAATTGGTGTTGTCTATGTTGTAGGAATGTATAGTTTCTATATGATGTTGAATATTTAAAATAGATTACAAACAATTCTATATGGGTGAAATAAAATGAATGTAGTAGCTTTGAAGAGTTAGACAAGTTATATCTCATGTTTAGAATTATATAGTTTAAATGGTAAATTTTCTATGTTGTGGAAAAAAGTTTAAGTAGGAAATATGTCAAGTATCTTCTAGTTGATGACTTATTAGTACTAACGTTAAGAACCTTAGAGGATGTAAGTTGGATGTTAGAGGTTAATTATATTTTTTATTTATTATTACATAATCATGTAATTTTAAATTTATGTTAAAGAATAATGCGATGTTGTATCATAGATTTCAAATTGTGCACTTAAGATGATGTGATCTTCTAAGTTAAATGTATTGTTATTTATATTGTTTATGAAAAACAATCTCTATGATGTTTAGTTATCTTGTTAGTTATCTTTATTCTCTAGGGTTTCTTGGTTGTTATTACAAATAGGTCCTAATAAAAAAGCTCAAACTATATACTCTATATTTTAATGGTAGTTGTTATTCTTGCAACAAAATTGGACATAAAGTTCTTGATTGTAAGAGTAGAATGAGCACAAATTTGTTTGGGCCTTCAAGGTGTAATGCTATTAACTCTCAACCATTTAATGATCAGTGTTGTGCTTGAAATAAGTTTGGTCATAAGGCTAATACTTGTAGATGTAAAGTGATAAGAAATCATACGATGAATGAGAATAATGTTATGACTCCTCAATGCTTCTATGGTTATTGTTATAAATGCAAGATGTTTTTTCAAAAGGGTATTAAATTTGGATCTAATATGAGAAGTAGAAATGGTCCATGACATGGTACCATATGGTTAATTAAAATCAAACAATAGACATTGCTAGTTTATGAGAAGGGAAGAATGTTAGACCTCTTACTGTACAAAAGAAGGTTGATTTGGCTTAAATGAAGAAAGAAATGGATTGAATTTGGAAGAAGGAAGTGAGATGAAGGATTGATCTATACATTAGGATGGTGTTGATTGTTTTTCCAAAAACTAAATGGATAGTATTAGTTCAAGGAGATTTATAATTGCACATTTTTCTTTTTCTTGAGAAGTATAAGATGATAAACTCTTTAGCATTTGGTTATGGTGACATGGACATCATTTTGTAGTGATAGTTTTATGTTTTATCAAATTTTTGGAGTATATTCTCTCATTGTAGAGGTTTGTGAAGTGTTATATAGAGTCTTTATATAATCAAATGATTAGAAGTTACTAAAACCTAAGTTCGTTCAATGTAGATATAATATAATGGATGAGAAGGGTACTTAAACAACACTTGATCAATATTTTTATCTCATTTTATGTATTCAAGAGTGATAAAGAGGTAAGAAATAAAAGAGATTTCAAAGTGTGCATACATACAACTAATGGTAATATTTATAGGCATTTTTACTTTTTCTACAATCCTAAGATTTAGAAGGATGAACATGGCTACACCCAAGGTAATTGATATTGTAAAGATTCCAAGGCTAGTATTAAATAAGAATCTGTATCAATGCACTGAGACTAACATAATTGAAGAAATTTCCTCTATTCCCATTGATGTGATTCACACTGAAGATGTTCACATTTACATTCATTTAGCCTTGAATGAGTAGAATCATTGGAAGGTGGAAAATTTTAGGAACAATGAGATGTTAGATGATAACTTCATGTTCAAAGTAGAGTATGCTAGTGTAGAGGAGAATAAATTGGTCATCTTGAAAGATATTTTGATCTTCTATGATGAATAATGGATTAGGATTGTGTTGAGATACATTAATGAGGATTTTATGTACCTTGACCAACCCTACTAGATCAAAAAAGATGATATACGATATATTTATGGGTTCTGGTCCACTAGATAAGTATCAAAAGTAAATGTTATGAAGAATGATGAAGTAACCAAGCTTACTGGGGATAACTTTGATAAGAGAACACTAATAGTGGATGATATCACTAAGCAAGGGGTAAGTTATCCTATAATGGGGATTTCTTACAAGATATATTTTACTAACATAGAAAGATATACTACCACCATAAAAAATCACACTACATATAAAATGTTTAACAAAGGGAAATATTTTGATCTTTGGGAGCTCTTGTGGTAATAGTAGATGGATAAATTTAACAATAACAATCAAATAAGATATAATATCTGGTATGGTTCTCTCATTATTTGTTTAATTATCTTGTTTATGATGAAATTTTCTAGAGCAAATATGGTAGATTGGAGAAGATATTTTGGGAGCTTTACAAACTAGAGAACATATACATAGATTTCCAAATAGAAAAACATGTGATACAACATATTGGGAATTATTCAAGACATTCAATAGTGAAATACAAAATAGGAATAGGATACCTACTCAGGTTATTAAAAGGTATAAGAAAGTTATCAAATTTATGGTAGATAAAGATAATTTCTAGATGGAAACAGTTGAGCCTAGACCTATATGGATATCTAAATTTCCAAATGAGCTCTTCAAATTGAGTGGATAGAAAATGTTTGACATCCTGGTCAATAAAGAAAAGGACCCCAATGCTAAAATATTTGGGACATACGAAGAGAAAGAAAATAAGAGAATTAACAAGAAGGTTGATGAAAAGTTTAAGAAAACAATGTTAGATTTGGAGAAAAAGTTGGGGTCCAATCTAAAAGTAGTGTTGATGCTCCACAATCACCACCGCGATCAACAAGACCAATAAGACCTAAAGTTCTATCACTACTACACCTAATAAGCCCTATGAACCTATTAAAAAATATCCAAGAAAACTAAGAGATTCCCCTAAAGTTCCCAAATGAATAGAGTCACTAGTTAAGAAGAAGTAGAGAGCAAAGAAGCAATCCAAAAAGAGGGAAGCTCAATATAGTAAATGAAAAAATTAATGATAACTTAGAAGAAGAAAATTAAAGGAAGCCCTAATATTGAAAATAAGGGAAACGATAACAAGGCAAGGAGAAGAGAAGGAAGCTCTAAAGGAAAAGAAAAGGAAAAAGTAAGGAAAAACTGAATACTAAGAACGATGCATCGAAACATGACCATCTATAGCTCAAGGCTACCTTCAATACAATTGCAAAACATGGAACACTAAACAAGACAACAAAACTATATGATAATATGCCTCCCACTCATGAAGCCAAAATTGAAAAGGCTATAGTGATGTACCTGATGAAATTTAATATTGCTTTAAGTTATATCCTAGATCGACTTTCAGTAAGTCTTTGCACATATACTAGGAGCCCAAGGACAAGAAACAATATTGAAAGAAGAAAAGATGAGGCAACAAGCATTAAACAATTCCAAATAATCTCTTTCTCAGGAAGAAAGGGTTAGACTATCTCAAATACAAGTGCAAGAGTTCTAGACCACACAAAGGGTGACTACCCTAGAAAGATGAAAGTGAGATAGAGATAATGTAGAGAGAGACAAAAGAAGAGATAACATAGATTATTGAAAAAATGAATAGCACTGAGGTGACTATTGAGGAACAAACTCCTTTTAGTGATATTGATTTGGATGATATTCTTGATGTTTCAAAACAAGATACTGAATTGTCTACTTTTTATGTTCCCTTGATAGAGTATGGTGGGCATGAAAAGGATGATGAGAAAAGAAAGGACACTACTCCTCCAAAGAAGTCTAGTATAAGTGCACAAGGTGTAGGAGAAAAAGGTGATGTGACTATCCCTCCTCTAGGAAACACTAATACAACTAAATAACATAATACATCTCTTTTGATAAATTTAAATAGTGATTTTGTAGAAAAGAATATAGGCGTATGTGCAGGATCATGTAGGGCCAAAAAGTGGCGATATTCTAACTAAAGTCCTGAATGATAGGATGATTGAATTTAAATATCCATGACTTTCAAATGGTATCACATTTTTGAAGATGAAGCATGTGTCCCATTCTATGCTTCATATACTATAAGATTCTTAAAAAATAATTCAATATCATAAAGTTTTGACCAGGTTATAGTGGTCAGACATACAAGTTTTTTATATTTTTAAAAAGTTGTAAAAAAATCATAATTAACTATTTATTTCAAAAAAAATACAATTATTTTTTCCACATCCAGACATGAGTCTTCTACTCATATCTAAATCCTTATAAAAAAATATTATTATTTGATTGTGGTTAGGGTATTCAAACAGATACCTCCTTCTTATCTTTTTCCTCAAATTTTAGTACTACTGCATTGAAATTTCAAATTTTTGTCAAATAGTTTTTTTTTAAGGAAACAACTAGTAGCTTAGAAACTACATTCAATTTTCTGTAGATTCTATTCTTACATAATTTTCAAATAATTTTGGTAACTTATTCAAATTTTTACATCAAGCTGCTTAACTCTATTTTTATGATTTTCATTGCCACTTAAGGGCTTGATTGGCCAACCATGATCCTACACATACCCATTGTAATTTGTGGAGATGAGAAAATTAAGGAAAAAAATCCTTGGAAGGTTTATGATGTAATAGATAAGTCAATAGAGAACCAAGATGCTTCTATCTATATAGGTTACGATTCTTCAAACTCTAACTCATTCAAGGACCTACAAGGACTCCAGATGTAGTTTTAACTTGTGGTGACACCTTTCTTGCTAAAAATTCCTATTCACGAGGGACAAATTGATCTATAAATATTTCCCCTTCTCATAAGATATAGCCTGGTTACATCCTGCATTCTTTTGCAAGGAAAAATATTTCTACGCAAACATTTGATAAAAACTAATTTATTTGACGACATGGTAAAGACTATTTAGGTGACATTACCAGAGGTAAATGTTGATCATTATTTTCCTCTAGAGAAAAAATTGAAGCTATTCATAGATTATTTTAAGGATCATTCCTCCTACATTGAGAAAATGGTAGAACAATATGCCTTAAGAAAGGTACATGATAATGGAATGGTTGAGGCATCAGAGTAGTGTGACAATTTGTTGGCATTTGCATGAAGATTGCATTGATGAATTATTGTGTTGTCATTGATGTTAATTATAATTGGTAATGATGTTGTTTTGCAACTAGTACATGAGCTAGTGAAGGAAACCAATATTACTTAAGAAGCAGTGAGATCAACTAGTAACCCTTCTTGTTGATGTGTTAAACCCTAACTAATGGAGCTTGGTGAATCGGTTGTATTGGTTTATGATCAAATAATAAATGGTAATGATTATTCCACACATGCATTTTGTATGTGAAGAGTTTCAAATGGTTTATGTACATAGAGATAAAGGTTTTATCTTGGGAATGAGCAAGTACATTGCATGAAGTGGAAACCGCATGATGAGTTATAGGAATCAGTGAAGTGGTGATCAAGGAGCGGTTGAGGTTGTCCTGAATAGTGTGAAAGGATTGCTATGTAATTAAATGGTCATACTTGAACTGATTTGTTTGTAATCTCTATGAGATCTTAGGTTTGTGATGTGTTATTGACCTATTATTTTTCTTATAAGGTTGATGAGTTGTTTTGTTGTAGAGTTGGTAATTTTGGTTAATTATAAGTGTGATTGGTTGCCAAATCAGAAGGTGTATCTACAGTATGTGTGAAGGTAGATAGAATTATGAAAAGGATCTAATAAAAAATAGTAGTGGTATTGACCAAATCAACAAACCCCTGTTGTTCTCTAACAATTACAATAGTCAAATTCCTTAACTGGGTAAGCTCTAACAAGATTAGTGCTATCTAAATCCTCTAACTAGGTGATCCATTAGCTAGGATTTCAAATCCTCTACCGAGGTTACTCCTAAAAGGGTATTGCTTCTAATTAGGCATTATATTCAATCCCTTAACCAGGTGGTCCCTAACAGGACCTGTTCCTAACAAGCCTTTTTGTAAAGCTTTAACAAGATTGGCTCCTAACAAGGAAAACCTCAAAAGAGGTCAGAATTCTTGTGGGTATTCATCCCCACCGAGGTTTTTCCCATTTGGGTTTCCATGTCAAAATTATTGTGTGAAGTGGTGAATGGTTTTTGTGGTTATGTTTGCTATGTTTAATTTGCTTGACTACTAAATCCACTTAGATATAATAAGATGATCGACAATAATCTAAAATGTGATTTTACTTGTTAGTAAAGTATTTGAACATTTTTGGTAAAAGGTTTTGAGAGTTTCAGAGCTGTTATTCTATTATGACAGTCAACCGGTATACTTGACAGTGATATTGCAATTTCTAGTTCAGTGTTTGAACCAGTTAGTTCTGAGATTGCCTTGTGAGGTTGTTATTGAGTTTGGTAAAAGTTTAGTTAGTTTTCCATCTACTAATTAACCCACCCCTCTCAATAGTGGTCTAGATCCTTATTGATTCAATTAGTATTAGAGAATATCAGGTCCTCTAGTGTCTAAGCCTAACAACTTGAGGTAAAGATCTTGAAGAACATAATGAAGAAAGAAGGTCCAAAGTTTAATAGGGAAAAATATAGAATATGGATTGATAGAATGAAAATCTATATCAAGAGTCTATGAAGTCAATACTAGGAACAAGTTGTTACTCAATATGTTGCACCTAGTGGGACTATGTGTGATGATCAAAAGAAAGAGCAATAAGAAAATAATCAAGCATTGGAGGCCATTATCAGTTCTATGTGTGATTCAGAGTATGTTGATGTCCATGGTCTAGAGACTGCTTAGGATGTGTAGAAGAAACTTGAGGAGATCTATAGTGGTGATGAGCATGTGAAGATTGCCAAAGAAGAGAGTCTCAGAGATAAATTTGATGACATGCAGATGGCTAAACCAATAGTACCAAACTAGTACTGAGAGGGGGGGGTGAATAAGTATAAACAAAAATATAGTCCAAAACTGGTTTGACAACAAATACTCCAAATGACTTGCAAGCAGTGATACTAGATGAAACAGAGTGCAACCATTAAGACCCAGAATAACTTAAACAATCATAAACCGGTCACTCACTAAGCTTTCCTCTTAGCTCAATACTATAGTACCATTACACCCTCATGCATGAACAAGTAAACTATCATCTGATCTTCACAATAGTTAGTTCAATATGTTTTATAGATAGGCATAAAACATAGAACCATCATATGCTCAATAGGAAATAACAAAGCATCACAAGATAAAAGCATCGCACATGACACACATATTTTTCACATGGAAACCCAACTGGGAAAAACAATAGTGGGGATGAATAACCACAATCTGCTTTTGAACTCTTTAGGAGTCCACTCTATTAGGAGCCTTGTTCGGTTAAAGACATTACAATAGGTTCTGCTAGGAACCGATCCTGTTAGGGATCATTCGGTTAAGGGATGGCTACAATACTCAGTAAAGGGTTAAACCCGGTTGGGGTTACCTTGTTAGAGGATTTCAAGAACTTAAAAGCTAAAGGATCTCCAGAGCTCTATAGCTTCCCATAACTCATTAACTTCGAGTTACCCTGTTAAGGGATTTGAATCAAGCCGGTTAAAGCTACCCTGTTAAGGGATTTGTATCAAGCCAGTTAAGGCCACCCTATTAAAGGATTTGACAACTGTTGAAGTGGTTAAAGATCAACAGGAATTACAATGATCTGGTAATAGCACTCAATGCTAATGCAGATCCGTTCTGGCTCCTTTTCACCTTCTGCACATTCACTTTGTAGGTATCTCTCCTCTCCTTTAGTCTGGCAAGAATCATGTATCACTTCCCATGGATACACACACAACTTTTGCCAATAACCTTAGAAAGAAACACAACATCAACCTTATAAGAAATAGATAGGTCAGTAGCAAAAACCCTAAATGCTAAACCTATTAGCTTAAGAAATTCAAGTGGTTCAATGCTGACCATTGAGTCATACTACATTAAATGTAATAGTCTTGAATTGATCTCAAGACATTCTCCATCATCCATTATCCACCGATTTCATGGTAGCTGATAACCCATCACGCGTTATCACCATTTGACAAACTTTGCACATTCCCGAGGTAGAGAGGAATAGTCTTCTTCATACAAGATCCTTCACGCACATAGAGCTTACGTGGCAACATGACCTGTTCTCCATTATACTACTAACTCATCACACAAAGATCACTGATTGAGTTACACAGGCTTCAGGTACTCCAACCAGAAATCCTAAAGTGGAAGCTACCTACCAATCGGTAGCCATACAATGCTTCCATGTACCTGTTCCCATAACTACATACTGGTTCACCTTGAGCAAATACACTGCTTCACTTTGGCATATATATCGGTTCACACATATGCTAGTTCTCTCTTCTCACATATCACATATGCCGGTTCACTTTATATCACATATTGACATCAATAACAACATACAATATCATTATGTCCTTATACCAGTTCACATAATGCCAACAATCTCCCCCTTTGGCATTTATGGCAATATACAAAGGTATCTCTCTGCGCTTCACTTCTTCTCCCCCATTTTCTGCAGATATCTTTTCCGCTTCACTCCTTCTCCCCCTTTGACAGCAATGCCAAAGTGGAGTCACAAGCATCCTTCAACACATCAATCAATAAAAAAAAATTGACTATGCAATACCTGACTAATGTGGAAAAAATACTTTTAGTTCACCTCCTGAAGGGGCAGTACCCCAAATTCACTTCTTAAATGCACAAATGTAGTCTTTGGGAGAGGCTTGGTGAATATGTCTACAAATTGCTCCTTACTAGAAACATGTTCTAGTGCAATCTCTTTATTCTAAACCTTTTCCCTCAAGAAATGATACTTAAGCTCAAAATGCCTGGTTCTAGAATGTAAAACTAGATTCATTGAGATATTGATAGCACTTGTGTTATCACAATATACTTACCGGTTCAGATACAAGGATTTTGAAGCCATTTAAAACATCCTTCATCCAGATTGTCTGAGTGCAGTTCATGAAAGCTGCAACATACTCCACTTCCATTATAGACTGAGAGATACAACTCTGCTTTTTACTCATCAATGAGACCAGCCTACCACTGAGAAAGAATGCACCACCGGTTGTGCTTTTCTGGTCATCCACATTACTTGCCCAATCAGCATCTATGAATACTTTTAGAATGAAATCATTGCTATATGGGTACCACAATCCATAGTCAATTGTTCTCTTCAGAAACATAAGAGTCTGCTTGACTACAACAAAGTGGGATTCTCTTGGACTTTTCTGGAACCTTGCAGTAATGCCAACTACATGTACAATATCCGGTCTGCTATGTACTACATAATGTAACTTACCAATCATTGATTGGTATTCCTTCTCATCAACTAGTGTAGAATCATCCTCTTTTGTCAATTTGCAACCGGTCACCATCGATGTACCAACCAGTTTGCTATCTTCCATGCCAAAGGTCTTCAACACCTCTTTGACATATTTGGACTGAGTGATAAACATTCCATCTTTCATCTACTAGATCTACAGTCCAATTAAGAACTTAATCTCCCCTATGAGTGACATCTCAAACTCTTTCTTCATCTCATCAACAAACTCATGACTCATCTTGTCATCTCCACCAAAGATAATGTCATCAACAAAAACCTCATAGATCAGGATCTGATCTCCTTCAGACTTCAAGTAGATATTGCTATCTTCACTTGTACTCTCAAATCCAATCTTCACATGTTCTCTCAAATCCAATCTTCACAAGATGGGAATGTAGGTGCTCATACCATGCCCTAGGTTCTTGCTTTAGACCATATAAGGCTTTATGTATCCTACACACCATATCACTATCTTCAGATAGGGAAAACCCATCTGGTTGCTCTATATATACCTCCTCTTCAAGTACACCATTTAGAAATGCAAATTTTCCATCCATTTGATATACTTTGAACCTCTTAAAAGATGCATATGCAAGAAGCATATGAACTCCCTCCAATATGGCTACAAGAGCAAAGGTTTCTCCATAGTCTTCTCCTTCTTCTTGAGCATATCCTTTGCACACCAATCTGGCTTTATTCCTAATCACTGTGCCATCCTCATTGAGCTTGTTTCTGACCACCCATTTGGTACCAATGATATTTTTATGCTCCAGTCTGGGTACCAAGGACCATGTACCATTTTTCTCTATCTGATCAAGTTCCTCTTCCATTGCCTTGATCGAGTCTTCATCTTTATGAGCCTCTTTGAATGATTTAGGCTTAAATTTAGAGATCATACATGAGTTTTCTCTGATCTTTCTCCTTGTAAGGATTCCTGTATCCTCATCTCCTATGATCTGCTTAGGATCATCATTCAACTTGACATACCAAGGAATGGTTTTGATTGGTTCTTCTTGCTTTTCCTCTTCATCATCATCTTCACCAGTATCAACATTTACTAGTTCAAGAACACTATTACTGGTACTCGGTTGACTAACAACCGAATCCCAAAAAGTTGCAATCGGTTCATTTGCAGCTTGCTCACTACCAGTTTCCTCAATTTTCTTAGAGGATTCATCAAGTCTTACATTGATACTTTCTATAATTCTCTATGTCCTATTGTTGTAACACTCGAAAGGTTTACTCTTGGTGGAATATCCTAGGAATATTTCCTCATCACATTTAGCTTCAAATTTGCCCTGATGTTCACTCCTCTTGATGTAACATTTTCTACCAAATACCCTAAAGTAGCTAACCACAGGTGTCTTACCGGTCCAATACTCATAAGGAGTTTTGTCCTTACCTTTCTTGATGAGTACCTGGTTCATAGTGTAGAATGTTGTGCTCAACGCTTCTCTCCAAAAGGTGTGAGCTACCTTTCCTTGAATCAACATGGTTCTAGTTGCTTCAACTATAGTCTGGTTACTCCTCTCTGCTAGGCCATTCTGCTGTGGAGTCTTGGGGGTAGACAGTTACCTCTTGATGCCAAATTCTTCATAATACTTGTTGAAATCATCGGAAGTGAATTCCCCTCCTTGATCAGTTTTGAGACACTTGATCCTTTTACCGCTTTCCTTGTCCACTAATACTCTGAAAGCTTTGAATTTCACAAAATCTTCAAACTTGTCTTTCAATAATGTGACCCACATCATTCTTGAGCAGTCATCAATGAGAATCATGAAGTACCTATCACCCTGCACACTTCTAGTTTTCATAGGACCACACAAATCAGTATGCACAAGATCAAGCAAGTTGTCAATAGTGAAATATTTACCTTTAAAGGTTGAGGAAGACATTTTCCCCAGTTGACACTCTCTGCACAAGGTATTATCCAGTTTGCTTAGCATAGGCAACCCTCTAATTGCCTTGATCTTACTAGTCTTTACAATGTTATCAAAGTTTACATAGCAGAGTCTCCTATGCCATATCCAGCTATCATCAAGCTTAGGCATAAGACATGTACTTATATTTGCATTCAGATGAAATAGGTTACCTTTGGTCTGCATGCTGGTGACCACCAATTTATCATCTTTTCCTTTGATTCTGCAAACTCCATTCTTGAATTCCAGAGTGAGGCCACTTTAATTTAGCTAGGCAACACTTAGAAGGTTGTGTCTGAGACCATCAACCTAGTACACATTATCAACACTGCTCTTTGCATTCAGAGAGATGGACCCTCTGCCTTTGACCATGCATGGTGCATCATTGCCAAAGCAAACCACACCACCATCATACACCTCTAAGGATAGAAACTTGCTCTGGTCACCTATCATATGGTGAGAACAGCCACTATCAATGATCCACTCATTGGAATTATCAAACCAGGAGACAAGAGCCTTCTTGTTTGCCACATATTCCTTTACAACAACAAACACAATGTCTTCATTCTCTTCATCTTCTGATTCCTCATCTGTGACACCTTCATCAACTGCCACAAAACAGTTTCTCCGGTTTCCTCCTTTGAATTTCCTAAACCTTTTTGGTTTGTCCTTGTTATCGCCATTAGGACAGTTTATAGCAATATGTCCTATTCGGCTACAAGAAAAGCATTTCAAAGTTAGCTTACCTTTGTATTTATCGGTTCCTTTAGGAAGCTTCCTAGCAAGGAGAGCTTCAAATGCCATCAGAATCTCCTCATCATTCATTTCTCTTCTCTGGCTACGTTCACCACTAGTGCTAGCTTCTTTTCCTTTTCTGGATGGTATAGTAGAGGCTTTAAATGTTGATTCAGTCTTTTGAGCACTGCCATCAAAACTATTTAGCTCATAGGTTGTCAGCTTGGCTATGATGGAGTCCAATGATACTTTAGACTGGTCTATTGATCTCAGATCCTGAATAGTAGCAACCCTTATTGCACAGACCGGCAACAGGGATCTCAAGACTTTGCTTACCACAATGGAATCTTCTATTTTACCACCTGCACTCTTGATTTCTCCAACAACTATTTTGATTCTTATTCCATACTGTTGAATGGTCTCACCTTTAACCATCCACATATCTTCAAACTTCCC
This sequence comes from Cryptomeria japonica, assembly GCF_030272615.1. Classification (NCBI taxonomy): domain Eukaryota; kingdom Viridiplantae; phylum Streptophyta; class Pinopsida; order Cupressales; family Cupressaceae; genus Cryptomeria; species Cryptomeria japonica. The sequence continues at coordinate 206,564,532 of NC_081408.1, forward strand.
TCTCAGGCTTTCTTTCTTAGCATGTTTCACATGTTCATCACAACCATAGATATTTTCAAGAGCATCCCATACCTCTTTGGGATTTACCTTGTCCTAAACAACAATAAACTCAATGGTAGATAGACTACTAATGAGTTCTTCCATGACTTTCCCATTTTCTTGTATTTCTCTCTTCTGGTCATTGGTGAGAGTACCGGTAGGGACAACATAGACATTCTCAACATAACTCTAGTGTTGAGCACCCATGCTTCTGATGAATATCTTCATCCTATCTTTCCATATACCAAGATTTTCCCTATTAAATTTTGGACCTTCCCTCTTAATCATTTGACTGGGATCTTTACCTCAAGCAGTTAAGCTTACAACATAGAGGACCTAGAGCTTTGATACCAATTGATAACTCAATGATGAACCAATAGTACCAAACTAGTATTGAAAGGGGGGGGGGTAAATTAGTACAAACAAAAATACAGTCCAAAACTAGTTTGACAGCAAATACTCGAAAGGGCTGGCAAGCAGTGATACTAGTTGAAACAAAGTGCAACTAGTAAGACCCAAAGTAACTAAAACAATCATAAAACGGTCACTCACTAAGAATTCCTCTTAGCTCAATACTATAGTACCATTACACCCTCATTCATGAACAAGTAAACTATCATCTAATCTTCACTACAGTTAGTTCAATATGTTTTATAGACAGACATAAAACACAGAACCATCATATGCTCAACAGGAAATAACAAAATATCACAAGACAAAAGCATCGCACATGACACACATATTTTTCACGTGGAAACCAAACTAGGAAAAACCACGGTGGGAATGAATACCCACAATCTGCTTTTGAACTCTTTAGAAGTCCACTCTATTAGGAGCGTTGTCTGGTTAAAGACATTACAATAGGTTCTGCTAGGAACCTATCCTCTTAGAGATCACTTGGTTAAGGGATGGCTACAATACCTAGTTAGGGTTTAAACCCGGTTGGGGTTACCTTGCTAGAGGATTTCAAGAACTCAATAGCTAAAGGATCTCCAGAGCTCTATAACTTCCCAGAACTCATTAACTTTGAGTTACCCTGTTAAGGGATTTGAATCAAGCCAGTTAAAGCTACCCTATTAAGGGATTTGTATCAAGCCAATTAAGGCTACCCTATTAAGGGATTTGACAACTGTTGAAGTGGTTAAAGATCAACAGGAAATACAATGATTTGGTAACAGGACTCAATGCTAATGTAGATCCATTTTGGCTCCTCTTCACCTTCTGCACATTCACTTTGCAGGTATCTCTCCTCTCCTTTGGTCTAGCAAGAATCATGTATCACTTCCCTTGGATATACACACACAAATTTTGCCAACAACCTTAGAAAGGAACACAACATCGACCTTATAGGAAACAGACAGGTCAGTAGAAAAAACCCTAAACCCTAAACCTGTTAGGTTAAGCAATTCAAGTGGTTCAATCCTAACCATTGAATCATATTGCATTAAATGCAATAGTCTTGAATCGATCTCAAGACATTATCCATCATCCATTATCCATCGATTTCATGACAGCTGATAACCGATCACGCGTTGTCACCGTTTGACAAACTTCGCACATTCCCGAGGTAGATATGAATAGTCTTCTTCATTTAAGATCCTTCATGCACACAGAGCTTATGTGGCAACACAACCTATTCTCTGTTATACTGCCAACTCATCACACAAAGATCACCGATTGAGTCACATAGGCTTGAGGTACTCCAACTGGAAATCCTGAAGTGGAAACTACCTAGCAATCGATAGCCATGCAATGCTTCCATGTACTAGTTCCCATAACTACATGCCGGTTCACCTTGATCAAATACACCGCTTCACTTTGGCATATTTACTAGTTCACACATATGTCAATTCTCTCTTCTCACATATCACATATGTTGGTTCACTTTATATCACATATTGACATCAATGACAACATACAATATCATTATGTCCTTATACCAGTTCACATAATGCCAACAGTTGTTGCTCAATATGTTGCACCTAGTGGGACTATGTGTGATGATCAAAAGAAAGAGAAATAAGAAAATAATCAAGCATTGGAGGCCATTATCAGTTCTATGTGTGATTCAGAGTATGTTGATGTCCATGGTCTAGAGACTTCTTATGATGTGTAGAAGAAACTTGAGGAGATCTATAGCGGTGATGAGCATGTGAAGATTGCCAAAGAAGAGAGTCTGAGAGGTAAATTTGATGACATGCGGATGGCTAAAGGTGAGAACATTCAACAGTATGGTTAGAGGATCAAGGAGATAGTTGGTGAAATCAAGAATATTGGTGGTAAAGTGGAGGATGCCACAATGGTTAGTAAGGTGTTAAGAACCCTTCTATCGGTTTACACTATCTGAGTTGCAGCCATTCAAGAGCTAAATTCTATTGATAAAAATAAGGTAACTCTTGACTCCGTCATGGGTAAACTTACTACATTTGAATTAAATGGTTATAATGGTAGTGCTCAGAAATCTGAATCTGCATTTAGAGCTTCAGTTTCTAATCTACCTATGAGGAAAAGTAGAGATGTTAGTCATAGTTATGAGTCTAGATCCAGTAGAGATGTTGACGATGAAGACAGTCTGATTGAGCTTGAAGCATTGTTGGCCAAGTGGTTGCCTAGAGGTACCGGTAAGTACAAAGGTAAATTACCTTTTATTTTTTTGGGATGTATCAAGATTGGACACATTGCAACTAACTGCCCTAATGATGACAATGAACATAAGCATAAGATGTTCAAGAAGTACAAAGGAAAAGGCAAAAGAGATTGTCTCATTGTAGTTGATGGTAGTATCATTGATGAGGAATCTGAGGGAGATGCTAATGAAGATATTGTCTTTATTGTCATTAAAGAGGAGACATCTGATCAGAAGGCATTAGTTTCTCACATGGATAGTTCTGATTATTGGATCAAATATAGTGGTTGTTCACACCACATGACCGACGACCGGAGTAAATTTCTTACTTTGAAGGAATTTGATGGAGGAGTTGTTAGATTTGGAGATGACTCACCCTACATGGTAAAAGGAAAGGGAATCATTTCTCTTAATGGAAAGAGCAGTGTAGATGATGTCTACAGGGTTGAAGGATTAAAGCACAATCTTTTGAGTGTAGGTCAACTCAATGACAGAGGTTATCCATTGGAATTTAAGAATGGAATGTGCAAAATCTATGGGAGAAAAGGTGAACCAATTGCAACTGGCAAGTAGACAAAAGGTAACCTATTTCACCTAAATCCTAAAGTAAGCAATTGTTTAATTACTAAAGTAGATGATAGTTGGCTTTGGCATCGAAGATTTTTTCATATAAATTTTGATAACATTGTCAAAGTTAGTAAGTCCAAGTCAGTAAGAGGTTTGGCTCAGTTGGACAAACCAGTGAATGATCTGTGCAAGGAATGTTAGTTAGGAAAGATGACATCCTCAACTTTTAAGAGAAAATATTTCTCAGTAGAACATTTGTTAGATTTGGTTCATACAGATCTCTGTGGACTAATAAGGACTAGATATTTTATGATCTTCACTAATGATTTCTCAAGAATGATGTGGGTCACATTATTGAAGGACAAAACATAACCCTTTAGTAAGTTCAAGGCATTCAAGGCCTTAGCTAAAAAGAAAAGTGGTAAGAAGATAAAGTGTCTGAGGACTGATCAAGGTGCTGAATTTACTAAAGAGGAATTCACTAGATATTTTGAAGACAATGGAATTAAGAGGAAACTTTCTGCACTGAGGACACCACAATAGAATGGTATTGCAGAGAGGAACAATCAGTCAGTTGTTGAAGTTGCTAGAATGATGCTAATACAAGGAGGTGTAGCAAAAACTTTCTACAGAGAATTTTTTAGCATAACTGTCTACACTATGAACCAGATATTGGTAAAAAGAGGTAAGGATAAAACTCCTTATGAATATTGGTATGGTAGATCACCTAATGTCAGTTCATTTAAGATTTTTGGTAGTAAATGTTTTATCAAGAGAGGTGACTATGCTAGTAAGTTTGAAACTAAAAGTGATGAAGACATATTTCTTGGTTACTCCACCAAGAGTAAGGCCTACAAATGTTACAACAACTAGACAAAGAGAATCATTGAGAGTGCTAATATCCAACTGGATGTGTCACGAACCCTATTTTTCCATAATTATTTAATTAGGAAAATAATATTTTGTAGCGTCCTAAAATTGCGACACTTGCAATTTCGACTGCATTTGGGTCTTCACGATGGCGGCGCAATGTTGAACCTGAATGGAGACCCCGAAACCTATTTACGACACCAAAAACTGCATCTTTTTGCACCTTGGCCTAGTCCTCCTTGCACCCTACTATCCCAGGAGGTGGGACCATGGTGCCCAGTGCCATGGTCCTTTAGGACCATGGCACCTAACACCCTAGTCCCTCAGGACCATGGTGCCCAATGCCCTAGTCCCTGGCCCTATTTTGGGCCCGGTCTCTTGTTGGGCATCAGGTCTTTAAGTTTGCAATTCGGAAAATAATCCTTCTAGGTCAGCCTAAGGTCGGAAAAATCAGTCTCCTAACCCTAATTGACAAGTATATAAACTACATTCCCTCTCCCAAAAGAGGAGGGAAAAAGATATGCGAGCAAGAGGCAGAAGCGATATTCAAACATTCAAACATTCAAGCATTCAAGCATTCCTTCAAGCAATTGAGCATTCTAAGTCTCCACTCAAGGCTAAGTGTTGCATTCAAGACAAGGATTCAACCATTGAAGAGGAGATCACTTACAACATACAAAATACAACATTCATTACACCTTCGCATGTAAGAATACAAACATTCTTACAACAAGGTATCGGTACTTGTTTACATTACAAACATTTACATTTACAGCATTCTCATTTCTTGGTTAATTCCAAAACTGGGGTTTGACCTAAAGGCAAACCCCTAATCCCTAACCCCCCAATCATCCTGTCTTTTCTATGTGTAGGTGGCAGGTATGCGGCTGTAATTGAAGATCTGGAATCCTTGTGCAGAGACAAACAGATCCCCCTTCATTTCGTGGATTTTTCGGAGGACTGTGTGCACTTCGAGCACCATCGTCCCATCAACTTTCGCTCAAATTTGCAGAATAGCATCGTCTTGACATTTTACTGCTAATTTCAGGTCTGCAGCTTCATCCTGTGTCTCTATCTCCGTTTACAAATGAATCTTTCCTACTTCACATATGCTCCTAGTTCAATCTTTCTATCTACATTCTTTACAAAAGAGGGTATCCTTGATGTCTCAACCCTTGAAACTCATTTAGAATCTAGTCTTGCATTGTGTGGGATTGGATCTTGTGAGTTTCAACCCCTCTTTTGAATGTAAAGTCTCTCCTAAGTGAAAACCGTCAACCCTAGTGACCTCCTTTCTCCTTGGAGTGGGGAGAACACCTAGGGTTCGATTTTCCGCTTTACATTTTGGTGAATCCGACGTGAACATCCTAATTCTGATTTTTCATGGTTAGATCTGAAAAAAAAAAAATTTCTTCCTTAATTACATTTCCATTTTAGAGGTTAATTGCACAAAACCCTAAATTTTCTTTTTAGTAATTGAGCTTGTGAAATGTTTAATTGTTAATGCTTGTTTCAGATCTACCCTTCTATTCCAAATTGTCAAATCATATTTGTGCTTTAATTTTGAAAATTAAGTGGTTAAGTGTCAAAACCCTAATTTTTAAAACCCTCTTGATTCAGCCTTTGACTGATGATTTCACTTATCAAAACACCTCCAAATCGGCTGTAACTTTGGATTCTGCAACAAAATCATAATATCTCTCATCCTTGAAAATTTGGAAAAAGGTTGCGAGGACTGTGTGCACCCCGAGCACCATTGTCTCCGACATTTTTTTCAAAATTTCGGGAGGTAGATCTTACTGTATTTTTCTGCTAAAATCCAGAATCTTGGCTGATTTCATCAATTCTTACACTTTCAAAATTAAAGTCAAAGTTGGTCTAGTGATTGCTTGGATTAAGGCTTCTAATCATTCAAAAATTATTGAAATTGAAATTCATGTCAAAATTGTGCTTCTTACTATCCTAAATCTGAAAAGTGTGTTGGCATTCATTCGAAATTTCAGTGCTTTATTCAAAGTTTTGCAGTTTGTGACTTTTGAAATTAAATGTTTAATTGCAACAACCTTGATTTCCACTTTCAAAATTGAATTTTGCATGAAATTGAGTCAATTTTTAAATTTCAAAACCTGCATTGCTTTTAGTATTCCCTATAAAATCATAAAATTCAAAATTTCAGTTTCCCTCTCTTTTTCAAAATTCAAATTTTGCATTTTTCAACAATCTTGGTAGGGTTCAATTTTGAGATTGCAACTTTAATTTGGCCTATCTATAGATCGTAAAATCACTCAATTTTTTCAGATTAGCTTTAAAATCATCATAACTTTCATCCCTGAAAATTTCAAAAAAAGTTGCGAGGACCGTGTGCACTCCATTCACCACGGTCGCTGACATTTTTTTTGAAATTTCGGGAGATTGTCCTGATTGTATTTAACAGCTTAAATCTAGGAGATTGGCTGATTTTATTGAAATTTGCTACCTCTAAATTCAAAATCTTCTCTCTCTCTTTAGTGCATGAGTTTTACAACAATAAGCCCTACTTACACTATTCCCGTTAGGCGAAGCCTTAGAATTAAGTCTTTCTAAGGTTTAATTACTGAGGAGATGGAACCTAATTTGAATGGCCTTTTTAACAAGGACACGGGTAATTCCTCTAATCCTATTAATGATGAAGAAGCTCTCCATGAGGTTTCTATAGAACAACTTTCGAAATTGGATAACCAATTTGATGATTTTCAACAATGGATGTCTCAAGAATACCCCGATAGTCAAGCTCTTCCCTTAATTGAGGGTCTAAAACGTATGGTTCAGAATGATAAGAATGGAATTGATATTTTGCATAGTATTGCACACATTGTGGATTTGAATGTGATGCCTATGAAGAGTTGTGCTGAAACTTTGGGTTATACACAACCTCCTACTCAAGTCAATCATTCTATCCCTTTGAAAACTTCTATTGCTAGTATACCTACTTTTACATCAAACATAATGACTACTTCAATACAAGACATTCCACCTATGATCACCAGTCATGGGGGGAATCCTTCTTCTTCAATTAACCCTCTTCCATCATTCAATGTGACCTCTTAATTCATTCCTTCAATGAGTGTCCCTATTACATCTCCACAAATGAACTTGACGCAAGGGGGCAATTCATTTAACCATTCCATTCCTCCTTGTAGTATTCCTCCTTTCCAATCATCTCCTATGACTAACTATCATAGTGTCCCACCACCTTACTCTCAATCAATACCTTCTTTCAATAACATAATACCTCCATCACAATCTAACATGTCTAATATGAACTCTTCGACTGAAGCGACCATTAACAATCTTGCACAAACTATCTCTTCTTTACAACAACAAATTGCCTCTATGAATCAATCTAAGTTTAGTGTGCCCACATTTAATGTTGCAAGCCCACTTTCTCTTGACATTGTTTGGATCTTGTGATAGCTCCATCTACTGTGTTGGATGTTCCTCCTCTAGCATGTTTCCTACCTTCTTGAAATATTGATCAGCAAGATCGGGGGGTAGATGACGTGCTAGACTAGTTTCATTAGCATAGCAGACTCTCTCCTCCTCTCTTGATCTCTATTGTTACTTCTTCTATGTGTTATTCTCATTCTTCTATTTATTGTCCTTAGTGTTGTCTACTTGAGGACGATGCAAAGCATTGAGATCTCTTTTGGTCTCTCTCATGTTGACTCAAAAGACACATGTGCTCCCTTCTTCTAGGTGACCTTCCTTGATTGAGGAATGAAGAACAATTATGCATACATACATATGATATACATGAATTATCATGTAGCATACTAACCCCAAGGAAAGCAAAGTCACCTCGTGCTTTGTGTTTTGTGTCTATTATCCTTGGGTTTATCTCACACTTGGGGGCTAAATCCTTGTGATAACGTGCTCCTTTCCTTTCTCATTTCCTATATGTATTACTACCTTAAAGAAATCACCCCTGATGAGGTGTGTGCAATCTCTTTAACGTAGGGGGGCATACACCTCGTTCATATCTTTTCAAGATACTTGAAAATTTCTTGGAAAATTTAGCTTTGCCTTGAAAATTTTTGATATTTTTCTTGCATGACTCATAGTGAGGGAATGTTACTACTGACAGTCATGGTTCTCCCTCGTGATCTTCCCTTTTACTTTGTCAATCGAAGTCGTAAGATCCTTAGTCCACTGGGGGCTTGGTGTATCTTGCCTCCTTGACGTGGTGAAGGTCTTTCAATGTTGTTTCCTTGTACTTTACCGAAAGTATGGGCATACGCTTATACTCCCGCTAAACTGGGGGCTAAATGTAGCATCCTAAAATTGTGACACTTGCAATTTCGACTGCATTTGGGTCTTCACAATGGTGGTGCAATGTTGAACCTGAATGGAGACCCCGAAACCTATTTGCGAAACCAAAAACTGCATCTTTTTGCACCTTGGCCTGATCCTCCTTGCACCCTGTTGTCCCAGGAGGTGGGACCATGGCACCCAGTGCCTTGGTCCTTTAGGACCATGGTGCCTAGTGCCCTAGTCCCTTAGGACCATGGCGCCCAGCGCCCTGGTCCCTGGCCCTATTTTGGGCCCGGTCTCTTGTTGGGCATCGGGTCTTTAAGTTTGCAATTCAGAAAATAATGCTTCTAGGTCAGCCTAAGGTTGGAAAAATCAGTCTCCTAACCCTAATTGACAAGTATATAAACTACATTCCCTCTACCAAAAGAGGAGGGAAAAAGATATGCGAGCAAGAGGAGGAAGCGATATTCAAACATTCAAACATTCAAGCATTCAAGCATTCCTTCAAGCAATTGAGCATTCTAAGTCTCTATTCAAGGCTAAGTGTTGCATTCAAGACAAGGATTCAACCATTGAAGAGGAGATCACTTACAACATACAAAATACAACATTCATTACACCTTCGCATGTAAGAATACAAACATTCTTACAACAAGGTATCAGTACTTGTTTACATTACAAACATTTACATTTACAACATTCTCATTTCTTGGTTAATTCCAAAACTGGGGTTTGACCTAAAGGCAAACCCCTAATCCCTAACCCCCCAATCATCCTCTCTTTTCTATGTGTAGGTGGCAGGTACGCGGCTGTAATTGAAGATCTGGAATCCTTGTGCAAAGACGAACAGATCCCCCTTCATTTTGTGGATTTTTCGGAGGACTGTGTGCACTCTGGGCGCCATCGTCCTGTTAACTTTCGCTCAAATTTGCAGAACCGCAACGTCTTGACATTTTACTGCTAATTTTAGGTCCGCAGCTTCATCCTATGTCTCTATCTCCATTTACAAATGAATCTTTCCTACTTCACATGTACTCCTAGTTCAATCTTTCTATCTACATTCTTTACAAAAGAGGGTATCCTTGATGTCTCAACCCTTGAAACTCATTTAGAATCCAGTCTTGCATTGTGTGTGATTGGATCTTATGAGTTTCAACCCCTCTTTTGAATGTAAAGTCTCTCCTAAGTGAAAACCGTCAACCCTAGTGACCTCCTTTCTCCTTGGAGTGGGGAGAACACCTAGTGTTCGATTTTCCGCTTTACATATTTATTTTTCAAATGAAATTGAAATGAAATGAAAATAGAACTGTTAATCTAATAAGAAAGGATATCAAATGTACTAATATGATTTATATACAATTGAATGATCAGTAATAATTTTTATTGTAAATTGGGATCGTCATTGCTAATGAGCAATTGAGTGCAAAGTGAGTGTAGGAACATGTGAACAATGATGAAGATGAGAACATGGTTCAGGTAGAGTTGTCTTAGCTCTTGTATTTCATTAGGATAGATGGAATCTCTCACACACCACATTAGGATTTACATTTGCATCTTGAAAGATGGATGATTTAAATGACCTTATCTGAGTGTTTGTTCAAATTGAAATGATAAATTTAGTATGAGTAGTAGATTGATTTAAATAACTATACATGTGCATTGATTGCATGAGGTGAGTGGTGGTTGAATTGAATTTAGGTTGCATAAGTAATGGTGAAATATTATGCTTTATTGTTAAAAGAGATGAAATGTATAAACGATTCAAAAATGAATATTGACCCTAGGTTTTATGTTCTTTTTAGATATGTATAAATGTATGAAAATTGTACTTATGAGTTTACTTTTGTAAATTGAATAATAGTATTATATATATATATATATATATATATGAGAAATTTATTCAATCATATACATATATCAATATCCAATTATCGTGAAATTTGACTTCGTCAAGAATTTTGTTTATAGATATACATAATCATTTGAGATTAAAAATATATACGCATTATATATATGTGTATATGAATTCTAATAATAATTTGATCATGTACTTGTAAATATCTATGTAATTATTGTATATGTATTTATGAAATTAAATTATGTAATGAAAATTTGATATATATATTTAATTAAAGAAAGGGTTTATTAAAGAATTTATTAAACAAAGTTTAATGTTTAATATATATATTAATGAAAAGTCATTAAATATGTATATAAAATATAAATAAATTATAAAAGAAACTAAAAATTACATCACAAATGGTAATGGCGGGTTAATTTTTAAGAAAAATTAAAATAAAACAAATTAAATGGAAGTGGTAGGATTATTTTAAGAAGAATTAGGCAAATAAAGAGGATGGTCGATAGTAACATCGACCACCCCTCTCTCTTTCAATAAAACAAGCTCCATGTTGCAGGTCAAATATGGTGGGAGGCAAATTAAAGGTAAGTTGTTTTAAGGTAGGTGAAGTTTAACGGAAATACCACCGACTACCACTACTCCTATTAAAACATAAACCACATGTAAAGAACATAAGCCACTGATATCTATCTTGATCAACATGTATAGAAAGAACTTAAATTGATTTAAACTTTGCATATTTTAGGGAAGTCATTTTTAGTAAAGTGGACTTAGTCTTGGAGTTAAAAGCCACACGGATTATCAATAATTATGAATTTAACAGCTTAGTGGTGTGGTGTCATGAAATGGATAATGGATAACATTGCATGGAGAATACATACGTGTTCAAAACCATTTAGGATTGTTATGTTGCAATTAGATCATGAGTGGTGTCACTTAGAATCAATCCACCTCTAGTAGAGATAGCCTGAAAGTAGGAAAGAGGGTAGATGACTACACTATATATAGACCATTGAGTTGGAAGAGAGTGGGGAGAAGAGATGCAACCAGGGATTAGAGAGTGGAATGAAGAAGAGAAAAGTAGTGAGAATTAGATTTGTTTATAATTGAGTCGTAAAAGATTGACCATGATCATCTCAGATTTAGAGTTGAGTTTTAGAGTAAAGTTTAGAAATAAAAGAGATAGAAAATAGTGTTAGGAAGGATGGAATTAGTAAAAGAATCGATAGATGGAGAGCGACAAAGAGTTTGTGAACCATCTTGAAAGAGAGTTGGCAAATGTGAAGAGGGAAGCAAGTCCATCACCTCAAGCTAGTAACAAGAGCATAAGGAGGTAGGATCTACCTTAATTCTTTGGTCATTATGCAAGTATAGTGAGTGAGTCATGAAGTTGTATATAATTATTTATTAGAATAAAGTTTGATTGAGACAAGCCATGATTAGAACAAAATTGTGTGAACTCTCTTTTGAATAGCCTTATAGAGAAATGTATTATGAGGTACATATGATTAAATAACTATGAAGATGCATGGACAATGCCAAAGAGTGATAGGAATTGTATCATAGGTTTCTTTAGATATTCTCTAAAGGCTGATCTAGTTTGAGACTTATGTAATATTCTAATGGAAGAGATAGAATCGTGAAAGGAATCATTGTTAATTGTTTAAAAATTACGTTCATGTAAATATAGATACAATAGTGAAATACTTTCTTAAGTTTGTTGATATATAAACTTAGTGAAACTCTCATAGATCACCCAATCCTCTAGAAATAAAGGAAGAGTATAGAGAGATAAGCTTTGAGATTGAACCATGAAGAAGATGAAATAATAGGATAACAACTTATTAAATAATGAAGTTATTTTGATATCACAAGGAAAGACTTACACTTGGAATTTTGCATGAAAAGTAAAGATGGTTATCGAGTGTCTCATTTAAAAAGCCTTATAGATAGGTGTTTATGAACTTGTATCATATTAGATTGTCGATATGGTAAATTAGTGAAGTTGGTGTGTTAAGTTTTCAATCATGAAAAGTCACATATAAGTATTAAACTAAATATGATGTTTTGAGAAAAGTGGTAAATAAACCATGACACTTGGAAAGATAGAGAGAGTTTAGATGAGATAAACTTAAAATTCTACACCATAAGAAATGGAATGCATGTTAATGATTATGCTATGTTTTGATAATTGGAAAAAAGAATGTGTACTCATTTTATTCAATTTATATGTAAGATACATACATGTGTTACACCTTCTTAATATTTTAATCTTGTCTTTAAATTGCTTGAAAGATAGAAGGGAAAGATTATTTTCTTTTAGATGTATATTTGATTATCCATAAAAGATTGTTTCCTGTCATAAAGGATTGGTTGTAATTAAAGATTTATTTTATCAATTTCTATTCAAATGAAAGATTGTCTTCTTAGCATAGTATTTTTATCATGCAAGAAATAGGAAGGTAGAATTAAAAGGCAAAAGATTGTCTTCTGTATGAATTTATGTGAAAAAAGATAGATAGGCTTCTGTTTGTGGAAAGTTACCTTCCAGGATGGGTGCCGAATGTGGATTATAGAGAGTATAGTTGCTTTTCCAACTATCTATTTTTGTTGTGCATGGCATTATACTCGGTTGAGTAATCAAATTGAATAAACCATTGAAATAGATGGAATTCTTTTATTTTATCCTCTCTACCATATCCTTGAATGATAATGAATGCTTGTTTCTTAAAAGAAGTAGAAAATTGAAAATGCATGTATCATCTAGGCACGCACCAGATTCCATCTTGCCTTTCAAATTATTTTGTGTAGCATCCTAAAATTGTGACACTTGCAATTTCGATTGCATTTTGGTCTTCACGATGACGACGCAACACGCAACCTGAATGGAGACCCCGAAACCTGATTACGACACTAAAAACTGCATTTTTTAAGCACCCTGGACTGAACCTCCTTTGCACCCTGCTGTCCCGGGAGGTGGGACCAGAGCGCCTAGCGCCCTGGTCCCCCAGGACCATGGTGCCCAGCGCCCTGGTCCCTGGGCCTATTTTGGGCCCGGTCTCCTATGGGGTCTCGGGTCTTTTTGTTTGCAAATTGGAAATTAACTTTCCTGGTCGGCCTAAGGTCGGGAAAATCAGTCTATTAACCCTAATTGACAAGTATATAAACTACATTTTTCCTCTCCCATTGGGGTAAGAAGAAGAAGACATATGGGTACAAGCGTGGAAACTATACTCAAGCATTCAAGCATTCAAGCATTCATTCCAAGTCTCCATTTAAGGCTAAGTGTTGCATTCAAGACAAGGATTCAACCATTGAAGAGGAGATCACTTACTACATGCTACATACAACATAGAACATACAACAAACAACAACATCTATACCTTCGCACATAAGGATACAAACATCCTTACAACAAGGTATTAGTACTTGTTTTACATTACATACATTTACACTTACAACAATTTCTCATTTCTTGGTTAATTCCAAAACCGGGGTTTGACCTAAAGGCAAACCCCTAATCCCTAACCCCCCAATCGTCTTCGCTTTTCTATGTGTAGGTTGTAGGTACGCAGCTGAAATTGAAGATCTGGAATCCTTGTGCAGAGACGAACAGATCCCCCTTCGTTTCGCAGATTTTTCGAAGGACCGTGGTGCCGGGCGCCATCGTCCCGACAACTTTTGCTCAAATTTGCAGGACAGCGCCATATCGACATTTTACTGCTAATTCCAGGTCCGCAGCTTCATCCTATATCCCTATCTCAGTTTATAAGCGAATCTTTGTCACTTTCTATGCATTCCTAGCTTAATTCTTCTATCAACATTCTTTACAAAAGAGGGTAGCCTTGCTGTCTTAACCCTTGAAACGCATTTAGCATCCAATCTTGCATTGTGTGGGATTGGATCTTGTGGGTTTCAACCCCTCTTTTGAATGTAAAGTCTCTCCCTTAAGTGAAAACCATCAACCCTAGCGACCTCCCTTCTCTCTCCTTGGAGTTGGAAGAGGGGAGAGCAACTAGGGTTCGATTGCGATTTTCCGCTTTACATTTTGATGAACCCGACGTGAACATCCTTTCTAATTATTCATAGTTAGATCTAAAAATTGGATTCCTTGATTACATTTCCATGTTTGATCTTTTGCAAAATTTTAGAGGTTAATTGCATAAAAACCCTAAATTTTCTTTTTAAGTAATTGAACTTGTGAAATGCTTAATTATTAATGCTTGTTTCAGATTTGCCCTTCTATTACAAATTATCAATTCATATTTGTGCTTTAATTTTGAAAATTAAGTGGTTAAGTGTCAAAACCCTAAATTTTGAAACCCTCTCGATTCAACCTTTGTCCGACAATTTCACTGATCAAAACATCTCCAAATCAGCTGTAACTTTGGATTCCGCAATAAAATCACAATATCTTTCATCCCTAAAAATTTGGAAAAAAGTTGCGAGGACCGTGTGCACTCCGAGCGCCATCGTCCCCGACATTTTTTTTGAAATTTCGGGAGCGAGATCTTACTGTATTTTCCTGCTAAAATCCAGAATTTTGGCTGATCTTATCAACTCTAACACCTTCAAAATTACAGTCAAAGTTGGTCTTGTGATTGCTTGGTTTAGGGCTTCTAATCATTCAAAAATTGTTGAAATTGAAATTTGTGTCAAAATTGTGTTTCTTACAGTCCTAAATCTGAAAAGTGTGTTATCATTCATTCGAAATTTCAGTGATTTATTCAAATTTTCGCAATTTGTGACTTTTGAAATTAAGTGCTTAATTACAACAACTTTGATTTCCGCTTTCAAAATTGAATTTTGTGTGAAATTGAGTCAACTATTGAATTTCAAAACTTGCATTGCTTTTGACATTCCCTCTAAAATCATAAAATTCAAAATTTCAGTTTCCCTCTCTTTTTCAAAATTCAAATTTTGCATTTTTCGACAATCTTGGTAGGGTTCAATTTTGAAATTGCAACTTTAATTTGGCCTATCTACAGATCGTAAAATCACTCAATTTTTTCAGGTTAGCTGTAAAATCATCATAACTTTCATCCCTGCAAATTTCGAAAAAACTTGCAAGGACCGTGTGCACCCCGAGCGCCACGGTCCCGGACATTTTTTCTGAAATTTCGGGAGATTGTCCTGATTGTATTTAATAGCTTAAATCTAGAAGATTGGCTGATTTTACTGAAATTTGCTACCTCTAAAATTCAAAATCTTTTCTCCCTCTCTAGTGCATGAGTTTTACAACAATAAGTCCTTCCAAGGTTTAATTACTGAGGAGATGGAACCTAATTTGAATGGTCTTTTTAACGAGGACATGGGTAATTCCTCTAATCCTCTTAATGATGAAGAAGCTCTCCATGAGGTTTCTGTAGAACAACTTTCAAAATTGGATAACCAATTTGATGATTTTCACCAATGGATGTCTCATGAGTATCCCGATAGTCAAGGTCTTCCTTTAATTGAGGGTCTAAAACATATGCTTCAAAGTGATAAGAATGGAATTGATATTTTGCGTGGTATTGCACACATTGTGGATTCAAATGTGATGCCTATGAAAAGTTGTGCCGAAACCTTAGGTTATACACAACCTCCTACTCAAGACAATCATTCTATTCCTTTGATGACTTCTATTGCTAGCATACCTACCTTTACATCAAACATAATGACTACTTCTATACAAGACATTCCCCCTGTGATCATCAGTCATGGGGGCAATCCTCCCTCTTCAATTAACCCTCTTCCTTCATTCAATCTGACTTCTTCATTCATTCCTTCAATGAGTGTGCCTATTATACCTCCACAAATGAACATGACACAAGGGGGCAATTCATTTAACCCTTCCATTCCTCCTTGTAGTGTTCCTCCTGTCCAATCATCCCCTATGACTAACTATCATAGTGTCCCACCACCTTACTCTCTACCTTCTTTCAATAACATAACACCTCCATCACAATCTAACATGTCTAATATGAACTCTTCGACTGAAGTGACCATTAACAATCTTGCACAAACTGTCTCTTCTTTACAGCAACAAATTGCCTCTATGAATCAATCTAAGTTTAGTGTGCCCACATTTGATGTTGCGAGCCCACTTTCTCTTGACATTGTCCGAGCTATTCCCCCTAAACATGTTGAAATTCCGCATTTGGAGCTTTATAATGGTAAGGGTGATCCTCTAACGCATGTTAAGACATTTCAAACAATATGTACCGATTTTGCTTATGACCAAAGGTTGCTTGCAAAACTGTTTACTAGAACATTAAGAGACAAAGCCCTACAATGGTATTGCTCGTTGCCTTCCTATTCTATTACTTCTTTCGAACAACTTGCAAATGCTTTCATTCAACAATTTCAAAACAATATAAGTCCTAAAGTTACTTTGATTGATTTAATGCATTGTAAACAAGGTGTTAAAGAAAAAGTGACTGATTTCATTGGTAGATATAAGCATTTGTATGCTCAAATTTCTTTTCCAGTGCCTGACAATGATATTCAAAGAATCTTTATTTCTAATTTACAAAAAGACATTAGAGAAAAACTCCTATTTTCTGAGTTTACTTCTTTCCAACAATTGTGCGCAACTCTTCACAATTATCAACTGACTGTGAGTCAAATGGAACAATCACATCCTATGACTCCGAGTGATAAGGGTGATAGCAGTCAACAACCATTTGGGAAGTTTAAACCGAACAGAGATTCCATCAAATTCAATGAAAACATCATCAACAACAATGTGAATGCAGCATCAGGTGTGCCTCCTATTTCTAAATTTTTCAAGAAAGAAAGAAAGTATACTCCTTTGAATGAATCATTGCATAGTATTATGAATAAGTTATTGGAACAAAATGTGCTTACTCTTCCTCCTATAAGGCAAATTGATCCTGAAAAGATTACTTCACCTTATTTTGATAACAAATCTTTTTGTCACTTTCATCGTCAGCCTGGGCATGATACTGAAAAATGTTTTTCTTTAAAGGGTAAAATTCAAGATTTGATTGATAATAATACTATCTCTGTTTCTGGAGTGAATGATAAAGGCAACACATCTGTAGCTCCTCCTAACCAAAATCTTCAGATTTTTACTGATCCATTACCTTCTCATAGTTCTAATGCGATTGAGGCTACTGATTCCTCTATCTCACCTGATGATCTTGTGTCTATGACTCCGAATGTGATTAACTTTGTAGAGCAGCAAGAAATCCCTAAAGAACCTTCCATCACATTTGATTCCAGTGAAACTATCAGGGCACCTGATGGTCCTTTATATATAGTTGCAAAAGTCAAAAATATACCTTGCCGTGGAGTGCTTATTGATCCTTCTTGCATGGTTAATATCATTACTGAAGAATTTTTTTTTACTTTGCAATTGAATCAAGTGATCTATGACAAAATAGATGTGGTTGTGAAACTATTTGATGCATTTTCTTCTCCTGCAATTGGTTCTATTACATTACCTATTGAGGTCCATAACAAAACCCTTGATGTGGACTTTGCTATTATTCCATCATCTGAACAATTTCGTGTGAAGCTAGGCTATCCTTGGCTATCTTCCATGAAAGCTATTGCTTCTCCTATTCACAAGTGTTTGAAATTTCCCCATAATGGTGAAGTTGTTACTATCAATCATAGTCTCTTTAAACCAGCTGAAAGAACTTCTAGCGTTCCTATTGATTACTTTTGGCCTAAACAATTCCAATCTCTTCCTCCGCGAAGTGATCATCTTTTCAAATCTTATCAAAAGTGGAAAACAGATATGATCCTATCTCTAAGTGAACCTAGAACACCCAAACTTGACATTCCTATCATTCTTGAGAAGGATGTTCTTCCTTTGAAAGATAAAACTAATGTCTTTCCTCGTGAAGACTCCCAGCCCATCCCTATGGATGTGACTATACCTATATCTAATAAACCTCCTAAGAGTAGACCTATACCTCCTCGTCATGATGGACTTGGTCTCCTTCCTAAACCAAATATTTCTCCCTTATATGGAGCAATTCCTCCTCCGTCCTTTTATAGAGAGAAGAGACCTTCCTCTTCTCCTATTATCCAGCCTAAGAGACCACAACCTAAACACCCAAGTGATAAGGATGAGAAAATTCCTCCTCCTCAATCTTCTCAACTTCCTACTAAGACTAGATGAAATCTTTCTGCATGTGAACGCCGGTGAAAGCGTCGTCTTAGAGCTCAAACTTTGCAATCCCCAAAAACACCTTCAACAAGCATTATTCCATTTTCTCCTCAGTCGACGATTGAGCCAAAATCTCCTAAACATAAGATGCATGATGGTCTTGATCCTGTGCGAGTTAAAGATCCTATTTTTATAAATCTTGATGATGAAAATGCTACTTCTCCTGTTCATTCTGACAGTGAATATGAACTTGTTGATATTGATAACCATTTATCTAATGAATTTTCTAAAGCACTTATCCTAGCTCCTAGACAAGAACATCGTGGCTTGGGATATGAACATAGCCCTTGTTTGGATCTTGTGATAGCTCCATCTGCTGTGTTGGATGTTCCTCCTCTAGCGTGTTCCCTACCTTCCCGAAACATTGATCAGCAAGATCGGGGGGTAGATGACGTGCTAGACTAGTTTCATTAGCATAGTAGATTCTCTCCCCCTCTCTTTTGTTACTTCTTCTATGTGTTATTCTCATTCTTCTATTTGTTGTCCTTAGTGTTGTCTACTTGAGGATGATGCAAAGCATTGAGATCTCTCGATCTCTCTCATGTTGACTCAAAAGACACATGTGTTCCCTTCTTCTAGGTGACCTTCCTTGATCGGGGAATGAAGAACAATTATGCATACATACATATGATATACATGAATTATCATACAGCATACTGACCCCGAGGAAAGCAAAGTCACCTTGTGATTTGTGTTTTGTGTCTATTATCCTTGGGCTTATCTCACACTTGGGGGCTAAATCCTTGTGATAACATACTCCTTCCCTTTCTCATTCTTATATGTATCACTACCTTAAAGAAATCACCCCCGGTGAGGCGTGTGCGATCGCTTTAACGTAGGGGGGCATACATCCCGTTCATATCTTTTCAAGATACTTGAAAATTTCTTGACAAAGTTAGCTTTGCCTTGAAAATTTTTGATATCTTTCTTGCATGACTCATAGTGAGGGAACCTTACTACTGACAATCATGGTTCTCCCTCATGATCTTCGCTTTTACTTTGTCAATCGAAGTCGTAAGATCTTTAGTCCACTGGGGGCTTGGTGTATCTTGCCTCCTTGACGTGGTGAAAGTTTTTCAATGTTGTTTCCTTGTACTTTACCGAAAGTATTGGCGTACGCTTATACTCCCTCTAAAGTGGGGGCTAAATGTAGCGTCCTAAAATTGCAACACTTGCAATTTCGACTGCATTTCGGTCTTCACGATGGCGACGCAACACGCAACCTGAATGGAGACCCCGAAACCTGATTACGACACTAAAAAATTCATTTTTGAAGCACCCTGGCCTGAACCTCCTTTGCACCCTACTGTCCAGGGAGGTTGGACCAGAGCGCCCAGTGCCCTGGTCCTTCAGGACCAGGGTGCCCAGCGCCCTGGTCCCTGGGCCTATTTTGGGCCCGGTCTCTTATGGGGTCTCGGGTCTTTTTGTTTGCAAATTGGAAATTAACTTTCCTGGTCGGCCTAAGGTTGGGAAAATTAGTCTATTAACCTTAATTGACAAGTATATAAACTACATTTTTCCTCTCCCATTGGGGTAAGAAGAAGAAGACATATGGGTACAAGTGTGGAAACTATACTCAAGCATTCAAGCATTCAAGCATTCATTCCAAGTCTCCATTCAAGGCTAAGTGTTGCATTCAAGACAAGGATTCAACCATTGAAGAGGAGATCACTTACTACATGCTACATACAACAAAAAACAACATCTATACCTTCGTACATAAGGATACAAACATCCTTACAACAAGGTATTAGTACTTGTTTTACATTACATACATTTACACTTACAGCAATTTCTCATTTCTTGGTTAATTCCAAAACCGGGGTTTGACCTAAAGGCAAACCCCTAATCCCTAACCCCCCAATCGTCTTCACTTTTCTGTGTGTAGGTTGCAGGTATGCGGCTGAAATTGAAGATCTAGAATCCTTGTGCAGAGACGAACAGATCCCCCTTTGTTTTGCAGATTTTTCGGAGGACCGTGGCGCCGGGCGCCATCGTCCTGACAACTTTTGCTCAAATTTGGAGGACGGCACCATATCGACATTTTACTACTATTTCCAGGTCTGCAGCTTCATCCTATATCCCTATCTCAGTTTATAAGCGAATCTTTGTCACTTTCTATGCATTCCTAGCTTAATTCTTCTATCAACATTCATTACAAAAGAGGGTAGCCTTGCTGTCTTAACCCTTGAAATGCATTTAGCATCCAATCTTGCATTGTGTCGGATTGGATCTTGTGGGTTTCAACCCCTCTTTTGAATGTAAAGTCTCTCCCTTAAGTGAAAACCATCAACCCTAGCGACCTCCCTTCTCTCTCCTTGGAGTTGGAAGAGGGGAGAGAAACTAGGGTTCGATTGCGATTTTCTGCTTTACATTTTGCTAAGCAATTCATGCAGGGTCGGGTATTCTTAATTGACCGAGAATTCTGGGGAAGCGTAAGCTTCAAGGTTGGGCGGAAAAAGCACCTGAATCTTGTTCTCATCTTCATGCTAAAGATTGCATTGGCGACAGCTTGGTTTGCAGATCAATGGATGCATCTCACCCTTTACTTTGTATTATTTTTTTATTGAACTTATGACAACTTGAAATGTGTAAGTATTGTATGATCGAAATACTACTTTTATCGATTTTTTTTTTGAATAAAGAATATTTATCTTTTATAAAAATTTTGTGTGTATTATGATCTAAATGGAATGATCAAATGAAGCTATGGATGTAAAAATGGAATGAAATAGATTTATTAACTGATTTATGAGTTTATTTAAGAATAAAGAGTATTTCGGCTATTAATTGAAGTCAGCTCGATTTACGTCTTTACAAGATGAGTATCTTGAAGTTTTAGGAGAAACCAATGAGGAGAAAAAGGAAGATGAACCTTACATTCTGATTTTGGAACCAGAACCAGTGAAGCGAGAAGCTGATGAAGTGAATGTTGTAGTACCAATTCAATCAGAACAGGTAGATTCTGCAGAAGAAGATGATGATAGTGAGGAAGAAGAATCTGAAGATAATGATCATGTTATTCCAAGGTATGTGAGACTCAATCATAATTTTGACTAGATTATTGGAGATAAAGATGCTGGAGTATTAACTAGAAGAAGAATTAGAGAGAATTCCTGCATGATCTCCACTATTGAGCCTAGAACTGCTAAGGAAGCATTTGGAGATGTTCATTAGATTAAAGCTATGGAAGAAGAGCTTGACCAAATTGAGAAGAACAATACATGGACCCTAGTACCCAGATCAGTGAATAAAAATGTGATAGGCACTAAATGGGTATTTAGGAATAAACTGAATGAAGATGGAGTAGTAGTAATAAACAAAGCTAGATTGGTATGCTAAGGTTATGCACAGGAAGAAGGAGAAGACTATGGCGAGACATTTGCACCAGTTGCTAGATTGGAAGGTGTTAGGACTCTACTTGCATTTGAAGCATATAAAGAATTCAAAGTATATCAGATGGATGTGAAGTCAACATTTCTAAATGGAATATTGGAAGAAGAAGTATACATTGAGCAGCCAAATGGTTATGCTTTGACTAATGCAAAGGATATGGTGTGTAAAATACACAACGCACTATATGGTTTGAAGCAAGCACCAAGAGCATGGTATGAAAGGCTACATTCACACCTGATGAAGATAGGTTTTCAAAGAACTAGTGAAGACAACAATATATATCTCAAATCTAAAGGAGATAAGATACTGTTTAGTGAAGTGTTTGTAGATGATATCATATTTGGAGGCAATGATGACATGAGTGATGACTTTGCAAATGAGATGAAAAGTGAATTTGAAATGTCTCTAGTAGGAGAGATAGAATTCTTCATAGGTTTTCAAATTCAGTAGATGAAGAGTGGTATTTTAATCACACAATCTAAGTATGTGAAAGAGGTATTGAAGAGATTTGGAATGATCATTGTAAACTAGTTGGGATGCCGATGGTTACAGGTTGTAAAATATCTAAGGAGGATGATGATGCATCTGTAGATGAAAAGAAGTACAAATCAATGTTAGGGAAACTGCATTATGTTGTTCATCGTAGACTGGATATTGCTCATACAGTATGTTTAGTTGCCAGATTTTGGAAGAATCCAAAGGGGACATACTTGATAGCAACTAAAAGGATATTCAGATTTGAAAGGTACTATGACTATGGATTATGGTATCCATATGCAGGTAACTTTGAGTTGAAGGTTTATATAGATGCAGATTGGGCAGGTAATGTTGGTGATATGAAGAGCACAACCGGTGGTGCATTCTTTCTTGTAAGAAGACTTGTATCTTGGAGCAGAAAGAACTAGAGTTGTATATCATAGTCCACTGCAGAAGCTGAATATGTTGCAGCGTATATGAATTGTACCCAGGCAATCTAGATGAAACACATTCTAGAAGGATTCAAGATGAAGATTACAAAACTAGTAAATATTAAATGTGACAAAAACAGTGCAATAAATATTTCAAAGAACCCAGTGTTGCATGCTAGAACAAGCATATTAAGCTGAAATATTGTTTCTTCAGAGATAAAGTGCAGAGTAAGTACGTGTTACTAGAGCATGTATCTACTAAGGAGCAGCTAGAAGATATCTTTACTAAACCTCTACCTAAGACTAATTTTTAGTATCTGAGAGGTCAGATAGGGGTTGTGCCCCTACATGAGGTCAATTGAGGAGATGTGGAATACATCTGTCCCAGAGCTAATTGAAGAATTGTGAAGCAGGATTGGTGTAGAGTGGAGTTATTCCATAGGGGGAGCATCAAGTTGTAGATTGTTGATGCAGAATAATGAAGTATGACATTGTATGTTTTACTTTCACTTTGGAATTATTGTCAAAGGGGGAGAAGAATTATATGATTATGGGAGAAGAATTGGTTATTGATAGAGAAAAGATATATAGCCAGTTACTAGTTGAAGACATGAAGACTCAATTGAAGGAGAGTACATGGTAAAATCTAAACTAGGATTCCTATACCTTTGTATGTGCATTACTCACAATCCTCACAATAAAGGGTATTGATGCTTGTATTGCCATCAATTCCAAAGGGGGAGATTATTGGCATTTGCATGAAGATTGCATTGATGAACTATTGTGTTGTCATTGATGTCAATTATAACTAGTAATGATGTTGTTATGATGCTGTTTTGCAACTAGTAGGTGAGCTAGTGAAGGAAACTGGTATTACTTGAGAAGTAGTGAGATCAATCGGTAACCCTACTTCTTGATGTGATAAACCCTAACCGATGGAGCTTGGTGAATCAGTTGTATTGGTTTATGATCAAATGATGAACATTAATGATTATGTCACATATGCATGTTGTAAATGTGAATAATTTCAAATGGTTTTTGGCATGTAGAGATAATGATTTTATCTTGGGAATTTGCAAGTACATTGCATGAAGTGCAAACCATGTGATGAGTTATAGGAATCGGTGAAGCAGTGATCAAGGAGTGGTCGAGGTTGTCTTGAATAATGTGCAATGATTTCTATATAATCCAATGGTCATACTTGAACCAATTTGTTTGTAATCTCTATGAGATCTTAGGTTTGTGATGTGTTACAGACCTATTGTTTGGCTTATAAGGTCGATGAGTTGTTTCATTGTAGAGTTAGGAATTATGGTTATGTAAGTGTGATTGGTTGCCAAACCAGAAGGTGTATCTATAGTCTGTGTCAAGAAAGATAGAAGCATGAAAAAAATCTAATCAAGCAGAGTAGTGCTATTCACCAGATCAACAAATCCCTATTGTTCTCTAACAATTACAATAGTCGAATCCCTTAACTAGGTAAGCTATAACAGGATTAGTGTTATCTAAATCCTCTAACCAGGTGATCCATTAGCTTGGATTTCAAATCCTCTACCGAGGTTACTCCTAATAGGGTATTGCTTCTAATAGGGCATTATAGTCAATCCGTTAACCAAGTGTTCCCTAACAGGATCTACTCCTAACAAGACTTTTTGTAAAGTTTTTACAGGCTTGGCTCCTAATAGGGCGAAATTCAAAAGAGTTCAAAATACTTTTGGGTATTCATCCCCACCTTCGTTTTTCCCATTTGGGTTTCCATGTCAAAATCATTGTGTCAAGTAGTGAATGGTTTTTGTGGTTATATTTGCTATGGTTAATTTCCTTAATTGCTAAATCCACTTAGATATGATAAGATGACTGGCAATAATTTGAAATGTGCTTTTACTATTGTTAGTAAAGTATTTGAATATTTTTGTTAAAATTTTTTGATAGTTTCAGATCTTTTATACTGTTATTTTGTTATGACAGTCAACTAGTATACTTGATAGTGATATTGCAATTTGTAGTTCAGTGTTTGAACCAGTTAGTTCTGAGATTGACTTGTAAGGTTGTTATTGAGTTTGGTGAAAGTTTAGCCAGTTTTCCATCTTCTGATTCAACCCCTCCTCTCAGTATTGTTTGAATCCTTATTGATTCATCATACCATCACAATGCACACAATAAGTTATAAAAAAATATTGAGGAGTTTGAATATTATGTAGATGAAGTTACCACTTTGCACTAGTTTTGTTTAAGATGGTAGGATCTACAAAGAATACAATAGATCAAACTGACTATATGAAGTGACAAATTTCTCAAGTGGATGGGGCATATGACTTAAATCAAAAGAAATGGATGGAGTAACTCGTGAAAAAATGAAAAATATAAATTTATAGTTATAGTAGATAAAGAACTAATATAGTCAATTGAGAGAAGCAACAAATTTAAGGCTGGATTCTCTATCCAGACTAATTGCTTCTTTTTTATTTATTGCTCTCTTTTGCCCTGTTTTATGTTGCTATTTTAGGTTATAGTTATATTTTGAGCCTATTTTCACATGGTATCCGAGATAGAGTTAATTTAGAAATTATTTAATAGGGATAAAGTATTGTTGGATTGATATTTGTTTAAAAATTATTTTTTTTAGCTAACATGGGCTCTTCAAATGAAGTTTTGCCTATCTATAATGGGAGTGGTTTTGCAGATTAGAATATTTTAGTCAAGAATACTTTAGGAGAAAAATCATTGTGGAGGATGGTGAAAAAAGAAATTGGAAAACTCAATATGGAAAAGAAAAGAAGCTATAGAAGTGCAAGTTGGAGTTAGTTAGAGGTATCATTTGTAAATCTTTGAGCACCAATTTGAATAGAAAATTTGTTCATATTGATGATCCAAAATATTTATAAGAATACTTAGAGAAAAATTATAAAGATGCAAATATTGCTAATATATTTACTATAGAAGAAAAATTGGTGAAATTTGATCCTAATGATTTTGGAAAAATGAGTGATTACTTTAATAAAGTTACATATTCTAATGTTCAACTAAAGAAAATACATGCAGAATATGCAAAAAAGTACTCTTAGATGATTGAAATTGATGCAAGAGCATTCGCTGGTGTAAGGGCAATCTTACATCACCCAACAATATTTATTTTTGTTTTTGTTTTGTTTAATGTTTTTGTAGTTATGGATACCCATTTGGATGAATAAGATTTTCTAACTCTCAGAATTGTCAAGCTGCTTTTTCTTGCTGACTACCCAAAATAGCAAGTTTTTAATTTGAAGGTGGATGGAGCCCAAAATTTATAGGAATACTAAGAAAGGAAAAATAAGCACATTGGAGAAAGAATCAAGTCAAAATAATTAATAGTTTGAAAGTTATTAAAGTTTCAATTGCTTGAAAAAATGAAAAAAAATCTTCCAAGTTCGTTTTGAGGCATTAAATGGTGTTTAATGGGCCTAAAAATGGCAGAAATTGGCAAACAATATTCTTAGAATATTATAAACTCAAACATTTTCTGACACTTCAAACAGTTCATAAATCCAATTCCTGGATCAAAAGTTATGACTATCGAATGTTTGACAATTTTTCAGAAAGTTCCGATTTTTTAATTTGTTTGTATTTTCAAATTTCTAATTTTATGTTTTGGCATTTGTCCACCATTTGGTAATTTCTATATTGAAATTTCAGCTCCAAAATAGAATAAATTCTATTTAAGACTTATATGTAGAAACTGGGAAGCTAGTTGTTGGAGTTGTTGTATATGAATTTTTTGGAGTTGTGTTTTTGGGAGTTTGGTTCTGGGTTGGGAAATTTCTTTGTAAAGGGTTTCTAGAAAACTCTATAAGCTGTGTGTTGCATCTTGTGAGGATTTATTCCTCTTATTTGCATTTTTTCATGTATTCTAGATAGTTTTCAAATAATGATAATAATATCTCTTGTGTCTCTTTAAATATGATTTGTTGAGTTTTTCTATTCTCAGGTTGTTCCTGAGTGTGTCAACAAATCACCGAACATGAGGCAGTTCATACCAAGATCTGTGATTGTGGGCTCATGTTCAATATGCCTCCAAGAGTGATGCATGGTGGCAAAATGCTAGTGGCAGAAGTGTTGGTGGAATAAATGCTTTGGAAAATGAGGGTTTGAGATCCCTCCAAATACAAACAGATGCATTACAAGAAGAGTTGAGAAGAGGGTTTAATCCTATGAGAGGAGAAAGTGATGATGAAGGAGAGGTTGAAGATTCATCCTCAAGTGAATCAGAAGAAGCAATAGATTGAGATTAGGCTCGATTGTTGATGGCCATTTCATAGATTGGGAAGAGACCCAAAATTGAAGTCTCCAATTATTCTAGGAATCTGAACCCAAAAAAGCTAATTGATTGGATTAATGAGTTAGAGGAATATTTTGAATATGAGGAGATAGAATACTCAGATTATGTCAGGTTTGCAAAAATGAAGCTGAAAGGTCATTCAAATATTTGTTGAAAAGAGATCTAGCTAGACAAAAATAAAAGAGGAAAGGGAAAGATCACTAGATGGGATCACATGGTTGATAAATTGAAGAAATAGTTCATTCCTATGGACTATGAATTGGATCTACTAAAGAAACTGCAAGGGTTGAAGAAAGGTAACAAATATGTGAAGTATTATATGGAAGAATTTTACAAAATAATTATCAGAATAGGCCATGCAGATGCCAACAAGGATAAGGTTTCCTATTATCTAAATGGGTTAAGACTGAGTATTCAAGAGGAGTTGAGTCTAGTCACAATGACTAGTATCAAAGAAGAATACTAGTTTTCTTTGAAGGTGGGGGAGAAACTTAATAAAAGGTTTGGAGGCAAACAAAAATGGAAAGCCCAAGGTGGAAGAGGTGGTGGAAGATCTTTTGTGGATTGAAATGAGGATCTGGAGAGAATTAAAGATGTGGGTATGAGCCAAAATCAGAAGGGAGATGAATTCTATCGACCCCATGATCAAAGAAATGATGAACAAAGAGGAAGAGGAGGTTTTAGAGGAACCTGTTTCCAATGTGGAGAAGAAGGGCATAGAGCCTTTGAATATCCGCAACACCAAGGGAGGACAAATAGAAGAAATGATTGCCATGCATGAGTCGCGCATGCAGATGAGGAAGCTCAGTCTGAACATTCTGACGATGTTGAAAGAGGAGAGGCCCTAGTTATCAGGAGAACCCTAATGAATGATGTGAAAGAACCAGATCAGAGGCATATTTTATTTTGCACTAGATGCAAATGTAAGGATAAGCGCTGTAATATGATTATTGATAGTGGGAGTACTGATAATCTGGTGTCTGAAGAAATGGTTACAAAGTTGAAGCTAAAGAGAGAAAAATAGCCACAGCCATATCAGATAGCCTAGTTGCAGAATGACCACAAGGTTTTGGTCATTGAACGATATCTGGTAAAGTTCAAGATAAGAAGCTATCATGATGAGGTACTCTATGACATCATACCCATGGATGCATGTCAAATGCTATTAGGGAGGCCATGACAGTTTGTTGGGCATGTTGTACATGATGTTCATGTGAATACCTATACCCTAACAAAGGATGGAGTTCACCATAAGCTGAAGCCCCTGAAGGAGGTGGAAGAAAAGGTATGTAGTAATTCCAGAACATGTTTTGTTGATGAAAGAAATTTTTTTTGAAGATAAGGAACACGAATGTGCGTGTTTTACTTCAATTCCAAGTGTGGGTAGAGAAGATAGTGAAGAAGTTCCTATAAAAGTTATAGGTAACTTGTTGAATGAGTTTCAAAACATTGTGTCTGATAATGTGCCTAAGGGTTTACCATGTGAAAGGTCAAATAGAGTTGTTGCTACCTTTAGTAGGAGGCAAAATTTGTTGACAGAGATGCATTTGGAGATTGTTGTGTTTAATGAACCCAGGAGATTATATCCTAAGGATCTTGATTTTGCAAGGGTTTGGAATGCTTGTAAGGAGCCTGTTGCATTCGACAGGATGAGATGGCTAGATTTCATAATCTAGTGAGACATGTTATTTAAGGGAAGTCAGTTGTGTATTCCCAGAAGTTCCATGAGAGGGAACTTGATCATGGATAAGTAGTGTGGAGGGATGGTAGAAACTTTTGGTCAAGAGAAAACCATTGCCATCATCAATGAGCATTATTATTAGCCTCAGTTATCACAACATATGGAGAAATTTATGCAGAGTTGTAGAGTATGTTAGATGGTTGAAGAAGAGAGTCAAAATACAAGGCTATATCAACCATTACCTATACTAGAGAGGCCATGGGAGGTGAAGAAGCACATCAATGAGATACATTTACAGTATAATGTGAATGCAGAATAGAAAAGGAGGCATAAGGAGTTCCAAATTGGAGATGAGATGATGGTTCATTTGAAGAAAGAAAGGTTTCCAGTGGGGATCTACAATAATTTATAGGTGAAGAAGTTTGGTCCTTGCAAAATAGTGAAGAAGCATAAATCTGGAAACGCATATATGAGGTAGAGTTGCCGAAAGGAATTACCGTTTCCCTTATGTTCAACATTTTAGACTTAACATAGTGTCATGAAGGTGGCATAGAGGTGGACACAATAATAGAACAATACAAAATTCCTGCACCTACATTAGAGGAGGAGGTTCAAGCAATTTAAGATAGTTGTATGGGCAAGACTACCATAAGCAGGCCATATAAGTAGTACTTGGTGAAATGGAAGGGAAGACTTCTTGAAGATTCTTTGAGGTTGTCCTAGACATATGTTGACCATTTGTGTTTTCCTCAATTAGCTGAGGCATGATGGGGTCACTTCTCAATCTACCCTGAGTGTCTGACGCAGGAGCATCTAGTGGTGTAAGGGAAATCCTACATCACCTAAAAATATTTCCTTTTTCTATGGTTTTCTTTAATATTTTTGTAGTCCCAGATACCCATTTGGACGAATAAGAGATTCCAACTCTAAGAATTGTCAAGCTACTTTTTCTTGACGACTACCCAAAATAGTAGGTTTTTTATTTGAAGGCGGATGGAGCCCAAAAAATACAAGAATATTAAGGAAGGAAAAATAAGCACATTGGCAAAAGAATCAGGTCAAAAATAATTAATGGTTTGAAAGTTATTAAAGTTCTAATTTCTTGAAAAAACTGGAAAAAAATTATTCCAAGGTAGATTTGAGGCGTTAAATGGTGTCAAATAGGCCAAAAAATAATGGGAATAGGAAAAGTATATATGTAGCATATTCTCCACTCAAATAGATTTACGACTCTTCAAACGGTTTGTAAATCTGATTCCTGGATCAAAAGTTATGGCTATCAGAAGTTGGACAATTTTTTTGAAAAGTTCCAATTTTTGAATCTGGTTGTATTTTCAAATTTCTAATTTCATGTTTTGGCATTTGTCTGCCATTTGGTAATTTATATATTGTAATTTCAGCTCCAAAATAGAAGAAAGCCTATTTAAGACTCATATGTAGAAATTGGGAAGTTAGTTGTTGGAGTTGTTGTATATGAATTTTTTGGAGTTCTGTTTTTGGGAGTTTGGTTCTGGGTTGGGAAATTTCTTTGTAAAGGGTTTCTATAAAACTTTGTAAGCTATGTGTTGTAGCATGTGAGGATTTATTCCTATTATTTTGATTTATGTATTTATTACAGATAATTTTTCAGATAATGATAATAATATCTCTTGTGTCTCTTTGATTGCAATTTGTTGAGTTATTCTATTTCTCGGGTTGTTCCCTCATCAGAAATGATTGAAAGTAAGCTTCCCCAAAACATACAAGATATTTAAAGAATCAAGGAAAATAGTTATTTAATTAAGTCCCAATTCCCCCCAACAAACTTTTGATGAATTTCACAGGTCAATTCTAGATGAAATTCAACTTGCTAAAGAAGGTTATAGTAAGAAGAACCATGCATATTCATCTAAGGAAAATCCTTTTATAGAAAAGTTGATGGAAAGGAGAATTGGAAAAGAAATACTAAATTTTAAAAAAATGATGGTTCTAACCACTTTTCTAGAAATAATAGTGCAAAAAAGTAAGTGGGAAGAAAACACATTATTAGCAGGTATTGTAGTGATGAGAATCATATGGATAAATTTAATTTGAAGAAGAGGAACAATGAAAGACAATACCATAAGCTCAAAGATGAAAGGTTTAAGGATGGTAAGATAGATAGACATGGCTTCATAGCCATCTCCCTCACAAAGCAATAACAACCAAATTAGGAGGTAAGTGCTAGACTGAAAAGTGAATCTAGTGTTAAGGGGGGATACTTTGGTTTAGAAACCAATAAAAAAAGGTTTTAGATTCAGGAGCATCATTTCATATGAATAGTGATAAATTTTTGTTTATTGATTTTCATGAAAGAAAGAATTCAAATCAAGAAATTACTATTCGAAATAAAATAAAACTTTCTATGTTAGGATCAGGGACTATTAATGTTGCAAACAGCTCTTTGAAAAATGTTTTATTGGTTGAAGTATTAGGGGTGAATCTTATTATAATATCTAAAATTGCATAGGCTAGATATGAGGTTTTTGTCACTAATAATCAAGTTGTTATTAGAGATATAAAAGACCTATGAAATACAACTACTATTGGAAGAGTTGATCATAAAGAAGGTTTGTTTAAATTTTTGGGTTTGTTGATGATGAACACACACTCTCCCATGCTTTTATTGCTCAAACTAATTACATGTCAAAACTTTGGCATGCTATACTTGGACATTAAATTATAGAGAGTTAAAAGACATCGTTAGAAAGGATATAGTCAAATGACTAAAAAAAAAATAGCTTTTGGAGGAGTGTTTCAAGGATGTGTATTAGGTAAACACCATAATGATCCTTTTGAACTAGGAAAAGTGCGCAAATCTAATCATTTACTACAACTCATTCATAGTGATTTATGTGAATCAAGTTATCCATCACTTTCAAGTGCCAAGTACCTTCTCACTTTTATTGATAATTATAGCAACTGAGTATGGGTTTAATTTCTTGAAAGGAAAAATTAAGTGTCTGAAGTTTTTCAAAAGTTTAAGGAATTAGTTAAAAACCAAAGAAGAAGAAGAATTAAATGCTTAAGGCTAGGTAGTGGTGGTGAAAATCTAATCATACATTTGAATCACTTTTTGTAGAATATGGTATTAAGATGCAAAAAATAGTTCCTAATATGCCTCAATAGAATAGGGTTGCCAAAGAATGAATAGAACTCCTTTAAAAATGGCTCCTTGTATGCTGCATTCCAAACGTTTGCATAATAAATTTTGTAGTTCGGTTGTTCCTTGTGTTGCAAATATTGTGAATAGAATCTCCACCAAAGCACTAAAAAATATCACTCTTGAAGAAGCTTGGAGTGGCATAATATCTTGCATAAGCTATTTCAAAGTATTTGGGTGTATTGCTTTAGCGCACAATCTTGATGGAGAGAAGAAAAAGTTAGAATCAAAGAGTCAAAAGTGTTTATTTATGGGTTATACTGAAGAATCAAAGGCTTACTATTTATATGATTTGACAATGAAAGAAACCTTTGTTAGTAGAGATGTAAAGTTTGATAAAAAATCACATCTTCTAAGAACTTCTTCTCAATCTACAACAACTAATTCTGCCAATATCAATGAGAATTTTTTTTGCACTAATGAAACAACTAATA
This sequence comes from Cryptomeria japonica, assembly GCF_030272615.1. Lineage (NCBI taxonomy): Eukaryota > Viridiplantae > Streptophyta > Pinopsida > Cupressales > Cupressaceae > Cryptomeria > Cryptomeria japonica. The sequence goes on from NC_081408.1 coordinate 206,596,885, forward strand.
CTTGTGATCAACCATTTTTTGTAGGCAGTGACGATGAAGAAGATGACATTTTAGCTAGACAAAAGACAAGGAGTATTGAAGAAATCTATAGTCAAGGCCCTAAGAACCAACGAAGGAATGGTAACACTCTCATGGCCAAACTATTATAGGTACATAAGCCAATCTCATATGAAGAAGCTAGAGGGAAGAAAGGATGGGATAAAGCTATGAAAGAGGAATATGATGCATTAATAAAGAAATTTTTTTGGGTACTTGTGCCACGTCCCATAGGTAATAATGTTATTGGTTAGAAATTGGTTTATAAAATAAAAATTGAATTAGATGGAGCTATTGAAAAATTCAAAGCTAGATTGATTCCTATAAGGTTTAATCAAAAGGAGGGTGTTGATTATGTTAGGATAATTGGTGAACAACTGAAAGGGGGGGGGGAAATTGGTTGTTAACAAATTATAACTTTTAATCCACAATACAACCTTAAACAAATCAAGTACCAATAAAACACATACAGATGTTGGTAGGAACATATATCGGTAAACAATACAACTTAACAATTAACCACATAATCAATGCAAAGAAACCATACCACATAACACCATGATTTGTACATGGAAAACCTAGAAAGGGAAAAACCATGGTGGGAAGCCTACCCACAGTCAAATGATACTTATGTAGAAAGTATGTGTTACAATGAGGGGCCTGCACTTATAGGAAGGCATACTACCTAGAGAATACTACTCATTACAAAAGAGTCTCACTGACTACAAAGAGACTACAACCATCTGAAGATAAATGAACAACAATCCAAAATAAAGAACTTCCATAAATAGTATCTACCATGCTTGATTACTGTCCCAGTTAAGCTCAATACCAGAAGCTAGTGCTGACATCAATGACAAAACATCAATGCAACACATAATCAATTCATCCATTATGCCAACAATCTCCCCCTTTGGCAATGATGGGAAGACTAGTTGTGAAAAATATCTAAGTACTAAGAAATGCCAAACAAGTCTCCCCCTGTGAATGATATCTTTGTAAGATTCTAAATGATTTTTCACATTACTATCACTCCCCCTTTGACATCAATGCCATAAATCTGACAAAAATATCAAAGAAATGATATAAACCTCTAAAACTCAAAGTTGACTACTCCCCCTAAGTAGTAGCACCACACATCAGTGCCAAAATGAACAATGTCTCTAATAATGCATGTCGGACTAATGACAAACTTCATCAATCAAGACTTTGATGGAGGGGCAGATACCCCTAACCTATCTCTCAAAGACTCAAATTATTCCTTAGACAATGTTTTAGTGAATATGTCTACAATCCGCTCTTTAGTGTTCACATAAACCAATTTGACTTCCTTTACTTCTACCTTGTCCTTCAAAAAGTTATACTTTCTTGAAATATGCTTATTCTTAGAGTGAAACACTGGATTCTTAGACATGTCAATAGCTGCAGAGTTATCACAATGGATAACTATTGGTTCACTACAATTTACCCTAATATCCTTCAACATTTGCTTCATCCACAAGAATTGAGTGCTATTAGCTGTTGCTGCAACACATAATCAACTTCTGCAGTAGATAAAGAAATGCATGACTATTTTTTGCTGATCCATGAAACCAATTTCTTTCCAAGAAAGAAAGCTCCACTAGAAGTGCTCTTCCTGTCATCAGTATCTCCTGCCCAATCTAAGTCAGTAAATGCACATAAAGTGAAATCATCATTTTTCGAATAGCGTATACCATATTACGTTGTTCCTTGCAAATGCCAAAATATCCTCTTTACTGCACATTCATGATTTTCTATAAGATTACTTTGATATCTTGAAACAATACTTATTGCATTCATAATATCAGGTCTAGTCTGAGTTAGATATAACAAATCACCAATCATAGACTTATACCTTGTTAGATTTACCGTTGAAGTATCCTTGATAGATAATTTCTCACTTGTAGCCATAGGATTACTTCCCAGTTTGGAATTTTCTATACCAAACTTCTTCAACAATTCCCTCAGATACTTAGTTTGACAAATAAAAATGCCTTTGTCAGTTTGAGTAATCTGCAAAATGAAGAAAAATTTCATCTCACCAACCATGGACATTTCAAATTCATTCTTCATGTTGTTAGCAAACTCCGTGCACAATTTATCTTCTCCTCCCAAAATGATATCATCAACAAAAAATTCAATAATCAGAATATCATTATTGGTGATCTTATAATATAAATTATTATCAACACTGCCTTTAGTAAAACTAATCTTCAGAAGATATTTATCCAACCTTGCATACCAAGCTCTAAGAGCCTTTTTCAAACCATATAGAGCTTTCTTCAATCTGTAAACCATATCTTTATCATCTGTCAGTGAAAATGCATCATTTTTCTCAATGCAAACATCTTCCTCGAGTTCACCATTTAAAAATGCACATTTAACATCCATTTGATAAACATCGTAGTTCTTATAAGCTGCATAGGAAAGAAATAGTCTAATAACTTCAATTCTAGCTACAAGTACAAATGTCTCACCATAACCAATTCCTTCCATTTGAGAATATCCTTTACAAACTCTAGCCCTGTTCCTTATAACTTGACCATCCTCATTCAGTTTATTCCTAAAAACCCATTTAGTTCCAATAACATTCTTATTTTTAGGCTGGGGAACTAAAGACCAAGTTTCATTCATCTCTATCTAATCTAATTCATCTTCCATAGCCTTTAACCAATGTTTATCCTTACAAGCTTCAATAACAATTGTCAGTTCAACTTGAGAAATAAGACATACCTCTTCATTTGCCAGTTTTCCTTTTATCATAACTCCCTTGTTTCTATCTCCAATAATTTGATCTTCAGAATTATTTAATCTTACATACCTTGGTGTCTTTTGAACTTCAGGTTCACTTCTCTGATCATCAGTCACAGTTGAATTTTCTGATTGTGTTGGTGTAACTGTCTCAACTTCCTATACTGGTTGAGGCATTGTCAGTTTAGTTATGATCATTTCCATTGCCGGTTCCTTGTCATATGATATAGAATGATTTCTATATTGTTCATCCACTTTCACATTAGCACTTTCCACAATTTTTTGCAATCTTTTGGTATAACATCTATATGCTTTTCTCTGAATTGAATAACCAAGAAATATCCCTTCATCACATCTAGGATCAAACTTTCCAATTGAATCATCTCTTTTGATATAGCATTTACTTCCAAAAATTCTAAAATATTTAGCAATAGGTGTATGTCCAAACCATAGTTCATAAGGGGTCTTATCGATTTCACCTTTGATGTGAACTATGTTGAATGTGTAGATTGTAGTACTCACTTCTTCTCTCCAGTAGATATGAGGCAATTTGGCTTCCATCATCATAGATCTTGCTGCATCCAAAATGGTTACGTTCTTCCTTTCCACTACATTTTTCTAAGGAGTCCTAGGTGTAGATAGCTATCTCTTGATTCCATTTGTCTCACAATAACTGTTAAATTCATGAGAAGTGAATTCACCATCATGATCTAATCTTAGAAATTTGATTTTCAATCTAGTTTTAGTTTCAACCTTGACTTTAAAGAACTTGAATTTCTCCAAAGCTTCAAACTTCTCCTTTATAAAAGTCACCCACATCATTCTAGAATAATCATCAATAATCAACATGAAATACCTATCACCTTTAAAGCTTCTAGTCCTTGCTAGACCACATAAGTCAGTATGAATAAAATCAAGTACATCATTACATTTATCATATATGCTCTTAAAAGAACTTCTGACTTTCTTACCCAACTGACATTCCTTACATTCCAGATTATGAGGCATCATAATCTTAAGTATATCTCTAATTTCCTTAATTGAACTGATCTTAACAATACAATCAAAATTAACATGACACAACCTCTTATGCCATAACCAACTCTCATCAATATGAGAAATCAAACATGTCTTATTACCAGTGTTCAAGTGAAAGATATTACTTCCTGTCTGAATACCGGTTGCAATCTCCAAACTAGTCTTGTTTATGATTTTGCATTTTCTATCTTTAAACTGAAGATGAAAACCCTTATCAACCAATTGATCAACAATCCAAAGATTATGCAAATGATGTGAGCATCCACTATCAATTACCCATTCATCCTTATCTTCAACTTTTTCTGCTAGGGCCTTTTCTTCATTTTTGATAACAGGTTCCGGTTCATCTTCTTTTAAATCATAGAACACCCATTCTTTTCCATTTCCAAATGCACTAGTAGAGTCTTCTGCCGGTTCATCCCCAGAGTCATTAGTTACTCCTTCCTCATCTACTATGTAGCATTGTTTACTCTTCTTGAATCTATATCTTTTCTAGTTAGGCTTAAAATATTTTTTAACTCTTTCCTCAAACCTTTCATTCCTTTCAGGACATCTAGATGCAAAATGACCAATCTTATTACATGCAAAACATTTAAAAGTTTCTTTTCCTTCATACTTACTTCCAGTTGGTCCTCTAGGTATTCTTCTAGCAAATAAGGCTTCAAGTTGCTCAAGTTCTTCATCTTCTTTCCTCATGTATTCCAATTATTTTGCATATAGGGCTTTCCAATCACTTTTGCCTATAGATGTTGATGATGATGCATGAAAAGTAAGTTCAAATTTTACAACACTAGAAGATCCAAATTCTTCTAGCTCAAAAGCAGATAATTTCCCAATCAGAATGTCTCTATTGACTGAAGTGTTTACCATTGTCCTTAACTCATTAATTGCAGTTGCCTTCATCTTGTAAGCCGGTGGAAGGGCTCTCAATACTTTGGAAACTATTTCATCTTCACTTATAAATCCTCCACAATATTGAATTCCCATAACAATCTCATTTACTCTTTCCATAAACACAACAATTCTTTCATTATCTTCCATTTTTCAGGTTTTCATATCTTACCCGGTAACCATCAAGTTTAGCAATATTGACAGTAGGATCACCTTCAGTCAAAGTTTGCAATTTGTCCCACATAACCATTGATGATTTATCAGTCAATCCCATGATCTGTTGATCAGTAAGTGCACATAAGAGGGCTTCTCTAGCTCTACAATCATTTTCAATATTCTTATCCAAGTCTGAAGAAGAAGGATTGCCAGATTCCAGATCATAAGGTGTGTATCCTTTTACAGTGATCTCCCAAATATATTTTCCAAGATATATAAGATGAGTCTCCATTCAAATTTTCCATATCTCATAATTTGTTCCATCAAGCTTTGGGATTTCTCTTCTGAAATAGTTGTCGGTGGATTATAAGTGTTAGTTGCCATAGGATCTACCTCAAGCGGTTAAGCATCTGCAAAAGAGGATGAAAGCTCTGATACTAATTATTAGGATAACCGGGGAACAACTGAGAGGGGGGGTGAATCATTTAATAGATAATAACTTTTAATCCACAATACAACCTTAAACAAATCAAGTACTGGTAAAACACATACAGATGCCAGTAGGAACAAATACTGGTAAACAATACAACCTAACAATTAACCAGATAATCAATGCAAAGAAACCATACCACATAACACCATGATTTGTACATGGAAAACTCGGAAAGGGAAAAACCACAGTGGGAAGCCTACCCAGAGTTAGATGATACTTCTATAGAAAGTATGTGTTACAATGAGGGGCCTGCACTTGCAGGAAGGCACACTGCCTAGAGTGTACTGCTCATTACAAAAGAGTCTCATTGACTACATAGAGGCTACAACCATCTCAAGATTAATTAACAACAATCCAGAATAAAGAACTCCCATAAATAGCATCTACCATGCCTGATTACAGTCCCGGTTAAGCTGAATACCGAAGGCCTTTGACCTCTTATGAATCCAATTCGATTAGCAATGATCGACCAACTCCTCCTCTTGAATGATATTACAATATTCGCATATTACATTCCTTGACCATGACCTTTCCAATAACCATGATACTCTACAAAGATTGTCTACTACTTATCTACACAAACCCTAAGGCGTAAACCAATTAGGTCGGCCACCTAGAAGATATTACAATAAGATCATTGCATAATTCCATATTACAATGATATGCCATGTCGGCTTAAGACCAAAACAATAATAACAAATCCATAAATCATCTTGAAACATCCCAGTAATGTGTAGAGTACACGTTAGCATGGTACTGGTCCATAACCTAGATATGTACCAGACCTATTATGGGTCCATCATGCCAAAGTAATGTCTTCAAGGAGTTGAAGCATGATCAAAGAACATCTTCAGAATCCATAAATCCATGAAGAAGTTGCACCAACAACAATTTGCATCCTATCATGATTCCTCAATGAAAGCTTTGTCGGTAAAGCCTTAAAGCAGTGTTGGTAAGGGTTTACTAGAGTGTATGATAGCATCCAATTACCAAGGTAATACCAACTGACCAAAACATACTAATGGATCATACAACACATGAAATCAAATATACTTCACTAATCCACACATGCCGGAAGTGTCCAACAAATAGTGTCAGTAACACTAGATCTTCTACCGGTAACCAAAACATGTCTACCAGTAACCAACCATAACAGCTAGTATTGACATCAATGACAAAACATCAATGCAACACATAATCAATTCATCCATTATGCCAACAAATTATAAAGAAACCTTTGCTCTTGTCATTAAATTAAATAGAGTTAGAATTATTCTTTATTTGGTTGAAAGTATTTGGCATATTCATCAAATGGATTAAAAATACTTTCTTGAATGGAGATTTATATGAAGAAATATATATGGATGAACCACCAAGTTTAATAGACCACATAAATCCTAATCATGTTTCTAGATTACTAAAGTCACTTTATGGTAAAAAAAAATCACCATATGCATGGAATGAGAATATTGGCAGGTACTTCCTACTTCATGGGTTTGAAAAGTGTAAATATGATCTAAATATTTAGGTCAAGAAAGTATGAAAAGAGACTCATGTTGTTGTAGTGTATGTAAATGATTACTTATTGTTGGACCAAATACTGGGTTAAGAAATGATTTAAAATCTAATCTTAAGAAGGTATTTCATATAAGTGATTTGGGAGGACTCAATTATTTTCTTGGTCTACAAGTCTATAGACTCCATGAAGGATTATTCATTTCACAATCAAATTATGCTTTGGATCTTTTATTAAAAATTAACATGCTTGAATGCAAGCCATCTACTACTCACTTTCAATGAGGAGTCAAGATTATGAAACATTATAATTATAAAAGTGTAGATGCCACTTTATATGGACAAGTTGTTAGTACCTTGCTTTATTTGACTCATTCTAGACTAGATATTTGCTTTGCAACTAGCCCAGTATCAAGATTTATGCAAGAACTTTAAGAAACTCATTGGTTGGCTACTTAGAGAATTTTGAGATACATTCTTGGAATACCACACTATGGCATCCACTATGGCTATCATTCTTCATTTTTTTTTGGCTGGATATATAGATTCTAATTGGGGAGGTGATATAGATGATAAAAATTCTACAAGTGCTTATATTTTTCAGCTTGGCTCAGGTCCAATTACATGGAGTAGTAAAAACTAGAAAGCTGCATCATTTTCTTCATGTGAAGTAGAATATAGAGCAACAAAAGAAATAGGAAATGAAGCAATTTGGATTCAAAATATTTTATTCAATCTTGGTTTTCCACAAAGTTTAGCTACTACTTTGTATTGTCACAATCAAAGTACCATCCAAGTTGCCAACACTAAATTTGAGATTGGGTCCATGCAGTTACTATCAATCTACAATTTTGTTCAAGTGAAGAACAAACAACCAATTTATTTACTAAGTGTATGATGGAGGCCAAATTTTTAAAATTAAGAGGAATGCTTGGTATAGTAGAGGTGAACACTAAGTGGAAATAGTGTCATAATGTTCCCCTCTCCTTTGTATCTCCTTTGTATCTTATTTGTAATATTCTAGCCAATCTTAAGGGGGGATGTTAAGTTATAAGGTTGTCTAGAATTTTTCAAAGAGATAAACAAGAAATAGCTAGAAGATATCTAGAAAAAAGAACTTTTAGAATTCTAGAAGTTCCTAAGCTCAGCTATAAATATGAAGTTGTGCTATACAATGTAATATAATGTATTGTGGTTGTATTTTATTGGACATAATATAATTAAAGATAGATTATTCAATAACTTTTCTTTGATTAGTGCTATCTTTTGTCATGTTTTGTATTGCTATTTCAGTTTATAGTTATATTTTAGGCTTACTTTAAAAAAAAAAACAAATATATTTCCCATTTATAAGAGCACATGGAACATAACACCAACCAAAGAAGAGAATTAACCACTCACAATTCTCTTTTGACATGTTCTTCTGAATAATCTCGCTTGCAGCTACATTAGACATGATGCAACCATAGGTTTTGAAGCAACCGATAGCTTGATTTCTCTCCATATTGAATCTGATGCAAGAGCATCACCACTAAGGCTATGAACATCACTTTTTCTTTATATGTGTAAACCTATGACTATGGGGCCATACAAAACAAATAGTTGTAGTAAATAACACATACATGTGGGTGCCAAACACAAAAGAAATGACCCCATGTAGGAAAATATCCAACAAAGTGAAGAGAATCAATAATAAGCTTAATACTAAAACCCAATGAACATAGCACTCAAATTGCATTAGCAAGTCAACAAATATTTTCCCCCATTTTCCTTCTTGCAATTGCATCTACAGAAATCAAGCTTTGCTTATAGTCGATTTAGATTCTTTTTGTCCAAAAGAATCATGTTTTTCTTCTTGCATTGTACTCTAAAGATCAGTGTATCTAGCAACCCATATATAGCCATTACAAACTAAAATCATATATGTAGTCACATAAATCTGTCCACTTAATTAAATGAATATTTAGTATTTATTTGATTATTTAACCATCAATCAATAATTAATTAAATTAATATTTAATTAATTCATCTTAACCCTCTTCTCCTATTAATTAAATAAATTATTTAATTTATTTGAGTTAATTCACTTAACCAAATTCAGACCATTAACTAAATAAATAAATCATATTTGTTTAATTTAATCTTATCTCACATTTAAATAAATTAATATTTATTTAAATCCCCCAAAAACCCATCTCTCACATTTAAATAAATTAACATTTATTTAAATCACCTTTATCCTCCACCCACTTGCATTTTCCTACAAATGCAAGTTGCACAACTAATTTAAATAAATAAATTATTTATTTAAAATCCTATTTATCCTCACCCACTTGAAACCTTTAATGGTTTCCCTTAAAGTCTTCAAACTTAATGGCTTCCTTCTAGAGTCTTCTCAAGCCTTTAATGGTTTCCCTTAAAGTCTTCAAACTTAATGGCTTCCTTCTAGAGCCTTCTTAAGCCTTCAATGGTTTCCCTTAAAGTCTTCAAACTTAATGGCTTCCTTCTAGAGTCTTCTCAAGCCTTTAATGGTTTTCCTCAAAGTCTTCAAGCATTTAATGTTTTATCTTCCCTTTTCTCATGTAAATAAATTAAGGTTTATTTAAATAAAATCCAAAATTCACATTCACATTTAAATAAATTAATATTTATTTAAATATCTATCCAAATGCAAATTACACCATTTAATTGAAATAAATTTGATTTTATTTCAATTGAAAATCCCAAAATTCCTCCCACTTGCATTCTCCTACAAAACCCATTTGAAATCCTAATCCCTTCTAGATTCTTCTAACTCCTTCTAATTAGCCTAATCCTATCCTTATCATTGTCACATTCCTAAATAAAAAGAAGTCACTTCTCAAAAACCTCCAAAGTCTTCAATAACCATTAAAGGCTTTATGTCTCCAAATGGTTAACCTCTAAAGTCTTCCAAACCATTAAAGGCTCTTACATAACCATTCATGGTTAACTCAACTTTTACCTTTGGTTAGATACTTTCCTCTTACTTAACCATCCTTTTGACTCATGGGTCTATTCAAATCATTTCTTTCTTTGACTAAGGTAACCATTTAACCCTTGCATATTCATTTATCCCTTGGATAAAAGGAATATCCATTAACCTAACCCTAACCCAAACCCCCAGCATAACCATCATGTCCCCTCAAGCATTTAATGTTCCTTATCTCTCCTCTCAAGCCTCCTCATAGTGACACTTGTCAACATGGTATTGGGTTGAAAGTTTTGCATGGATTGAATATCTTTCAATCCTATCCCTTGTTATGATTTCTCAATCTTAACCCTTCATTTCCCCATTTCTTCTATAAATAGAACCCTTCTCCTCAAGCAAAAGAAGGAAGCATTAGTGTATTGTTTTTATATTGGTATTAGCATAAAGCTTTTTCATAGCATCACTATCTACACTTGCATAGCATTTTCTTATCATATTCAACCATCTTGAATCTCCATATGGCATCCATGGCTAGTGCTAAAAGCTGAGAGCTACACTCATGTGGAACTTGGAGAGGAGAGGAACAAGGGAGGAACAACTATGAGCATCTTGATTAGCACTTGGAGGAGTATAGTTTATCTATTCTATATTTGTATGCTTTCTATTTCATGCTTAATATCTCTCTTGATATGCCAATTTAGGATAATCTTTTATTGCTAACACTAATGTTTGTTTCTTGTGCTCTTGTGTGTGTTTCCATCAAATAGATTTTCTAATCATTTTTGCAGAGCATCAATATCGACTCATATTACTCAAGAAAATGAAAATGTTACTCACGTCTCTTCAAAAGATAAGTAGAGATTAGAATAAGTTGACATTCTCTAACTTGACATACATGTCACCTTGTTCTTGAAGATACAAATATCCCTCATGGTGTAAGCCACAAACGTTAGCATCGATAACACCATTGTTTTCAAATACACTTCATCCATAGTTGTCCACCTTCCATTTCTCTAGAATAAGGACAAATGAGTTTTGATCTATATTTGGCATTAGATCTTAATCTTTTTTGTTCAGCTTTGCTCTTGGTAATTTTGACAAAGAATTCATCTCCAAGTGTATCTTTGATGTCAATATTGTAAGAAATGCATAATTATAAGGTTTCAAGAATTGATTTAATAGAAGCATACTGAGCCCTCCATTAATCTTTTGATGTAAAAAATAGCGCATACTAGCCACTTCACACAGCTAGCAATGGTCGCTAATATATATCTTGGTCATGGACAAAAAGAGTACACCACAAAACAATGCAAGGAAAAAAAAAGGCCAAAGAATAGAGTGAACAACTTGAAACCATAACATAGCTATCTTACTTTTCTAATTATTGACTGAAGTCTACCCTTATCTACTATGAAATGGTGATAACAAACCATTTGCTGGAGTAAATTGTGTCACCCATAAAACTCTTTCATCATAATTTCGCACTTTTGACTTTGGTAAACTATTTCATCTTGCGAAATCGCACTAGAATGTGACATGATAATATGGTTGGCCTGACACAACCTTTTAAATCTTCTTTCGCATTTTATTTTTATGGAGGTTCAAACTTACAAGCATGGTAGCTAAGCAAGGGCATGGTAGTCCACAAGTCACCATTCCAATGAGGACCTTCACAGAATAGTTTTTGTCACTCAATACGGGGTACAAGCCTTTAGGCTAAAACCTCTTTGGCTAAGAGTGATGGACTGAGGGGTATCTAATCCACCAAATTTGCCTGGGACACAATCCCGACCTCATCCCTTATGATGTCAGAGTCTTTCACTCAACAAGACTTTATTCCCATTGACTCATTTGAAACTTCAAAATCTATGATTGCATCATGTCTAATGTAGCTACAAGTGGGATTATTTAGAAGAACATACATCCTTGTTGACTTAAATCTAAAATAAATTATTTAAATCATTAGGAAACGATTTAAATAAGTTGCCATTTAAGAGTGAATACAAGTGCAACAATCAAACCTTCATATGTTCTGACCACGAAAACATAATCACTAGAATATTTTGAAAATGGTTTGTAGGGAATCTTTTAGAGAAGTAAAAAATAGCCACACCAACATGTCAGTATTATGGATGTGTTGCATTGGTTTTTTTAATGATATCAACACTTATAAACACTTATCCTTCTAGAGATCTTTGGTTATGTTGAACTGGCACATTATGTTCATCGACAAGTTTAGTGACTTATGCACAGTCACCAGTATATTGTTCACTGGCAAGTAATATTGTTCACCTGCACTGAGGATGACTTGTTATCATCTAAAGATCACTTGGTTATGTTGAAGACATGGTTTCAACACTTGGTTTTGGTAGTTTGTTTATTGTTCTAATCGGGTTGACATATTTGTTGTTACCGGCAAATTGGTCTAGGTAATGGACCGGCATGCATTATCTATTCCAAATCAGCGTGACACATTATGGAGATGATTTGATTAATTGGATATTGTTGTAATTGTATTGAGTCGACATGATGCATCACATCTTTACTTATCTATAACTCATTTGATTGTAATATTCTTGGTGAGTTGACCTACACATTTGGTCTTAGGTTTTGGTATATACGTAAGATCTCGTTTGTGAGATGATGGATGTAACGAAGAAATAGAATAGAGAGCTGATATATGGTTATAGTATTATAACATGGTATGAACGAATATTGAAGATCATATGAGCAGACCATAGAAGAGGTTTGAGGAAGGTTTGAAGGTGATTATTAGATCTTAATCGGTACTAAATCCAGCATTGGCGATGCTACTTTGAGCAGTGCATTACCATTAGATTTAATCATCCAATTGTAGTCAATGTGACTCCTATTTTGTGATTGAGCAGTGAGTTCTAGGCGATTGGCCTTTCTGCATGTGTAGATCCCATTTGTATACACATACTATCTACAATAGTATCATCTGATTATGGGTAAGGTTTCTCATCGTGGTTTTTCCCCTTAAAGGGTTTCCATCTACAAATATCTATGTTATGTGATGTGGATGTTGTTTCTCTTTCTCTCTTGTGCATTGAGTTTCACCAGTATTAATATTAACTGCTAATCTGTCAACTGACATTAAGTTTGGTTTACCAGTATTATGTATCAAGTTTGATTAAGTTATAATTGGGTTAAAATTAATTGACAACTGAGTCACCCCCCCTCTCAGTTGCCTTCGGGTCCTAACAATTGGTATCAAAGCTAAGTCCTCTTTTTGCAGAAGTTTAACAACTTGAGGAAATCCTATGGCAACTAACTTTTTTAGGAAGGACAGTCCGAAACTTGATGGAACTAACTATGGTATATGGAAGATTAGAATGGAGAAACATTTGAATTGCATTGGAAAAGACATATGGGATGTTACAGAGTATGGATATGTTGGTCATACACTGAATCAACCTAATCCACCAACATTGGGTAAGGATCAAGAGAATAATTGCAAAGCAAGAGAAGCACTCTTCAACACCTTGTCAGATTAGCAAATCATGGGATTATCAGACCGATCTACTGCTAATGCTATTTGGGATAAATTGGAGACATTGAATGAAGGAGATACCACTGTCAAAATTGCAAAACTGGAATGCTTTGGGGTCAGGTATGAAAACCTGAAAATGGAAGAAGATGAAATAATTTTTGCTTTTATGGAAAGGGTTAATGAAGTTGTTTTAGGAATACAATGCTATGGAGGTTCCTTAAGTGAAGATAAAATTGTTTCTAAAGTATTAAGAGCATTACCACCAGCATACAAAATGAAAGTAACTGCTACTAATGAGTTGAGAACAATGCCTAATACATCAGTATCTAGAGATACCCTGGTTGGAAAACTTTTGGCATTTAAGCTTGACGAATTTGGTCCTGTTGCTACAATTAAGATAGATTTAGCCTTCAAAGCATCATCATCTACATCATCTGATAAATCTGATTGGAAAGAACTTTATGCAAGAGAACTTGAAGATATTAGAAGGGAAAATGAAGAACTGGAAGAACTTGAAGCACTATTTGCAAGGGAAATGCCTAAAGGTCCTATTGGTAGTAAGTATGAAGGTAAAGCACCATTTTAATGTTTTAACTACAATAAAGTTGGTCATATGAAATATAGATGTCCTGATAGACATGCAAGATTAAGAGAAGAAACTAAAAGAACATATAAGCCTAACCCTGAATATCATAGATACAAATTTAAGAAGAATATAGACAAATCATGTTACTATGCTGATGAAGGAGTTACTGATGATTCTGATGAAGAACCGACAAACAATGGATGGGCTTTTGTTTCAATAAAAGAAGATCAACCAGCACCTACCATTCCACTAGTAGAGCAGGTCCTGGTAGCTAAAATTGAAGAAAATGATGAATGGATTATAGATTCCAGATGTTCACATCATATGACTAGTGATAAAAGTAAATTCTTATCTTTTCAGGCATACAATGGAGGTCTAGTAAGATTTGGGGATGACAAAGCTTGTTTGATCAAAGGAAAAGGCACCATATCTTTTGATGGTAAGTACAATATTAACAATGTTTATTATGTTGAAGGTTTGAAGCATAATCTTTTGAGTGTTGGTTAATTAGTTCAAAATGGATTTCAGTTACAATTCAAGAATGGTAAATGCAAAATCATGAATAGAACTAGTTTAGAGATTGCAACCGGTAATTAGACTAGAGGTAATATCTTTCATTTGAATAACAATGAAAAGACATGCTTGATTGCACATATTGATGACAATTGGTTATGGCATAAAAGACTTTGTCATGTAAATTTTGATTGCATTATGAAGATTAGCTCATCTAAGGTGGTAAGGGATTTACCTAAGATTGTAAAACCTCATAATTCGGTATGTAAGGAATGTCAAATGGGAAAGCAAGTTAGAACAAATTTTAAGAGTATTTCTGAGAAATCCAATAATGTTGTTTATTTAATTCCTACTGACTTATGTGGTCTGACAAGAACAAGAAGTCTACAAGGAGATAGATACTTTATGCTAATCATTGGTGATTATTCTAGAATATGTTGGGTTACTTTTCTTAGGGAGAAATCAGAAGCTTTTGAGAAATTCAAATTATTCAAGACAATGGTGGAGAATGAAACTGGTAAGAAAATAAAATGTTTAAGATTAGATTAAGGAGGTGAATTCACATGTAAGGAGTTTAATACATTTTGTGAAGTGAATGGAATTAGAAGACAACTATCAGCACCCTAGACCCCACAACAAAATGGAGTTGTGGAAAGGAAAAAAAAAACTATTCTGGATGTAGCTAGAAGCATGATATCAGAAGCAAATGTACCTCATGTGTACTGGAGAGAAGCAGTGAATACAATGGTTTACACTCTTAACAAAGTTCACATCAAAGGTGAAAGCGGTAAGACACCTTATGAGTTATGGTTTGGTAATACTCCTACTCTTAAATACTTCAAAATATTTGGAAGCAAATGCTACAATAGGAGAGATGAGTATATTGGTAAATTTGATCCTAGAAGTGATAAAGGATATTTCTTGGTTATTCATCTAAGAGCAAAGCATATAGATGTTTTAATAAAAGATTGCGGAAAATCATTGAGAGTGCGAATGTGAAGATAGATGAACACTTTAGGGGAAATTCAAGGTCTATGGATTCTAAACCGATAGTTGAGATGATCATAAATGAACCTATATAGAGTGCACCGGTATAGAATGTGGATCCAGTCACACCGACATCATTAGAGAATTCCACAGTGACTGAAGAACAACAACAAGTGAAAGCACCTAGGTATGTAAGACTAAATCAGTCTGAAAGTTAGATAATTGGGAATAAGTATCCAGATGTTATGACAAGAGGAAGATTGGCAAATGCAGAGGTATGTTTAATTTCTCAAATTGAACCAGTATCTATTATAGAGGCATGTGAAGATAAACATTGGATTAAAGCTATGGAAGATGAATTAGAACAAATTGAAAAGAACAATACATGGACATTGGTTTCCCGGCCTAAAGATAAAAATGTAATTGGAACTAAATGGGTATTCAGAAATAAACTTAATGAAGATGGTAAGGTAATTAGAAAAAAAAACAAGATTAGTGTGTCAAGGATATTCACAGAAAGAGGGAATTGATTACAATGAAACCTTTGCACCGGTAGCTATAGTTGAGGCAGTCAGATTATTTCTTGCATTTGTAGCACACAAGAACTATAAAGTATATCAAATGGATGTAAAATGTGCATTTCTGAATGGTGATCTTGAAGAGGAAGTTTACATTGAACAACCTGATGGATTTTCATTGACAAATGATAAAGATATGGTTTTCATATTAAAGAAAGCTTTATATGGATTGAAGCAAGCTCCTAGAGCTTGGTATGTTAGATTGGACAAATATCTTTTTAAGCTTGGTTACACTAAAGGTAATGCTAATAGCAACTTATATTTCAAAGTGACTAATGAAGAGATCTTGGTTATTGAAGTTTTTGTTGATGACATCATTTTTGGAGGAGAAGATGGGTTGTGTAAAGACTTTGCTAATAAGATGCAGGAAGAATTTGAAATGTCTATGATTGGGGAGATAAAATTCTTTTTAAGATTGCAGATTTCATAGACTGATAAAGGTATATTCATATGTCAAACAAGGTACTTGAAGGAACTACTAAAGAAGTTTACTATGGAAAACTCTAAACCGGTAAGTAGTCCTATGACTACAACTGATAAACTATCATTAAAGGATGATTCAGCTCATGTTAATCTGACAAGATACAAATCTATGATTGGAGATTTACTGTATTTGACACAAATAAGACCTAATATAATGAATGCAGTATGTATTGTCTCAAGATTTCAAAGTAATCCTAGAGAAAATCATGAATCAATAGTGAAAAGGATTTTCTGGTATCTACAAGGCACAATAAATCTTGGTTTATGGTATCCTAAAGATGAAAACTTTGGTTTATGTGCATACACCGATGCAAATTGGGCAGGAGATGTAGATGACAGGAAGAGCACCACTGGTGGGGCATTCTTTCTTGGTAGCAGATTGATTTCATGGTTGAGCAAGAAACAGAGTTGTACATCATTATCAACAACAAAATCACAATATGTTGTAGCAACAACTAATTGTACTCAGGTATTATAGATTAATCAAATATTGAAGGACATAAAGGTAAAATGCAAAGACCTATAATCATTTACTATGATAATTCAGCGGCAATTGATATATCTAAGAATCTAGTATTTCGCTCTAAACCTAAACATGTTTCTATCAAATATAGTTTTCTAAAAGAGAATGTTGAAGCAAAAGAAGTGAGACTGGTTTATAAGAATACTAAAGAGCAGATTGCAAATATCTTTACTAAGCCTTTGCCTAAGGAAATTTTTGAATATCTCAAAGAGAAGCTTGGGGTTATACCCTCACCAATAGAGACTTAGACAGTTTATGATTGGCATCAAACCAATAGAATTAACATAGAAACTTTTTTTCGGCTTTGATGAAGGAGAGCTACTTCTCAGGGGGAGAAGTTGGATATAACAATTGGTTATTGTAATTGGTTGTATCTTGTATTTGTATTTCTTTGGCATTTGATGTCAAAGGGGAAGAGATATCTATGGAAAAACAAACATTATCTTTTGGGGAGAGATTACTTATTGGGGGAGTGATGTATACTCTCTGCATTTGTATTTTCATTTCTGGTATTGATCTATTCTAGAGATTGTTGGTTTTTGGTTTTTGGCATTCTATTTTGGCACTTAGATGTTTTTCCATGTTCTGTTGCCATCAATGCCAAAGGGGGAGAGTGTTGGTATTATAGATGTGTTGCATTGGTTTTGTCATTGATGTCAACACTTATCAACACTTATCCTTCTGGAGATCTTTGGTTATGTTGAACTGACACGTTATGCTCACCAGCAAGTTCAGTAACTTATGCACTGTCACCGGTATATTGTTCACTAGCAGGTAATATTGTTCATCGGCACTGAGGATGACTTGTTATCATCTGAAGAGAACTTGGTTATGTCGAAGACATGGTTTGGACACTTGGTTTTGGTAGTTTGGTTATTGGTCTAATTAGGATGACATATTTGCTGTTACTGGCAAATTGATCTAGGTTATGGACCGACATGCATTATCTATTCCAAATCAGCACGACACCTTATGAAGATGATTTGATTAATTGGATATTGTTGTAATTGTATTGAGCCGACATGATGCATCGCATCTTGACTTATCTGTAATTGATTTGATTCTAATTTTCTTGGTGAGCCAACCTACACATTTGGTCTTAGGCTTTGGTATATATGTAAGATCTCATTTGTGAGATGATGGATGTAAGAAAGAAACAGAATAGAGAGATGGTATATGGTTATGGTATTGTAACATGGTATGTGTGAATATTGAAGATCATATGAGCAGACCATAGAGAAGATTCAAGGAAGGTTTGAAGGTGATTATCAGAGCTTAACCAGTACTGAATCCAACATTGGAGATGCTACTTTGAGCAGTACATTATCATTGGATTTAATCATCCAATTATAGTAAGTGTGACTCCTATTTTGTGATTGAGCAGTGAGCTCTAGGCGGTTGGCCTTTCTGCATGTGCAGACCCCATTTGTATACACATACTATCTGAAGTAGTATCATCTAATTGTGGGTATGGTTTCCCACGTGGTTTTTCCCCTTATAGGGTTTCCACGTCCAAATCTATGTGTTATGTGTTGTGGATGTTGTTTCTCTTTCTCTCTTGTGCATTGAGTTTCACCGGTATTAATATTAACTGCTAATCTATCAACCAACATTAAGTTTGGTTTACCGGTATTATGTATCAAGTTTGATTAAATTATAATTGGATTGAAATTAATTCACAACTGATTCACCCCCTCCACTCTCAGTTGCCTCCGGATCCTAACACAATGCTTATCACCCAACTCTTTTCTTACTGGTGAATCAAACAACATTGCGATCCCCTATACACATCGAAAACAACATTGTGATCCCCTATGCACATCGACTCCCCTAACAGGCTCCGTTAAATAGTTTTCTTTTTCTATTAAATACAGAAACTCCTCAAATAATGATCAAACTAAAACAAGAAGTATTTGGGACTAAACTCACATCAAATCAATTTCAGAATTGGAAAATTTGAAAACAATTTTGAGACCATTTCAGACCCACTCGCAGTCACACATGCATTACAAATGTATTAGAACCTATCCAACAGCCCTAAAATTAGGCGAGCATAGTAAAAATCATCCATCCAAATTGAATACCAAGGAGAATTTCTACATAACGACGAAGCTGGGATATTTTAATCACCAAAGTTGAGATGTCAGCCTATTGCGCCTGCAAATGAAAACTGACTTTGGTCACGATCTCATCATCAAAACTCATTGCAAATGTGCCAAATTTGTAGGTGCTTATAGTGGCTCATGCTTCGCCAAACATGTTGAGATTTTGGAATTTTCTAGGCATAGACCAGGGGCCTCACTGATTAGGTGGCTCCGCCACTACACTAAACTAAAACCCAAAATCAAACGTCACTTGGTGGCCCAAGGCAACCAAAAATGAAATCTACCTTAATCAAACACCCGATTCTGAATTGACTGACTAAGACTCGGTCAAAAGAAACCACTATAATCTACTTGTTCTCAAACATTGTCACTGATATTTTTCATCGTTTTACTACACTAAGCATTATCAGCATTATACCTCTATCATTTTACGTTTTACAATGAGACATTAACTAAAACGTTTGATCATTATGTGATACACACATGTTACATTCGTTAGTTGAAGTATATACACACCGAATGTAACACTCTATAGTTTAACTCATTGTCCATGTTCCAAAAAATACCTTCCTAGCTCGATTGAAAACTCATAAAATACATATTCCATCGCAGAGCTGACATCAATAAGTCTGATTCCATCTCTAGTTTACATACTAAATATAAAGGTCTCATAAGAACTTAGATGCAAGTAATGCAAATAACGTTCAAGTGTACGAAAAAGAAAACATTCATACATTGCCACTTCTCGCAACTGCACAACAACATAATGACGAGGGCATTTATCTGAACTTTCCAACTCAGCCATACAACCAGTTGTTCGAGTATCTTGCAAGTGCAACTCATATGCATTATAATCATTTATGCAATCAATATTAAACATGACTATCATGCAAGGGACCAATTTCTTCAACACCCTACATATGCCTAAATGTATCCATTTCTGTCTTAATGAGAACATTTGGTTTGTCTTTAAAATCATCACGCATATGCATGTGGATAACTTCATAAGTAGGTTAAAAAAAACAATAACATGGTTCACTATTAAGATCATTGAAATGTGATCATTCTTCTAATAAACATTAAAATCTAAATTGTTAGATATATTGCATCAACATAAGGTTTTGAGCCTTTACGATCACATGGTTCTACAACTTGATATGCATCGTCACTTGGCATGAATGTTGATCCACATAGAAGTAATTCATCAAAACATTCTTCTTTCCTATCTATGGTTGAGTATTTATTGCCATTAATTTCCATGCTAAGAACATAATTAATGTCAATGAGAAAGGAATCACCATTAGCAGTACTCCTTAATTCATTGTCCAATTGCTTCTCATACATATCCAATATTTTTGCCACAAATAGATCCTAAGATAGCATGGTCTAAATATTCTTCAAACTTTTTAACATTAGCAACTGACATGAATGTTAATTTATAATTCATATACTCAACCTAGTCCATAACTTGATCATATGAAAGTGAATACCTTAAAAATCATTCTCAATGACATCTCCCTCAAATGGAACAAGCCTTTCTATCTCCTCACTAACTTCAACACTAATTTAAAATTGATTTTTTGTGGAATTTTTCACATTTCCAAAGTTATCAACTTCACAAATAGGCTCATAACATTTAATATCAAGGTAGTTTGTCATTTCTTAGGTGTTGATTGTTATAACTAAATACTTTTGTGAACTTTTTATTTATAACTTGATCATTAGGTTGAATTGTAGCATTGCATTATGCAAATGTGTTTTTTAACACATTCCCCTCCTTCATTTGCATTATGTCATTGCTTAGCTCATACCCAACAATGTGAGTAAATGATTAGCTTAATGAAGTTTTTCATTTCTTTCATCATGAACCTTATCACTCTCAATAATGATTATCCAATCAAGTATATGAGTAGTATTACTTTGATTCAACCTTTCACATTGAACACTTGATTCTAGTATATAAATCTCACAAAACAAATGAATACGCACATACCCCTCTAGTTTAAAACCATTATGGATTTTCTTATAGGCATTCAAGAACACTACAAATAGTGAATATAGCCACTCATCATCACTTTTCTTTATTCCAAACAAACAATGAACAAAGAACATGAGATAAATAATATAAAACCCTTTTCCATACTCAAATTGTTGTACAATATAATATACAAGACCAAATGAGTAACTCATCTACTTGTCAAAACAACCTAGGTAAACAATTAACTCATTGACTCATTTGGTCTTGTATATTCAGGGATATTTCTTAATTCCTTTGAAAATATAAAATTAAATGTTGGAACTAGTTAACTATCATTCTTTTTGAGTACCCATCAAATTACTTATTATGAAGTCGACATAAATGCTTTCACTAAACTACTCAATAAATGTCGACATAATTTTTTGCCATGAACTGATTAAATGTGTTGAAAAATAAGAAAATAAATATCTAGCATCATCTTTTAGGGACTAAGGAAAGAGTTCCATAGCTAATTCCTTGATATCTATTTCATAATCTTCTATTAGATCACTAAATTCTTTTGAATTCTTATTTTTATTTATTTAAACTCATTTCCACTAAACTTTTGCAGATGTTATTTGATTCGATGAGGTATATGATTTTAAAGACCAATGATGCTGCTAATAGTTAATGCCTTATACTTTTCAACAATTAAATTTCTTCTTTGTGGACATAACTAGGGTTATTCATTTAGTATGGTTACACTTGGAACCACATGGGGAAGAACATATTGATGATACATCTTAATTTACCTTTTGAAACATCTCAAATTATCCTTTCAATTAATTATTTACATCTCTATCTCTTTCTTTACAAAATGATCTCATAATAATTTATAATACATAACATTATTTTTACCATGCCTATGATATCACAATAATAATTTTATTTAAAGAAAAGCACCTCCAACACCAAGGAGATATCCTCAAAAAAAATGCATGCATTCCAATCTAAGAAAAAGATCAGTTAAAGGACACCATTATGTAAGGAAGAGATCTAGTTGTAAAAGAGATATCTAGCAACAAGTGTAAAGTGATCCTTATAAAGGATCAATCACTTTGAATAGGGGAGGAAGAGTTTAGTGGTGCAAAGGTAACCCTACAAAGGGAAGACAAAACCATGAAAACCCAACTCTATATTTTGATTAACCTTAAAAACATAGAAGTTAGAAGTGTAGTAGCAAATACTAGTTGAGAAATACAAATATAGATAAATACAAGTGAAATAAATAAAGAATAAGAAAACCCTCATGTATTCGAATGCTTCTAATAAACCTAGACACAAGAAGAAGAATAAAAATGTTGTAGTTGTATAGGCATTTGCCTTAGTCCAACTATCTCTTTAGTGTTTCCACCTTCACAGATAGCTAAATAGATAGATAGATCAATAGATAAATAGTGAGAATGATAAAATGATCAATTACATAAGGGATGTGATAAATCTCCAAGATGCTCAAAGACAAGAGAGATACAAATATATTACTAGCAAGGTTGTAGAAAACCAATAAAGGTGCAAAGAGAATTGTGAGAGTTTGAGGTTGTTGTAAGAATCAAAGATACTATAGAAAGTGATGGGAAAGGTCATTCATGTCATAACTTGCATCATTTCAATTCTTTTATCATTGACTCAGGGTCTGTTTGAAAGTTGTCTAAGATAAGGAGAGTCTCAATTGTGGGGGTTGTGCACCGTAGAATAGTGACTAGGGTAGGATCATGCTCCATTAGGAGCTGTCAGGATCTATTTGGTACTATTCCTAAGACTGTGATTTTTTTTAGATCTTATAGACTTTTCAAGAATGAAACTATGAAAATCAATTATCCTAAAAAGAATTCAAATATGATACCAAGGGTCTAAACATAACAAAATTTTAGATCTTAATCATGGAATTTTCTAATCCTAAGCTTAAACAACTTTTATCTTCCTACGAAATCAAATCTATCATTAAATTTTGAAAATAAACCTAATGTACAGTTTCTGAAAGTGAGATCTAAATTACACTTGCAAAAAATAAACCTACATTATAGTTATAGAATTGAAATCTAATTTAAACAACAAGAAAGCAATTAAATTCCATGATTTTGTCCCAATAATACTTTTGTTCTTTTCTTAGTGTTAGATTCTTCATCTTGCTAAAATGAGGAATTACATTCACTTACTATAAAGAAACAGAAGAATAACAGTAGACTAAAACCTCTTAACATACATTTATCAAATTAAGATCTAAATGAAATTTAAACAACTACAATTTAACACTTTATCCTAACCAAAATATTTTAACAAAGATCCCAACCAATGTGAAATAAATTCCAGTGCACAAAATCAAACATGAAAAAAAAATAACACAAGGATCACCTCCCTTCGTCCCTTCTCTCCCATTGGTGGTATCCTCAATACACAAATTCTTAGATCAACTTCTGATTTTCATTGAAATGTACTTCCAATAGGAAGTAAAAATGGACTTGCTGATTAGAAAGTATAAAGCTCAACTACTAGCTACTTACTAAATAATTTTTCCTATTACATTCTATAGGACTCAACGGGATATTTATAGATATCCTCTTATTCAAATTTCGCGTTACTCGCTCAAAATAGAGTAACAACTACAACAATACAAGGAAACTTAATCAATGAACAAGTAAACTACAGAATGAAGTTAATATTTCAAAGATAGCTAACGAAATAAACACAGGGAAGATCAAGAGGATCTTCTATCTGGAGCATCTCAAAATCCATCATCATATAGGTGGCTGCTAAACTAGAGTAGACTGATTTAGATCGCTTGTCCCTCAAAATATATTCAGAAATACATTTATGATGATAGGATAGAACAAAGTAATATATTTCTGATTAACACGACATTCATACTTGTAAATTAATAAAAAATTAAAATATTTAACCATAAGATACTATTTCTAATATTACTTCCAATAAGAGACTATAATAATAAAAATGAATAAATATGCAAGTAATAAGGATGCTGCTAGACATATTAGTTCACAAATAATTAAAAGTTCTAAAATATAAGCTATGATTAATAGTGTCATGATGAACCCTCATCAGAAAATGAGAGAGAGCAAGAGAAATTTTTCAGAGCTAAGAGAACAAGAGAGATTTCATGAGAGAAAATAGAGATTGCCTAGTGTAAAAAGATAGTCCGTCTCCAAAATCAAGAAAGATTGAATGGAGAGAAAAGATAGGTTTAAAAGAGAGAATAGGAGGAAAAAAGAGGGTTGTCAAGGCTTTTTGAAAGATTCCAACCCGTTTCCATTCACCTAGGTAGGTGATGAGTGTCAAAATGCTTAGAACCAACATTTGAACATTGAGATGTCATAGGTCAAATGATTGACACATAAGTATTTGCATGATGTGCTAGTGTCTAGATGAATCATGCTAAAAAATGTTGAGTGCTAAGAGAAACATGTGGCTAATGCAAAATTGACACTAAAAGATGGCTGAAAAGGTGCCTTGAGCATCTTGAGCGTAGAAAGGATAATACAATGGCTGAAATGAGCCTACCTAAATGCTAGGGGAATGGACACTAAGGTGGCTACAAAACTGTAGGTGGAATCGCAAAGGGGTATGCAATTTTTGGCACTACAAAGAGATATTTTTCTAAATATAATTATCTTGAAAAATATATCAGAACTTTAATAGATTTAACATCTTCAAATACAAGGGAAAATGAGGTCAAGAATATACACCATTCCAATTCCTAGGAGAGGGGATTATTAATGAATGATTGCATATTTTCAATCACTAAGGACATATCTTTAAAAATATATATTATTTCAAGAAAGTATGAGGTCCTCAATTCTATGCAAGAAAGGAAAACCATTGAAAGATACAACTTAACAAAGGGAAGTTGGTTCTCAAGGAAGGAGAAATGTTTTAAAACTATGCATTCCCCATAGAGTAAAAAATAATTAGAATATAATGTTGCTATCTGAGTTTTATTTCACATGAAATTATACCACCTTGAATTGAAATTATCCCCCAATAGGTAAGGTACTAGTGCCACACAGTGAGAAGCAACATAATAGAAAATTATTGCTATTTTGAAGGGACTGGCCAATGGTGCTAATCATTGTCACTTCATTTTAATGATACAAGTTATTAAGTGAGAGACTTTAGGATTTGATTGTGTGCAAGTTTTTAATCATCAACGTTTCAGATCACACTCCATGATCCATCATGAAGACAAATGAGAGTTCAAGGAAATAAAAAATATGTACATTAATTATGATAAGTTATTGAATTTTACACTGGCTATGATAAGTTATGATAGAATTGATACAGGTTATGATAATTTATTGAATTTTACACTCCAAATATGTACATTAATTAGAGTAATTTTCATAAATTTGATGATACGCATAAACAAAATAATTTCCTTTATTTCATTTATGATTTTTTCAAGGGAGAGTAATCAAGTTAGCTTGAAGAAGTTTGAACAAAATACTTTCTTATTTAGATGAAAATTTGGGAGATGAATGCATAGATGTAATAGTCAAAGAGGGACAAGATAAAAAAAAAGAGGTTAGTAAGCTAAATCTTCTCGCCCAAAGCATGATGTAGATTTCTAATGAGCTTTAATACTTTTTTGCACACATCCTAAACCATATCTACTGTATCTATGTTTAGAAACAATTTTGAAGACAACTACATAATTTTTTGCCAAATCAAATGTTGGATCTTTGACATATGTTGAAATGTTAGGAGGAGAAGGTTCAATCTTCTTTAAAGTTGGTTTGAAATCTAAACATCCCCAATCACCATCAAGACATGTGTTTGAAGAATAAGTTGCAAAGGATTGAGAAGGAGCCTGGATAAAATAAACATAAGGATCCTTCAAAGATTAAGTTTTATATTTGGGCACTTTATATTCTCTACAAAAGTGGTGTAAATTCTACAGGACCCCAAGTTTTCTCTTACAAAGAATCTTCACTAGAAGATTGTATTAGAAAAGGAATTATAGTTTTAAGGGAAGATATAGATTGTACCTCTTTTTGGACACCAATATATATTTTTTTATCACCTTCTAGAGTGTACACCTTGTTATTGTAAACAAATTGTAGATTGGGATGTACATTATATGGGATAACTTGTATAGCATAGAATCATGTTCTACCTATAAGAAGTTTATTTGTGAGATTATTAGGTATTATATGGATATATGTGGTAAGATCATATGACCTGTACTTTAATAGGAAATGTAATTATACCTAGCCAGTATCTACCAACATTACTAAAACCATAAATATAGATATAATTAGTTTGAATGAGGAGTTATCCCATTTCATTTAGTGAAATAATTTGATGCTATAGATTTTAATTTTTAGGCTATTATCAACTAGGGTATGTCTTATGGCAATACCATTGATGATCATAATGATCATGAGAGGGTCATATTGATTTTGAACATCCAAAGAATGTAACTCATGTTCTTGGAATATAATACCTATGTTTGTTTCATGAATACAATCAACTAGGGCTACTACATAAGTTTTTCTACCAATAGATGAGACAAATAACTTTTGTAAGGCTTCCTAGAGCATTATGTGTGATGCAGCTGAAGTTTGAATCAAATTCCAAATGGATATCTAAGTTGGAGTAGCATGGAGTTTCTCAAAATTATCATACTTCATACCAACATGATACGAAAGGTGAGGAGGTGGAAGAAAAGGTTGAGAAGTCAAAAGTGTTTGCAATATGAAGGAATTTATTATGTGTTGTATTGATGTTTTTTCATTGATGTCAACACTAGTTGATATGGTTATTTATTGGCTTACAGTAGAAGAATTGGATTAGAAATATTATCAGTTGATTGTTTCCAGTATGATCTGGATGATGAAATAAGTTTGTATGATGGTTCATATTCTTCTAAAGTATGTTTCAGTTAGTTGATATTGATTTAATGATCATATGCTATATTTTGTTCTCATAAGCTTGCTTTCTTGATCCGATAAGTGTTACACCGATAAATATTTATTGAAGATTCTTGATACAATGCATAAGTGGTGTTGGTGCAGCTTCTAGAAGGGATTCAAGATGCTGATGGTGACTATGTTCATGGCTCGACTAATTGGAGTCATTTCTTTGGCATGTGTTTGCATCTAATTTAGGTTCGGTGCTATCTAGGTTATGGATCGGTTTCATGAAAAGTGTTGGTGGATCCTCTTAATGTGCTTTCTAGATATTTTATTGGTTGGATGATATTTTTTTGGCCCCAAGACGACATGTTCCGATGATTTTATTGCAATATTATGTAATGGATTTATTGGATTATGTTTTGGGTGACCAACCTAATTGTTTAGGTCCCAATTTTGTATAAATAAATGTAAGATCTCATTGTAGGTCATAGGCAAGGAGAAAATAATATAATAATAATATGAGCAAAGGATTTGGTCAATCATAGGTGATTGAGTTGGGTTTATGAAATAGGTTTTAGACCTCTGGTATTGAGCTTAACTAGAACTGTAATATGGCATGTTTGATGCTATCATTGACAATTCTTCTTTTTGGACTGTTGTCCGAATGTTTTGAGGTGGTTAACCTATTTTGTAGTTAGTGAGACTCCATTGTGATGAGTAGTGTGCTCTAGGTAGTGTGCCTTCTTGCATGTGTAGGCCCCTAGTGTAATCATATACTTTCTTCAGAAGTATCATCTGAATATAGGTAGGGTTTCCCATCATGGTTTTTACCTTTGCTAGGTTTTCCACGTACAAATAATGGTGTTATGTGGTATGGATGCATGGTATTGATTCTCTGGTTTATAATTATGTTTAAATGCTTTATCATCTATTCTGGTATCTCTTTTCTTCTATTCTAGTAAAAGGTTTTAAGTGCTTTAAATTCACATAATTTGTTGACAACTGATTCACCCATCCCTCTCACTTGTCCCCTAGTTAACCTAACAATTAGTATTAGACCCTAGTCCTCTTTTGTATAAGCTTAACTGCTTGAGGAAGATCCTGTGGTAGGTAGTAGTTTATCTATTGTTTTCTAGAAGGATAGCCCTAGGCTTGATGGAACAAACTATCGAGCATGAAAAATTCAAATGAAATCTCTTTTAAGATGCATTGGAAAGGAAATTTAGGAAATTACTCAGAAGGGTTACACCCCACATGATCCAGAATCTAGCAACCCTGCACTGGCAGACTTAAAAAAGAACATTGAAAATGATTGTAGAGTTAGACAAGCCCTCTTAAGTTCCTTACCAGACTAGTAGATCATGGGATTATTAAATAAATTATCATTTAAAGCTATATGGGACAAGATAGAAACTCTAAATGAAGGTGCTAATGTAGAGGAATTCTTACACCTAAGGATAGGTCCAAAAGGTTCAGTTTGATCCCTTCCAAATGGTAAGAAGGATCCTATAAGAAGGACTCTACACTTTTAGGTTTGTACTACTCACACTCCTCTAGGCTGGCACCTACTCAAGATGAGTAAATAGCCTCAAAATTGCTAACATGCCTCACCATGATTCCTGCTCTTAGGGGCCTTGTCTTTGGTCCACTCATGACATCTAAGAACTGTTCCCTGCATTGATGCCCTATACCTCCTTTGGAAACCTACCCCCTAGGCTAGTAGCCCTATTTAGCCGGTATTTTTCCATTAACTCTAAAATATTGCACACAACCCAACAAAAAAATTACCATTCTAGATACCCTTTAAGGAGTTATACTCATCCCCAAAATGGTTTGGAAAGATCTACACTTTACGGGTGTGAACCACTTAGAAGCCTAGAGACCTAATTAGGGCGATTAGGCCTATTTTACAAAGCAAGCATCATTTATTCATTCCAAACTGAAAAACCAACTACATGGGCATGTAGAGCATGGTAAATAAATTCTAATTCCATGGTTTTAGGGTGGGGTGAATTCACAATACTGGTTTCCACTTTTTGACCAACTTTGACACTTAGATGAATATTTTGAAAAAAAACTTCACTTTCCGACACCTATAACTTTTAAACCGTTAAGAATTTGAAGATGATATAAACTAGTGATTTTTAGTATCTTGTTTGTAGATTCTAAATATGTTTTTTTCAAATTTGTTTGAATAAAATTTTATTGATTTTTCCATCTCCCTCAAAAAGTAGTTTTTTACAGCAAACAACATCTTTTAAGAGTGATGTGTATCTCGAACCACATAAATTTTTTTTTATAAATGATAAAAACTTAATTCTTTTGAATTTTGGTTTGTAACATCAATACCCAAGGCATGGAGTTGGTTTGATAGTGATATGTTGAATATTTTTCATTTTATTACTTTTTGAAGTTTGACTAATTATAATTCAGATATAGGTGTACGTTTGAACACATAACTTGTTCTATTTATATCAAAATTCAATTTTTATTTTTTTTTAGAAAGAAAACACCAATACCTATTGCATAGATATTTCTCAGATCTTTTTTTAATTAGTTTACTATTTTTCCTAATGCATTGAACAAAGAAGTTCATGTTCAGTGAAAAACCTACATTCATAAGAAATAAAATAAAAATATATTAATGAAATTAAATATATTAAAAGTTATACTATTTGGAAAGCTTATAATAAGGACTAAATACCTAAAAAAAAAAAAAATTTAAATGAATTAGTTTGACGCCCCAAAAGCTAATGTAAAATTGGTTTTTTATCAGCGTTTGATAGATGCAAAGGAGACTCCATTGCAAGTATGATTTAGAAGTAGAGAGGTTCTATCCAATAAATTTTGATCTAAGAGCCTTTTATTTAACTCTCTTCAATTAATTACTTCAAATGGGACCTATTAAAGCTTAAATCATTATATTTTCTAAAAAATGTACGATTTTAGGAAAAATCAAGATGTCCCAAAAAGTGGGGACCAACTTTGTGTGTTCACTTGGTGACTATCCTAATTATTACATGAGGTAGTCACATGGAGATGCCTACCTAGATTTGTCTCTTACTCTTCACAACCAAGTCTTCCCTACAAGAATCCCTAAAAATCCTAGAATACATAGGTCAATCCTTCATTCCACCAATGTAAGAAATTTCTATGTGAAAGGAATGCAAGATATGGTCATTTTTGGCTAAAACCCTAGCCAAACCCTTACTTTCCGCGTAACAGTCAGAAATTTGAAAGGTTCTCCTTACTCACAAATGTTCAGGACTTCAAACCACCACCAAATCAAAATTTATTCAACTCTCCAACTACTCCATGAATGGTTTTGTCCAATTCAATCTATACAAGGACATACAGTGTCTGCAAACTCAAATTTTTTGGGAAAACTCAGTTTATTCAGTGTTTATTTGCTTCCAAACTTCAAAGCACGATCAATTTAACCTTGGGAATCATGTCCACAAGGTTTATAGTCCTCTCTAATGGTTTCCAATCAAATTTTTAAGAGCTTGGAGGCATGGAGAGGCATACAACAACCAAAAGTGGAAAAGTTGCACTTTGCACTTTTGCTTGCAAAAGTTGCATTTTCAAAAGTTGCCCTTTTTGACAAAGTGGTCAATTCATACCAATTTCGGATCCACACAACTTGGATCAACCAAACATCATTAAGACACCCTAAAAACCTATCAAACACCAAAACAAACATCCTATTACCCCTATTGACCAAATTGTCCAAATTGGCTTATCAAGATGCCTAATTTGTGACATTGGTTTACATGGTGGGTCTTTATTGAATACATGAAAAGTTCACACACAAAAGAAATTCACAATGACCCTAATATCCTAGTCTTCATCATCAGTTGCATGATTAGCTTGTCAAAGAGGTGCTCCTGCACCATACTCCTTGGGAAATGAGATCTCAAGCCCACTTGAGGTCAGAGTTTGGAGGTCTGCACCATGGTTAAAAATTTGTTTCTCTATCATCCAAACTGCTTCAAAGTCTAGTTTTCCCTACCAAGACACCAAATATTCTATGCAATCCTTGTTTCTTGTCCTCTTTGTGACATTGGTTTACATGGTGGGTCTTTATTCAATACATGAAAAGTTCACACACAAAAGACATTCACAATGACCCTAAGATCCTAGTCTTCATCATCAGTTGCATGATTAGCTTGTTGAAGAGGTGCTTCTACACCATACTCCTCGGGAAATGAGATCTCAAGCCCACTTGAGATTAGAGTTTGGAGGAAAGCACCATGGTTATAAATTTGTTTGTCTGTCATCCAAACTGCTTCAAAGTCTATTTTTCCCTGCCAAGCCACCAAATATTCTATGCACTCCTTGTTCCTTGTCCTCTTTGTGACTCTAGTGTCCAAAAGCTTGCTCAACTTTGGTGGATCATGCTTTGGAATATCATCATCTACTGCAACCTGTATTGGTTCTTCTTCTTCATTTCCCTTTCCTTTGTAAGGTGTAAGATCACACACATTGAAGATGGGTGACAATCCAAGATCAGGAGGAAGTTGGATTTCATAAGCATTATGTCCATATTTCTTTAAAACCCGACATGGTCCAGTCTTCCTCTGCATGAGATTGATGTGCTTGCCTTTTGGGAGTCTCTCCTTGAAATGTACCCAAACTAAGTCCCCAACATCAAACTGTACATCTCTCTTTTTCTTGTCAGCATGAGCCTTGTACTTCTCTGCAGATTGTTCAAGATGAGACTTAACTTGATCATGTAACTCCTTGATAGCTAATGCAAAAGGTTCACCATATGCATGGATGGATTCTTCTTTGGGCAACTCTCTCAACTCTAAAACACCTCTTGGGTGGATGCCATACACAATTTGGAAAGGAGACTTCCCAGTGCTTTTATTTATGGTGTCATTATATGAAAACTCTTCTTGTGACACTATGTTGTCCCATTTCTCTCCATGTTGTCTTGTCAAACATCTTAATAGGTTCCCCAAGGACCTATTAACAACTTCAGTCTGTCCATCCATTTGGGGATGGTAGGCAGATGGGAAAGCTAGGTTGGTTCCCAAATTCTTCCATAGGGTCCTCCAAAAGTGTCCTATGAACTTCACATCCCTATCTGAAACTATTTTTAGAGGTAACCCATCTATCCTAACTATCTCTTTGAAAAACAAGTCTGCAACATATGAGGCATCACAAGAGGTTTTGCATGGCAAGAAATGAGCCATTTTGCTAAATGTGTCCAGCACTACAAAGACACTGTCACACCCTCTCCTTGTCCTAGGAAGACCCAACAACAAATCCATTCTTATGCTCTCCCATGGCCTAGAAGGAATGGGTAAGGGTTGGTACAAGCCTGTACTGGTAGATTTCCCTTTGGCTTTTAGACAAATTACACATGTCTCCACAAACTTCCTTACATCTGCCTACAACTTAGGCCAGTAGTAATGTCTTTTCACAAGGTCAAGGGTCTTGTCAAGACCAAAATGACCTACCATTTCTCCACAATTCTTCTCCCTAATGATATTCAATCTCATTGAACACTTAGGAATGCATAACTATCCACCTTTGAATAGAAATCTATCTTGTATCAAAAACTCAAAGAATTCAACATGATACCTCTCACCAAAAGACTCTCATACCTTGTAGTTTCTACAAAATCTTCATCACCATCATACATGTTCTTCAAGGAGTCAATGCCAACACTTTCCATCTTGATTTGGTTGATGGTTAAAACCCTCCTTCTCAAAGCATCTGCCACTTTGTTCTTGACTCCCTTTTTGTGCTTGAGATTGGAGGTGAAGGCTTGTAGGGTCTCTACCCACTTTATGTGCCTATGGTTTAACTTTTCTTGACTATTTATGAAACTGAGTGCCTGATAATCAATCAAAACTATAAACTCTTTAGGAAATAAATAGTGCCTCCACTTCTTCAATGATTGAACCAAAGCATACATCTCCAAATCATAGGATGAGTATCTCCTCTTGGCATCATTTATCTTTTCACTAAAAAAGGCAATTGGCCTTCCTTCTTGACTAAGTACTACTCCAATAGCCATGTGGCTTGCATCACATTCCACCTGAAATATCTTGTTGAAGTTTGGTAGGGCTAGGAATGGTTGTTCTGCAACCTTCTTTTGCAAATATTTATATGAGTCATTTGCCTCCTTGGTCCAACTAAACCTGCACTTTTGTCCTCCCTTTATGGTGTCAAGCATTGGTGCACAAACATGACGAGATCTCCTTATAAACTTCCTATAAAAAGTTGCTAAGCCATGGAAACTCTAGACAACATTCATAGTTCTACGTGTAGGCTAAGATAATATAGCACTTACCTTCTCATGGTCCATTTTCAACTCACCTTGTGAGATCACAAAGCCCAAGTAGATGATCTCCTCCTGCATGAACAAACACTTATCCAAATTTATCATTAGTTTCTCTTCATGTAACTTTTTGAGGACCATATCTATATGTTGGAGGTTCTCTTCCCTTGAATGGCTAAATATCAAGATATCATCAAGGTATACTATCACAAACTTTCCTATGAAATCCACCAAGACCTCAATCATCAACCTCATAAAGGTACTAGGGGCATTGGACAACCCAAATGGAATGAGTTTCCATTCAGACAACCCCTCATTGGTTTTAAAAATTGTTTTCCATTCATCCCGTGGCCTTATCCTAATTTGATGGTATTCACTCTATAGATCCATTTTGGTGAAATATTTATCACTCCCCAAGCAATCAAGTAAATCCTCTATCCTAGGGATTGGAACCTATACCTTATGGTTATCTTGTTGATGGCCCTAGAGTTTGTTCATAGCCTCCAAGTGCCTTCTTTCTTTGGTGCAAGGACAACAGGTACTACACATGGGCTTAAACTTTTGCCAATTAGCCCTGGTTCAAGCAACTCCTCAATTTGTCTTTCCATCTCTGCATTTTGATTTGGGTTCAACTTGAATGCTACCTTATTTGGTAGGGTAGATCTAGGGATTAGATCTATGAAATGACTTATGTCTCTCACCGGTGGTAGGGATCTTGGTATTCCATCAGAGATGATGCCTTTGTACTTGTCAAGTAGCTATCTCACTGCAGGGTTTATGTGCCTTTGTCCTTCTTCTTTCCTCTCTGCAAACTACTCCTTCTTTGTCACCTTGGACTTGGGAATGAGGGCATAGTAGACTACATCCTTCTCAGGAATCTCCTTCATGAACTGCTTCCCTTCTATCAACAATACTTTGGCATCCTTCACCGTAGGTTCCATCTCATTCTCCATCAGGAGTAAAAGCTCTTTCACCTTACCATCCTTGGTGATTGAATAGGTGTTTCTAACTCCATCATGATAAGCCTTCAAATCCAACTGTCAGGGTCTCCCAAATAAGAGATGACATGCATCCATCTTGGCTATATCAAATAGAAATCTATCCTTCTATGATCCAATCTGAAATTCTACCCATGCCTACTCTTCTACCACTGCTTGCTAACCTCGGGTGAGCCATGAGACCTTGTAGGGGTAAAGATGTGGTAACCTTCTCAACTTAAGCTTCTCTACCATTTCAAGTGAGACATAATTTTTAGTAGACCCAGAGTCTATCAAGACCTTGCATACTTTTCCTCTTGCCTTGTAGGTAGTTTTGAAAAGAGACTTCCTTTGTGGGGGATCCTTGTCAGGTACTTTCATGGTGGTTACTACTCTCCTCATCATCAGAGCCTCTCCTCTTTCAAGGTAGCCATAGTTATCAGGAGCATTAACACTTTGATAGGTGTTTGTACTTTCTACACTTTGGCAATCAAATGCCTGCACCAAATTGTTCCTTCTTTCTCCCATGGAGCTTGTAGCCTTCTCTGGACACCTATTGGCCATGTGCCCCTCTTGGTGGTAGTTGTAACATCTAGGAGGTCCTCTACCTTGGGATCTTTCTCTAGTGAATGGCCTTCTACCCCTAAAGTTCCCTCTTTGATTCTAGCCTCACCCTTGGTTGTAACTGCTCTCTCCTTTGGTGCCTTCTTGATTAGACTCACCTTGGTATCCAGAACCACTTCCTTTGCCTTTGAAAGGACTTCTTCCCCCTCTTTATTGTCTCCCTTTGTGTCTATTATTTTGTTCCTTCCTTCTCTTTAGCTTCTCCTCCACCTTGAGTGCCAACTAAAAACATTTTTGGACTATCTACGGGGTGTGGAATTTCAAATCCTCTTGGATAGGAAATATCAATACATTTAGACACCTTGCCACCTTCTCATCTTCACTCTCCTTTACCTTAGTCTTCACACACAACTTCATGAACTCCTCTATGTAGGAACTCACGTACATCTCCTTTTTCTTCAAGTTTTGTCTTCTCTTATGCAATTGGACATTATAGTGCACTGGAACATAGGCTTCCTTCACCAAAGCTATCATCTTCTTCCTAGTAGCCACTTTTCTCTTTCCCTCTTTCACCCTTTCATCTTGGATGAAATTCCACCAAGTCAGTGTAGCCCCTTTCATTTTGGATTGGGCCATCTTCACCCCTAGGTGTTTTGGTATGTTTTCAATCTTAAAGAAATTATCTAAGGAGTCTATCCACTCCATCACTGTAACAAGCTCCATCTTGCCTACAAACACTGACACATCCAACTTCACATCCATTGTTCTTCTTTTCATGGACTTGAGGACACTCATCAGGGGTCTCTGGTCTACAACAACCTCTAGTTCTTCCTACCTAGGGATCTCCTCTTCATCAACTTCTTCATCTCGTCCAGAGTCTCTCTCTCCCCTCTCCACTTTTCCCTTCAACTGGTCCATTTCATTTCTCAAGGCCTTATTCTTAGCCCTAATTGCTCTACTCTTTGCTATTTGCTTCTTTACCAAGACAACCAACTCAACATTGGTCATCTTTGGTGGGATATCTCGGGATCCATCTACCTCTCGCATCTTGTTTTCTTCTCCAGTCCAAAGTACACTCCTTATCTCTATTACCATTTGATGTGGAGGCCTTATTACACCTAAGGACAAGTCCAAAAGGTTCAGTTTGATCCCTTCCAAATGGTAAAAGGGATCCTACAAGAAGGACTCCACACCTTTAGGTTTGTACTACTCACACTCCTCTAGATTGGCACCTACCCAAGATGAGTAAATAGCCTTAACATTCCCAACATGCCTCACCATAATTCATGCTCTTAGGGGCCTTGGATTTTCTCCACTCATGTCATCTAAGAACCATTCCCAGCATTGGTTTTAGACTTAGGCATTGATGCCCTATACCTCCTTTGGAAACCTACCCCCTAGGCTAGTAGCTCTATTTAGTGGGTATTTTTCCCTTAACTCTAAAATATTACACACAACTTGACAAACAACTTACCATTCCAGATACCCTTTAAGGAGTTATACTCATCCCCAAAATGGTTTCACAAGATCTGTAATTTTAGCATCTGAACCCCTTAGAAGCCTAGACACCTAATTCCAGCATTCCAAACTACAAAAACAACTACATGGGCATGTGAGGGATGGTAAAGAACTTCTAATTCTAGGGTTGCACCTCTGGAATCCACCGCTACAAGGTTTTAGGGTGATTGTCCTAATTTTTGTATGAGGTAGTCACATGGAGATGCCTACCCAGATTTGTCTCTTATTCCTCAAAAACCAAGTCTTCCCTACAAGAACCCCTGAAAATCCTAGAATAAATAAGCCAATCCCTAACTCCACCAAAGGAAGAAACTTATAGGTGAAAGGAATGCAAGATATGGCCATTTTTGGCTAAAAACCTAGCCAAACCCTTACTCACAAACATTCAGGACCTCATACCACCACTAAATAAAAAGTGATTCAACCCTCCAACTATTCCATGAATGGTTTTGTCCAAATCAATATGTACAAGGACGTACAATCTTTGTAAACTCAGAATTTCTGGGAAAACTCAATTTATTTGCTTCCAAACTTCAAACCACAATCAATATAACCTTGGGAATCATGTCCACAATGTTTATAACCCTCTCCAATGGTTTCCAACTGAATTTTGAAGAGGTTGGAGCCATTGAGAGGCTTACAACAAGCAAAAGTGGAAAATTTGCACTTTTGCTTGCAAAAGTTGCATTTTTAAAAGTTGCACTTTTTGACAAAGTTGTCAATTCATACCAACTTGGGATCCACACAACTTGGATCAACCAAACATCATTAAGAAACCCTAAAAACCTATCAAACATCCTACTACCCCTATTGACTAAATTGTCCAAATTGGCTTATTAAGATGCCTAATTTGTGACATGGGTTTACATGGTGGGGTCTTTATTGAATACATTAAAAGTTCACACACAAAAGACATTCATAATGACCCTAAGATCCTAGTCTTCATCATCAATTGCATGATTATAATTTTGAAGAGGTGTTCTTGCACCAGTGACCCCAGTGTTAAAATTGCAAAACTTGAATGTTACTGGGTGAGAAATGAAAGCTTGAAGATCGAGGAAGATGAAAGGATTTCTGCATTTATGGAAAGGGTAAATGGCATTGTATTAGGAATTTAGTGTTGTGGTGGATCTCTGAGCGAGGAAGAGATTGTTTCAAAAGTATTAAGGGTTTTGCCACCGATATATAAGATGAAGGTAACTACAATTAATGAGCTAATAACTATGCCTAATACTTCTATCAATAGAGATACTCTTGTTGGGAAGATATCTACTTTTGAGCTTGAAGATTTTGGTCCTCCTGGAGCTACAAAGAATGATAATGCATTTAAGGCATCTACATCATCAATCGATAGGCAAGATTTTAAAGTTTTATATGAAAATGAATTGGAAGAGATAAGGAAAGAAGATGAAGAGATTGAGCAACTTGAAGCCATGTTTGCTAGAAGGATACCTAAAGGTCCAGTAGGAAGTAAGTATGAAGGAAAGTCTGTTGGCATTTTTGATGTTTATGTTGTGATTGTCATTGATGGACACACACTTGTATTGAGATCCCCTTTATATGTATGAGCTCATGCTCAACCGGTATGTTGTACTCTAGTCTTTTGACTAGTGGTGATTTTGCAGAATGTGTTTCCCAGTTTGAAGCAGCATGTCGACCCCAGCGGTTCACAGATCACAAGCGGTAGAACACATTTTTACCAGTCTTCAATTTTGTCAAACCGGCAACCAGCATTTTTGTCAAACTGGCAACCGACATTTTGTATGAACCGGTAACACTCTGTGATGAGTTACCAATCCACTGATTGTTTGATAGTGCTGACACATTGATGGTGATTCTTGTGTCGTGTTACTGAGTATGTCTAGATTCACTGAACCTAAGAAATTGTAATGTAATCCTATTGGATCGACATGAAATCAGATTCCTTTAAAAGGACATCATGTCTAGGGTTTTTAAGTTGTTGAAAGAGCTGCAAATAGGGTTTATGTTGAGCTAGGGTTTAAGGTGGAAGAGTAGAGCGATCTTATGAGAGAAGATTGAGTTGTAACTGAGACTGAGATAGAGAAGACTGAAGTAATGCTGGAATGCATTAGCTGTGAGCAATACTGGATCTAACCAAGCAGTTTGTGCTAGTAGATAGATCAAACACTTGTTGATTACTCACCTCTTTGACAAGTTTGTAGCCCTTACCCAGGTAGGCCTCAAAGCCTTTGTAAAATCCTCTAACAAGGTGGTTCACACATGTGAATCTAAAATCCTCTAACAAGGTAGTCTTTAATCGAACTTATCTCCTAACAAAGATTGAGATTCCTAACAGGATCTGTTCTGGTGAAGAACATTGTAAGACCTTAATTGGTCTGACCTTAACCGGTCTAGTTTCTATTCTGCAGATAGTGACTTGTGAGTTCCATCTCACTGTGGTTTTTCCCATTTGGGTTTCCACGTTAAATATCTTGTGTTATGGTTGCATTGCTTTTGTGGGTGAATGGTTTATTCGCATTTTGGTTTGTATGTGTGATAACCGGTTTGATTGTCAGACTGCTTTACCGATTTATCTCTAGACTGTGTAAGTGTTTTAGTGCAAATATTTTTGGCATACTAGTTCACCCCCCCTCTTAGTATTCATCAATTGGTATCAAAGAAAACCTTTCTATAAGTTTAACCACTTGGAAAGAGATATGGGAGAATACACATTGAGGGAACTTAATCAATAGCTCACTAAGTCTAAGCAAGCCTATGATGATCTTATGGTCAAATACAAGGCATCTCAAGCGAAAAGAAGAGAACATGTAGAGAGGCTGATGGAACTATCTAAAAGTAGTTCTAAAGATGAAGCTAACATGGAAGCTATGATTGCTGAAGTGAATAAGCTGAATGATTCAAACTCCAATCTGAGAAAGGAGTTGGAAGGACTGACTATTCGGTTTAGCCAAGAGCTTGAGAACTAGAGAAAGGATGAAGATCTGGTAAAAGACAGAGATCATGAGATCTCCAAGTTGAAACAAGAGATTAGTGCACTAACTGCTCACCTTCATGAGAGCAGAACGGAGAAAGAAGACATCCAAGGAGAACTGAACATTGCCATCTCAAAAAATCCAAGTCTTATGGAGACAAACACTGCTATTTCCAAAGAACTCTTTGAATCAAAGGAAAGACTAGCTAAGTTTGGCAAAAGTACAGTCAGGCTAGAGAAAAAGCTTGAGTCATCTAGACCGGCAAAGAATACCAATGGTCTTGGTTTTTCTGGACATGAAGAAGGAGAATCCTCAAGGACAAATGTTGAAGCATCAAAGAAGCAACCGACACTCAAAGGAAAATTCAAACCTGTTTGCTTTAACTGTCTTAATGTTTGCATAACAATAATTTTCCTTATTTTATCAACAATATACCTAGATCCAATAAGTTCAATGGTCATTGTTATGCATGCAACAAGTTTCGGCATAAAGCATTTGAATGCAGGTCTATAATGGATAACACCAAAAGATATCCTCAGAGGACCAAAGGAACTGGTCCTAAATCTTTTATGAACTAGAACCACAACCGGTTTAATGTCTTTAATCATCAGTCAAGAAGCGGTGGTCATCAAGCGGCAACCGGATGGAGAGAAAGTTGTATGATCTGTCATGGTCATGGTCACACTGTTGCAACATGTAGAAGGAAGAATGGAAACATGTACAATGGACCTTGGAGAGCACCTGGACTTGTTTGCTATCACTGCAACAAATTGGGTCACATTGCAAGATTCTACAGAAGCAAAAAAAGTATATCTGATGATATATTGGTCACTCAGGAAGGAGAAATAGATGTTGAAAAAGTTTAAAAAGACATGAAGAAAGTATGGAAGGAGAAACCAGTATTATTGGAGGAGGAATTGGTTTTTGCACCCAGTGTGGAAATGACTGAACCGGCAAATCGGGCCTCAAAGGCTTAGGGGGAGAAAATGGAAAAATTCTTTCGAACCCCCAGTTAACACTGGTAAAAGACCTTAACCGGTATGCTACACCTGTCGCTTGGTAGAAGACTAGAAACAGTAAAGAGGCAAATTAGGGTTTACGCCCTAATATAGGAGCATTAATGATGGTAGGTGAGAGACATGTATAAATGTAATTTTCAAATCATTTCTCACTATCTATTTTTTTCGAGCGAAGAAAAGTTTTCAAGTGTAGAGAAAAGAGAAGGTGATTTGATCTTAGATTTCGAGGAATTGGAGAGATTTGAAAGGGATTCAAATATAGTTTGCAATCGGCAGTGGAGAACTCAAAGCGGTGATTTGGCATCCGACGAAGAGCGAAGCAAAGCAGAATCAGGAAGCCCTAAATTCGCATGTGAAAGGTATTTTTCGTATTCTTGAAATACTCTTCAATGGCTTCTGCATCTCATACTAGTTCAAGCACATCCATTGAGTAAGAAAATTTCACTCAGAGGAAGTCCAAGTATAATGCTTTGTCACAAGTCCCAGCTAGAGTCATAGTCGAAGAAGGAATTTCAGACTATATTGATTGCAAGATAGAAGACCTAGGGTCCTTAGCCATTCATACTCAATTAGGTCTATTTTGCAATAAGGACAAAAGGATCAAACCGGAGTTCAGTATCTTAGAGAAGAAGAAACTAGATAATGCAGTGTATTTTCTGGAAGATTTCATAGAGGATCACATCAGAATCATCCTGAGCAGAGTCCATGGTGACAAGATGTACCTGGAGAGAACGCATGATATCATGCCTGAGGCAATTCATGCAGTCACCGGTTTCTGCAACACAGGGGAAGTACTAGCCTTGAGAACGGTAAGCAAAATGGAAATGACCAAGCTCACTGGTTCAACAAGTGATTCATGAGGTATGATAGTTAATCCTATGAAGGATGAACTAGTAAAATACGCCTCCATGGTGGTAGGCTATAGGACATTCTCAGCCAGCAAGATTAATTTTGTATCTGCTGTAGCAGTAAATGCTGCTTACCAGATGATTATAGAGGATAAATCATTTGACCTATGCACTGGTATGTAGAGGCAACTCCTATCAAATCTCAAGGCAATCAAAAAGGACAATTCGCTGAGATTTAAATTTGGACAACTACTAGTAGGATTGTTTTTCTATTTCCAAGGCTACTTTCCGGGTGTAGGAGATGTCCAGTGGTCCCTTGACCAACTAGTAACCAAGCAGATAAAGGAAAGTGTTGAAGCCATTGGAACCGTCTACCCTGAGATCCTGACCAAATACTTTGATGAGTTCAGAAGAAAAATGAGTCAGAGGATGCGAATCTCAGGTGACATAGTGAAGAAGTATGAAGACAACATCTATTTCACTATTGAGGTGGACAAATGTCTAATGGAGGCTGTTGAGCCTAGAATGGAGGAAGTGGAGGCTATGGGCTATGAAGTCATGTATGACATGCTGGAAGGGTATGCTTCAACCCTTATTACCTCACCTCTTGATCCAAAGGTGAAGCGAATCAGAACCTACTTGGAGAGGATCGTACCGGTTGAAGAACCATCGGTGAAGAAGGGAAAAGAACCGGCAGCCAAGAAAGCTAAGGCAGTGCCTACGACATTAGCACCAGCTACCACTGAGACTCCAAGAGTGACCAAGCGGTCACTGGCAAAGAAGAAACCGGAGGTAAGACCAGAAAAAGACTTCGAAAGAAAGAGGAAGACTAAGGCAAATGAACCGACAACATCTGCACCGGTAAATATAGATATCTCTTCTTACAAACCTTTGACACATTGTCAAATAATAGTAAAGAATATTAGGAGAAAGTTACTTCATGATTTAATTGATTATTATGATGATTTCAATAGTGAGGAAAAAGATGAAGTACTACAAGAGATTATTCTTTATTTATGTAGAAATGACCAGTCACCATTAGAGATGAAATCTCAGACACCAGATTCATTGTATAAAGCATTGGATAATAAATGGCGCATTACCATTGAAAAAGAACAAGAGATTAGGGAGAAAGTGTTTGAAAATTACTTCCCCAAACTCTCAAATTCAGAATTATTTGATGTATTAGATCAAAATAAAGGTCTCTTCTTCACAAGGAGAAGAAGACTCTGGTTGTTGGAAGGGAGATTTGATGATGTAGAAAAGGATACACATCAACACATGGCCCATGCTATCAGTTCACACAAAGCTCGAATGGCCAACCTCCAAGAGGAAAAGGAACTAGTTATTTCCAAACCAGATGAAGTTTTTGATGAAGAAGGAAACATGGTGGAGGAACCTATCGACACCATAGATGTTGATGCCCTAGATATAGAAGATATCACTCAGGATATACCATTTGAGGGAACTAAATAGGGGCAACAGGCCGATCAGGGTGGTGAACAAGTTGTGGACACACAGCAAGCGGCAAAAGACAAAGAAGAAGAGAAAAAGAAGAAGGATGAAGATGAGAAATAGAGAAAGGAGGAAGAGAAAAAGAAAGAGGAAGCAGAGAAAAGAAAAGATGAAGAGAAAAAGAAGCAAGAAGAAGAAAGGAAAAAGAAAGAAGA
The DNA here is from genome assembly GCF_030272615.1 of Cryptomeria japonica. Taxonomy (NCBI): domain Eukaryota; kingdom Viridiplantae; phylum Streptophyta; class Pinopsida; order Cupressales; family Cupressaceae; genus Cryptomeria; species Cryptomeria japonica. Next base: position 206,639,757 of record NC_081408.1, read on the forward strand.
AGAGGACAAAGAAGAAAAGAGGAAGAAGGAAGAAGAAGAAAAGAAGAAGGAAGAGGAAGACAGGAAGAAGGAAGAGGACAAAAAGAAGAAGGAAGAGGAAGAAAAGAAGAAAAAGGAAGAGGAAGAGAAGAAGAGGAGGGAAGAAGAAGAAAAGGAAGACCAGAAGAGGAGAGCAGAGGAGAAGAAAAAGGCAGAAGAAGACAAGGAAGAAGAGAAGAGAAGAGAAGCGGAAAAGAAGAAAGCTGAAGTAGCCAAGGAACGCGAAGTGGCTAAAGGCTCTCAGTTGGAGACTCTGAAGGCAACCGAAAGTCAATCCTCACTGGTTGATCTCTCTAGTCCTATCAATCTCCAATCTACAAGTGAGTCAGAACATATGCAGAGCATCAAGGTTGCTCAAGAGCACCTTGAGATCATCCGCAGGAAAAAGGAACAAGACATCATTCAGGAAGCTGTAGACATGCTCACCAGTTTAATCCCTGGTACTAATCTTCCTGACACTGATTCATCACTAGTACAACTCAAACTTCTGTGTACTGTAGTGGATGATTAGGTCCAGAGCCTAGAAGAAGCAGTTGAGGCCAATGTAAAGAAAGAGCACCAAAAGGCACTTAATGTTGCTCTGGTGAAGAAACTAAATGAGCTTAGGACTGAACTGTCAAAGGATCAAAAGGACATAAGGAGTGCTTTGGATGAGGGAAACTTGCTACTCAGCAAAATCTGTCAACCTCATCTATTTTGTGATGATGTGCTAGCTAAGAAGCAACAGCTTCAAATGGACTTACAGTCCTACTTAAGCACATTCAAGACTCCTTATGACTCCTTTGCGGCCTATGGGCAAACCGTTCACCGATTCCAGATCTAGTCAACCAAGATAGAGCAAGAGATCAGCACAAGATCTAGGGATTTGCAGGAACTCCAACTAGTATTACTTCCACGACTGCAAATTCTTCAGAAATGCTATCTGAACCTGGAAGCACTGATAGTTACCCAAGAATTGAGCACAATAGATGCCATGGAGGAACAGGTATCACAAATGCAGACAGAGAAGGAAGTGGCGACCTCCCTACTTGAGTCTTGGTCTCTCTCCATGAAACAATTTTTGCAGGACTACAAAGCGGTTTTTGACAAGTATTATTCATTATTGTCATAAACTCTTTTATATATATATGGAAATAGGTTTTTGTAGCGGTAATTTATCATTGTTGGCAAAGGGGGAGAAGTACATGGTTTTAAAATTTTGAGGGTTTTAAAATTTTGATGGTCTTAAATTTTGAAATTTTGATATATCAGGGGGAGAAGTATATCAGAGGGAGAAGTATCTATTTTTGAAATTTTGATATATGCTATGATATATGCTATATGCTCTGATGATTATGCTCTGAATGCAAAATTGCAATACACTCTGTTGATTAAAGGATAGTGTATATGCTTAGGGGGAGCAATTTTGTTAATGGCAAGTTTTCGTTGTAAAACACTTAGATGTCAAAATTTTATTTTCCTAAGTGTTGCAATCAATGCCAAAGGGGGAGATTGATGGCATTTTTGATGTTTATGTTGTGATTGTCATTGATGGACACACACTTGTATTGACATCCCATTTATATGTAAGAGCTCATGCTCAACCGGTATGTTGTACTCTAGTTTTTTGACTAGTGGTGATTTTGCAGAATGTGTTTCCCGTTCTGAAGCAGCATGTTGACCCCAAGCAGTTCGCAGATCACAAGTGGTACAAGGAAGCAAAGTGGCACAACAAATTTTTACTAGTCTTCATTTTAGTCAAACTGGCAACCGGCATTTTTTATGAACTGGTAACACTCTGTGATGAGTTACCAACCGGTATTTTGTGATGAGTTACCAATCCACTGATTGTTTGACGGTGTCAACACATTGATGGTGATTCTTGTGTCATGTTACTGAGTATGTCTAGATTCACTGAACCTAGGAAATTGTAATGTAATCCTATTGGACCGACATGAAATCAGATTCCTTTAAAAGGACATCATGTCTAGGGTTTTTAAGTTGTTGAAAGAGCTGCAAATAGGGTTTAAGGTGGAAGAGTAGAGCGATCTTATGAGAGAAGATCGAGTTGTAACTAAGAGTGAGATAGAGAAGACTGAAGTAATGCTAGAATGCATTAGCTGTGAGCAATATTGGATCTAACCAAGTAGATTGTGCTAGTAGATAGATCAAACACTTGTTGATTACTCACCTCTTTGACAAGTTTGTAGCCCTTAACCGAGTAGGCCTCAAAGCCTTTGTACAATCCTCTAACAAGGTGGTTCACACATGTGAATCTTAAATCCTCTAACAAGGTAGTCTTTAATCGGACTTATCTCCTAATAGAGATTGAGATTCCTAACAGGATCTGTTCTGGTGAAGAACATTGTAAGACCTTAACCAGTCTAGTTTCTATTTTGCGGATAGTGACTTGTGAGTTCCATCTCACCATGGTTTTTCCCAGTTGGGTTTCCACATCAAATATCTTGTGTTATGGTTGCATTTCTTTTGTGGGTGAATGGTTTATTCACATTTTGGTTTGTATGTGTGATAACCGGTTTTGATTGTCAGATTGCTTTACCGGTTTATCTCTCGATTGTGTAAGTGTTTTAGTGCAAAGATTTTTGCCATACTAATTCACCCCCCCCCTCTTAGTATTCATCAAAATCTCCTTTCAAATGTTTTGCATGTAATAAGATAGGTCATTTTGCATCTAGATGTCATGGAAGGAATTCAAAATTGGAAGAAAGAGCAAGAAGATCTTTTAAGCCTAACCCTTAATATCAGATCAAGCATGAGTACATGAGACACAAAGACAAATAATGTTACTATGTTGATGAGGAAGGAGTAACTGATGACTCATAAGAAGAATCGGCAGGAGATTCAGCTAGTGGATCCGGCAATGAAAGAGAATGGGTATGTTATGCTATAAAGGAAGATTATCTAGAACCAGTTGTCAAAAATGAGGAAAAGGCCCTTGCAGCAAAAGTTGAAGACAAAGATGAATGTGTAATAGATAGTGGATGTTCTCATCATATGACAGAAGAAAAAATAAAGTATTTATCCCTACAAGAATTTGATGGTGGTCAAGTTAGATTTGGTAATGACAAAGCATGCATAAAGGAAGAGGGATTATTTCATTGGATGGTACACATAACATTGAAAATGTCTATTATGTTGAGGGTCTAAAGAATAATATTCTGAGTGTAGGACTGCTGGTAGACAGAGGTTTTCAAGTACAATTCAAGGATGGAAAGTGCAAATTCATTAACAAATCAAGATTGGAGATTGCAACCAGTACACAAACAAAAGCTAAGATCTTTCATTTGAACTCTGGTGAAAAGACATTTTTTATTGCACACATTGATGAAAGTTGGCTATGGAATAAGAGATTGTGTCATGTAAATTTTGATTGCATTGTAAAGATTAGTTTAACTAAGGTAGTTAGAGACTTACCTAAGATTGTGAAGTCTCATAATCCGATATGTAAAGAATGTCAAATGGGTAAGCAAGTCAGAACTTCTTTTAAGAGCATACTTGATAAATCTAATGATATTCTTGATTTGATTCATACTGAACTATGTGGTCCTTCTAGTAAAAGAAGCTTTCAAGGACATAGATATTTTATGTTAATCATTGATGACTATTCTAGAATGATGTAGGTTGCTTTTCTAAGGGAGAAATCTGAAGCCTTTGAGAAAGTCATGATCTTTAAAGCTATGGTTAAAACAAAGACAAGGATGAAAATCAAGTGTCTGAGATTAGATCAAAGTGGTGAATTCACATCTGGTGAGTTCAATAGCTATTGTGAGAACAATGGCATTAGGAGACAGTTATCTGCACCTCAGACACCTCAACAAAATGGTATTGTGGAAAGGAAGAATAGAACCATTTTGGATGTAGCCAAAACCATGATGATGGAAACTAATTTGCCTCATATCTACTGGAGAGAAGAAGTAAGTACAACAATTTATACATTCAATAGAGTTTACATCAAAGGAGATACTGGTAAGACACCGTATAAATTATGGTTTGTCCATTCCCCTACTCTAAAGTATTTCAGAATCTTTAGAAGTAAGTGTTATATCAAAAGAGATGATCCAACTGGAAAGTTTGAGCCTAAATGTGATGAAGGAATAATACTTGGTTATTCAATTAAAATAAAATCATTTAGATTTTATAAAAAAATATTGCAAATAATTGTGGACAGCACAAATGTGAAGGTGGTTGAGTAGCATAAAGACCAATCTAAATATTATGACAAAGAATTGGTAGTGGAAATGATCTTAACTGATCTGGTAATGCCTGTACCAGAACAGAATACTGAACCAACTACCTCAACATCATCAGAAAATTCAACTGTAACTAAAGAGAAGTTTAGAGAACTTGAAAATCATAAAACACTAAG